>NC_044290.2:5651738-6257905 GCF_004027225.2 Strigops habroptila
CAATTACCCAGAAATTACTTTCCATTCCTTCCAAATAAATAAAGAGGCATTTGTCATGACACAGTTTGACATAATGGCAATCCTTCCTTCCTTGTACTTCTGCCTAGACCTCATATGAAAATTCATAGGCACTGACCTTATTTTGGACTTTTTTGATCTCCTGGATACATCATCATCTGCATCAAAGAGAGACACATCTTCAATGTCTTCACTGCTGTCCTGAAGCAGGGAACAGACACAAAGAGTTATGAGATGAAGATGACTAAGTTTTCAACTTCAAGCAGGCACAGTTTTGATTACCAGAACATCACAGCAACACCCGAAGATCAAAATCAACTCGGGAAGACCACGAAGATTTATCCACACACAAAACAAACAACGCAGTATTAAATGATTTGATTTGTGCTTTCTGAAACCTACATAAGCTCTCATGAAACCCCGCCTCCTTTCCACAACCGGGCACTTAACACCACAGCCCCATCTAGGCTCTTTTACTCCTCGTTTCTCTTAGAGAGCGCATTACCTCGTACAAAGCTATTCGTGTATCAGCCAACAGACTCGCATCCTCCCACCGAACGCACTGGGCCGGCCGCAGAACCGGTTGTTTTCACACCCGCAGCCCTGCCCGGGCTCTCCCCCTGCCCCGCACCTTCCACCCGGACAACCCCAACCCCCTCCCGGACCCCCATAACCCCTCCCGGCGTTTTTAACCGCTCCACGACCGAGTCTCTGCGGTGCTCCGGGTCAACCGGGGGCTGCGGTTCGAAGCACCGCTCTACCTCGTACCGCCCCGCTGCCGCCGCCCCAGGCCCCGCCGCCAGGCCCCGGTCCCCCCACGCTGCCCCGGGCCGCGGCCCCTCACCTGCCGTAACATGGCCGGAGCTTCCTCGCTTCCGCCTGCCGCGCCGCGTCACCGCGGCGGAGCCAATCGCGGCACGCCCCGCTCCGGCCACGCGTGCGCGCTGGCGGGGCGCAAGACGTGGTGGCTCCGCTCCCGCGCCGCCCGTCAGCGCTGTGGTGGCGGTTATGGCGGCTCAGGCTGTGTCGGGTTAAAGCCGTTCCCCCTTGTCCTGTCCTTATATCCCCTGTCCAAAGCCCCTCTCCAGGTTTCCTGGAGCCCCTTTAGGCATTGGAGCTGCTCTAAGGTCTCCCCTGAAGGAGCCTTCTCTTCTCCAGGCTGACCCAGCCCAGCTCTCTCAGCCTGTCCCCAGAGCAGAGCTGCTCCAGCCCTCGCAGCATCTCTGTGGTCCTCCCTGCTCCTGGAGCAGATCAAAACCAAACAAAACCAACTCTATACCCTAGAAAATGTGATAGAAAAGACTCAAAGTAGAGCAGTGTTTGTAGAACAAGGGAAGCCTGAGCAGCCACACTGAAAGTGGAAGCGTTAAGCTTTGAATTCTACAAAGGCTACAGCAAGGCACAGAGCTCGGAGGAAAAAAAACACAAGTTCACAACATCCTGATCTTAAAATTGCTCATTGCCACCATCAGCAAGGGGCAAGGGTCCCTCAGTGGCTGCAGGCTCTGAGGAAACCCATCTGCAAGCAGCTCATCTCAAACACGCTGCCTGGTGGGGTTTGTACATGAACGATGTAGGAAACATTCATTAGGAAAGAAATGAGTAAATTCACGCTACATTGAGAAAGGAGGGCGGCAAAGTTAACGATATGGTTATTCCTTCCAGTTGTTCTTCCATCTGTTCTGGCAAGCACAGAGGAACGCAGAGGTTGCTGTGCAATGAGGCACAACATTGCTTTATTACTTGCCACCTCTTTGAAGAATCATGACTTGACCCTGGTTGAAGCAAAAAGGGTCTCTCGCTTTCTGGATCACTCTTACCATAACCAGTTCAGGCTATAACTGCTTGCTGGGTGGATCTGGCAGCTGATGTATTCTTGAAGGACTATGTATTTAGTTCAGATTTAATTATTTTGGGGACTAGCTCATCCCTTGGTGTATTCATATGCAATGCTTGCTTAAGTCAGCATGCCATTTCACAGGCAATCCAAAGCTATTACTGATAATACAATACTATATAAATACTTAATTTGCTTTTTATGTCCCTGCTGTTGCCTCTTTTTATTACTCTCTGGCTCCTTCACGCTGTTACATGTCAGGCACCATTCCTCTGCTGAAATACAAACACTTCTAGCTATAACCAACACTCACAAGGCACATTTAGTTCAAAAGCGCCTGTCAAGCTATACAGACAAAATCACTGCAACATCAATACGGTATCATCACATCAGGATAAGGTTATCTACACTTTGTGGATGACAAGTACAACATTAACAGCACCTAGCTACAACAAAACTCTATTGAAACTACTCTGCCGCTGCTCAGCCCGGCTTGCTCTCTGCTTGCGGGTGCATCACATCCTGCACAAGAGCAATGCTGCCCACTGCACCCCCAGGCTGTCTCCCCTGCACACCCAAAGGTCATGCACAAAGAAAGGTCAGTTTAATTCAGAAATGAATTACTAAAGAGTAAAACTACCTCTTAGTTACCTTCATAAGTGGCTTCACATACCATGTATGACATCTTCCCAGATGTTAATTCCCTTCAAACGCATCTCTGATGCCCAGCTTCTGGCTTTGCATCCCCTGTGCCAAACTAAAGGAGATGTCAAAAGGACTTGGTCCAGTTCTGCCTTTGTAGGTAGTTTCACACAACTCTTTGGCTGTAGCATCTCAAAAGAGCCTGAGAACCCACGCCTGCAGGCAGATGCTGATTTATTGACTCCAAATAGGAAGATGACACTTTAATCCTCCTCACTTCAGCACGACTAAAAAGGCATCAGACTTTCCATGGTGTTTTTCCATCAAGCTTCTCTCTTACATGCTTTTTTCCAGGGGGGTTGTTCCAAAGGGCCTCTGGCTGCAGCTGTGCTGGGCTAAGCCTGATTTCTTGTGAGAAAGTGCCATCCCATGGCTAAGAGGGAAATCCTTGCTGCTTCGAGTCTGAAAAGTAACATCAGGCAAAGCCACCTCAAACAACTTATTGTCCATTGTTAGCAATGTCTGGCTTAATCTCAGGGTTTGGGAGTTGAAGATGACATTAAAATAAGCAAACCAAAACTAACCAGACTTTAATCTCAAGCCAGAACTGCTGCCTTAGCTTACCTGTGAGCAGGAGTGTCCTCAACACAAGAGGATAACAGAGAAATTTCTGCTACGCTGGACCATATACTCACAGTTGCACAAGTAGAAAGGTGTTTGTCTTCCCAATTCAAGCTGATTTAAGTCCTGAGCATTGGTGGAAATCAAGCATATTAAGGCATTTTATCCACAAAAATAGAGAAATAAGAAAGTAATGGTTTCTTTAAAAAAAAAGTTTAATACAAATTAAACTTTAAGCTGCTTTCCAGCTGGGTGGCCCCAGCACATCCTGGTGCCTGGAGCTGTTCCTCCCCAGGGGCAGAACTTGGCATTTCCACTTGCGGAACTGCACCAGATCTCTCACAGCCCACCCCTCTAGGTCCCTCTAGACAGCAGCAACAATCTGGTGCATCAGCCACCCTTCCCAGTTTAGTGTCATCTGCATCATCATCACCCATGTCATTAATTAATGAAGATGTTAAACAGAATCAGGCCCAGTATCAACCTGTGGACTACCCCACTAGTTACTGGCCTCCAACTAGACTCATGCTGAGGTCACCGCCCTCTCAGCTCAGATGCTCAGCCAGTTTTCAGTCCACACTTCTTCAGTTTATAAATCTAATCAATCCACATGAACTCTAATGAGACTTTTATTATTATTAGTCACAGTTGCACCATATGTTGAGCTGTATTCATGTCAAGCAGTGCTGTGTTTGTAGTAACAGCAGGTCTAGCATCTAGGAGAGGACTCAATCCTTTCCCTGCCTTGAGAAATAGCTGAATGTACCAATAACATTGGAAAAAACTTACTTTAATGAGGTAAGCTCAGATAAATGTATTAAACCCAAGTTCAGGAGCAGGTATTTTCCCCTCCCCAGTAAAAGAGTCTATAGGTAGGCCTTTAATTTTCCTTAACCAGGCCTTCTTGCGTGCTCTTTGCTGTTCTTCTCTGAGCTTTTCCTGGTGTGCCTGATACTGTGCTACAGCAGCTGCCTCATATGCCTCCTTCTGTTTCCCTGTCAGAAGCCTGAATTCCCCATCACTCCAGGAGGGGCTTGCACCATATGGACAGAAGGACTTTCTTCTCATCGAAAATGCTTCGTTCTTCATTTGTGCAATGATCACACGTGTTGATTTGATCAGTTGAGAAGAAGCTGCAAAGGGACTGGCGACATGAACCTCCTCTTCTGCGAAAGAAATGGCTTTACCATGACCACTGTGAGCTTTCTTTTCCTGCAGCAAATCACAAGTCTTGGGACGTACCACAGAAGGAGCAGGGATGGAGGAATTCACAGTGGGTCCATACAAAGAGTTTTTCAGCTTGAGCTGCAGCATTTTGGTTTCAAAGGGGACAGAAATTTTTTTCACAGTCAGAGAATCACTGTGCAGTCTCGCATGTTGGAGCTGGACTGTCTGATCCCTTTTTTGTGGCAGAGGAGTTTTGTATTTTTGTACCTTTGCAGGGTACTGATGCTCTGGAGGAGGTTTCCATGCTTCTCTGACTTTCACATCATGCTCAGTGCTGGAGCTGTCCAGGGCTGGCTTGCAGGCTTTCTGCAGCATGCTGACTGTTAAGAGGAGTTTGTCAAGGGACATTGGACATCTTGGATCTCTTTTCCTTTCATGCTGCAAAGTAGCTTCTGCCTTGTCAGAGCCATGTTCAGATTTGTCATCTGTTTCCAAAAACAAAACAATACATTTGGAGTTGAGGGTGGGTTTTGTGATCGTTGTTGGCAGGGTAGTACTCAGAGTTAAGACCAGGGATGGGTGCTGGATTGACCTGCGTATGGGCAGTCCAAGTTTATCTATACAACAGGCAGCACAGGAAGCTACAAGCCAATGGTGCCCATTTCAGTTTACTCATCCTTGGCCTCACTAGTGACTCTGCCAACATCAGAGGTAATTCTGTCCCAGTTAACTGAAAAGTGTTCCTTGCCAGAGCCTGTACGGGTCAAACTGAAGTCAGATTCTGTAACATACATTGCACTTTGTGGCTGGTTTGGTATCCACCTTGTTTGAAGCAATGGTTTCTGAAAGGAATGAGGTTCCTCACCACCTCTTTCCATGCACCCCTTCCTTATCCTACAGTCTGCTTTGGGAAAAGGCTTCAAGACAAGTCAGTTCCAAGTAGAAATCTTTGGAGTAGCCAACATCTGAGAACCACTTGAACTGTTACTACTCAGAGATGCATTTGAATTGTAAATCACAAGACATGCTTCATAGCCTAACTTTGCTACCTCAAGGCATATAGGGAGGGACCTGCGCTGTATGACAGACACATCAAGATGGATAGTGTAATTATGCCCTTGACTGACAACTGGATGAGGATTGCAACACAGAGTAAGACGCTTAGTCCCATGGCCTTGCTACAGCAACTCATTTGTCACTTTGCAGTGTCACGTTGTTTGTGTATCGTTGCTTTGCAGTACAACTATGTTTTTTCAGACTGGTTAGCTGAAATTTCTGCCCTCTAGGAATGTGTTTCAGAGAGCATTAAGTTACAGTGCAGAAAGGCAGAATACAGCAGAACAAGCTAATGAAAATCACTCCTTGTTCCTCATTCACAGGATTTAGAACTGTTTAATCCGCACATACATATGACCCTGCAGCTTAGTTACAAACACCAGAAGCTTAGGGTTAGAGACTTACAATTGGTACAGCTCTTCTGCAGTAACGTATCAGTCTGTGTTAAAGATCCCAACAGATTCTAAATATAAAACCTGAGAAAAACTACCTTAAGGAGACACATGCCATATGCCACAGACTCATCTCAGCTCTGTCTCATTTTCAAGTTTCAGATTGCAGCGTTTTTGCTGGCTGAGACAACTTACATATAGGAAGGTTTTTAAACAGATTTCCAAGTTACTGCTATTGATTAAACACCAACTACTTGAATAAGTTTTGTGCAGAATTCTCTTACACCTGATAAAGCAATCAGAAATAGAATAAAAATACAATAAAAAACCCCTAGATACCAGAGAACAAAGCCTTATAGGTAAACCTTAGAACTTCTCCTGTTTATTTGCTTGATCTAAAGCAGCTCCTGTAGGATGCATCTGTCCTTACCAGCATTTGCCAGGATCCTTGCAGAACATTCTCTCGCTGACTTTTCCAAGGCTTCTGTAGTGCCAGGAATGAAAAGCTTTTCCTGCTGCTCTGCCTGAATGTGAAAAGGCTGCTGTTGCTGGCGAGCTGCTGGTGTCATCAGTTCGTACCAGGGAGCTAGAAAGCAGAAGAATAAGTCATCTCTAAACTCTGCTGAAATGAAACTTATTTAATGAAATCAACGTAACTGATGGGATGTCAAGTCTTTGATTACTGCTTTGCCTCTAATCGCAGCTTCTAAAAGTCTAGGTGTTAGAAAAAACCAAAGGTATTTGGTGAGCAGAAACCACAAATTCAAAGGTGGCAGCAAGCATTGATTTTAAAGAATACTGTGTATACACAACTCATAATTTTTGTCACTAAAATTAAAATATAGTGCAGTCCCTCTTTGTTTCCTGTTTCTAGAAACTGTGCATCTTTTACCTCCTTTTACCTGCGTCAAGGAGATTAGCACCTGATGGCCTTAAAAGCATGAAAAATTCTTAACCCATCAGTTTATCTGCAATATACAGCTTGTAGAGCTGGAAGATTCTTGATACATCCTGTATTAACTAACTCTGACTTAAAAATAAAGAACATAATTGTTATTGTTTAAAACGTGTCTGTTTACGTGCATTGCAGTTCCTGGTGATGGCAGATCCTGAATGCAGGTGTGCTATGACTTTCTAGAGTCTTTATTAATAAAGAATTCAAGCACTGAATCAGCAGCATGTTTCCATGCACACCAGCTGTAAGAATGAATACTACTGATTTCTCTATTACTCAGTTGGAAAATGACACTGCCTGTCTTGACAAACATGTTGAATTTATACCAGACCTTTCTTAAAAGGTACAAAGATTTTAGAAAGGCCTAAAATCGACAGAACCATGGAAACACAACAGCACATCTACCACACTGCACTTCAAGAAAAGCAGAGAGTCAGTATATTGATCAGGATGAAGGCAGTGACTACTTGAAATGATTTCTAACTCATTTTAGAAAAGAGCAGTGTATTGCAAAGGCTGTGTGTAATACTTGGAGATGTTCCAGAGCTTTTTGGTGGCTGGAAGTAATGCAGGTCAAGGTCCAGTCTCTCCCGAGAAGGTCGATGCTGCTGGCTGACACTGCGGCGCTTCACTCGCTGAATGGATTTCCTGCGTGAAGTCCCTTTGTCCTGTTTTTTCTTCCCTGCCACCTTTCTGTCAGCATCTAAGGTATAGTCCCACCTGGTCTCTTCAAACTCAAGCAGCAGCAGTTTACTTAATGAATTGATCACCATCCTGGAGAAGAGAAGGGAAAGCCCATAAGAGCACAGATAACATTAACACAGCAGTTACTGCCTAAGGGTCCCATTTGCTTCTGTGCAATACAAAACCCTTAAACAGATCCAAGACAACCAGCACTCTTCTAAGGGACCAATAGCAATTAGTCCCATCAGTCAGATGCTGCACACTTTAACTTATGTTCTGTATGAATGAGCTCTATGGGGCTCTTTTCATTCCGCTCTATGGCAAAATTAGTTCTAAAATAATTAGGATGAAAATTGCCAACAGCAAACTGAGCTAGATCAGTGCAATGCTAAAAGAAACTGAAGATACCATGTCATTAGGGACATTTAAACCTAAATTGGAGGGGTGTACTGGCTCTGGTTGGGATGGAGTTAGTTTTCTTCATAGCAGCCCGTGTATTGCTGTGGTTTAGAATCGTGACCAAAACAGCATTAATGACACACCAGAGTTCTAGTTATCGCTTACACAAAAGCTGGAAACTCCCTTTAGTTTAGAGGTGCAGAAGTGAATGATCCTGGAAGGATTTTCCACTATTGGATTTATAAAGAGGCAGTAGGTCAGGAACAAGCAAAGGGTTTGGCAGGCCTTGGCTTGATTCTCCTACCTCTTAAGAAATCTGGGCTCAGAGTTCAGCTTTACTGTTGCATCTATATTGTAAGCTATATAGAAACAGGAAATTGTACATTGCTGAGTGGACTAAGAAAATCTCTTTTCAGCCATTGTTATAAAAACATGATTATTAAAGCAGTCACTAAGCAATAGAGCCTTTTAAAACTGACTTGTGAGAAGGACAGTAAAAGGAAAAAATGTAGAATTCCTTAAATTACACTGTAATCTACCTAATTTGGTTCAGAGACTGATGGCAGCAGTTGTCACCAACCTGTTTCCTCCAATATAGAAAGAAGATATGGGGTCCCCTTTGGTACTGGCCACCAACACTTTCAGGCAGATTCCAGTCAAGTAGTTAAATATACGGATCTTCCCATCAGCACAACCGCTGATGACTCTGAGATAGAGGAACTCCAGAGACAGAACTTCCCTGAAAAACACAGCACATCACCATGCTTTCACAAGGAGACACCATCAAATACCTCTTGTCTTGGAGGAGATGCAAAGGTCTGCCTCCATCAACAGGCTAAACACAGGAGCTGATCAAGATGTTTAAGAGGTCTAATAGTGAAGTCCTTCATAATCTCTCCATGCCCAAACTAACCAAGCCATCACATGCTCATAGCAACCAGTACAGTTATAGCCATCTGCTGCTCTTTCAGATTTCATTTTTATGTCTAGGAAAGTAAATGATAGTGTGATACTCTGTGGTATACAGCTTGGGATCCTCAAAATAGTGGACTATGCACTGTCAGTCTTAAGTCATCCCTGCCTGAGAGCAGGGACACTTGCATTTTAGGTTGTTACAAGTCTTAACTGACCCGTGCTGGTTGTGACCATGTATGCCTGACACTGGTTTTAAGATGAAAGCTATTGAAAGCGAGGATATTTCAATACTAGGGCTGATAATTAAAGCATTCTGTGTTTCTATAAGGGAGACTTTTTCTTTACAGATTTAGTAGACTGTTGAGTACAACTTGAAACACATCTGATTCCTACTTAGGGTGGCGGAAAGCTATTAGGCATCTCTTAAGTTTTCCCAACATGCTCCATCCCAGGATATATCCATCGGTGCTTCCTGTGACTAGATGCCACTGATCAAAGGACAAGCAGTTAACTGGGCCTTGGTGCCCCTCCAATATCTGCAAAGGAAAAGAAATAGGTGCAACACTGTCAACAATCTGGATGTAAGTATGCCAAGGTATATTAAGGCATTCAGAAAAACAGCCTTATGTACTGTATTGTAGTTTTATTGGGTGTTATACCAATACACCCTATGCATAACTCTGTAAGTTTTATAATCATGTATAAGAAATGTTCTGGGCTTGCTGCTTATGAGCTTCTAGCATGGAATTAACATCAATTTTCTGTCTTTATTACATTAAATAGATGTTACTGCACTGAGACCTTTGTGATCTCTTAAATGTTCACCTAGAAGAGAAGGGAGTGGACTGCTGTGGCTATAGTGGAAAGGGCAATTGCAAGCTTAGCTCAACTGGAGCTGGGATATCTTGCAAATTGCAACTGTTCCCCACATGTAGAAAGAGCTTCACTCCTCTCAGATGTGATTCTGGACACATGCTAAGGTAATTAGCAGACTCTGCCCTCAATCTTCCCATTGCAGAGCAGCTATGCAGCTGCTTCAGCTTTATAAACTGGTTCTGAGAGCAAATCTCATATTTTGGGCTAACACATGATACCTCCAACTCCAAGAGCTGTTAGACAAGCCCTCCCACCCCCTTCCCAGGTTCTGAATGTTTCTACAGGAGCAGAGATGAATGTATCTTCAGAGAGCAAGCAATGATGGGGGTTAAGCAAAGCAAATCAAACCCTGGGTTAAAATTGACTATTTGCTTACAAGTAGTTCTGCAGTTCATGAATAGTTCTGTCAGTTTATGAAATTCCCCAAAACCAAAAGCAGTCTAAAGCCTTTGGTAAAGGCAAAGGGCTATGATAAACTAACACAGAAGATTTTTGACCATTTAGCACAAAATTATCCACCTAAGAAGAAACTTACTTTGACCAGAGCACCAGTATCAGCACTCCAGATCTTCACCAGCCCTCGGTCAGACCCACTGATGATATGGGTGCCATTCATTTTAACCACCCCAACAGCACTGTTGTGCTTGAGAGTCTTGAGACATTTCCCACTCTCCAGGCTCCACACTGTTGGGGGCAAAGGGGAAAAATGTTACAAATACATATGCCCCAATGATAAGTTTTGCTGAGTACAACATGAATTAAAAGGTACTATTGGAATTACAGCTACACCTTGTAGCTGCAGCTCTGCATGGAGCCAGGTGTTGACCTAAAACATAATTGCATGGCAAAACCATTTTAAATGCAAAGTTCAGAACATAACACAACTTTTTCATCCTTATTCTATAAGCAAACCTCTGGCAAAGCTGAAAGTTGATATTACTTGCCCAGGCAAGGGCCAGCCCTATAGCCACAGAACTGAATCAAAGCAGAAACGATGAGAATTTATTCAGTGACACAGTCAGAGACCTTGCGTGAGCATGTGTCCACAGCTTAGGCTGTTCTGGAAGCAAAAATGACACACTAAAATTCACCCTCTGATTTATAGGCTTAGTTTCATGCTGACACACTGTATGTGTCACACTCATCACACCTCACATGTACCCTGCCCATTGTTTGCTGCTGTTTGCCTTTGGCTGGAAAGCTCCAAGTCTTGGCTCTCACCTTTCACTATCCCATCTTTGGCTCCTGACACAAACTGCTCTTCGTGTAAATCCAAGCAGGTGATTGTCCCACAGTGGCCATTGAAGATTTTCACGCAAATACCACTGTATAGATTCCAGCATCTACAAAGGACCAACCAAAAAGGGAATACAGTGATTAACTTAATGAATAAGATTAATTAGCTATCAGTTATTGCCTACTTAATAGGCCCAGCTCTTCTCCCATAAACGCAGGGTTAAAATCAGGAGTCATTCTACTAAGGTGTCAGAGGATTTGGAATGATCGATTCAGGCTTAGTATTAAAGTTTTTACCCCCATAATGTGTTCTTCAGCCTCTAAACTGCCTGGAAACATGTGGCTTGTTTTCAACTTTGGCGTGGTTACCTTCAATTAACCTTAAAGAGCAGACCTTTACAAGATAAGGTTGTTTATTTACTGGCTGGTGCCAAGATGATTGCTGTTGACTTTATCTAGAGGACTCAAACCCACACAAACAGCCCTTTCTGAGCACGGAGGACAGAGCCTGAATGGGTGTAAATCCTTCTGTTAAATGCTGCCTTTGATGAAGCTGTGCAATGTTTTTCACCCCTCATCATGATACTGTCAGGATTTAGTGGTAAATGTGAGAGCTGATCATCTCCAGCCCTCATTTCAGGGTGCAGTACCTGGAAAGAAGCAGCTGTACAGCAGGTACCAGGGTGTTGAGCCTGCTTAGCACAACAGGCCTTCTGGAATGGCATGGAGAAACCCAGCCTCCCTGAACTTGATGCTGACATTAGCAAGGCCAGCATCTCACTGCAAGGGCTAATTTGAAACATCTCTGGTGTTTTAGGGTACTTTAAGAAAGCCCGTGCTTCCCTGTATTTTCCTTTCTTATCACTCAGTATTGGGTGGAATAGGGAAATGGAAGCTGTCCTGTGTGAGCAGGGGGTGTGTTCCTTTATCTACTGTCCTTTCTTCATTACTCTAATGGAAAGTGGTGGAAGGAGGATTCCTAAAGCCTTGGAGTGGAAGGATTAAAGTTTCACGTTTCCTAGCCCAAGGGGCTGGTGTTCCATGGCACAGTCCCACCGTTGCTCACCTGATGCTGAGATCGAAACTTGCACTGAGAACAAACCCCTTCTTCTCATTGAGATAGAGTGCTTTAATGCTCCCAGCGTGGCCAGAGAGCAGAGGAGGCAGTTCCTTTATTCCCGGCATTCCAAGAAACCTCACTTTTCGATCTGCAGAGCCAACAGCTACCAAGTTTCCACCACAGTAATGGATTACTCTGCTTTGGTCTGATCTGGATAAGAAACAGTGACTGAGATGAGTACAACAGATCTAAGGCTGATGCTTAAGTGGTCCTCATTGAACAACCCAATGGACAATACACTTAAGTGGTGAATCCTTTGCAGACACTACAACCAAGGTCCCTAGTTCTGCATACCCAAGTTCGCATCCAGAGGGTAGGCTTAAAGAAGGGAGAGGGCTCCTCCTGGCCCCATATCCGTTGTGATACACTGTAGATGACTAATACTTCTGGTATCTGCATAAAAACCTGGATTTGACACTGAGGACTTGTTAACACTGATGCTGAGAGACCCTTCTCCAACCATCCATTCTCACAGAAGGATCACAGGGAATGGGACAGGTCTTCAGAAGCTGCTGTTCTGCCCTACAGTCAGGCAGTTTACTCACTGGTCCATGAGGATACGAATATTGTAGGAGCCACAGAAGACATTTCTCTCTTCCAGCTGGATTGTGTCAGTTTTCAGACCATTATAGGTTTCCTGCAGATTGCTTCCCTTCTCCTAATGGAAAGGAAAATAGGGAAAGTAACTCATGGAAGAGGAATGCAGTATTATTCCATGGTATTAAATGTATCAGCTTGTCCATACTGTAGTGATGAGACCAGAGACAGAAAGTGTTGGTAAGGAACACCCAGAGTGCACAAACTTCTGGTTAGTGCAGAAAGAAGGGCTGTTCCCATGCCATGTTCCATGGCAAAAGAGAAAGACCCAACTGCTGCACCTTTTATTCTTTGGGAAAAAAGCTGCATCCTTGTGATGCTGCCCAGCTGTGCCAGCACCCCATCTTTGAGGCTGTGCATGACACTGGGGTATGCATTAGGACGAGGCAGGAGTTTAGGGATGCAAGAAGGTGCTGAGCAAGCACTGGTCCTTGATGGGACAAACCAGGAGCAGGAGCTGGAGGAGAGTAAAGCAACCCCAAATTCACTGTCCTGTCTTCCAGGCCCACCACATCTCCTTCCTCCCCAAATACTGAAATGCAGGATCCACGGAAGACCAACAACTTCCTACATACCTTTGTTTTACTTTGCCGAACCGTGCTTTTGGCTTCAATGACACCACCCTCCTCATTTAACTGTGGAATTGCCACTTTGACTGTTTTAGCATAGTTGGAAACAGCTCCTCTTGGGCGCAATCCCTGGAGTAAGCCAGCAGAAGCAACACGGTTACTACAGAGCCCATGTACACAATGGATGCTACTCGTGTCAGTGCTTCCATGGGACGCTACATGCAAAGCAGAGCTGCACACACTGGCTTGTTGCTGTTGTGTAAGAGGCCAGGCTTGAATTTACCACTTTGTTGGTAGATTTGGGTAAAATGATTACTTTCCATTTGTCTCCAAACTCTAGTCATAAGCTTTTAAGAAGCTGCATCTCATCTTTGGCAAGCACTCAGGTGATTCAGAATCCAAACCCACTGAGATGAGAGGCTCTTGAATCATCTTTATCAACATTTAAGACTCATTTTTAATGTGTTAAACCTTCCATTCAGCCTTCTTTTAAGGCTAGCACAAAGCTGAGATTTCTATGGTCTCTCTAGGGGTTTACCATCACACTTAGCTTGGTGTATGGCAGGTCTGTGCTAACCAGGACAAGCCTTTCCTAGAAGTTCTGCTTTATTGTGTCCCAGCCACCAGCTCTGATGTCTCACAAGGAAATCTAGCACTCCCATCTTCCTAGAGGGAGCAAATAAAGCTAACTTTTGAGGTGCCATTGTAGCTCTGCCCAGTTTCCACTAGCTCCTGGAAGTCCAGTATTTGCGTTTGTGACCAAACTCTTCCTGACTACAGGAATGTTTTAATCCATCTTTAGAGTCACAGGCTCTCAAAGTCAGTAAAAGCTATTCTGTTGTGATCACTTGTGACAGTCTGAGCGTCTCATATGGCTTAGCTCTGCAGATAGAGGAAGAGGGAACAGACCAAAGTGGGAGGTAACCTCTAGTAAAAGCAGCTCCATCCAATGGCTTGGGCAGTAGCAGAAAACCACCATCTTTTCCAAGTGTGTAACCACAGCAGAAGCCCAGGCATCATACCTGCAAATACACGATGTTCTCCTGTATTACGTTATAACACGCACGTTCCCTCTTGACTTCTGCAGCCAGATATTCCCAGCATCTGCTCACAGCAGCACATGAACTGAGGGATTTTTGATCCAAAAACCCTAAGAAATTCAAGGCACAAATTGACTAACCCCTGAGCACACTGGAGACCGTTCATTACCCTTTGGGGAAACAAAAATCAGAGCAGCTTTACCCAGGATGTACATGGACAGATGAGGGGGCAGGCAGCGAATTAAGTCCTTGGGTGGGTTGGCAGGAGAGGGCAAGTGGAGAGATCTAGGGACCATGATGACATCTTGATCAGCTACGGACATAATAGGCGAGTTGTTCTCTGTATCAGGACCCTCCTGGATGAAGCATTCGGTGTTTTGACCACCTAGAAGACAGACGAGTTTAGTCTTGTAAATACTTGAGCTTTGGTGACTACTGACAGCACTGTTGTTAGCAATGCACTGCAAGAGTTGGTTGAGCTTAATCTGGCTCTTCTGCTAGTCCCTTTGATCCTGTACCATTCCAAGGAAAATGCTGGAAACCCCCTGGGTCCTGCAGGACAGTTCAAACAGTTTACCCCCAGTATTAAATACTCAGACAGTGGTACCCATTATATCAAGCTGGCCAGTTCTTGCAGATAACGTTTCACTTTTAAGAGCTGCAGACCATAGTGAGAATCAAATCTGGGTACTGGGCTGAGAACAGCTCTATTCCTTGAAGCTTCTTGGAGATTCAAGCAGATTATCCATCTACATGTTCCTCTGGAAGAATTAATCAAAGAAACAAACCCTGCAGTAGGCACCTAAGAGCTGAATTAGGGGATTGTAGAAGTTAGAATAGTATGTTGAGTGTCTAATAAATAAATCATGCTGAGCATGATGATCTATGGTATGGAATATCCCTTTGGCTAATTTGGGTCAGGTTAGTTTCTGTCTGTGCTCCCTTCCAGCTCCTTGTGCCCCTTCTCACTGGCAGAGCATGAGAGACTAAAACATCCTTGATTTAGAGTAAGAACTACTTAACAACTAAAACATCAGTGTTTAAGAAAATTAACTCTATCCCAGCCAAAACCAGGACAGTATATTATACATTCTATCCCTTCTAGCTATGCAGAATAAGTCCCTTCAGCACTTTCTTTGGTATGGCTTTCATTACTTACAACATTCAATCCACAGCTGTCCCCCCTGAGCTGTGTCACCCAGGAGAATTCATGATGATATTTTGTCAGCTCCACTCCATTATAAGCTATATTCCTCTTCCCTTTGTCCATCACCTCATTCAAAGGATTACTGCACATGGGTGCACACAGGCAGGCTGGTACTGAGGCAGAGCTGGGGCAGGATAAAGCTGCCAGGTCCAAGTCTCATCTGGCCCCACCTCCCACTGTTGGGAACAGCCCATTCCCTCCATCACTTGTGCTCACTCCCAGCTTTGCCCACTCATTTCCTACAGCTGGAAGGATCAGAGACCTGAACCATATCAGATTTGCGGTGGTAACTGGAAGGTTAATAGCACAAGGCAAATAAAGCTGCAACAAACAGCTCTGTTGGCTGTGTGGTTCCTTTCAGCAGATTCCCCATGTACCACCTGCATGGGGAATTTTGCCACGTGCAGCAGATTACCTGCTAGAGAGAACAGCCAGAGCAGCAGCACCAGGAGCTGCCAGACTGCTGCAGGTGATGGAAAGGAACCTGGGTAACATTACCTTCATCTTAGCATCACCCCTGGACCACAGTGCTTGTGCCTCAGAGACAGCTCAGGCACAGCCTGGGCATCTCCCCAACTGTGGACTGGCCCAGAGCATGACCCAAGAGAGCTCAGGAGCAGACCTTGGTGTCCAGGACAAACAGAGGGTGACTGCAGCACCCTCCATTCCCTGAGGAACACGAGATACACACACAGAGCAGGTAATCCCGGCCCTACCACTTTGCAAACAGAAGGTCGTTCTGCAGACATGGAAGAACATGGCAAGGTTGTTTATGGCCAGGTTGGACACAGGGGCTTGAAGCAACCTGCCCTAGTGGAAGGTGTCCCTGCCCGTGGCAGGGGCTTGGAACTGCATGAGCTTTAAGGTCCCTTCCAACCCAAACCATTCCATGATTCTACAATTCCTCTCCACCACTGGCCCTGCAGGGAAGGGCCCTGTGAAAAGCCACACACCCTGGTCACAGGCAGCATCCTCCTGCCTAGTGTGCACTCAGCTTCAGTTCTTGAAGACTTAAACTCAGTCACCTTGCAAGTCTTGGTTGGGAGAAACCCAGATTTTGGAGCTCAGGGACCTCCAGCACGGCCCCAGCAAGGCTGAATCCACCTTTCCTATAACAACAGCCCCAAAAAGCACCGCAGAGACAACCACCAGGGCACCAGCACCCCAAACATCACCCCCCACAGGTCGGGCTGCCCTGAATGCGAGGGTTTCGGTCCACCGTTTTCCGCCTGGCACCGGGGATGCGCAGCATCACCTGAAAGTCCGTCCAGTGCCCCGGTACCCCGACACCCAGGCACAGACCGCCGGTGGTGCCAGCGCCAGCGATACCGGAGCCCCGGACCCGCTTACCTGCCCGGGGCGGGCGGCGGGGCCCCGCCGTGCCCTGCGCGTCGCGGCTGCTAGGAGACACCGGTACCGTAAACCGCCGGCCGCGCCGCCGTATTGCTGCGAAGAGCCGCGCACAAGCATTTGTGAAGCCTCTTCACCCCATCTTCTCCCCAGCAGCTCGCTTCGGTCAAACGTATTTAGCTTTTAAACGTCGTTTCCCGAGTCCCAAGTTTTCGCATATTGAAAACAAAACCCCGCTCAAAAAGCCACAAGCAAACAAAGCCAAAGCATACCTCATTTAGTCATCTAATGAGCCGAAAAAGCATGTGGAATAAGAGTAAAAGATCGTCGAGCCACCATCTGGGAGAAGGGAGGAGGATTTACTAGGACACAATGAAGAAAAAGCTTTTGATAAGAAAGAGCATTGCAGAACAGGCCAGAAGGGAAGGCAGCAGAACAGGCAGCAATAAGCTCATACCCCCTTGCAGAGAGGGTCATGTACCTGGGCCCTGCTCTGTGCATAGTGGGGTCCTCACTGTGCCCACTTGGCTCTTTCACTTGTTGCAGGCAGAAGTGGAAAAGACAGCACTGGATGGGAACATGATGCTCCCTGCCCTGCAGAGACTTCAGGGCTCTGGTGCAGTGGTTTAAAGTCTGATGCATGCAAAATAAACATGCCATATGAAGCTGGCAGCCTTCTGGGCTCAGGCACACAAGCTGTCATCCTGTGCACATCCCCATGTGGGATTTTAATGTGACTCTTTGGCAGAGCGAGCAGAGGAAAGCAGAATTTCAACCTCAGCCATTCTTCTCCACTGCAGGGTTGTTTTCCTGCCACAAAGAGCTACTTACAGCAAATCCTACTACTTTTCACCAGTTCTAAGCCCAGCCATAGGCTGCCTCTATGTGCTTGCTTACTTAATTCAATCAAACCTTAGAGATCCCTTCTACAGAGGCCACAACCCCTCCCAGAGATGCATTTCATTCCTGAGGCACAGGGATGCTCCTCTCACAGTGGTATCTAGGAAATAATCTTTACTTGTCCATTTAGGATGGCAGCACACCCCATGGAGAAACTGCTGTCCCATGGTGAGAGAAGCCCCCAACACCCCCAATCTCACCTACTGACAGGAGGGCATGGCCACATCAGCAAGCTGAATAGTTTTCCCTATCTGTTCTGCTCTCCCACATAACTCTCCTGAGCTACAGCACTTTGAGCTGCAACTCAGCCCTGTTATTGGAAACCTGTGCTCCTTCTCCAGCTGGAATCATTCTGCTGCTGGAGAACTCAGGTGGTTCTGCCTGTCCTGAGTGTAGGCAGTGCTGCCTGCTTGGGGAGCTCTCCCCAGCATCACGTAAATTCCTAAGATGTGTTAGATTCGTTTAAAGATTAAAGCTGTGGAGGCAAAGCAGCTAAAACAAACAGAATGTTTGCCCAGCTCCATCTGTCCTGGGAAAGATGAGGAAACCCTGGGAACAGACATGGAGTCAGAGTCCAATAGCTGGGAGGTTTGCACTGGGAAGAGCTGGATGCAACAGGAAACATCGTGGTTTTCCAAGGCCAATGCTGAGGCCAGGCAGGGTGGGCATGTGTAAGGGTCATTTTTCCCTTGCACAGGTATTTAAAGAAAAATCCCCTTTTCTTTAAAATCCCAATGTTTGGAATAAAAGCTGCAGCATGCCTGGGGGATAGCAAGTAAATCCCTCTTCCTGCAGGGCTAGTTAAATCAGTGCAAACACAGAAAACACATTCAGCACCCCAAGAAGGAAGCAGTGACTTTGGTGGCAAAATAATTCCTGCTTCCCAGGCACAGCACCCCTCTCCTATAGCACATTTCCCCACACACATTGTTTATTAACATTTTGGTGGCTTAAAGGTTGTTCACAAGGGTTTCATCCTGTGCAGTGGGAAGTGGGGATGGAGGTAAGTGAGGTTTGCAGTGTTGCAGACCTTGCGTAATGCTGGAGGGTACACAGAGGGAGCAAAGCAGGGAATCAGAAGCATCAGATGCTTGTCACCATAGTAGTTGTGGCTCATATACCATCTGTGAAGGACAGAGAGGACCAAGCATCACTGCCCCTACACCAAGAGGCACCACAAGTGTCCTTATAAACACCAGCATCCTGTTATGATGGTTGTTTTTATTGCAGAAGCACTCTGAACCTCTCACCACAATGAGGAGTGCCCAGCTCCAGCCCTGGAGCTACAGGCAGCTCTGCCACAGGAGCTGCAGCTCAGTCAGAGCTGATAGGTATGAGGGGAGGAAAACCAGTGCTTGTGTTCCTTGTGTTACTGGGATGCGGAGGGCAAGGATTGGGAGCAGGTTGCCCATGGAGCTGTTGGCAGAGATGCTGAGGAGTTCTCTGAGGAGAAAGCTCAAAGCTCAGAGCAACCCTTCTGCTCATAACATTCAGGATTGCACAGCTTGCTCTGATATCAGAAGTGAAGGCATCTGGAAGATCCTTTCTCTCTGCTTAAGAGGACACCAGGCGCCGAATAGCAAAGAGCCTGCCTGGTATTGCCCTTCTCTCTATCTCGAGCCACAGGGAAAACAAATCCATCTCCGCATACTCAATGGCGAGCTGGAAGGTGAAGCTCTGCAGCAGCGTGGTGAGGAAAAGGAAGAGCTCCATGCGGGCCAGAGCCTCTCCCGGGCACATGCGCTTCCCTGGGGCACAGAAAGGGGAGGGTGAGCACCAGGCTGGTGGCTTCATCCAGCCTTTGGGGAGAAAAGGGCACTGACCTGCTGAGAAAGCCATGAAAGCTTCACGCTTCCTGAACTCGCCCTTCTCATCCAAGAAGTGGCCTGGGTCAAGTTCTTTGGGGTTCTCCCACTGGGTTGGATCCATATGTACAGAATTAAATACAGGAATAACAGCTGTGCCCTGCGGGAGAGGGATGGGAGAGACATCAGTGCCATGACGTAGGGCTCTGCTGTGGTGGATTAGCAATGAGGAGCATCTGGGGTGACAGGGGATGTACACCCCAACATGGGTGTGTGGGCCGAACTGGCAGCAGCATTCCCCTCCTTCTACTCATGTGCTAAAAGGTTGTCACCATCTCGGCCCAGGGAGGGTTGGGAAAGACACGGGACCTTCAGGAGTGAGCAAACAGTCCAGGGGCAAAGCAAACCTCATTCAAACCCCCCTACCACCCATCCCCTTGAGGACACAGAGACTCCAGAGCCACAACATCTACCTTAGGGATGGTATAGCCCCTGAACAGGACATCCTGTGTTGTCATCCGTGGGAAGTTCTCAATGCGGCTCTTCTGGAAGCGCTGCAGCTCATGGATCACCGCGTTGGTGTACGGCATCCTCAGCTTGTCCTCTATGCTGGGAGCATGGCCAGCACCCACCACCGTATCGATCTCCTCTTGGACCTTGGCTGGGGAAAAGGCATGCATGGAGCTGCTGTGTGAAACCCCCCCATCATCTTTTATTGGCCTCCATGGGCACCTATTCTAGAGCTAAAGATGATCTAGCAGAGAGGGAGCAAGCATAACCCCTCATAGAGACCAGAAATAGGGTCCCCAGATCAGGCAGGTTCAAAGCATCTCCTGTAGGCTGCACTATGACCTCCTCAGCACAGGGAGCACAGTACCTTGAATATGGGGGTGCTTTGCCAGGGCCAAGAGGAAGAAGACCAGGGTGTTGCTCGTAGTCACTGTCCCAGCACCAAAGAGGTTGAATACTGACATGACCAAGTCTTTGTTGCTGTACATGTTCTCTGGGCTGCTCTTCTCCTGCAAGGATGTGGTGGGGATTCAGTATCACCTGGGTGATTTGCCAGGCTGCAGCCAGGTCTGGGGGGCAGCCCTCACCCTTTGCACCACCTCTACCTTTTCTGCTTTCATAAGGAAACAGTCGATGTAGTCCCGGGGGCAGCTAGGATCCAGTGTCAGCTTGTGAAGCTCAACCCTTTCTTGGATATAGTCTATCAGCTTCTTGCACTCAGCCAGGACTTTCCGATGTGGCCCCGGGAGGTGGTGCATGATGTTGGGGAAGGTGTTGTAGACCTGCAGATGGAGAAAGCACAGGAGAGCTCAAAGCCATGCTGTCCCATCAAAGCCAAGGAGTGAGCCAAAGCCAAGGACCATCCCTCAACCACCTGAGCATGTTGGACATGAGGGTGCTGAGCACAGCAATGATGCTTACCATGGCGATGGGGGAGAGGAAGAAGGCAATGTAATTCCCGATCACACTCAGTAGCTCCAGAAAGGCCGAGTCATTGTAGCTGTAGCGGCTCCCAAAGACAACAGAGCAGATCACATTGGCAAATGCATGTCTGAACATCATTATTGGCTCAAAGGCATTTCCTGCAGCCACAGAAGAGGCAATAAAGGCATCCAAAAGTCAATAGTTATTTATGTGCTTCCTCCCCCGCTGAGCCCCTGTCCCCTGAACTCTGAGCCCTGGTTGAATCTGCTGGGTCTAACAGCCAAACCAAAGAGCCCTCCTGAGCTGTGGGCTCCTACATCTACCTCCCTCCTCCTAA
The DNA here is from genome assembly GCF_004027225.2 of Strigops habroptila. Lineage (NCBI taxonomy): Eukaryota > Metazoa > Chordata > Aves > Psittaciformes > Psittacidae > Strigops > Strigops habroptila. The sequence goes on from NC_044290.2 coordinate 5,672,896, forward strand.
ACCCCTCCCCAGTGATTGGGACTGAGGAAGACAGAGGCATCTCCAGGGACTTTGTGCTCCTGCTGCCAAGCCCTGGGGATCTGGGGGGCTGCAGAACACCTCCCTGTAGCAACCCTCCCCTTGCCAGCACCACCTTTCAGAGGCAGAGGAGCCCACGCATGGCTGAGCTTCCATCTCCTCTTACATTCAGGAAGCCCCAAAAGAGGTGGTAGAGCTGGCAGCAGCTCAGTGTTGTTGGAGGACATCACTCTAATAACCCCCACATTGCCAGGGCAGTATCTTTTTTGTGCATTCTCAATGCCACACAGTTTGGTTTCCTATTTCTGTTCTTTTGGCATGCAATGTCCCTCAGTGGTTGCCACCCCCTGCACCGGTTCAGGAGCAGCATCTCCCACCCTGGCCTTTAAGCCATGACCATACCACATCCCTGCAGCTCTCTGGGAGGGATGGGACTAGTGCTAAGCCCTTTCTCTACATGGGTCATCCGCACCAGCCATTGCAAACAGCTCTGGGGACCACACGTGTCCCGTGAGGCTGTTGTGTGGGGTGGGTAGACAGGACCCACATCACCTTTGTGTTTTTCCAGCAGTTCCACCAGGTGCTGGGCCTCCTGCTGCACTCGCTGTGACATGGAGCTCTTCCCCATCCCAAAGTCCCGCAGGGTGCTGAGCGTGAACCTCCGCAGCTCCCGCCACTTCTTCTCATTGTTGGACACAAAACCTGGAGGGAGGCAGTGGAGACCACTCACCGCCTGCCCCACTGCTCCTCCCCAGGAACGGGGGACCTTGTTCTGGGTGCAGCTGAGGAGCAATAGGGCAATAAGCCAGGGAATGACCCTTGGTGTGTGCAGTGCCCTTGGAAGGCTGAGGATCTCTACAGAAACTCAGAACAACACTGGAATTAATTCTGTTCTTAGACAAGAGGCTTAAGAGTTGAAGGGACTTGCAGAGAGGGAAATAAGTGTTTGAGGTCTTGGATATTGAGTCCTTCACTAGACTCGAGCAACAGCAGCTGTAGTCAGGGACTTTCTGCTCACCCAGAGGTCAATAGTGTCTAGGAGAAATCCAGACACCTACCATAGTCTTTGGATAGCTGCAGCAGTATGGGTATCGTAGGTCTCCCCCCAAACTCCTCGGAGTGGCCCAGCAGAGCATCCTTCACCACCTTGTACCCGCAGAGCACCACCACTGGCTTCATCCCCAGCCAGACGGTGAAGATGGGGCCGTAGATGCTGCTGAGCTGGGGGAGGACAGGAGAGCTGTGGTGAAGGAGTGTCCCACACCCCAGCCATTCGTGTAGTTGCAAAGTAGATCTTGTGACCACAACAGTAGTGACTGAATGAATAGGGAGGGGAAGCACATCTTTGCCCTGCTCCCATCCCAGCCCTGTCTCTGGGGGTTTCTGATCCCAATGATGCTTTTGGGATTCGAAGCATCATCTCCAGGAAGCAACTCTGGATGGCAGCAGTGCTGCAGCCCAAAGAGGGGTTGGTGTCACTGCCATGGATCGATCCCTTACAGGAGGAGGAAGACTTCAATAATAGCATTGATTACACCCTCAGTAGCAGGGATTTAGGGAATTCTGGCAAAGCAGAAAAAAGGGAGGGAAAAAGAGAAAAGAAAGGTAAGGAAAGAGTGAACTGCATGATTGCCCTTTTATTTTGATATGGGACAGTCACTTTTTCTCTCCTGCAAGGGCTGGGAGCAGATCCAGCACAGCCAGCTCCCCTCTTACCTTCTCATAGGTCTTGTAGAGGGGCAGGACATCCTTTTGCCACAGGTTGCCCAGAATGGGCCATGGGGCTGGTCCAGGAGGCAGAGAGCGTCTCTTCTTATCACTTCTCCAGAGCAGGAACCACAGGATGGAGAAGAGGAGGAGGGTAAGGAGCACCCCAGCTGATCCAGCATCCATCCTCAACTGTGCTGCTGATCAGCAAAAGCAATCCAGAAACTCCCCCTCCAGGGAGAAAATCACAACTGAGCTGTGAGGAGCCAAGACCTGCTGCCTCTGCCCTTCCTTGTGCTCTATATAGGCACATCCCTCCCACATCCCTGGGGCTGTCTCCTGTGTGTCCCCCCACCACTCTCCGGGCGGTCAGTGACACGGAAGCACTGGTTTGTCCCAGCAAAGCACATACCTGGCCCCAGCATGTTGTAACACAGGTCTCAAAGAGCTGACATGAAGCATTGGAAGCATTGCAAAACCCCCCTGGAGGAGATAGCAGCTCTCCCCTCCCCACCTCGCTGAGTCATTTCTTGTTTAGAGCTCCCTTGGTAGAAGTTATCACCATCCTGGCAAGACCTCGCATGTTACCAGTAGGTCACTGCTCATTTTGTCACTGCTTTGCTTACCAGTGCTGTGACCCAGGAGGGGACATTCCTGTAAACAGAAACCAAGGAGCACGTGTGGCTGGTCACGTACCTGCTGGGTGGCAATTTTCCATCAAACTCCTTTCTGATGGAAAATAGATCAGAAAGTAGGAAAAACACACATTTTTCCTGAAATATTTTGGGGTTCTGCTTGTGTTTGGGAGGAATGTCAACCCAAAGTGTTGTGGTTGTTGCAGGGATCAGGTTCTCTCTTCCCTGGGTTCCTACAGCCTCTTCAGGGCTCCTCTGATGTTTTGAAGCATCTCACTCTGAGCAAGAGCACATCTGGCAGCACATGAGCACATCTGGCACCGGTTCAGCCACCACAACTCTAGTCAAGAGTGCTCACAGCTCTTGGCCAGATGAGCTGGTCACAAGCCAGCTCCCAGCAAAGGATGGGATTTCTCCTGGATGGAGAAAAAGAGGGAGGAGGTTTGATTTCATGCTAGTGCCTGCAGTGAAAGGAGACCCTCAGCAGAGGGCATTAAATGGTACTTGCTGAGAGGAGCCTGAATTACGACAGTTACTCAGAGCATCTCCAGGCATCTAGCCACAGGATGAATGGCCAGGAGCCAGGATTGAGTTTGGGCTGATAGGAACAGCCAGGACCTCTGCACGTGCACCCTTTTTTGGCCATATATTGGGATGATTTGCAGGTGTCAGGCCAGGGATGCTCAGAGCTGGGCTCTGGGGGATGGTCTCTTATGGCTGCAGTGCGATTCCTTACACATACCCACCAAATCTCTCTCAAATCACCAAAAAGAGACTGTCAGTGAAGCTCCTGCAGCCTTGGCACTGCTCTGCTTCAACATTCTGATTTTCCTCCCTCCACCCCACGGTGCTGGGGGCAGGCAGGGGCTCCTGCCTCTGCCAGCATCGCAAACACACTTGTCAAAAGGGGTTTGGGGAGGAGAGGGTTGTGGTTGGCTGGATGGGCATCCCCATAGCTGTGCCAGGAGCCCCATAGCTGAGACCCAGTGGGGCTGAGGCCAGGAGGTTACCATGATTCACTTGTTTACCCCATTCCCATCCTGTCCCTGCTTTTCCTATAGATTGCTCTAAATTCTTGCCTTGGGTGCGTTCAAGTGGGGAACTTTGCTTGAGGAGGTGATGCAGTGACTGGGATTTTGGCAGAGGTGTGAACAGCCTCTCGATGATCAACACCATTTTTTCCATGGCAGCCAAACAATACAAACAAATCAGTCAAACAACAGGAAAAGAAACAGCCATGGGGATTAATCTCAGCTGCAAAGGTTAAATCTGATGGAAAATCCCCTCTTTCTGCAGGTGAGCTGAGGCAGAGCCCATGGCTACCTGCCTGGACACCAATAGCATTTCAGTGCAACACCCATTGCTACAGCAGCTCTTTTGGAATGTGAATGTCTCTAATGGAACAAAAAAGCATTACTGTGTCACATTCAGGCTTTGGAGGAGCTGAAAGGGCCCTGAAAATCCCGGCTTTGGCCTTGGGATTGTTTTCCTAGTTTCGTGTTATGTGCAAGGCACAGTCAGGAGGGAATCGCGTGTGCTGTGTTGAGCTAAGCAGCTCTGACAGGTACCACTACCTGCTTTAATCCCTATGTTAACACCTCCTTCAGTTCCTGGTTTGGAAATATATTAGTAACTGTGCAGAAACCAGCTGTGCCTCAGCTGTTCTAGGCTTTATCTATTTGCCAACAAATGGCACCACTTGGAAGAGTGTCTGAAACAGGTAATGCATCCCATCCACTTTGACTTTGCTGCAACCCATGGAGCACATCCTGATACCAGGAGGTTTTGTGTGTAGATGCTCTGTGTGATTTGGGGTTGAAAAAGGGTGTTACAAACTCCTTATAACTGCCAAGAGCTGCAGTTCCTGTGTGTGTTGCAATACACATAGTGTTATCAGAATTGCTTAGCTCTGAGCTATGCTCATATCATCGCTTCTCAACAAGCCTGTTATCACAGGTTAGCTGTAGTTCAGCACACAATTCCTAGTTATTATTATATTCAAGTGGAAAACATCCCTGCTCTGAGCTTCTAGAGCATCATGTAGGCAAATTTCTTACAGTTGAAAATAAGAAAGGAGGGTTTGACAATCAATTTCAACAGAATTTGGCAGACCTTAAATACACACTAAAGCATTCGGTTTGGATGGAAAGCAGATAATGGTGTCAGGTGTTACAGCTTGTCTTGAGGTGTGGGATCAGCCTGCTTTCTAGCCTCACCTATGAGTTTTTGGCCAATTCCTTGCTGCTTGAGGATGCTTGTGATGCTGGAGACCATTCCCGCAGCATGTTACAGCTGGGAGTTTGGGCAGGGCAATGGAAAGAGACTTTTGCCCCAGAAGGAGGAAGGTTTCTGGGCTAAATCTCTGTTGCCACCTATCAGGGTTGGATTTGGGATGTGTAAGGAGGTTTTTAGCGGGGGGGAGAAGCCAAACACAACTATCTGAGTACAGGACTTTGGGGATTAAGTGGTTAATACTTCATCACCAGTGTGTGTTCACTGGCATCTACTGCTGCCTTCTGATGGCTGAGAAACAGAGGAGCTTTAATTTCCCTTCCTCTGTTCTGATAACTTTGTGGTAGAATCTGCCTTTGTGTGACTATCCATAGACTACAGTGCAACTTTGAGGGCTATGCTCTGCAGCAGGAAAACTGATATGGTATCGTTATGAAGACTTGTGGTACACAGTGAGGTAGCGAAGGCCCCAAGTAATGATCTGAGTCTAGGCTTTCAAACACCCCTCTGTGAATTCCTAGAGTTGCTGTCTGTTAGTCCTGTAAGGATTTATTTGAAATCATTTACTGGAACTTGTACATTGTTAATGGCATGTGAAAAGCCGAGGAACCATGGACCAAATCCAGCAAGATTGATTCAAATAGTCAAGAGTCTTTCTTACCTCAATGATGCACTGCGCTAGGCTGGGAGAAATGCTGAGTTATGTCCATCTGGAGAGAATGGCTGAAGCTTTCCTCATTTCCCCAGTTTCCTTTGGCATCCTGCTCAGTTCACTTGAACAGATTGGTAAGATTCAGCACTGTGATACCTGCCTTGGGCTAAAGGATCCTCATTGTTTAGGGTTTAAGGCTCTTGCTGAAGTTCCATAGTTTTCCTGCAGTGTGTTTGCACTCACCAGGTACTTTGAAATGTCTTTGCTGGGCTTTGGTCAGGAGCAGCACTCAAAAACCTGCTGCCTGTCCTTGAGCTGTCCATGAAGGGAGATGCTTGGTAGGGACATGCCTTTGGGTCAGAGACAAGTGACTGTTCAGACTGTCAGGGTGTCTTTGGCTGGTGCTGGGGACAGAGGAGGAGGAAATATTGTTTAAAGCAAGGAACTGGGAGATCAAGGATCTGCTCTACAGTGTGTCATTACCTTATGAAGCTGCAGGCTCTTCCTTACCTGTTCTGGGCACACAGAGGCTTTAAACCAAATGGGATTAAGAACTTGTACTGTGCTTCTTGTAAGGCTGAGTCCACAACCACGAGGAGGCTGGGAGCAGTGAGTGACTAAGGTGCTAAGGAAGGGAGAAGAACTGCTCAGTGCCTGCACCAGCAGCCCCCAAGACCACTAAACTTTCTCCTGTATCACTGCCTGCATTTCAAAAGTCTTTGCAATGATTCACTGAAGCACTGATGTGTGATCCTCTAGGCTTTTAAGCCTGGGTAAACACTGAGTAAAACACTTGAATTCGAGTGCTACAGCAAGGGGTTAGAATAATTAGGATGTTTTAACAGCTCCAGCAAACAAATCAGCTTTGTGAACACTGAGTTCCATCTATAGCACCGTGATGGTGACAGGTTGAGAGACCTTCAATTACAGCACAACAGTATGTTGATTTGTTCTCTAGATGCAAGGCTAAAAAGGATATTTCTTTCATCTTTGCTTGTGGGAAGCTAATTGCTAACATGGTACCGGATAGGGTGGGAAGGGATGAGTCTCCAGCCAGCAGCTGCATGAAGCAGGCACTGAGGAGAGGAGTGGGAAGGAAGGTTGATTGTGATTATGCTTTGGGCTATTTGAAAACTGGGCTGCTGCTTGCAAGCTGGCCCATGGCAGCTGGCAAAGTGCATGTGGAGGGGGTTGGAGAGGATGGCATGCTGCTCTGAGGAGGCTTCGTGCCATCATCTTCAAACGAATAGCACCCCCTTTGCATCACTGACTACTCTCTTCCTGCCAGCCCCTATTTCTGCACTGCCGCTGGGTACCAAGCTCTCATTCTCAAGCATCTCTTGAATGCTGGGAGGAGGTTTGCAATAATATGATACTTGCAACCTCCCTTAATATTCCCTTTGGGCTTCATTCCTCCTGGATGTGCAGCTTCAGGAGCCAAGCTGGGAGCATGACAGAGTTAATGGGATGCCCCATCTTCATCCCAAATGTCCCACTACTTGTAGCATCCTGCAGGGTGAGCCCTGTCCCTTGGAGAACCTTAAATAGATGCTAAAGCCTGTCTAACTTTTTGCCACCCTTGCACAGGACTGACCTTGAGTTAAGGCCATTTCCCAATCAAGCACTGACTCTTGAACTTGTGCACAACTTTCAGAGCCTACATCAAGGCCATTTAATGGCTACAATTCCCTATTGTTTCAATTTTATAACTTGAGAACTTTCTCTCAAATGTGTGTTTTGCGTGATTGGATTCCATTTGGACTAAAAAGGCAGGTTTGTAGAAGTGCTATATTTCTGCACCAAAAGGGCTGTGTAAGTGGAAAAACAGTTCCAAAGGGCTCTTACCTTTCTGCCAGTCACATACGGATTTGGGTCCAGCTTGTAAAGCCAGTTACCTGCTGCTTACTCTTCAACAAGGTTTTACAGTGAAGGATAGAGTAATTTCCAGCTTACCCAACAAAGGTGTGTTTTACTCACCTAAAAACATGTTGGGAGCAGACACACGAGATGGAGCACTTGCAGGAGGTGCGGAGTCCACCTATGTGTGTGCAGCAGCTCTGGGGCATCTAGGTGGGCATTGAATGCAACAGGTCCTGTCACATATGCAAGGATCATCCCATAAAGCTTTCCAAATAGCCAAGATGTTTTCCTCCTCTACCCCCATAAAGTTGATGCTAAGCATTGAAATAGGTGATAGCCTTCTCCCATGGGCAGGGGGCAGCTAGGAGAGATCCCGCCTGCTTTGGGGGAGTACTTTATATCCTGGTATCTGCTGCTATTGGTCATCCTGATGGCACTGAGCTTTATAACAGCAGCTGGCAGGTGCCTCTCATTTATTACTGCAAGAGCAGGCCTGTTCCCCAGTGGGTATTGCAGCCCACCAAATCTCTTTCAGGAGGTGCTTCAGCTTCTCTTGAGCACCAGAACTGGAGCATCAGCATGAAAGGTGCAGCCGTAGGATGCCCTGCAAGAGGAGAAGGTGTCTATACATTTGTCTTTAATGGGAGTTCAGTGTGTATGCACAATGGGGAATAGAGAGTATGGTGGAAATAGGCTCTCTGCAGCCTTCTTTGATCCTGGAGTGGTTTCTTGGCTCCTATGCCAGCTGCTCCTTTGCTTGTGTGCTGCTGCGCATCAGGAAGCACAATTCAGTCTAAGGGCTATGCCCCTGCTGCACGTTTCCAGGCACCTGGGTTGTGCTGTGCCTCAGATGTGGCTTTGGAGTAGTTCACATTAGTGTGCAGCTAAAATAGTGCTTTTATTCCACACGTTTCAGCTGGGAGCACTTGGGACTGGTATTATGGATCTTTCCCTGGGCATTTATGAAGCTTTAAAAGCAGAAAGGTGTGCTTTGAGTGTGGGGGACAGGCTGGGATGTCATCTTTGTACATAGTGCTCTGAATGAGATACTTTGGAAAGCGAGGGCAATGCCCCTGAAGTGAATGGAAGTGTTTCTTCTGAAAGCCTTGTTTTCCTCCTTTCAGGAGTTCCAGCTCTTGCAGAGAGCTGTCAGTAGCTGTAGGGATGGGTAGATTTAAGCAAGAAGCTGTTCCAGCAGAAAGAGTTGCACAGTGTCACCTTGAGCCAGATATAACTATCCTAATGCATCTAAAGAGACTACTTTGGTTTTCCTTGATGAGTTCCTAAATAAGATTGAATTTATGCTTCTTCCTGAGCTGGCTCTGAAATGCTTGGAGCAAACTGCCCTGCAAACAGGGGACAGCATTAGGAGGGAGGGAGTTTAGTTGGAAGCAATGTGGGTTAGCAATAACCCCACCAGCCTGGCAGGGTCTGGGGTGGGAACAGGCAAGGTTAAGCCTTGGATTATACCTCCACATCCACAGGTAACCCTGGATACAGAAACCCTTCTGTTATCAGCATTCAGTGCTGTAACAGGATGCCTGCAACAGGCTGATAGTACCAGTGTACAGCACTGGTATGGAATGGGTGAAATAGAGGAGCCTCCAAGGCGTGGAGGATGGAGAAGGATTGTCTCCCTCACTTTGTCTGCTGGGTGCGAAGGAGCAATAATTACAGGGTGGGAGGCAAGGGCAAGGAGGTGATCTCTTCCCTCTTTGGGCAGTGGCAAGGCCAGAGATGCTAACATCACCTGTACAGCTTCAGTGTCAGGCTTTTTTAAAGGATAAAGGATATTGAAAGCTTGGAAGGCATGTAGAAGGAAATATCTAGGAGGGAGGGAATGTGAGAATTCCATCTGCTTAGTCCTTATCAAAAGAAGGACTGGGCAACTTAATTACACTGTAAGTACTTTCCCAGATAACAAAAAGCACTTTCATCTTGCAAAAAAAAAAGGCACAATGAGAGCCTGTGTCTGAAGGATAAAATCAGACCAATTGAAGCAAGAAATACTGTGCAGGCTGCTAATGACTTCCACCCTAAGGGGGGAATTTTTTCCCCTGATGGGATGGCATGAATTGGCCAGACTTGTCTTGCACCTTGACTAAACCAAGCACCTCATTTGGCTGACAAAATGCTAGAGTGGTCAGATGGGATGAGGAGGTGTTTCCCACCCTGAGGACATGGGGAATGAGCTCCCTTGTCAGCACCGTGGGGCCGCAGAGCCCAAGTTCTGGGGCTCCTGGTCACCCCTGTACATCTGGCCAACCTCTTTGTACTGGCCGTGACAAGGCAGCTCTGTGGTTACATGGGCTGATGGTCCTGCCTTAGCCTCAATGTCCATGAACTGGTGTCCAGAGGGTGTTGGATGAGCAAGCAGCAGACGTGCGCTTCCCTAGTGCTGAGCCTGCTGGAGGCAGAAAGCTGTGCTCCTACGTGAGCAGAAAAACTACTTCTGCTGGCTCTGTTCTTGCACTTTCATCACTGCTGTTGGCATTAAAAGGGCATTGTATCCAGATTGTTCATGCACTGCTAATAACTCCAGAGTGCTGTGTGCTCCATCTTTCAGTTGCGCTCAGTGTTTCAGCTGTGCTGAAGCCAAGGGAGCTGTACTGACAGATCTGAGGGAAGTTAGAATTTGGTATTAAGTAAGTTTGCATCCTTTTCCAAAGCATGGCTACAGAACAGGAACAGCATGATCCCTGCTGCTGGCATAATTCCATGTAAATGACATAGCTGCAGATGGAGAAGCTGCCAGTGGGTCTGTATGGTGGGGTGGAGAGAAATGGAGCGTCGGGCTTAGAACACCTGAGAAAATAAGGTTTTGTCTTCTCTTTTATGACCTGGAGATGAAAAGTGTGTGGATTGAGCAGATCTGCAAGCTGCAAGGAGACAATAGGCCTTCAAAGGAGGATATAGGAGCATATGGAAATGTCCACGTAAAATGCTGCTCCCTCTGTACTTAATGCTGGAGGGACACCAGGTCTGAGCCCTGTATGTAGGGGAGCAAATGGGGTGGTGCAGCATTGCTCAGGGATGGGAAACCTTCAGGGCAGCATTGTTCTTGATGAGCTCTATTTGCAAGAAAACGGAGTGGTTTTCTCTGGCACTGGAAATGTGGGCTGCTAACACTGCCCTGGGGATGCAAGCGGCTCCATTCTTCTCTCAGCTCTCCCATGGCTCCAGAAATCTGATGGTGCCCTTGAGGAAGAATCCTTGTTTAATTAAGTTGTATGTGTTGGGAGGTGACTTTGAGTGATTTCCTTTGTTAGCTGCTGTCTGGCTTGGGGAATGGCTGGCCTTTCTTAATGAAACCTCTGCCTTCTGCTGTGGATGGAGGCTAATGAGGACCCAGACCTTCCAGAGATGCCCTTGCTTTTTAGGGACCCCAAAGATGCATTTGCTTTCTGTGGGGAACTAGCAAGTAAATAAACTGGATGTGTCAGCCCAAAGGGTAAATATTTCCTAGGGGTAAATGGAAACAGTTCTGAGAGGTGTTGGGGACCCAGGGGCAGGATTGCAGAACTGGGACCAGCACCAAATGTTGCTGGGTACAAGTATAGCAGAGCTGGACCTTTGCTGTTGCATGGAATAAGATGTGTGACTGATCATCTCAATCCTACATGTCAAAATCTGCACACAGCTGGAAACCAAAGCATACTTGTCCACTGCATGTAGTGTTAAGAACAAGGGAGCTTGGACAGAGGCAAAGGTTCCATTGCTGCAACGTGAGGCTGAAACTCCCCACAGCAGGATGGAGAGCTGGGCTTGTGCCATGCGCAGTCCCTGTGATCCACAGGGTGATGGGCCTGTAGCTCCAGCTCTCTACAACTCGGTGTTGATAAGGATTAAGTGCTACAGACACTTGCACTGACTTTGGTTTTGAGCATGAAAACCTCCTCTCTTTTTATCACTGATAATTCTCCAACCTCATTTCTTCCTCCATTCAAATCAATGTGTTTCTCAGCAGCCGCCTGCTAAATCCTAGGCAGGGTTTGTAATTGGCCCCGTTTCCCTGGGAGCTTTGCAGCAGCAAAGCAGCTTTTGTCATCTCTTCATTCCTCATGAAACTTTCTTTCCTGGTGAGGAATGAATTCTTTTCCTGCTGCCTTCAGTCCTTCCAGGAATGGCTCATGCGGGCTGGAAGAACTCTTTATCTCAGCTCCTTCTGACAGCATTGCTCATTTCCTGATAATGCAAACAGGAGTCATAAATATTAACTTGGGTTTTCCATATTTCCTTTCTGGGTTTTTTTGGGGTTTTTTAGTGTGTGGTAGCAGATAGGTCTGGGCCTTTTGCCTTTTGGTTTAAGGACCTGTTTTCATCCTGGAGAAGGATCTTGATGCATTTCTGTGTCTCTGAACTTGTCAGAGGCAGCTGCTCCCTCTGCTTGCCTACAAGGTCTGCCTCATGTCAAGAGCTTACTGGGAAACAGCAGAGAACATCAATGTCAGATCATAGAATCACGGAATGGTTTGGGCTGGAAAGGACCTTAAGATCATCCAGTTCCAACCCTCTGCCATGGGCAGGGACACCTCACACTAGACCATGTCACCCAAGGCTCTGTCCAACCTGGCCTCGAACACCGCCAGGGATCGAGCATTCACAACTTCCTTGGGCAACCCATGCCAGTGCTTCACCACCCTCCCAGGGAAGAACTTCTGCCTTATATCTAACCTGAACTTCCCCTGTTTCAGTTTGAATCTGTTACCCCTTGTCCTATCACTACAACCCCTGATAAAGAGTTAGACGGATCTAACCCTATTGCAACTTTAGACAACTGGAGCTGGTGCCAGCATCTTTTTTGCTGGGATGGAAGGTGTTAATGGGGGTTTGCAGGCAGGTGTGTTGTATAAATGTGCTGCTTTTGTTTGGTGCATCCAATGCAGGCAGGATTACACTCCTGTGAATGATGCCCTCCTTATCTTGGGGGTGCTGAGGGCTCCTGGTTTTCCACAGCAGCTCATCCTGGCTGTGCAAATACAATTTGCACACAATGCCAGGTAAGAGCGTCTCCTCTTGGGAGTCCAAGAGCTTGCCCTGGATAAATTGGTAGAATCAGCCCTTGTGTTGCTGAGCAACCCTGTGGGCAGCCTGCAGTGAAAGAGCCAATGTTGAATTAGAGAAGGATACACACCTCCTGCTGGCTCTAATCAATGTTCTGGCCCTGGATATGGATTGCAGCCTGGTTTGGCTACTCCTCTTAACTCAAGCCCTGGATGAGTGTGTATAAAGCTGCAGCATTCACAGCTTCCATCCGACATTTGTTCCTAGTGCTTTGATCACGGTAATAAATCCCAGCTCCTCTGGCAAACTGAATCTCGCCTAGGAAGCTACAAGTGTTGTTAGCAGTGGTGGACTGAGGTGCCCTGTTATCTCCAGCTCTGCAGGACTGTGCCACCTTTACTCAGCAATGCCACTTGCCCATTTTGGGATCACCTCCAGGGGAATGAGAGGCTTTTCCTCTGCCCCTTGGACTGCCTGACCCAGCACCACTGGTGCTGTGCTGGCAGCAAGTGCTAGGGCTGCCAAGGCAGCACGTTGTGGGGTGATAGTGATAGTGCTGGTGCTTGTGGAGGGGGAGATGTCACCCAGACATCCCATAAGTGGGTCCTGAGGGTGCCAGACTGCTCTCCAAGGCTTAAGCCCTGCTACTTCTAAACTTGCCTTGTTTCCAGCTCATCCCGACTTAGAGGAAATAACACACTTGGGCCTGCTATTATGAAGCCATTCAGATCAGAGATCTTCATCCCAAAGCATAGAATCATAGAATAGTTAGGATTGGAAAGGACCTTGAGATCATCTAGCATGCTGTAAACGAATAGCTGTTGTAAGAGAATAGCTTTGCGGAACTGGGCTGTCCATGGTGAGATGTGATGCTTCTGAAACCTGGGCTTGTGGCACCAGAGAGCTGTCATCTGCTGCAACATCACTATCAGTTTGAAGGTTGATCCCCTTGAGGTCTGCCCATGTTGCTCCTCACTCACCTAGCGAGGCTGGGGCTGACCAGTGGCTCACCTCTCAAATCTGCTCTCCCAGCACTATGAGAAATTCCAGCAGCTTCCATTACAACTTGCTGGTCCCTGCAAATCCCGCATTAGTTTTGCATGTTGCCCCTGAAGGCTGATTTGAATGGTGCTCAACATCTTGATGTCTGTTCTCTTTGCCAGCTACTCCCCTGACCTGCTTTGCACCATGACTTCTGCTGGCTGTAGCCTGCAGTTCCCCAACTGCAGTTTCCATTAGGTGACACCTCTTTACCAGCATTTACATGCTTTATGTGCTATCAGGTAATTGCTGTGCAATTTCACACCCAGATGATTTATTGCAAGCTCATCCAGTCAGGGAGTATAGTAATTAATCTGCAAATTAAGCTTTGCTTTTAAATTAAACCATGCATTATAATAGCATGATGGGTAACTGTGAACTCTTTAGATTTAGAGGGTGGTGTTGCTTGCTTCTCCAACCCAAACTGTGGTGGCTTTAATGTGGCTTTCATGTGTCCCATCTCTTCCAAGCACTGAGGAACCAAAGCAAAGATCAGTATTGGGGCATCAAGAGCAAAGGGTGCATTGGTGCAGTTTATAGGGGCATCAGTACTAGAAACCAGCTGCCATGTGAAGCAGACCAGGCTGAAGACTAATCCTAATCCCAAACTTTGCCTCTAATCCCCTGATGTTGGACTTGACTTCAAACAGTTTGAGAATAAGAGAGAAAAGAAGATTTAACTTTTCCTTGTTTTGCAGCTTCCACAGAGCCACATCAGGAGAGTCAAAAGGTCTTGAATGAGCAATGTTTGGTGTAAATACCTCAGTAAATACCAAATGCCACCTTGGTTCTCTGCAGTTTTAAAGGCTTTGGGAGGACACCAGCATCATGTGGCTCCATCTCTCAAGCAGAACAAAAGCTACTGGGAAACTGAATGGTGTCAGCACTTGGAAGTACAGCATTTGTGCAAAGCCAGCCCTCTCTATGCAATATGCGGTTGGTCTAAACTTTAAACCCTTCCTACCTTTCTCTTTGTTTGATTTTTCCCTTTAAGTGAATCCTTTCAGAGATGTTTGTTAATTCATCTCCATTTGAACGGGGAGGGATCCTGGGAGCCATTGGTGTCTGTAATGCTAAACACTAGCCATAGGGGTGGGTTATCTCGCTCTGGCAGTCCCTGATATTGTGGCTGGCTTCCCCCCTTCCTCCTGCAGCTGGGAGCCCAGGTCCCACTCATTCATTCATTAATCCTTTTCATTCCTGCTCGTTTGTTCACATCCTCTGCAGCATGGGGAGAAAAGTGCAGTCCCAAGAAGAAATAGGGAATTCATCCTCTTTGGAAATCAAATCTGCTCCATTTAAATCATTTGTTCTCTTTGAGATTTGCCTGTGTGCAGATGAGGTGGAGGTCTCCTATAATGGAGTTGAAGCCTTGGTGCTGAGCAGGGACAATAGAAGGGAATCCATCCCTCTTCCTTTTGTATCACACTCTCACCCTGTGCCTCCCTCTCAAAGGGGGTCAGATGAATTTTCCAGGGCAGCTGGATCAGTTCTAATGATGTGCATCTGTGCTCCTCTGTCCTGCAGTAATCGTGATTAGAGCGGAGAGGTTTGTTGGTCTATTTTAACTTCAGTGTTACTGTGTGGCTCCTGACGTGCAGCATGGCCTGCACTGTGATGTCTCCTTCAGCCTGGCTTGGGAGGGTGCTGGGATGTGGGTCTGTGCCATTGCAAACTTGCCTGGCAGGACATCGACCCTGTTCCTGGCTGTGTGTCACAGGGAGCCCTGGCAGCTCAGCAGAGGTCAGGGTCCAAACCTGAGAGCAGTGGGACAACATGAGACCCTTGGCTTCTTGGACCTCTGGGAGCATCTCTCCCAGTCTCCCACTTTATTCCAAGCTGGTCCCTTCTTTTAAGCTCGTTTTATGCTGGGAAATCATAAGCTCTGCCTGTAAGTTTGCTGGATGATCAGTTTTAATTCCAGATAAAAGACACTGGAGCTCACCCTGCCCAGCTTCCCACCACAGCTTGCTGGAGCAGAGCATGCATCCATAGGGAATGAGGCTGTCCTGAACCAGGAGAGCTGCAGTGACTGGTGTGAGTCCAAGCTCCTGGTCTGTGGTGGGGATGTGACAACCTGGGGACAAGGGACTTCCTGCAGAGCCTGAGCCAGGCTGCCAGCATGGGTGGTGGAAGAAGGTTTGGGGAACTTGCTTGGTTTGTCTGTGAGTGGAGGCTGATCTTTTTTTCCCCACAAAAGTGGGATAGAATAAGTCCTCTCAGAATGAATGTGAACAAGGTATTTAGGTATTGCAGCCCACTACGTGATCCTTAAAATGTAAGTTTCCCAATTCATGGAGATGTTGAACTGCTCAAGTGTTCGAGGTGCTCTGGAAGTGGATTCTGCTTTCTGAAGTGTCTCTACTTAAAACTAAGCAGATACTTGAACATCTTTTCACTGTCTCATACAAGGGACTTCACTTCCATCTTGAGCAGTCACCAACTACATTTACTGTCAGAAAACGTTGTGAGAGGAACTGGAAACTACTTATCTGTCTTTTGGAGTACAAATGGTTTTGTCCTGCAAACCAAATGATATCTCGCACTTAGCAAAAAGAACTAAAACACTCCATCTCAAATGGCATCTGTTCACAAAACTGCTCTTGAACAACCTATGGAGCTGAAATTGCTCAATGAGTGACTGACGGGGTTTAGGTAGCATCTCTTCCTGGAGGGCAATATAATGAATTAATTCTAGCACAAGTGAGCTTAGTCTTTGCTTTGGTTTTGCTTTGGATGAGCCCTTTTACCTCCATCCCATCCAAGTGAAGTAGCACTGTTACTTCTCCTGTAGGATGAAGCTTACTATAGGACAAAGGATACTGCTACCCAGTGATGGCAGGACTTTGCTGCCTCTCTTCCATTGCCTTCATCCCCAGAATGCTTGGGAAACTAGGGAACTTTGCCTAGCAGTTTGGGAAGGATTTATCTACTGCAGTGCTGAAGAGAAAAGACCTCCACAAACCTGTCCTGCATCACTGTTGGTGGTGTGCTCATGCTGAGGACTCACCACTCCATGTGATCCCCTCCATAGGGGTGTCTGCAGCCTGCTGAGCTGCCAGGAAAAGCACTGCTCAAGTCGTCCTTGTCCAAAGCCTCTTGGTTCTATTTTTTGCCACATTAATTCTCCATAGGCAAATGTGAGTCTTCAGCTTGATCCGAGTGAGTAAACTGAACTCTTGTGGGCAGCTGTCACTCAGCTCGCAGCTCCTTTCTGGACCTGACCTCAGCTGCGTCTCTGAAGTTGTGCATCACTGACAACTCAGAGGCTCAAACTCTTCCCAAGCCTCGCTGCTGTGTGTGATTCACCGCTGGGGTTTTGTGTCTCAGCGCTCCTGCTCCTCGCTGCTGGTTAGAGGCAGCACGGCAACGGCGCAGCCCGCAGCCACTGCCACTAAATCAGCCAGAAAAGCACCATTGCCAGCTCTTGTCCGAGAAATGCCTCTGCCCCTGCAACCCAGGCGGTGAATGGAGGAGCTGTCGGGACTGCAGGAGCCCAGCAAGCTGCTTAGCATGACAATACACCTCTTTAATTGTTCCTGTGCACGGTTTGGTGCTGGGGATGAGATGAAGAGGTTGGTTGGTGATTCATAGCTGAGTCACAGGCCCCTGGGCTGGAGGGAAGTGTTGCCCCCCGACTGGAGCAAGGGGAGAGGACTGAACTGAGCTCTGGACTTTATATCACATGAGGTTAAGGGTATCCTTCTACAAAGGCCTCAGCAGGTGCTTGATGCTGAAAGATCTCCAGCTTTCTTCTCATGTGGCTGCTCAGCAAACAAGGGACCAGCCTGGGCTGGGTTCAGTGTGTGCTGATTAATCCTTAGCTGTTAACCAAATGCAGCTCGATTGCCCCATCTTTAATGTAGGATGACCTGGCCCAGCTCAGACGCAAAGGATTTTCTGGTTCTGCAGCCCTTTGAGGACAAAGAACATGCAAGGCTGAGTTTTAATTTTGGCTTTAAATGAATTTAAATCTCTCGGGAAAGCTGCAGGTTGAAGTAGAGATTTGGGAGGAGAAAGCACCTTGCTGAAGGGGCAGCTGGTTTGGCAGGCTGGAGACTGGGGGTTTGGATGTCTGCAGAGATGCTAGAGCCCTTCTTGTAGGGTTAAATTGGATGAGGACCTGCAGCTACTGCTGGGCAGGGTCTTTATTTCAGCTGGGAGGGTGAAATGGTTGCTGAGGCCATCTTACTCCTCTGCAATGATGCTGCCTGGTTGCGTCTCCTCCACCACTTTAACTCATAAGAGACATGAGTTTCTGGAGCAGTTGCTTGGTGTTGCTTTTGAGGACAAGCAGAGAAATGCTAATGGAGAAATACAACACTTTCCCCTCACCAGCGCTCTTTGAGTTGAGATGTATTCAGGCTCCTGGGAGGAAGAAGAGAGCCTCTGCTGTGGTACTCTCAGCGTTGGTTTGTAATCTAATGTAGTTTCATGGCCTGTCTCAGAAGACCTTATTAACAAGGGAGGGTGTGAATTCAGTGTGAAGGCACAAGGAGCAGCACTGCCTACAGAAGCAACGCATGTGGCAGTGTGGTCATAGTCCTGGTCTGGCTGTCTGGTGTGATTTTAACTGTTGTTGCCCTTTTCCTTCAGAGGCAGCTTCCCTCTTGAGAAGGAGGAAATTATATGTGATGCCAGGGAGAGATTTGTCACACCCAGCATGCGGTCCACTGATGTTGACCTCGTAATGGCAGGGGTTAGAATCCTGTCACACCAAGCATCAATAGTTGAGGATAAAAATCTAAAATCATGTGGTTATAGGGTGGCAAGTTGGTGGGAGAGGCCTTAGGAGCACATCTCACAGAGAACTTGCTGTCATCTACCCTTGTAGCTCCTGAAAGGCTGGTTTCCTGTGCTGTGGAGGAGAGCTTTGGCAGAGGAAGGATGCTGCCCATGTTACTGGGTTATAGATGGTGTCGAGTCTGTCTGATGTTCCTGAGTTCTTGGAGGCTGCACCACTGCAGGCATGAACTGGAGCAAGTCAGGTATTTATATTCCAATCATGGCCAAAAGCACAGAAATGAAGGTGCAGGAGTTGCTTTGTCAGACGCAGAGTAAACAGCTGGTGCTGCCAGCCTTTGCTGCTTGGGGAAAGGAGGAGGAAAAAACCAAACCCCAAGTGTCTGTATTCAAACCAACAAATGCGCAGAGGCTGTTGTGTGCTGATGGGCAGGGCAGGAGGCACTTGGGCTCAGAAGTGTTCACAGTGTAAATGAGGCTCTCAGTGACATGGGTTAGTGGTGGTCTTGGCAGTGCTGGAGTAGTGGTTGGACTTGATGGTCTTAAAGGTCTTTTGCAACTATGGTGGGCTGAGCTGCCTCGCGGTTGATAGAGACAAGTCCTTGCTTGCTGTGTGGATGCATGGAGGATCCTGGTAGCGGAGGCAGAGTCAGACCAGGGAACACTTCAGCTGTGGGCTGGAGGCTGTGTGAGAAGCAGCATGGCCAAACCTCAGCATCTCGCAGCTGTATTTGTTCAGCGTGATGGAAATGGCCTTTCTGCCCTGCCTTTGTGTGAGGCCCTAGCTACTGGGAAGAGCTAAAACTTGGTAACAGCATCCAATAGGAGCTCTAGTGTCCCCTCTAATGACTCACTGATATGGCTATCAGCTCATTACTGTGTGCCGCTCTGCCTAAACAGACAGCTAATTTGCTCATAGCAGGCACTACTGGTTTGTATCTCTTATCCACTTTGCTATTGATGCAACTGCACCCAGCCATGAATTAATTGGTTGCTGCTTTGTTGGCCCGCAGCAAATTGCTTGCAGATATATCATGAATTTATAGATGACAGACTAGACTGGCAGGGCGCTGCGTGTCCTCTACACCCCCCTGTATCAAACTAATTAACAACTTGTAGTGCTTGGAGGGAGGGAGGTGTACTCCAGAGCAAAATCATCACAGCCCTGCATGTCCACAGCCTTGGTCAGGAAGCTTGGAAGGAGGTGGAACTGGGTAACCTTTGAAGTTAAGAGCTCTTTGTGACAGTAGCTGGGTGTCATTTGTCATCTCTTCCATGCTGCGGGCAGTTGGGGTCTGGCATGCAGACAGATGCTGTGGGTTGGGGTGAGCACTTGTCTATCTGCTGTTGGAGTGAGTGTCTCGGTGCGGCTGGGCTTGAAGTGCTTTAACTGCACATGTAGACTGGTTCTTTAGGTGGTTTATCTTCACCCAGCTCAAGCATTAAGTGAACTATTCCCTCTTTTCACAGCATTGCTGAAAGTCTAACATCAATGATCTTAAATTAATGGTACGTTGAAAGCTCAAGGCTAAGGGAGCCAGAATTAATATCCTTGAGACCTGTCTAGTTCTGCCTCTTCTGACACCTCCTAATTTTCCATCTAAATTGGCTTATAGATCTTTGGCTCAAAGGCTGTGTTGTGCTGGGGGAGTCTGGCGTGTCTGCTAGGAAATTATCCAGCATAATGGCAGGGTTATAATTGTGCTGTAGCTATTCAGAGCTGCCTCCCTGTGTGGACGCCCTATCTGTGACTATCTGAATAATCACTGCATTCGTAGCTGTTTAGCGTGCCTTTCTGGTTTGTTAAATCCTGTATGCAGCAGGCCTGTGTGAGTACACTTGTGCTCACAATAAAACATGATGTTTAATCTTGCTGTCACCCTGACTCAACCATGCACGAACAGCAGGGATAGTTCTTACGCACACCTCCAAGAATAAGCTCAGGCTTCAGCTTATCCAAGTAAAGTAAATTTGCCCAAATTCTCATAGGAATAAATGTGGGAGGAGAGCTGCAGGGAAATTGTTCAAAAGGTATTGATCCACTTGATTCTGGATCTGTTACTGCCCAACAGAACAGACTGAAGTCTGTTTGTGACTTCACAGCAAATCAAATGTGGGGGTTGACTTTTAATACTCATTGTACAATGGAGGAAAAAAAGCTGTGCAAGTCATTCTATCAGCTGAAATTCATTCAGGTTTTAAATTAGAAAAGGTCTATTGAGTATCTGTGCTTAAAGTGCTGCTGATTCGAGGGCTGCGTCGCACAATTAGAACTTGTCCCTCTGCACAAATGTGATAAATAAGAAATTGGTATGAAAAGAGGCAGTGCCCCTTTGTGCTATTGGTTTGTGACTGGAAAATTCCCTCAATTTGCACGCAGTGATGCTCCTGACTTTAAAGGCCTGAGCTGAAGATGGGAACCATAGTAACATCAATAATAAACCCCCAGAAGAAAGAGAAGTGTTTTTGCTGAAGAGGTGTCCCTGTTTGACCCTGGAAGATGGTTATGGAAACAAAGCTGCGGCCAGGCATGTGCCAACCCCTGTGGCGGATGCTCAGGGGTGCTGCTGCCGCTTTCCCAGATGCAGATGTGCTCGGCAGGCTGCTGGAATGGGCTCAGGCTCAGCCCAACAAAGCTGTTGCTTTCAGGTAGATGTGTATGAGGGCAGGGATTGAAAATCAAGTCTTTTCTCAGTTCAATCACCCACCTCCAGCGATATCTCAGCAGAGATGCTCTGAGCACCAGGTTCATTCTGAACAGTTAAATTAGCTTTGCCTAACAAGGAGGAAATTAAGATGGAAACACACAGGCCAGAAGCTCAGGAAGGACCTTTCATTGTTATGTTAGATGGGTTTGTTGCCAACATCCTCTTGCTGACACTGAATGCTGCTTTGCTCTTTAGTTTTATTTAGCTTGTTGTGTGGGGTGTTTTGGCAGCAGAATGACCAGGGCATGCCCAGGGAGGGGAGCTGAGCAAGCAAGGGGTATCTTGAAACCCCTATGCCAGCTAAACAGCAGTAGTATAAGCAGCAGCCTTGTAAGCCAAAACCGACTGCCCTGACAGAGCTACTAACAAGGCAAATAAGACTGCAATAGACTTTCGTAAAACTCACCTCTGGTTTTAATTAGCTCAATAATTCCTTCTTCAAAGTCTGCTTGAAAGACTTGGGATCGACTTTGATTTCTTGTTTTCTTTATTTCCATCCCTACGAGAAAGTAGCAAGAAGTGACCTCTGAGGTGTTCTATTGAAAAAGAACCAAACCCACAAATTCTTTCTTTCCTTCACAAAACAAGATGATTGTTTCCCTTTGGCTGCTCTTCCCTCAGTGCTGAAATTGTCTGGCTTCTGTGGCCAGTGCTCTTTTTAGAGCTTAAAACAAGCCCCATAGGGGTGCTGCTGGTTTCTCTGGACTATTTCCTCTCCCAAAGTGACACAAACGGTGCTGCTGGTTTCTCTGGACTATTTCCTCTCCCAAAGTGACACAAACAGTGCTGACTGGTCTCTTGGCTGAGTCCTTAGAGCTTCCTCGCATCTTTGTCACTTCACAGTGCCTTTATCATCACCCTTGGTCATGGATCTTGTTGACTAAACATGGTTTGCTTCTAGTTATTTGATGAAAACTTTGTCCAGTTGATGCACTTGTCATTGTGGTGTCCTGACCTTGCAGGCTGGTGAAAACCCTTTCTGGGATCCTAAAAGGAAACCTCTGAGTTGAAGCCCAATGTCGGAAAATCAGGTCAGGAGGGAAAGAAATGTATCCAGAGCTATTGAGATGGTTTTACCTTGTGTTATCATCCAGGGCAAAGCCTCTGAAGGGCCATCAGCTCATCTTATTGTAAGTCAGAGAGTGTGTGTGCATCTCTGGGTCTCCTGTGTGGACAAGCACTGCTAGGCAGGCTGCTGGAGCAAAGATGTAGATACTCCAGGGTGAGCAAATCACAGGGGAACAGCCAGGAGCTGATGTGTTTTACTGGAATATGCTAGACCTGACATAAGCACCAGTTTCTCCAACTATAGAAATGGGGATAAATTAATTCCAGCCCCTCTGCAAATTATAGGCATGGAGTTGTTAATTCTGATAACATGGGCCAGAGGGTGCTGCAGAAAGCACCACCTAAGGCACTTTTGCAAGCTTCAAAAGCAGTATAGCGTCTGCTAATCAATACTCATTCCCACTCCCTCTGCTCCCGACCAGCTACAACTCAAGGCTAATATCTTTTCCCCTTGAGGTGTTTGCTGTGCCCACTAATGCATCCTGAACTACAGCCATGGACACACAAATGTCAGACGTGATGTGCAGCAGCGGGATGGGGTAATGTAAGCCACTTGCAGAGCCACCACTGCCAGCTATGTCCTTGTTAAGTGTGACACTGTCCAAGTGCAGGCAGATGTCTCACAGGTCACTGAGTGGCTCCTGCTTTCAGACAGCAATTTTTCTTTTGGGAGTTAATAAAAGCATTTAAAAGTTCCTATTTGGATTTGGTGAGGACCAAACCTGGTTTAGCCATTGGTCCAAAAAGCCTTTTAGCTTTTTCCCCTGTGTTTCTTCATCATTCCTTTGGTTAAAAGGAATATATATTCTGAAATTCCTGTAGTCTTACTATTGCACTTTATACTCCATATTTCTCAAAGCTTCCTTTACCCTGGGATGTATCAGCTTTGCCTTTTCAGGAGTCAGGCTTTTTTGACTGAAAGACTACCAATTAGCTGAGTTTTGTTTCCTGGTGCCCTCCTGTTGTGTAGGAGCCAGCTCTTGTCCCTTTGGCACCACTAGTGCCATGCCCAGATTCCTCCCTCTGCTGGTGCTTTACAAGTCCTACCCAGTTGGGATGATACTGCCCTTATCTAACTCATCATCAAGGTGAGAAAGGAGCAGAGTAAAGGAACTGTGGAATTTGCTTAAAACTTGCTATCCTCACAGGTTATCCCATTCTAGTTGATGGGAAGGTGAGAGCAGCTTTTCCTCGGCTGGGGTGTGGGATCTTGCTTCTTCCACAATGAGACACATCTTCAAATCTTCCTTTGCAAATGAATTGATGGACACCACCCAACAGCTTCTTGCAAGGGGAGAAACACAATGTGGATTTTCTGCTTGTGACTCAGTGTTGGTGACGTATCCTGGTATGACTGATCCTCCCCACAGGAACTTCAATGAAGGGTTTCTATTGACATAAACATCACTTCTCCACAGCTTGCAATAGCTGGACTGTGCCCTGCTGCTTTCTGTCCCGAGATGGCTGTTCTTGAGTGTGTGTATGTGCAGATAAACTAGTTTCTGCAGAGGTTTTCATGGAAAATATGTTCCAAAATAGGAATTGCATCTTAGATATAACTTTTTGAACTGCCTGTGTGGTCTTCAAGGTCTTCCACACGCTTGTGACATCTAGCACAGTAGCAAAAGGGTTGAAGAATTGCTATGAAGACCTGGTGCATCTGCAGCACCATTTGAGTCTCTTTACAACATGAACAGTCAGATACAGAATTTAAAATCTGGGCTTCTACACTGAGCTGTCACAATTGCAGTTCATTAGTATTGATGGCTCCTCTTTAAAGCGAAGATTAAACACTCCTGAAAAACACTCCTGACAGAACTGATGTATCACACAGCTTGTTACTGGTTGCAGAAGCTTGTTTTCTGGTAGTAATTCTCTAAGTTGGCTGAATGTCACTTAGCCAACCTCATGTTCATCTGAAGCAGTATTCTCACTCATGGGTCAAGCCCATGGGATGATCTTTGCAGCTATTGGAATAAGCACATTTTGAAAGAATTAGTACAATGAGGTGATTTGGGGAGATGAAAGAAATGTCCTGGGTTATGTCCAGGGGTTATGTCCTGTCTCCAGTACATCAAGGCTCAGCTTGATCTGCCTGGTTCCTGGTGCTGGCAGGGTCTATAGCTTTTATCTATTACTTATAATCCTGCAGACAAGCATTTCTTGTAGCTCTGTCTTTTCTTGAATCATCCACTACTCTTCTCTGCTTTTCTTTCCTGTACTAAAGGACAGAATCAAGATAAGCAGTTGCTTTTCTCAGTGGTACTGTAGATTTTATCCGAGATGACAGCTTACACTTTCCAAGGATAAAATGATCATTATTCTCATATATCCAGCCATCATCTGAGCTTTGGGTCATTAATACTTGTAAAGCATTTCACATTATTAGACTCAAGGAACTAGACGACAGCAACATGTCAGCTTTCCTTCTTGGCAGCTCATTTTGGCGGTGAAATCAGAGCCTTGAGATGTCAAACCCTACTCTTGGGCAGCCACAGAAGAAGCTTTTGGCATGATTCAGACCTTGTTTTGCTTGGCTTTCCTCTAATCCCATGTCATTAATTTTGGTGGAGGCAGACTCTGGATTTCAGCCAGAGCAGGCTCTGGATTTCCTCCTGTGGCTGAGCAGTGAAGGGGGTCTGAGGCTGCCTGTGCAACTGGCCTGTTTCCTTGTGTGATTGCGGACTATTCAGTGCCTCTGATTGCCTGATGACTGTTAACCTCTGTGCAATGTGTGGGGTGCCAGCCCATTTTGGAAGGGATGAAATACCTGTCTGAACATGGGTGCTGAGCCTCGGTGGTACTTGCACCCCTTCGAAGGTCAATTTGGTCCCACATTTGACTATTCAAGGCAGGTTCCCTGGTTAACTGTTGTTCTAGGAGTGAGTTAGACTCTGAGTGTGCAGAAGAGAGATATGATACCGAAGCACAGGAGAGCACTTGCTGTCTGGTCCACAGCTGCCCTGTTTCTTCCCCCCTGCCCCAGCAGTGTACATTACACCTTCTGCATTAAGATCTTGCTTTATAACCTTCCCCCATCCACTCTTTCAAGCCTTCCTCTCCAAGCAAAGCCAGTAAGTCGTATGAAGTTTCACAAATGTGAGCTGGCAATTACTGCTGCTAAAGAAACTTCTACAGGCTCAAGGAAACAAAGGCATCAAGAAGGAAAAGGGCAGACAGCCACAAAATGAGGGACTGAGCCTACCTGCCAGGCCTGTCTGGAAAGGCTTGTAAAGCATTAAGCAGTCACTGCTGTAAAATGAGCTAAGTCTCAATGTGCAGCTATGTGGCTAGCTCACTGCAGCCTTGGCTGAGACCACAGTGGTATCCTCCCTCATCTCACATTCGCACACCAGCACTTCTGATACATGCTCTAGCCAAATCTGGAGATGAGAACGTAGCAGGATGTCAACCATGGAGCTTTAATCCATTCCTAGCAAGCCTGAGCTTGGACATGATACCACGTGGACAGGAAAGATGATAAATTAGGCCAGTGATGTGAGCTGTGAGTGGCTCATGTGTTAGCCAGTAGCTGGGAAGTGGGGTGCAGATGCTCCCAGAACACCTCTGGGTGATGAGATTGCTGTTGGAGCTTCTTAAACCTGGTGGCAAAGGGGCTCAATAGTGTCTGCCAGTCTGAATGTGGATGCACACCTAGGGGATGGTGGCTCTATGGGATCTAGTGTAGAAAGGCAAGGGAGATGAAGTGTCCATCCAGCTTCCAGCAGCCTTGGGAAGGGCTCCCATTTGTGTCCCTTGCCACACTGTGAGCTTTCCTGCCCCAAAGGGCTGCCCTGTGTCTCTGTGGAAGGGGTCTGTTTTCTGCATGCATGTTTCTTTGCTCTAACGCATGCTGTGGTTGGCACACAAAGAGGAGCTGCCGTTCTGCTCCAAAGGAGTTTGAAGGTAAATAAAGGGGTCTCCAGGGCATATAGGTCCTTATACTTGTTCTTCTAAGGTCTAACTACCCAGAGCAGCAGCCTCTTCCATCCTGTAGCCTTCAGCATATCAGGAAATCTAGTAGGACCAGAGGTAAAGCCAAAACCTGTGCTCAGCATAGCCCTTTTCCCAACTGCATACAAAGCTGTTGTGGTCTGTTCCCCTTCCCTCTAAAACCAGGAGGAATTAGCTATGCTGCAGCAACATAATGAACAACAGGCCGAATTTGCTGGGTAAAGCCTCCCTGAGCACACAGGAGACATCCTAATTACCCTGATTGGGCCATTACCATGCAGGGTTGATGGCGAGATGCTGGAATGTTGTTTTGCTTTCTTTTTTTTTCCCTTTTACCCCCAGTCTGAGCGTGTTGGGAGAAGAGGGAGGAGGTCTCATTAAAATCCCTCCAGGAAAGACACATGATTTATTTCACACAGAACAATTGATGCTTCCCATACTGCAGAAAGACTGAATATTAATGCCAGCAAATGAGTCCCCTCTCATTGAGCTGCCTCTCTCATTTGTGCTCTTAAACATAGAGATTGTGTCAGTACTGGCTGGGGGCCGCAGCTTGGCACGATGTGGCTCACCCTGGGAGCAAATGTTTGTGTGCTTTCTTCAGTGGCAGCGGTTGGCTGGGGAGAAGTATCTAGACTAGAATAAAAGGAAAGGACAAGGCGACGTGCTCTCACTCTGAGAAGTGACATTTCACTCCTTTTTCTCTTCTAAAGCAGTTTCTGTGCTGATAACAATGAATGTACGTTGCAGTTGGAGGTCTAAGTTGGGGATTATGGTCTAAAAGGTTCTAAGGACTTGAGTACTAAGAAAGGGTGAAGGGAGGGGGTTGAATCCCCAAAATACTTTGTGCAAGCTGAAATCCAAAGTCTTCATTTCCAAGCAGACAGGAAGGAGGACAGAGGGAGCCCTGGTGTGAACAGTCTGCTCCTTTCCAAACCTGTTTCCGTTGCTCAGTGGGAGGGAGCTGGCTGCTGGAGAAGGTGCACCTCCAAGAACCAACCTCCTAATGGAGTAAGTCAATAAGCTTTAAGAAGCTCTCATCAGTGATAACTTCATCCATTATTTCCATCACCATGCTTATCCATATAGAGTGCTCTATGTCAGAATGTATGCAAAACTGTTAGCGTTGGCTTTCTGTGGTCAGGGCCCATGAGAGAATAGGTAGAGGACTGCATCCCCAAGCCTGCAGTGGGATGTGGGTGTGAGAAGCACTGCTCCTGGATGAGGCAGGAGTCTTCTCCTTGCTGTGGCTGCTATGAAGAGCTCTGCTTTCTCCTCTAAAGTGTCCGGTGGAGCAGGGCAAGGCAGCCCCAAGTCACCGAGATGTTGTGCTTCCAGCAGTGTATGTAGGAAGAGAATGGTAAAGAGCTTCTTCAGACTTAGCAAAGGCAACTTAATAACCAAATACCTGAATAATTAATACGATGTTATTACTCTCTGCCTGCCTCCCCTGTGAGTGGAAACCTGCAGGGGACAGAGGAGCACGGGCTGGACGGAAGGGCTGACTCATCTCTTAACTTAGTTTTAAATGGAAGAAATAAGGTTTAAGGACTAAACCAAAACATATGTGTGTCCCTGTTTAGCTGAACCTCAGAAAAGTCCCTGCTCCTCTGTGGAGCCAGACCCTGTGGATCTCCTTTTCTCATGGGGTGCTGGATGATGTCGCAGTCAGTACCTGGGGTAGGGTCTGGTCCCTGTTGTACTAAAAACCCATTGACTGCTGTGGTGTAAACTCAAGCTCTGGTGTGATCGGCAGAACTTGGTCCTCATTGCCAAGGCACTAATCCTGTACGGACCTGAAGTATGGGGCCTTGAGCCTCCAGTGGTGCTTGTGGTGTTCAGCTGCTGTGCTTGGGGAGGATGATGCTGATGTAGTCTGACTTTGCTTTAGAGGAGGAATGTTTCATACAAAGCTTGGCCCTTTGCAAGCAGCATTTAGAGTGAAAGGTACTGAGCTGACAACCCTGGAGGCTCTTCTAGCATGCTTGTCCTCAGCACATCCAGAAGTGCTTTTGAAAGCACTGCACTATGTGTGCCATCGTGTCTCATACTAAAGCCACTTCTCAAGTGTAACTTTGCAGTTGTTGAAGCCCAACTCTGCCCTTCAGGAGAAACCAGTGTTGCTGCTGTCCCTTGAGCCAGGCTTGAAGGATCAGGATTGATGATTTCCATAGCAAACATAACCATACTGGTAGAAAGATGCTGTGAGAGGAACAGCTGTTGGGTCTGGTATGATTATAGGAGCTGTTTCCCAAATGGGATATGGGTGGCAAACAAAGGCTTTAAAAGCAGGTAAAACAACCTCGTGCCCTCCTGCAATCAGGTCTACGTCTCTTTTAAAGGTTTTCCCCCCAGTGGTGCAGTGAGCTCCCCATTCAATTGCTGCCCTGTAAATACAGCTTCAAAAATATATCTTCTGTTGCCTGGAGGCACCAAAGATCCTGGTCTGCTGGAGGAGCCCTCCAGTGGGAGATGCAGGCTGGAGATGAAACAGCCATTTACTCCCCTACTGCTGATGAAGTGTGCTGTCCCCACTCCAGCCCTGCATCAGGGACAGAGCAAGTGAAAAGGCTGCAGGGGTGGGGGTGAGGGTTTAGGTGTGTTGCTTTGTTAATGGGAGGTAAGGGCATCGCTGTGTGGTCCCTGCTTTGGACTAATGGGAAGCGGGTAGGCTGGAACGTATCCGTACCTGCCACGTGGCTCCTCTCCCACCGGTGTGAGCCTGTTGAATGAAATGAGTCCAATTAGCAGCCCAGGAGGATTGATGAAACACGATTAGTCAGGTTCTGGCTGTGTCCCAGGGGCCAGTGACTCACCTCACCTTTCCCTCCTCCCCACCCGGCAGCTCCCAGCCTTGTTCTTGCTCTCCATCACAGGTACAGTGTGCTCTGGGGCAGGTTTAGCTGCACAGAGACTCCAGATAGAGAAGGGTGTCTGGGGAAGGGTACCACCAGGAGCCTAGCAGGGCTTTGGGGACCTCAGCTCCAGCTTGTCATTAGGGCTGGCTTGGCAGAGCTGTGACTGTGGGGAAGGCAGGAGTTTTTTATATTGTGGGGATACAGGGATGTGGATAGTGGAAAAGAGGTAACTGAGAACGGTGAGCCAGGGTTCAAATCCTGCCATGACCAGCCAAGGAGGATCTGTTGCTCTCTGGGAAAGTAGGAGTAAAAGTGACTGGACCATCTGCCCCATGTGGGAGTTTATCGTGACATGGAGCTTCAGTCTCACCTCTGAGGGACAAGAAGGGGAAGAGGAGGGGGTGGAGAGTGAACCCATCTGTCTTCCTGCTGTCTGACAAGGCAGCACATGGGAAAAGTGCTGGCAAAAAGAGCCAAGGAAATTTGTCTCATCCAGCGTGTCAGGCTATCGATGCAAACAGCTAGATTGAATAGTTTCTTTCTATCCCCCTTTGGTTTTGGGGGAGGTTTTCCCCTCGGTTATTTAGCTGGATTCCCCTTATTTCTCTCAAGCAAGAGAGACACTGGGCTGTGTATGGGAGGCAGGACTGCAGGGAAGCATGATGTGTTATCTCTGTGTCCTTATTGTGCCCTTCAGCCAGACCTCACAGCACTTCAGGCTTCCTATCTCTGTATGAGTAGCTGTGTCCTTTTCTACTTGGAGATGCCTTTTATTCAGGCTCTGCCATCAGTAAGTGAGGCACTGAGACAGGAGATCGCATAACAAATACAAAGAACAGAAGAGACAGTAATAAAGCTGAATACAAACCAGAACATCGACAGACTTTCTGACTTAAAGCTGGCTCTGAAAAATAGGTAAAAGGGGCAGGATGTTTGGAATAGGTCACACAAAGATGCACGGAGACTGTTTAGCTATTGGAAGGCCTTACCTTGACCCCTAGATAGGGGGACACCTCTGAAGGTGTTGGATCAAAAAGTTCGTCTTCATAGGACAGGCTTTTGCTCATCTTGCCCTGTGCTTTGGGGCAATTTAGGGAAGATGGCAAAAAGCTGTATGCTGTGTTCTTTGCTAGTTTGGTTGCTGTCTGTAGCTCTCTTCCCAGCCTCCCAGCACATCACAGGTATCCGCATCCTTGTGTTCCCAAAGTGTTTGCCACAGCTTTTATGAATGCACATGGAAAGGGAGGGATCCACAGCCAGTATTTAGACATCTGGACTAGGAAACCCCTTGGGGACAGAGAGGAGGAACAGAGGGAATAGAAACCATGAGCCTTTGCAGGGTGGTGGGAAGGGGCAGGTGCTCCTACTAGGACACCAGCTAAATGGGAAGCTTTGTCCCTGGAGGTGGGACCAGGTCTTTCTAGCACAGCTTTTCACCTCACATAAATGAGATCTAAAAGGACTTCAGCCTGGGAAGGTGTCAGTGTCCTGTGTCTTGACTTTAGTTTGATGAGATCTAGAAAAGGTCTACCCCACAAAGAACCTTTTGAGTGCTGCACCAGCTGGTGCTGGCCTCGCTTCTTGGTTAATCTATGCTGTCCTTGTGCTTTTTAGCGTGTGGCTTGGCCACACTGGGTCAGACTGACTCACTACAGAAGGGAACAGACTAGTTCAACCATTAACACCTTTACTGTGCAGCCAAGATAATATCTACAGTGTGCTGCTCTGAGAGCCCTGACAGTTCAGTCTGTTTTCATTTCCCTCTTGCTGGTGTTAAAGGAGGAAAAAAAACACCCAAACATTATTACCTCCTTTCAGAGACAAGTGTGCCAGTCCTCAACTTAACTTCCTTATGAGAGAGAGCTAACACAATAGCTGAGAGCAGGTCTGGCTTGGCACAGCACACATCTTCCTCAACCTTTGCTCCTGAGCCCTTTGGAGTGGGTTTGACCAAAGAGCAAAGCAGTTCCAAGAAAAAAAGCAGCTGACAATTCCTGGCAGTTAGAATGGGGCAAAGATTTTAGTCATAAAGCTTGAAAGTTCCGTATGTGTCTGGCTTTATTGCCCAGGGAAACGGGGGTGGAAAATTCGCAAGATACCAGGTAGTCACAATGCGGATGTGCTGCTGAGGTGGGTGGAGGTTGACAGACCCTGTTGTGAAAGTACAGAGAGACCCTTTTGTGAGGTTTGTTCAATGACTCAAAAAGCAACGTGCTGCATCTGATGATGCCAAAAGCAGGCACACCAGCCTGCTTCGATCCGCAAAGGTGAGTGAATACCTGCGTTCTCTACAGGGTGTAGAGTGAAGTATTGGCTGTACTTAAAAATACCTACGAGTGTGTGGGGTGTGCATTGGGTGCACGTGTCAATGTGCACATGGCTTAGAAAGCCCTGTGCAGGTGACACAGTTTTGCTGTGTGGCTGTGTAAGGGTGAATTTCTGTTCTGGGTATACTGTGGGTGGCTGGTGGCACGAAACCATAAGCGTGGTAACAGATTCTTTTGTGCTGTTTGATGTTTTTAATTCTTCTTTATATTAAATTCATCTACAGTAATCAGTTCCTCCACATTCGACACTGTGTTGAACAATGCCTGCACGGTCCCCTCGGAGCCCTGCACAGGCTGTCAGTGTAATCCCCTGTGTTGAGCTCATCTGTGCTGTCTTTTCTCTAGTCTTTTGTAATGAGCAAAGCTATTTCCTAACCTCCGACTGTTAAAGCTGCACATACAAAACACAGACATTTAATTTTCCCTCTTTCCACTCTGTAAAGCATTTGTTACATTGAGAAAGCTGCATAAGCAGCTCTGCTTCCTCTGAGCTGCCTGTTCACAGCTCCTCGCCCCGCACATCTCTGCACACTGTGCTTTTTAGTCCTGTTTCAAACCCTCTACGTGGGGTTCCCCGATGGCCGTGCAGGCTTTGAGGCGCAAGAGCAGCATGAGGAGCTAGCGGTGTGAAAACCTGCTCATCGCCATGAATAGCCACAAAGCTGGTGTTAGCAGCGGTAGTTCTGAGAATTGTTTGCAGTCCTTTGAAGCAGTGCAATTATAACTGCCTGGTTTTGCCCAAAATATGTAGGATTAGCATCAAAATTAGCCAGTTCTTGAAGATGTCCCGGTTGCCCAACAGTATAGGCAGATGGGGCTGGAACAAAAGGCCAAGTGACTGACCTAGGCGAGACTTGTGGCCCCAAGATCTCTCTCTGCTGTTGGCTTCTAGGATATGAGCACGGTCAGCAAAGTTTGCAGGTCAGATTGCTTATCAAAAACAAATATGGCATTGTGTTTCAAAGGCTTAAGTTTTGAATGAGGAAGCTCTGTATTGACATGCTGCTTAGGAACCCTGATCAGGCCCAGAGGAATCATCAGGCAGTATTGTTGATAAAGGTTTTATTCTTCCAGGGTGAACATTTCCCCTTGAAATCCTCTTTCTGTTCTTTGCCTCTTTTCCGTTCATCCTCTTTGGGGGCCCAGTGTCTTGTGTGACAGAGCCCTGCCATGCACGAGGGGAAAGAAGCAGCAGTATGCAGCATCTCCTAGGCCAAGGGCAGTGTAGGAGCAGAGCCCTGCAATGACAAAGAGAGGCACCTGGACTCTTGGAGGTGGAAGCTTGTAGTTCATACGCTTCACCAAGAATTGCCTGAAGCTGCTGCTTCTCCATCGACTCACAGATGTGAAGGTGGTCACTTCAGAGTGCCCTAGTGAACAGCCACAGTCACAGGCAGAGCTACTGAACGTGGGGAAAAGTCCTCCAGAAACTGAGTCTGCTGAGTGGATTCTGGTGCCAGCTTCAGACACACGCTGGCCTCTGTCATGCTGTTGTTGTTGAGGGAGCTGCTGTTGCGACATGGCTCTTTGGCAGGACGGATGGCCACTAAGAACTGGCGCTTGAAGGTCTCGCTGAGGGCAATGTAGAGGAAGGGGTTGAGGCAACTGTTGGCATAGCCCAAGCTAATGGCAAAGTTGTAGGCATAAAAGAAGGCCATGGATGGTGTGTCGATGCCGAGGTGAACCAGCTGGAGAATGTAGAAGGGAGCCCAACAGATAAAAAAGGCTGAGCAGATGGCAACTGCCATGCGGGTGACTTTCTTTGTACGAACCTGGAGGCTCCTTTGGGGCAATGGGACCACGGTGGTGGCCATGTGCTGGAGGATCTTAAAATAGACCACACAGATTACAATCAATGGCACAGCAAATGCCAGCATGAACTGGTAGAGGGTAAACCAGTAGATATCAGTCTCTGGGTTGGGAAGCAAGAGAGCACAACGGACGGTTCCATCCTCCAGAGGCATAAGACCTGCATACATCCACACGGGAATGATGGTCAAGAAGGAAAGGAGCCACACCAAGCAGATAACTAGGGCTGCAACACATGGGGTGCGGACATAGGTAGATTTTAGAGGGTAAACAGTCGCCAGGTAGCGGTCCAGTGTCATCACTGTAAGGATGTTGGTGCTGGTGATCTGGCTGTTTGTGTCCAAAGCAGTGATGATGGTGCATAGAGGAGCTCCAAAGTACCATGAGCCATTGCCTAGGAGCTGGTGGATGAGGAAGGGCATGCCCAAGAGGAAGAGGAGGTCCACAATGGAGAGGTTGAAGATGAAAATATCTGGCACGGTCTGTTTGCATCTCAGTTTCTTCTTCTTGACGATAGTGTAGATGACAATGAGGTTCCCCACAATGCCCAGGAAACAGATGATGCTGAAGAGACTAGGCATGATCACATTGGTGTACGGTGCTGGCTTCTCTGCTACTGCCAAAACAAACCAAAGCAGTGAGTGCAACCCAGAGGCAATCTCCTTACACCTCTCTGTGCTTGCCCTGTCCTGCAGCTGGATCCCCCTCAAAGGTGTAGCTTGGAATGATGCTTAAGACCCTCTGTTTGAGACTGGGAGAGGCTTAGCTGGGGATTTGACACTTCTTTCTCTGCTACTCACTACATGCAGCACACCCCCCAAATGTGTCCATGTGTAGACATCTTTCCTGAGCTTTCCTGATGCACTTCTGTTCTGCTCTGAAATTTCCCAGCTCTTTTTTTGGGAACTAACATTAGACTGGTGTGCTTCTGCACTCACCAGTGTCTGATAGAGTCAATAGTAACTTCTCCTCCAGGGTGTGCTGGTTACCCAGCTATTTTTGAGGGGAATGGGTGAGGCAGCTGGTGCTTTGCACATGGGAGAAGTGAAGCCTCTAAGGAGGTGCCAAAATCTGGATCTAGTCAATGCTCAAGCTGTTGTCAGAAAGCTTCGGCTCATCTGCTGGGTGGTTTAGCTGTTGTACAGCACGACACACAGAGTTCATTGGCCGTGCAGGCAGATAACTAACGCTTATCTCTGTTGTGAGATCCAGGACTGTACCCTGGCTGTGCCCCAGCTATGTGGTCAGGGTTAGGCAGGAGCATGCACTCCTTTCCATGTTCCTTCCCTGCCCCTCTCCCTCTTTCTAGTTTCTTTTCTAGAAAGAAATCCAGGTGTGTGGCCAGGCAGGGATTTGGGAGTGTATTTCAGAGTGGCCCTTCAACAGGGAATGTCCTAGTTCTACAAGGAGAAAAACACAGCTTAAAGCTGCTGTCTGAGTTCCGGAGGTAGGTGGGTTTCCAAGGAAAAACTCTTGCCTGTTAACACCTAGCTTATCAGCACTGACATCTGATTGTTGCCCTTGGAGTAGGAGGCCCAAACACAATCAAATTCACATTTGCCTTGTCCCTAACCTGGGTTTAAAACCGTGTTTTGAAGCCACAAGCCCTCAGTGCCAACCAATAGGGATGTCTGCTCTCGGGCACAGAAGGTGGTGTCTGAGGCACTGGTTGTGGTGCACTCTGTTCTGCAAGACTGCCATGTGCAGGGTGTGATGGAGTCTGAAATCACCCTTCTCAGCTAAGGCAAATCTCATTACTCCTCTCCTATGGGATGTGGTGGTGTTTTTTCTAGGGGAAGGCTTTGTGTGAGTTGTATGGCTGTTACAGACATGCAAAACAGTCCCTAAGCCTGGGCTGCATGTGTCTTTCACTGAATTGCAGATGATTCAATGTGGTGGTAATTGGAAATGCTTTCAGTCACTGTACTATTCCATGTCCTTAGCAGCCTGCAGCTGTAGGAGAAGTGGGGAAGTCTCCTCCAACGGAACCTAGGGAAATCTGGAAAAGGAGGTAAAGTGAAATAACAGATGCTCATGAGGTGGTGTCTCTGCCAAAGCAGTGTCTGTTTGCTGAGGTGGTATTTGCTGACTTCGACGTCTAGAATTCTTGAGTACAAACTTCTCCAGGTTTACTTTGATGTGACAGAGGATCTTGACTGAATTGGGAAGGTAGCTGGGGCTGCACGCCTGGCCTGTGGCTGGAAAACTATGTGACATATCACCTCTATGTCATATTTCAGTGCTCCTAGAAGCAGGACGTGAGCAGCCACTGTCTCAGTCCTTCTGGCACTAGAAAGCAGCCAGCTTAGGCATATGCAAGGCCAAGATTAGAATCCAATAGAGCAGTTGCTGCACCATTTTATCAGAAAGCCTCTATACATATAAGGGATAGGAGCCAATGAGGCACAGAACTGGAAGGGGCCTGTAGGTGGAAGCCAGCTTTGGTTGATAAGACAAAAAAGCCTGGTCCAGGTCATTTGTGTGGGTTCAAATGGTCCCTGTTCCTTCTGGCTGCTCATTAATGTAAGGAAATGCCCCATGTTGCATGGCTTTTGGTAGATAACATGCTGCCATCAGCACCCTATTGAGGCCTGACCCTTAGTCTTCAGTATCCAGCCTGTGGATCCCCTGCACATCCAAACAGATCTCACACCTCCTTAATGCTCAAAGGTGGCAGACTAGAAATTGGAGGATGTCCTGCTGTTCTGCACATAGCTATTGAGTTCTGTTCTCCAGTCTCTTAGCCCCAAACTTTTAATAAATGTAGTGGAAATGGATTTTATGAGTGAAATGTAAAGGCCACTTGGTTAGCTGGAAATTGAGACAAAAATGTCCTTTTCCTGCAGTATAATCAATACAGTGCTCATGGTGATCCTGTAACACTTGGAATGAGCTAAGCTGGCCTTAAAGCAGAATGTGTGCAAGCCTGAAGGCTTTGGGTGAGAGGTAGTCTGTATACAGCACTGTAGCATCTTCCCTGCTGCTGGTATTTGTACAAGGAGGACTCTCAAGTGTTACTAGCTGGAAGCTAGTGTGAAGTAATCGTTCATGTGTGTATTACAAGCAGGAGTCAGAAGTGTATGTCTGTCAAATACTCAAAAGTTATTTCTAAAGTCTCTTTCATCTTGAGATCATTGAATCTGAATTTTCAGCGCTGCTTCTGTGTACACCCAAGTGGCTGTACTTTTACTGAAACAGCTACTTCAGGCATTGACTTGTCCTTGTTTGTAGATCTGTGGCTGCCCTGTTACTCTTTAAAGTCCCAGAGGAGACTGCACTGTGTGAGCTGAATGAGGACGGACCTATTTTTTTTTCCTCTAAGGTGATTGTTGCCCTCAGCCATGCCCAAACACATAAGAAACTACATCTTTACTGCATTTCAGAAGGAAGCACCTAAAGCACGCTTTCAGTTTATAAAGGACATGCTGGTGCAGAGGGAGTCAAAACACCTTCTGTTGAAGAGTGTCACCAACCTGCACCATCAAGAACTATTGATTTGTGAATAGTGGTGGTATGGAAAACACAGAATGATGAGGATCTTTGCCTCCCTCTCCAGAGATGTCTCATATTGTCTGTGTCTCATTCCCCTCCCTGTCTAGCGAAGCTGGTCCATCTCTTCTTTACAGCTATGACAGACAGGCTGCTGGTGGTGTTACAGCCTCACAGCCAAAGCGTAGAATCGCTTCAAGCCATGGGGGCCAGCAGCGGTGGTCGGGCTCCAGGGGGTGTCCCGGGAGCTGTCCGCCCGCGGGTGCTGAAGGTGGCTCGCCCCTGCCGGCGGTCCGGGGTGGGGGGTGCTGGGGGTGTCCCTGCATCTCCCACTTCATGGGGTACGAACAGCACCGGGCTCAGCACCGCAGAGCAGCACAAGACCCATGAGCAAGCGGATTTGCCCCCAGCAAGCTCTCCGCGCCCTCCCCCAGGTTGGTGCGCCGCCGCCCCGCGCAGCCCCTGCTCACCTGAGCCGTTCCGAGCCTCCGGCGCCGAGAAGTTGCGGGAGGAGTTGGTGGGGGCCATGGCAGTGAGTCCCGGTGGCAGGGATGGAGGAAGTTGGGCAAGTTCCCTCGGTGGATCCGCGGCGGCGATGGGGTGGGAGCCTCCTCTTTCCCCGACGAGGTGGGCAGAGAGCGGGAGGCAGGAGCCCTCCTGCAGCCGGCGAGCGAAGGCTGCGACTCGGCTGCGCTGCGCTCCGCTCGCCCACTCCCGCCCCGCCGAGCCCGGAGTAGGTACTGACATCAAAGAGCAGCTGACTCCACGTATTCCGAGAGCATCCCTCCGCCGTCGTCGGTTGGGAGGGATGCCGGAGCTGAGTGGGGCCGGGGGGAGCTGCCCTCCTCCAGCGGGAGGGGGCTGACTCCCGGCCAGGGGCTGGGCAGTGCCCCTTCACATCGCTTCCCCAAGTGGCTCCCGAAGGGAGGGGTGGGATCTGTGCCCTCCCAATTACAGCCAGCCTGGCCTCGCTATCGACAGTAGGAGAGGTGTATCAGACTTCAGCTCTGATCTGCCTTCTTCAGTGTGTGTTCTGCTGTCTTGCAGAGACATATGCACTTTTCATCCCTGAGTCACTGGCACATCTTTAATAGCGGGGCCGAGGGATGTCAAGGCACCAAATTACCCACTGAAAACTCTGTTACTTTGACCCTCTGACCCCTCTAACTCTAATTCCAATCTGAGACACTTCACTTGTAATTAATTCTCTGCTGTTTTCTGCTGTTCCGTTTCTTGCCACAGCTCATTTACTTCCTAGCTCCAGAAATGAGCACTACTGCTAGCTCAGATTTTATTTGTGTTCTATTTTTTTCCTTAATAATACCAGGCGAGAAGCCCTTTGCTTTTTGAGAAGCTGCTTTGCCCTTTATTTGCCTTCCCAGAACAGTAGCCTGCTGTTTTCTGGGGCTTCGAGCTGATGATTTTGTTGTGCTTCCTGCCCACTCTTTATATATGAGTTGAGTTCCTCCATTATGGTTTGATAAATTATATGTTACTAGGGCAAAATGACTATTATATGTCTCTGTGTATTTCCCGCACCAAAAGAGCGTGGTATGTCAGGAGTCTGCAAGAAATCCAGCAGCAACGGGCAGCTTTTCCTCTGTAGTAAAGTGCAGTGTTAGGGGTTTGGGTTTGCTGTATAAAATCTATCTCTGTCTGTCTGGAAATCTCGCTTCTGTCTCTTTCTCTGTAGTTGCAAAGGGTGGCATCAACTGTAGGAGTCAGTTTTTGGAGCTTTACAAGTCTGTATCATTTGGGACTAGAAGTAATATGTTAAAAAAGAGGCCCAGCACACACAGCAGCAGCAATGCCAGGATGGGCATCTGTAAGCCCAATTTGGCAGCCGCATTTTCAGTATGGGCCTTTTACTATGGAAGCCAAAGGAGTTCATCATTATTAGGTTGTCCTCTAGTGGACCAGCAGCAGACAAATCCAGAGCATGCTTTACCCAGGCATTATAGCTCTTGGGAACTGGAGACAGGCTGGGACCAATTTGTCTGCTCTGCTGTGAGATTTTTGCTGGGTCTCTGGAGTTGCCTCAGTCAGTGATTTGCCCAAGAGGTTTTACCCATGGTATATAAGCCAGTTTTGAACCTGTGTAGCTTGCAAAAAAGTGCTGTTTCTCAGACACTTAATATTTTCTTAAAAGAACTTTTTTTCCCTCTCATCTTGGGCAAATGTTAATGTTCATCTGTGGGGTTACAACTGCGAAGCAAGCTATGGTTTGTGCACTGGGATGTTGGGAGCTAAGGCAGGAGGGCCGTTGTCCTCTCTAGTGAATGCCTTTGTGTAATTTTGCTTAACTCAGTCTTGAAGTACAGAGTATGAGTGTTTGCATGTGAAACTGGTGTGCAGTTGCTGTTCCACTTTGCCTGTGTAGACAAGCTCCTACTCAATTTCCGTGGAGAGGAATGAGCTATCTTACAGCTTTCAAAGAAAGAACCTGACATTTGAATGCAGCAGTTTCCAAAGCACAGCATGATTTTTAATTTGTGATCTCAAATATTGCTGTTCACTTAGAAACAGCCTCGCATTTGAGGAAGCTGTAATTTCTCTTCCCAGCTGTAGGGGCATAACAAACCACAGCCAGTCCATCCCTGGTGCACATGTCACAGCTGTAATGACAAATCTGTGCTCAGCACTTCAAGATTTGCTTCACTAGCAAGGCTGAGTGACTTTTATTACTGAGCTTTTATATTCAGCTTTGACAAGGTTTGGTTCTCCCTTTTTGCTATGTCAATAATCTATAGAAGTTCTTGTCCCAACAATGGCTGGGCCCTGTAAAACCAGCCCCATCAAGTTGAAGGGATAGAACGGAGAGGAACGTTAACTGCAGCAACTGGTGGTGCACAGCCTGCTCATGCGTAGGACTCATTGCCAGAAGGAGCAGGCACAGTAATGGGCTCATTATCTGGCTGGACACTTGAAGACAGCAGCTCTCTGAAGGACTAGCTCTGTGAGTGCTCGTCTACTGGAAACTGCAGCAGGGATGAGCTCTTAAGGACCTCAGGATACAGCCAAGGGGTTGTACTAACCACTCCATGTAATTGCAAGGAAGATTTAGGCACTAACCGCTTGAAAATGCATCTTAAAAGAGAGATATAGTAATTAACATTTAAGCATGGAACTGCCATCTTGACAGCCTAATGATGTTAGATAAAGGTGTGGAAATGGAGCTCAGCCCTTCAACATAAAAGAGGAAAAAAAATTACTTCTTTTTACAGACTTGGCATCACCACTACACTTAGACCATCCTGTCTGCAACATCACTGTTATGAAGAAAGATAGTAATCTTCCAAAGCTGCTGCTAGGCAAATTCTGCGACTCAGGAATGAATCTGGCTGGTCTAACAGTGGTTTAACCCTGAAAGGCTCCTGCATTTCAGTAATGAGTTATATTTCCTGCATCTGTCCCAGCTGGAGATCCTGTCTTACGCAACATGAGTAGAACCACAGCATCCCATGGGGCAGGAGGCAGCGCCGGCTTCTGTTACCGCGCTACTGAAACCATTTCCCCAGCTTGTTTCTCCAAATAATTTCTCATTAAATGGAGACTTTCCCACTTACTAAGTATTTATTTAGCACCTAGCTACTACTCTGATTTGCGCTCTGGAGAGAGGTGCCTTCACAAAGAGCCAAGTTGCAAATCCTCCCCTCTAACTCGCTGGTTTCCTTACTTGCAACTCCAGACTTACAGAATGGGCGTCACATTTTTATTGCTCAGCTCTTTGTCTTTGTTTGTATTGATCAAATAGCTAATGGGTGAAGTTTTTCCCTTGCAATGGCCTCGGGGTAGAGATGATTTCATTCAGGATGTGTTAGATGTGGTGCATCAACCTTCCATTCTGGCTGAGGACTTGAATATTGTTGTCTCTGTCCGATAGCTGCACATCAGTCTCACACCTTTTCAGGCAAGACTGGTAAAGTAGTTTTCAACTACTGATGCTTTTTACCTCACTTGATTCTGAAAAG
Organism: Strigops habroptila; assembly: GCF_004027225.2. NCBI lineage: Eukaryota > Metazoa > Chordata > Aves > Psittaciformes > Psittacidae > Strigops > Strigops habroptila. Next base: position 5,712,972 of record NC_044290.2, read on the forward strand.
TGAGTCTTTGCTATCACTTCTCATTTACAGGGAAGGAAAATGTGGAAAGTCAAATTATTTCCCTAAAGCCAGATCCTAAGCTTGAGGTCAAAAATTGACAGTAATTCTCTCTACAACAGTGCTGGCTTAGGCAGCACCTTATCCATCTTCCTGCAATGATTATCCCAACACAACTTCTTGTATCTGCACAGATGGATGTATGCTGAATGTAATCATTTGATTTAAAAAAATCCCCCAACACAGCAAATCCAAAGGTCTGAAGGAATAGCTTCCTCAAGGCAACTTGGTGACTTGGGCATTGCTGCCATCGATCTAGATGTGTGTGGCTGATTGGAAAGAAGTTGCTGTCATGTCTCAATGCCTGATTAAATTCACATCAGTGCTACTGTGTGATCTGGTATTGTCCTGAGCTGGTATTAATGAACATGGAGCTGTGGCCTGAGACAGAGCCATGAGTAAACCCCTGTTTCCCATCTCCCAGCTTTCTTGTATACGTGTGTGTGTGTCTAATGACCACAGCAGGATGAATTCCCTTTCTCCACAGCTCCGTAGTCACACATGGCTTTACAGGGATCCCTAGCTACACAATCACCTAAACCCTCCTATCTGTGCTGGATTTCTAATTAAGTAGCAGAAAGTGGGCATTTATCTGAAACCAGATGACCACCTCCTCTCTCCCCACAGGAGTCCTGCCCTTGAAATGGCAGGTCTGAGCTGCCTGGTCACTGCTGGCTCTTTCCAGTCCCACGCTGCTAATTTGAGGTTTCAGCCTTCAGCCTCTGCCCATTCTGGTTGCTCGTTGCCAGCTAAAGGCCAGGGCAGCAGCTTTCTGTGGTTCTGTTTTCATTGCTAAAGGTTAGAGGAGCCCAGAGACAAAAGCACAGCCAAAAATAACAAGAAGGGGCCAAGCAGGGCTTGCCCTGTGACAGGGAAGCCAGGAGGCTGGCGGGCTCCATGATGTGCCGAGGTCAGGGACACGGATGCACGCTCCATGACACAGGCAGATCCTGTCATCAGAGATAAGAAGCTGCTGGCAGCTCTTGGACCAAGAGCCAGGAGCCCCAGGGAGGCAAATCCTGCCACAGGGTGGATGGTGTTAATCAATGTGCTTCCCTTTTACAAGAACAGGCACCAGCATCAGGAGGAGGCAACTGTAACCTGAATTCCTCCTGACTATGAATAAGGAGGAAAAGTTTTGGCTCAGATGAGTAGCTCACAGATAACTTTGCATGGCGCTCAAGAGGAGGCAGAACAGGATTAATGCAAAGGGATTGATGACCAAGAAGAGATGTCTGCCCAACCCAAAATGAGTGCTCTGCCACCCTTTTCAATAGGAATGATGATGATGAACTTGGAAATGAAAATTAGAGATTTGAGATGAAGCAAAACTAAAAATCCTGAGAGGTTCATCAAGGAGACAAGATAAACTCCCGTCAGTGCCTGGAAAGAGCTGTCACATGAAATTGCAAATCCAAGAGCAAGGATTTATGACAGAGCTAATAATAAAAGGAAAAGAGTTGGTGTTTTATAACCAAAGACTGCAATCCTGCTGCCTCATTCTGAGGAGGTGCTAGAGGGAGGAAAGCAGTAGTAGCTGATTTTTGAGCTGCAGTACACTGAATGTACCTTAAGTCCAGTAAAGCATTTGGTACAGCATCTCCCAGGAAATCCTTAGGTTGCAGAAGACTCAGAGAAGCACAGAACTTGTACAATGAATAAGGAATTAAATCACCAGTGAGCCTGAAGTCTTGTGTTGAGAGAGGGGCCGTTAGCAGTGGTAGCACAGGATGGCAAACCCTCTTGATGTGGACCTGCAGAGCCCCTAGGAAAAGCTCTTCCCACTTCAGCAATTGGCTCGCTGGAGCAGGCAGATGTTTGTTCTCTCTCTGCTTCCCCCCTGGCACATCAGCCATATGTGCCCTTGCTGCTGCTGGGCACGGAGGCTTCTGCCGGGGTTGGAGGCAGTGGCTGAGGGCACTGGAAGAGGTGGGAACCTTTTAAAATTATAATGGAAAAGTAAAACAATGCTCATTTATGGAAGCAGTAATTGGTAAACCAGTTAAGCCTCTTGGGGTGGTAAATGCTGAGAGCAGAGGCAGATGTTTCAGCAACAACAATTGGCATTTGCTATCAGCTGGGAATTCATTAGTTGGAAAGATGGGAGAGGAGCAAGATGTGGGTTCAGTTTGAGCTCTCTGTTTAACATGGCTCAAAAAAGGGCAAACGCCATTCTCAGATGGACCAGTTTCCCTGCGAGGAGTTAGTGTTATTGTATGAGGCTTCCCTGGAAACCTGCATGGATCTTTGGCCTTTTGTGTCCAGGCCTACATAGGAAGATGAGCTGCAGAAAGACTAAGTGGGTTGGGGCACAGGGAGGTGACTGGGGTGCTGCTGTGGATGGGCAGACCCAGGACCACATCCAGGTTTGCAGGTCAAGCTCACAGAACAAGATGCTTTCTGAGATGATGCTCTCTCTCACACCCAGTGCAGGTTTCAGAAGAAGGGTTAAACAAACCAGAAGTTGGCTGTTTTACTGGTGCCTTAAAATATTGGAGAGAGTTCATCTGGATAAAAATCAGCCCCAAATGTTATTTTTGATTGACTCGGTTCCTGGAGGGGTTTGTGGCAGTAGAGGATGCAGACACATCAGTGCAATGCTTTCTAAATGTCCCAGTTTGCCACCGGGCCTCTTTCTCTCCTCTCCCCCTGATTTCTCCTGTTGTGTGAGAAGGGCTGTTGGTCTAGAAGGCAATGGAGATATTTATACTGGCTTATTCCTCTGTGTAAAGGTCCCTTCCCACATCTTGGGCCACTGTAGCCCTGCGGTTCAGTGCACTCGGATCCTATTCCTCCCGGCGCCAAGCACGGCAGCCTTGCTCATGCCTGGTTTTTTCCCCTCTGTGCCTTATTTTCCAGACTGGGATGACAGTCAGTGCCTTTGTAAAGCAAACTGAAATGCACTGTGCTAAGAGCTCGTGTTTATGAATCTGCTGAGGTTGCAGCCGGGATTGTCAGTCCTATCTCCAGGTCCAGGTTTCTTTCCTGTCAGAAAAACATAGTTAATTAAAGCCTTTTCCGGAAAGGAATTTCTTAGGCACACTAGAGGGATAACAAAGCAAAAGCCGTGTCCTTAATCCTGCCCTTTCATCTCCTGGAAATTCCTCCCTCTCCTGTCTCTTTCTCTGTGTCCTGATTGTTAAAAGAAATGAGAAATAATTTCCACTTGGAAATAACCCAAGACAACAAAACTCCAGCCCAGCTGATCACGGCAGAAGCCAAGGAGACGGGAGCTGAAAGGAGGGAGCTGTTAATGAAGCATCAGCGGTGAGCCAGGGGCTGGAGCTGGAGCCCGTCCAGATGGCACTGCTAATTCCCTGCATCCTCTTTACACGTGTGTCCTCTCAGGGAAGAGCCGGGATGAGCGGCTGCCCTCCGCAGCGCTGATCAGCCGCAGCCTTACCCGTGGCCCCAGGATGGGATTTGCCGAGGTTACTCCAGGCCTCCAAATTGGCTTATTCGAGTTCTCTCCATGGATGGGGAGTAACATCTTCGCCACTGACTGTTGAGGGTAGATGGAGCCCTACACTTTGGTTTAGGCATTGAATTCCTGAAGGGATGCATCAGTACTGCAGTTGCCACTCTTCCTCTGGTCATCCCTGACAGCACAACGGGGAAGGACTAGGAGGAAGGAGCACAAAGAGAGGGAGCGATGGGAATGGGGAGCAGGGGTGTGTTGGCATGGCGCTGATGGCAGGGCTGTGGCTGGTTTGGCAACAGCCCGAGCATCCAGAGCTTCCCTTCATCCCCAGTCACCCGGATATCCGTGTTTCCTGGCGTGACAGATAAGGCGGCCTCGCCATTAATCAGGAGGCCTGGAGAATGGGATCAACGCGAGGCAGGCGTGCTGCACAGTTAATCTCCTTTACTCCCCGATGATGGATGGAGCTTGCTGCAGACATTAATCAAGTCTGTGTGCATGCACTGGGCAAAATGGATTAGACACTGTGCTGCTGGCAGAGGCATGTCCCGAGTCCCTGGGCAATCCTGGAGGATACCCGACGTGGTGGCAGTGCCAGCCAGGGCTGCAGTGCAATGGTGTGGTGTGGGTGACACAGGGATTATGGCTGCCAGATCCTAGGGAGAGCTTAGGTGTGTCCCTGCTTCTGCTCCGCAGGCACTAGCTGTGCCTCTGCCTGAGGACAGGGCTTGGTCCTGGCCATGGCTGGACCATGCTTGCCCGTGGAGCTGCTCCTTCAAACAACCTGCAGAAGGTGCTGAGGTGATTCCAGGTACATCTGAACATCTCCAATTCTGCAGCTCCCAAATCTGCCTGTTACCCAGAATTGCCTGTGAGCCAAGTTCAGGCAGGAATGGAGCCGGAGCATCAGGCAGCAGAAACCCCCTGCAAGGCCTCCATTGCCCCCTGCTCTTGGTCTGCTTTGGACTGGAGTTGGGGACACCAGCCAGCAAAAACAACCCCAGGTCCTTGTGCTCCAAAGGGAGAAGCTCAGGCCTAAGGAAGCAGAGGGAAATGCCTGATTCATGGACTGTGTCTCAGCACAAGCATCACATCGCAGGGAGCAGTGTATGGATTTCCATCTTATCCATCCCACAGCAGCTGCTTCTCCCTTAGAAATGAGCGGCTCAGGGTATTCCCGGCGGGAAGCCCTGAGCCCCGATCTCTATTGAAGCGATGCCGGTGGTCCGCATGCTCCTGCCATGCGGCAGCTGGGGGCTGCAATATTCCCTGACAGCCAGCAAGTTGTGGTTTCCTGATGATTAATGACACCTCAGCCCATGGGAGCCATTCAGCCTCCGTGCTGCTGGGTCACAATGGAGACAGGGTGAAAACTGGTCCTTTTCCAGAGAATAAAGCCCAATGCTGAGGTTGCAGTGCTGGGGATGCAGGTCGGTCTATTCCTCCCAGGTTGGTGCTGGAAGGAGACCTAGTTTCTGCACGTACATGTGCCTGACCTTCATTTCCAGGACGGGTGCAAGTGGATGGGCAGAACCCAAGAGGTTTGTTAACAGACATTTTCCTTTTTCCTCTCTCTGCCTTAAGTGCAAAGCCCAACTGACATCAAAGCAACAGAAAGTCTAATCCTGTTTTGAATCAGTGCAAGCACACGCAGGGAATGTTAAACAGGGAATCCGGCAGCAAAAAAAAGGGAGGATTATCTTTAATTTCCTGAGTGAGGGACTAAGCAAGGGAGACAGAGAGCAAAGAAAGGCAAAGGACCAGAAAGAAGTGACTGTCAGCACAGGGAGGCTCATGGAGGAGGAGGAGGAAAGAGGCACACGGGGAGGATAGTGCAAGCAGCAGCACACGTGTGCCTGGAGAGGTGAGTCCATCGGGAGCTGAGCGCTGGCACGTGGGATGGCTGCTCCTGCTGGGAGCCCCATGCTGGTACCTGCCTGGGTTCCCACGTGGATGCAGGGGAAGGGATCGTGTGTAGAGTTTGCTGTGCCAGGGCAGAGGCTGGTGCAGGCTCTAATCTCAGCTCGCACGTGTTCAACCTGCAGCTGTGGAGTTGCTTTGTGAGGAGCTTGGAGCAGAATGGTGTAACCAAGGGCTGGTCACCTGAGGTTGCATGTGTGGGGGGATTTCTTTGCTGTAAAAGACTGTAGCTAAGCAGAGCTCCCCAAATCACCTCCCAGGCCCTGTTACCTGCTGGAGAGCTGACTCTAGGTGCAGTTTATGTTGCTGTCTGACACCAGCAGGTACCACCAGCTCTGCTAAGGGCAGCCGCTGCTGCTTTTCATACTGTGGCTGATGTGCAGCTTCATGGGGCATGTGTACATGGAGCTGTGTCCAGGTTCTGGCTTGGGGCTGGGATGTGTCTTGGCGTTGAAGCCTTCCTGATGGTGGTGGCCACTGGCTGTGCTGCACGTCGTGTGGAGACAGGAGGTGTCTGAGGCCAAACCGGCCCAAAGGCTTCTCTGTCAGAGCCTGGTCCCTGGGAGCACAGCATCCCTCCTCCTCCCTGTGGGCAGTGCATCTCCCTTCTGATCAACCCTCCTTATTTTTCTCCTTGGACTTCTTCCAGTAACAGCTATTGTCAGGAGGATTCATAAAAGGCAGCAGAGTAAATGCATACACAAGCACCTCATGCATCTGGATCCCCAACCTTCTCTCTAGCTTTGCCCTTGACATTGTGGCCAGTAAGGTGGAGAGCTGAGCCAGGTGGGAAATGCCTATCCAGGGCATAACATGGAAGGAGATGCATGCCAATGCAGGAAAGGGTCCTCGGGGATGGAACATGAATGCTGAGTGCCAGGAATGAGACTGAGACTTGCTGGGCTGCTTACGGACAGGCCCAAAGCCCAGCAGTGGGGCACCCATTGCCTCTTGGTGCTCAGTGACTGAGGGAATGAATGTCAGGAGCTGCAGGAAGGGCTCCTGGGGGTAGTTTTAAATCTGAGCAATAACCTGCTTTCTACAGTGGCCTGATTCAGCGCAGGAGTTTCATCCTCACCCTGCACCTTCCTTCCTGCAGGATAGATGCTGTGGTACCAATGCGGGTGCTGCAGCCTTGCTGTGGTGGTGTTGCGGGTGTTCAGGTCCCAGCCTTCAGCCCTGCTCTGACCCTGAATGAAGAGTGTCTGGGCAGAAGTGTCTGCACATCCACCTAGGGAAAGCAGCCCTGTGTGCCTATGGAATCCTGCTCTGCCTGCAGGGCTGCCATCCCTCCAAGGTCAGCCTGAGCCTCCCCCTGCCTGGGTGCCACAGGGAGCCTTGGGGTTCTTCCAGCAGCAGCAAGTCTCCAGGTTGAGCTGGGATTATTCCTTGCAGTTTTAAACAGCAGTGAAAGGAGGAGCCTGAGCCACAGCTGAGATGGGACAAGTGTATCTCCATCCAGCTGGTTCATAGCATACTTTAAATGTTTCGGATGTCTGGTACGGGCCTTTGCAGACCCCTTGTCCACTTGGTGGGAATGCAATGGTCATGACTTGCTAAGTTTGGCTTTTACAAGTGAGACTCAGAAGCAGGAGTCTTGTGCTCTCAGATCTTGGAGCCAGTGCTGGCAGCGGAGCTGCTGTGGGTGCTGCTGTGTGCATTGCTCCTACCAGTGGGGCTGGTCCCTTCCTGGCAGCAAATCATAGAATCATACAATCAAAGAATCATGGAATGGTTTGTGTTGGAAGGGACCTTAAAGCTCATCCAGTTCCAACCCCCTGCCACAGGCAGGGACACCTTCCACTAAAGCAGGTTGCTCCAAGCCCCTGTGTCCAACCTGGCCTTGAACACTGCCAGGGATGGGGCACTTCCCCGGGTAACCTTGCTCCAGTGTCCCACTACCCTCACAGAGAAGAATGCATCCCTTTGAGTTTTCTACCCCATCCACAAAATAATCTCAGAGCAGAGAGGAGGGGTTTGCACAGCTGTGTAGTGAGCCAGGGCGAGGTGCAGACATCAATCAGCCATCCAACATGGGCTGGGGAGAGCTGGCAGTGATTTTTTTGAGTCAAAACCACATCACCTGTAGGAACAACTAACCTGCTCCTCCCCCTCAGCCCCTAAGCCAAAAAAGCTGCTTTGAAACGTTGCACTGAATTAAAGGCACAAAACCCAAATTAAATTCCCAAAACTTTGCAAGGAGACGATCATTTGGGGCCTCTAGATGGCAACATCGACCTGAAGAGATGGAAGCAGGAGCAGGGGCCCTGCCGGGCCGAAGTGGGGAACAGGAATTGGTGCTGCTGCCTTGGGCACCTTCCTGCAGAGGCTGAGGACAGGACTGGCCACCCAAGGGTGCCAGCACCCCGAAGACCTCCTAGACTGCGAACACCTCACCCCAGTACAGGGGCAGCAGAATGTTAAAGGGGTTTCTCTGCAGTGGAAACTCAATCGATGCTTTCAGCACCTGCTCTGTGGGCACAGGGGAATAAGTGTCACAGTGGGTCTGCTGGCTCAGCAAGGTGGATGTGGCTGGAGCCACTTGTGCGTCTTTGTGCTGGGGTCACTCATCAGCTTTCCATCCAGGAGTCAATGGAAACCTGTGAGGTGTGTGATAGGAAATGGGGGTTCATCCCTGCTCTGCTGCCTGCCTGGGGATAGGGCTGTAAAGGGAAGGCATTGGGCTTTGGTGTGGAGTCAGGAGCGCTGATTTGTGGTTTAATGTTCAAAGGCTGCACTAGAAACTGTGGATTTCTAGTAAATTGGGGTAAACCCTCCAGTGGCACCCTCAATTCAAAAGGCTTGTGGTGATACCAGAGTTTAAAGCTTAAATTAGCCAAATTTAGTGTAACCTTTGGCAGAGAAGCAGCATAACCTTTGGGTGGGAGTTTCGATGCAGGACCCGCTTGCTGCAGTGTAACAGCATACAGCCGGAGGTCACTGGGGAGGAAAAGTTCTGCCCGTGCTTGAAACAGGACACACACAGAAAGCAGGGCCCAGGCTCCTGTTTTGCAAAGTGGGTTTAGTCTGTGCTCAGGGAGCTGCAGAGCTTAATGCTTAATTAAGATCCTTAAAAGGACAAAAGGTGCTACATAAATTCAGGGAATTATTATAAATGTCACTGCGCTTTACAAGCTCTGGCAAAACTCACAGGAAGAATAACAAGATCTTTCACTTCACAGCCCTTCCTAGCAGGGCTACTTAGAGCTTCATGCTTCAACATCGCAGCTGTAAAATGTTGACATTTATAATTAGATGTGCATAATAATCTCTTTATTCCCCGAACTGAAAAGACAGGGTGTGTCTTGAAACGTCAGTTCCTCCTCCTTGCTGAGAATCCTCCTTATTGGGGTTGCTCATGAAACCATCATTTGGGGTAATGTCTCGGGGCCTGGTTCAAAGAGGTAGGGGATCTTTGCATCTCCCCCAGGGAGCTGTGGGCTGGGCACTTAGCGAATAAAATCAAAGCCTCCGTGTGTTTTTAATCTGATTAGTTGATGATAATCCAGTGGTATCATACAGCAAAAGCTGTCCAGCTTTATTAGGCAATCTCTTGTTTTAAGAGAACTGCTCAGGGGAGCGCTCAGCTCTGGTGTTTCTGTTGTGGACTGGCAGAAAAGGGTGGGTTTAGGTGGTTTTAGTGCTTTGTGAGAGGAGGATCAATTTGGGTTTGGGCAGCTGGGGATCGGTGGATGTTGGTCCCGTGGGTGCCATCAGCAGCTTTAGGCAGCCTCTCTACCAGTGTGGTTGGTGGTGGAGGGGGCAAAGTGCTGACTGGGTTGAACTGGGGCTGAATGTGGGGAATCGCCACCCCCAGGGCCGGTACTGTAGCACGGGATCGGTCCCGGGCCGAGGATGGGGTTTCACCCACCGGAGCCGGTCCCGGAGCACCGGCTCGGTCCCGCCCCCCGGAGCCGGTCCCGGGCCGCGTTGTGCCTCCAGCCGGGCCCACTGAGAGCGAGCCTCTTACCCGGGACCCCGGGGCACCCCCGCGGCGGGTCGGGAGCGGTGCCGGTGCGGCGGGCGGCCGCGGCCCCGGCCCTGCCCCACTCTGCCGGCGCATCACGGTGAGTGACAGCCGCCCCGGCCCTGCCCAGCCCGCACAACCCGCCGGGCTTTTCCAATCAGGCCGGGCCGGGGAGGGATTTCCTGCCGGGACGGGGCCAGCCCGAGCGGGACTTTGCCGAGCGCCGCGCCGCCCTGCGAGCCGGGCAGCCGGGACCGCGCCGCTCGCTCTGGTTCGGTCCCGGTCCCGCCCCGCACGGCTCGGCAAGTTACTGCTGGGCTCGGCTCGGTTTCAGTTCTGTACTTCTCGGTGTGGTTCGGTCCGGAGCGGTCCCGCACGGCGCGGTCCGGTGCGGTTCGGCTCGGTTTGCCCCGGTGCGGCGGGGCTGGGAGCGGCGCCAGGTGAGTGCGGCCGTGCCTGCGGAGCCCGCCCGGCTCGGGCCGCTCGCAGGAGCCGCGGAGCGACTTGGTTCGGTGGGGGCGAGAATCCCCCCCCCCCCCAAAGCAGGGATCGGTCCGGGCCGGTCCTCGGGGGTCCCGGGGCGAGGGGATGAGGCCGGTGCCCCCCGCGTTGCCGATGCGGGGCTCCCCGGGGCCTCCCGGGGGAGGCAAGATTCCGCCCCCCCCCCCTTTCCCTCCGGGACCCGGTCTCGGTGCCTGCTGCTCGTTTACATCTTTCCTTCTCCATTTACGTAATTAGTTTGTTTTTGTTGTTGTTTCTTTTCCTCCTCTCCCTCCTTTTTTCCCTGCCCTGCCGTTGGCTGCGGGAATGTTTGGGATACTTTGGTTCTCCAGGTGGATTCCTGGGCTGGAGGCTCAGCTCTGCTCGGGTGGGAGGGATGTTTGCTGTTGCTTTTCCAGCTTTGTGCGTATCTCTTCGTTTTACCTTCGCTCCTGCTCTTCTCTCGAGAGGCTGAAGAGGTGGAGGTCGGTATTCGGAGCTCTCGGTACCCGCTGAGCCTCGTGTAGGCACCAGCACGGGGCTGTTTTCTAAGCGAGGCCGTGCAGGCTTGTTTAATAAAGGAGTAAATAGTCTCAGCGCCCTCACACTCGCTTTCTGTGAGTGCTTTTGAAGAGCAGCACAAAGTTGGCTGCAGTGCACAGGGTTAAATGGAATAGTTTGGAAGACGGGTGAGAAGCAGAGCAGGAGGTTTCGGGAGGGGATTTGTTTGCTGCAGGAGGTTGGTCTGAGTCAAGTGCTTGAAGCTTTGTTGTAATGGAGATAAGCTGGTGTGGGTGCCTCGGGACTGGTGCCCCAGGATGTGGGGAGGTGACAACTGACCTCAGCACTGCCCTCAGCGCCCCCAAACAGCCCCAGTGCCGAGGTGCTCATTGAGGGGAGTGATGATGGGGGGGGAGAACCCCCCAGTCTGGTCGTCTCCTAGGACAAGCATCCCCTTGTCCTAGAAGCTAAGCCAGCACCGGAGGATCTCCCCTCTGGCTGCACTGAATGCTGCTGCACCCCGGGAGGTGGGGCTGAGCACGGGGAGCCTGTGGGGGGTCTGTGCTCATGGGCAGCTTCCAGCTTTACTGTGGGTGGGCTGATCAGTGCTGTGCCGTGGGACACCCCTTCTGCTTTTGCCTCTCCCGACCCAAGCAGGAGCTCTGTTCCCACCGTTCCCTTCTCTCCCCTGTGGTTTCCATTCTCAAAACAGTGACCTGGATTGCTCGGAGGAAGCGACACCCGCTATTATATAAACGGCTGAGGGGGAGCGCTCTGGGAAGGGGTTCGGCATTCCTGAGCCGTGGCTGGGGATGCCAGAGCCGGTTCTGATCCGGTACGGATTGGCACAGGGGGATTGCAGGGTGATCTGGTGCCAGCCTTGCGGCTGGTACAGTGTGTGCTCCCTGCCCTCCTGCACGCACACTCTTCCCGGGTGTTGGAGCAGCTTGCCAGACCCATGGCCCTCAACCAGGAGGGGTTTTCTCACCATCCAGTTTGGGCAGCCCGAGTGCAGTGGGAGAGCACAGGCTGTGAACTGCTCTGTGTCCTCTTCAGGGTACCCCAGCTGGCCAGGATGTGGGCTTGATCCTGTTCACCTGAGCGTGGTTGTGCTGCTGAATTACACCCAGCTCCTTGCTTGGGCCAAAGAGAGCTCATGGACTGGTAAAGGAGTGTCTTGGGTTCCAGGGCACTGAGTTTTATGGGTAATTTGGAGGGTGAGGGTTTATCCCTGCATGGGATGGGAATAGTGCCAGGTTGGCTGACCCACTGCCATGGGCTGCAGGGGCCTTTGGCTAAACCTCCCCAGCTCCATCCCTTGGGTGCTGCCACTGGGAAAGGAGGGGAGGAGATGCCGTGGTGCCCCAAGGCCCATGTGCTGCCTTTAGGAAGGAGATGTCATGTGCCGCCCCAGGGGGATGGGGAAGGAGCTGTGCCCCCCGACCACCCCCAACAGCACCCTCAGGAGCTTTCCTCTCAGGTTCTTCGCTCTCTGTTTAACAGGGATGAGCCAAGTCCCGCCAGGACTAAATATAGTCAAAGCATTCATTCTTCGGCGTGGATACAAAGGCTGTCGCGACGGAGCCGGGAGGTAAATGTCCTTTGAGGGCTGACTCTGCTCTTCCCCTCTGCAGGTCCCGGGCTGCCGCGCCGGGGCTCGGCCGTGCGCAGGACTCCCCAGTGTGGCTGCAGCGCCGTCGCCAAGAGGAATGCCGAAACGAAGGGGCTAATGAGCACCAGAGAGGGAGGATCTATAACTTCCAGATGGCAATGAGCCCGTAATCCCTTCGGGAAGAATTAGGGACTCATCAGCGCAGCAGAGCCTGGCGAGGGGAGCAAAGCACGACACCTCCAGCTCCAGGAGTGCTGCGAGAGGCTGAAGGGATCCCGATGCTGACTGCACTGGCCACACTGCCCTGAGCAGCCTGGCTTTGTCTCATGGAGTGCCGGTGCTGCCGGGAGCCCATCCCTCAGCACTGAACTATTTCTTGTTTTAATTGATCGCATGTTCTCCAAGCAAAACCCATCCGGGTCCTGCTCCTCCCAACACAGAAAGGGGCTGCTGCCCTTGACAGAAAGACTTCTTCCTTCTGGTTTTTATGTCCCATGGGATTGCAAAGCATCTTTCTTGCTGGATTTTGTCTCCCATCAAAGTGTGTTTTGAGGAATTAGGGGCTTATTCCCATGGCTTTATAAACTGCTGGGATCCGAGGGTGTCTGCCTTCTGCACCACCACTGCTCCCACTTGTCTGCGATGGGGCGAGAGCAGGAGCTGATCCAGGCCGTGAAGAACGGGGACATTCCTGGTGTGCAGAAACTGGTGGCCAAGATCAAGGCATCCAAGAGCAGTGAGTACTGGGGTGCGGAGCTGTGGGATCCCTCTGTCTGGCCGGGCACTGCTGCCTGTACCAAGGTGCAAGTCCCTGCAATGGGCTCGGTGCCATCAAAGCTGGGTTCAGGTGCTGGTTCTGAACCCTGCAGCCCATGTGGAGGAATGACCAGGCTGTAAGGGATTGTCCTGGCAGGGCTGGGGTTCCCCTCGGAACTCAGAGACCTGAAGTGTGGGTCACTGAGCAGGGATGGGCAAAAGGAAACAGTGGTGGCGAGGGGAAGTGAAGCCACTTAGGGGAAACCCTGCTACAAAGGGTCTTTAGCGATTGCCACTCACTCCTGCCTGTATTTATCTTGTGAAAAATTATCATCCCAGCCAGTGGACTGGAACCAATCGTCAAGCCTTGAATTTCAGTCTGGTAATGTTTAACCCTTCAGCAGGGCTGTTTTCTTGCATGTGTTCTCGGAAAGGTCAGCAGCAAGGTACAGCTCAGAGCAAACACTGGGCTCATGGGGGTCCCCAAGGGTGCTGGGGTTCTGCAGGCGCCACGCAGCGTCTGGAGGACATGGGGAAGGTGGAAGGGTGGAGGAGAAGATCATGGCCACGGTGTCCTTGAACAGAGCTGAGCTCCTGGTTGTTTCTCATGACCTTCCAAGAGAAGGAAACTGGGAAAAGTAAATAAGAGCTCTCAGGGTGGTGTGTGGCCAGGGGAAGGTGCTTGGTGCCTGCCTGGGTTTGGGATGTGAGGCCTCTGGCCAGGGATGCTTGTCATGGGGGGTCTTGCAGAAAGCTGGGGGGGAAAGAGCTCCTGGGGAGGGAAAGGGGGAATTCAGCCAGGAGAGGAAGCTTTAAGGCTTCTTAGGAGCGGCTCAGGGCGGAGGAGCTGGTGGTGAGAAACATGAGTTAGGCTGAGGATTATAAATGTGAGAAGGGATCAACTCCTTTGGGTCAGCACTGGAAAGCTTTGATTTGGGCCAGAACTTTGCAAATCTCAACTTCCAGGTCTGCAGGAGGGATGAGGGCCACCTCCTCCCACAACAGGGGTGCTTGGTGCCCTCTCCCCAGGTAAAGGGATGGGGTGCCATTGTCTCTGCTTCTAGCTCAGGGGTCCCCAAGCTGGAGTGAGAGGTTTCTCTGTGCCGGTGGGTTGAAGGACATCCCCAAGGCAATAAATAAAGTCAGGCCCTGATCATCCCACCAGCTGGTGCAGCCCCAAGCTAGTGTCCCATGGCCGGCGGGCTGGGGTGCCTGTGGCAATCCTGCACACCCAGAGGGGTGAAGTTACACTGGCTTCCTCCAGTCCCCTCCAGTAACTCTCTCCCAGTCAAACCCTGTCTGTGTGTTTTCTCTCTGGCGTCTTCCCCTCCCTGCAGCCTTGGGGCACCCACGTGAACGTGTGTTTCACTCCCCCGCTGCAGCGGCGTCAGCAGCTCCCTCTGCTTATTTTCACTTTATTCCTTCATAGGGAGGGGAGGCAACAAGCCCAGACCCCTGTAAGGCAACTGCCTGGTGGGGCTTCCATATTGGACCTGTTGTGGGGGGCTTGCCTGGTCCCAGGGGCTCATCCCCAGCATGGAGGGTGTCACTGCTCCCCATCCCCTCCAGTTCCCTCTTTCATCGATGCCATGTGAGCCGAGCATTTGCCGTTCATTGAAGCGCCTTTTCCATATGACAGGCTGAGATGCTGAATTTTATCTTTGTTTCAAATCCCTCTAAGAGTCCTTCTGCTGTCTCAGTGGATTGGGAGCTCGGGCGCTGTGATCAGCCCTCTGGGGCTTCCTGTGCCTAAAAAAGTCACGGCACGTAAGCAGAAACCAAGTGCCAGTCCCGGCAGCGGGAATTTCAGGGACGTGTTGTTCAACATTCACTGTGCAGAGCCCTCCTCCCCGTGCAAGTGGGTCACAGCACCTATTATTATAAGGCAGGGAGAAAGTTTTGGGGGTAGGAGCAGGGCAGGTATCCTGCCTGCAGGAAGGGGGGTTAGGATGATGCTGCAGCCACCAAGGGGTTCTCCTCCAGGAGAGCCGAGCTGCTCCAGCCACCCTTTGCTGAGGGAGCAGCAATAGCAATGTTCTGCTTGTTCATTTCCTTCTCTTTCCCCTCCCCTCCGCCTCGGAGTGCTGGAGAGTTTAATTGAAATTGTTAAACGACCCGTCACAGCTTTGGCCTTTCTCCCCAGCCATCAATCACGGCCTGGGCTGGCTGCACTCACCAACAATGCACCAGTTGGCTGGGCCAGGGCTGCTGCTGCACCGAGGGGCTGGGGCTCCCGGGGGACGTGAGAGGCAGAAACCTACCCCAAGGCCAGGCTCCCATCCCTGGGAAGGGGTGATGGCTCCTGGAGCTGGACGGTGCTTTGCAAGGTGTGAGTGTCTGCATCCCTGGATGTGCAGAGCTAAGGGGCAGGGGATGAGGGGATGCTGGGGCAGAGTGTGATGCTCCTGCGGTAGCCGGAGCTGGAGGAGCTGTGGAAGGCACCGGGAGCTGGACTCACTGTTTGCCTTCCTCAAGGGAGTGGTGAAGGGTTTTGTTTAAACGTGCGCAAAGTGCAAAGAAAGGGCAGCAGCTGAGCAAACTGGTGTGAAACTCTCAAGGACAGGGAGCAAAGCCCTGCCAGGGCTCAGCTGCTGCCTCAGGGAGGTTCAGCCACCTTTGGCCAGCCACTTGCCCCATTTCACCGGTGACTTACTCTATTTCACCAGCTGCGATGGGGCTTTCCGGGCCTTGGATATATCAAGGACAGGAGTGGGTGCCTGGGACTTTGCAGTGTCTGGGCTATGACCTAGCCAGTTGTTAAACACTAGTGAAGCTTGCAGGGTGCCTTGGCTTTATCCTTACACGTGGGTTGGTGCCCCTCATTGCTGCATCTGAGAACTCCAGGTTTTTCCCATGAGCAGTGCTGGCCCTCCAATGCTGCTGTCAGCCATCTGGCTGGGCAGGAGAGGGATGCTGCTGCTCCGTGTGCTGCGAGATTGCAGCAGGCAGATGTGGGATAACTCAGTCTCCCCCCCTTAAATTTCCTCCTAATCCCTAGTAGCTGTATCAGTTTAAGCCCTGAAGCGTGAGGTTTAATATCTCTCCTGTGATTTGTTAGCCTTTGCCACCGGCACTCTGTGTCCCGGTCCTGGGTAGAAACACCCTTTGTGTCCTGATGGGCTTTTTCCTTCTCTGAGCTCCATAGTTATTTGGGGAAGAAGTTGCTCCTTTTTGCAGTTTGGGGGTTATTTTGCAATGGTGTTGGATGTGGTTTTGTGCCAACCAGCAAGCCCAGAATGCCATCCCCTGTCACCAGGGAGGACTATCCTCCTTGCTGCTGCTCCTGAGTGAAGTTTGTCCCAAGCCTGGGGTGCTCTAGCTGCTCTGCATGGTTTGGCTATGGGGAAAAGCCAGGACCAGCCTCGGGCAGGATCCTTATCGTTTCAGGCTCTGTTACACCCGATGGCTTTCGCTGCTGGCGGTGGTGCAGGGATGTCTGGGCACCCTGCCTGCTCCGCTCCTGCCGTGGGCGCTGCAGGCGGCTGGACCCGGCTCTGCCACTGCTCCCAAGCGTATCCCTGGCGATGTCCCTTGAAGCCCAAGTTTCGAGGCCGAGCTCCCAAGCGCCCTCCCCTGCTCTCCGCGCACGCTGGATGTCTGACGGGCTGGACCGGCTCCGCTGCCGTGCGCGGGCCGCCATGGGCGCGCCTGCGGAGAGACGCCGACAAACTCCGCCGAAACGGGCAAAACTCCCCCTTCCGCCGGGGCCGCGCCGGCAGCGGGGCGAGGCGCCGTGCCCAGAGCAGCCCGGCTGGCGCGGCCCCGCGACGGGGACCCCTCCGCCCGCAGCGTGCCCGGACCTGCTTCGGAACCAGCCCGCGGTGATGGGGGGGGAGAAAAGAGGCTTCAAAGGCGAGCGCGGCGGCTGCAGCTCCGCGGCACGGGGCGGGGGGGGTCCATCCTTCCTGCCTCCTCCCGTGGCTCCTATTCTCCTCTAGTAGCCTGGTGGGTTTTCCCATCTACATCCCGGTTGTTCCAGCTCAAGGGGTGGGTTTAGCCCCTTGTTCTCGGCCTCTCTTCGCAGGAAAGCAAAGCCCCGTGTAGGCAGTGGCAGTGAAAGGAGTGATTGCTTTGCAAAGCTGGTTCCTAACGGGTGTTGTGTTTGGAAAGGGGCCCGGCTGCTGCCGGTGTGCCCGGAGCCAGGGAAAGCGCGGGAGATAAGGCAGGAGCAGACAGCGTGGCACAGGGAGGTGGAGGAGTGCTGGGCACTGCCTCCTCGGGGCACCCAGCCCCATGCCCCTCTGCACCCCATCTCCCTGTGTTCACAGGGCTACATCGCACCCTGTCCCAGGTCTGTATTTCAGTCCCCAGCCTTTGAAGACCCATTGTCAGGGCAGCCTGTGGCTCCTTGCTGTCAGCCTGGGCTACCTGCAGCTGCCTTTTCCCTGCCTGGGTAGAGGAGTGGGATGGGAAAAAGGGGTGATTCTAGGGAAGGGGATGAGTGTGGGATCTTTCAAGGTTGTTCCAGGCCATGCTGCCTGCCCTTGGGCATGGCTGGGCGGCACTGGGGGTATCCCAGGGACTTGCTGGTCCCTCAGGGCCATGAATAGAGCTGGGCCGATGGCCATCTCCAGTGTCACAGACAGGAGGTTGAAACAGGAGGGGGATTTCCATCCTTTGGGCACTTTCCAGTGACTCATCTTAGACCAGGGGGCTCTTCCTGAGACTTTGGAGGCCGTTTTGGCTGCCTGACCCAGAAACACGGGACAATTTGGATGACAACAGCTCAAAGGCAAACAGGGAGGGCAGCCCTGAGCCATTGAACACTGTGTGCTAGGCTGCCAGCAGCACATGGGCGCTGTAACGGGGACGGTGCTCCCCAGGGCTGCACCCAGACAGGGTAGGATGTGATCTAGCAAGGACACAACCGGCACAGGCATCCTGTCCTTGGGCTGGAGAAATGGGGCTGGACCTGGTGCATAAAGACTTTCTGAATGGCAGCAACACATTCAACAAGGCCCCATGGGTTTGGCGTCACTGTGTGTGTGCTGTTGGCACTCTCACTTTATACCATGTGGGAGCAGAGCTGCTTTTAGGTGGAAACATCATCGTGCTCTTCCTCCTCAGGGCTGCTGGGATGGAACATCTTGGCTGCGACCTAGAAAGGGGTTGCAGTGTTTAGGACGAGCAGGTCCCTGTGGTCCATGACAGCATCGCTCCTGACACCTCTCCATCAGGAGATGCTGCAAGAAGGTGTTTTGGGGAAGGGGAGAGTGAATTATCAGATCCCAGCAGTGATTGATAGCATCCCTGTGTGGAAGATGGTTTCCAGCCGGTCGGGAGCGCGCTCCCGACCGGCTGGAAACCATCTTCCACACAGCATCACCCCATCAAGAGTTAAAAGAGGGGCTGGATGCCGTGCGTGTGTGTGTGCATGCACGCGCCCTGTTTTGTTTTTAAAAGCTCCTCTCTGGCCTGGATCCCCGCCAGAGCCGGGGCCCGCCGCTGGCAAAAACTCCAGCAAAGGAGTATGAAAGGGGCAGAAACTAAATAACAATAAACCACCTTATTTTTTTCTGGCTGTTCTAGCAAGCAAAGAGGGGGATGGGGTGGAGCTGCGAGTATTCCAGTTCATCCCATCCATCCCAAATCATCCCATCTATGCTAAATCCCATTCTTGGCTTCGCCATACCTAGGATGGAGAGGGTGAGACCTGCTTGAACCTTGAGGCTGCAACATCACCCGGGCAGTGCCGAGGTGTCCTGGTGAGTCACAGACCTGTCTGGAGATGCCCAAACTGCTTGGAAATGGCTCTGCCGGGATGATCAGGGAGGGGTTGGACATCTTCACCCATCCCTTGTTCCTATGGGATGCCCCGAGGCTGTGACAGCCTGTGCCCAGGGTAGGTGCGCAACCCCAGGGAGAAAGGCTGGAGCTGCAACTGAGCATGGGGAGATAAGGAAGCAGGGAAAACCTGCGTGTGCAGCAGGTATGCGGCTCCTGCAGCATCCCAGGCCTGGTGCAACACGTCCGGCTGCACTTCCGCCAAGCCGTGCCAGCACCGCTCCCCATATGGGACCCAGCCAAGCCTGTGCACAGAGCACACAGCCCCCGGCGCTGCCGCCGAGCCCGGACCCTCATCCCGGCATCCCATGGATGCTATTCCAAGAGTCAAAGCCTGTATCAGTGACCCCGGTGGGCGGCTGTGCCGTGAGGGGTGAAAACTCCCGGGATTTCGTAACACGGCCGCGGGCAGGCGGGTTGTGTAAGGGTGTCTGCTTGGGAAGGAGCTGGGGAGCATGGCATGGAGGTGGCCCCATGGCAGGGCTGGCTCCAGCTCTCCCATGGGCTTTACTATTGCTCCCTTGCATCATCGGTCCCAGGGTCTGGCTGGCGCTCAGCCCTCGCTCCCCCACCTTGAGCAGCCCATCTCTGAGGCATCGTCTTGTTTCTGTGCCAGGATGGGTGTGGATGAGCCTGAAGGGGGTTTTCCAGCTGGAGACGAATTGGGTGCGAACAGAATAGGGAGACGGTGGATTGGGAGCCTCATGGAACTTCCCGTCCCGTTGGTGTCCTTTCTCCCTGGGCAGGACACGTAATTCACAGCATGGTGGCCTCTCGGGGACCTCGCCAGCCCCACCGCTTGCCTCAGCAGGCTCTAAAAGGGCTCAGAGTCCCCCGCAGTGGCTAATCATTGACTGCATGGGGTATGTGGGTGCATGATGAGCCCAGGTAGCTGCATGGGGGCCAGCACAACCATGGCAGTGGGGATTGCTTTGGGCTGCAGCCCAGGATGCTCTGGTCAGCCTGAAGCACTTCTGGTTTGGTTTTGTTGGGCTGACACAGGCTGCATGAGCCCTTCTGGCTTCTCTGAATGAGCACCTGTTAATCCTGGGTCAAAAAGAAGGAAAATGCTCCTCCTTGCAGGTTAAGAGGGTCCTGCACAGACAGAGGAGCTGCCTCTGATCCTGATCTGTCATCCTCGGCAGTGCTGGACACAGGCAGCTCCCTATCTCGGAGCATCTGTCCCACTGGTTATATATAGCAGCATGTGCTGGGCTGCACATGGACATCCTGGAGCTGCTTCTCCATTCCCTTCACCCCAAACCTGGTGTGGAGACATGGTGGGGTCCAGCTCTGAGCCCCCAGAGTGATGGCTGTGCTCTGTCCCATACATCCTGCTCCGAATGCCTGGATAAACATCTCCCAGGAGCAGTGCAGGTGAGTGCCTCTGCTCAGCCTCATCCAGGGGCAACCCAGGCACTGGGACGGGGACCAACATGTGCCCATCAGCCCCGTGAGCCCTGACGTGTGTCCAGCCACACGCTTCCAAATCCAGCTCCTTGTTGGACAGGAAGGGACATGCAGCTTCCAGGGCTGGTTCGTTCTCCCAGTGCTTTCCCAGCAGCATTGGCACAGCTTGGAAAGCCATTTGCTGGCAAGGTTTGGGGATGGGGCAACCCACCGTGATTCCCTGGCTGGGGTAGGAGGCACAGGGGTGTCATGGTGCACGAAGGGGTGCCTTTCCCTGTGATAAGGATCCAGGGGAGGTGGGGGGACCCTTTTTCCCCCTGTGCACCCCCTCATCCTCACCACCACCCCCGGGATGCTGCGGGGTGTCAGCGGGGGTTTCTGTGCTCGGCTCCCACGTCCTGCCTCCGCCGCCAAGCCGGGCTTGCCGGGGCCGTTCCCGACACGCACCCGCCGTGCTGGAGAGGCGTAAACAGATCAGGTTCCCGGCAGGGGTCCAGGGAGCGGGCAGGCCTTGGCTTGTGTCCCACCGCCGGCGGCCGGGCTGGGATGTGGGGAGCGCCGAGGCAGGGGATGGGGTAGAGGGAGGGGGATAACCTGGTGGAGGGGCTCCATGAAGGTGACAGGGTCCCTGCTGCTAGCAGGGCATGACCTTGGTTTGATGAGGGGCCACAGAGGTGCTGCCCCTGCCTCAGTTTTCCCCCAGTGCTAAGGTGGGTCTGTTCTTTAAGGATTTGGAGGTGTCAGTGTCTTGCCCCAACCTCACTTCCCTGTCCCTGCATGGGAAGCCCATGGACTGGGGCTCTTCAACCCCCCTTATCCGTCGCAGTTGTATTCTGATGCGTTTGACCTTGCTGTAAATCAGCCCTTGTCCCTCCTGTGGTACGTGGCGGGGACAGGGCTGCTCCGTGTTGTCCTTGTCCCCAGCTGGTCCCCAAGCAGCTGCTGGTGGGCTCCGGCATCCGGGCTGGGTGATGGGAGGAACCCACTGCCGGCCCTGGAGCAGCTGGGATGAGGGGACAGGGGCAGGAACGCGGTGCCGGGAATAGCTCAGCAGCCACTGAGGCCCCCACAGGGACAGCAGGATGGGCACAGGGTCCTGGTGCAGGGTCCTGCTTCCACCATGGGGATGGGGAGATGCTGCTCCCAGGACATGCAGTGTCCCTGGCTGCTAAGTGTGTTTAGTGGGGATTGCTGCTTCTACCTGGGGACACGCAGGGTGGTGCAGGGTGTTGTGGGGATACAGCTGAGACCAGAGGCTGGTTCATCTCTCTCAAGCTCTGGATGGAGCTTGGCTCATGCCCACTGGGGACAGACCCATCCTTCTCCCCTTCCCGCTGACAGCAGTGTGGAGCAGCCGGGCATGTGCTTTGATAGGCAACTTTGTGAAGGGGATGAGAATAGCAAGGATAGATGGATGCCCTCTGCACCCTTGCCATCACTGAGAGGACATGTGGAGAGGGATCCCTCCCGTCCCTTGCAGCTTGGGAACATGGAGCAGCCCTTGCTGGGTGGGATCCTCTTGCTCTTTCCCAATGCAGATGCGGTGAATGGCTGCAGTGCCGCGGCATCTGTGGGAGCAGTCGCCCATCCAGCATCCCTTGGGACCAGTGGGAGCCAGAGGCCACGTTTTGTCTCTGTCCTGGTGGGAAGGAAACAGTTTGCTCAAGCTGCTCAGATCCACGCTGCAGTTCACATGGAGCTGGATAGCCCATGCATCATTTGCTGGAAGCTGTAGGAAGCAAAGAGCCTCTCGTTTCTGTCTGGCAAGAGAGTGTAGTGGCAGCAGCCCCCCAGGAGCGGAAACCCTTGGTTCCTAGGGAGGAAAACCCAGTCCTCAGGCAGCGTCTGCCCCGTCGATGCACAAATGGGGCTGCATGTGTGTCCCAGGGGACCCCGCTGGCCCGCCCTGTGCTGGCGGCAGCACCGGCTGCAGGGTCGCAGTGGAGGAAAGGCATCCGCAAGGTATTTTTAACCACCAGCAGCGGGTCTGAGGCTCGCCCTCCGCTGCTCATTGCCCATGGGCTGGTGACGGGGGGGGCTTTGGGAAGGTTCAGTTCCCGGCTGCTCGGGAAGGAGCGACAGCACTTGAACCATCGACCTGCTGAGTGACCTCCCGGTGCCTCCCCTCCCATCCTGTGTGTGCCGTGCCCAGATTAGAGCAGCCAGGGTGGGGACAGCCGCTCCGTCCTCCCCGGCAGCTCCAGGTACACGGCAGCAGCTTCCCCGGGACCAAATAGGGAGGATGGTGCAGGATTTCCAGCCGCCACCACATCCCTGTGTGCTTTGAGCACTGGCCATACCGGCTTGGGCAGCTCGTGGGTGCCCTGTGCCAGGCTGGCGCTGATGGGGACAGAGTGCCATGGGGTTGTAGCAGCCCAGTCCTCCAGCATCACTTGCCCCACTGCCCCTGGGAGCTGCATGGTTTGCTGCAGCCATCCAGGCTACAGCAGAGTGCTGGATGCTTGTTTCACTCCCTTGGGCTCGCAGGGTTTTGTTGGCTGCTCTAGTTTTTATCGGGGCCTCGTTAGAACCATCAAATAAATAGCTACGTGCTGCTCTTGAGCGTCCAACCCTGCAGGTGTAGGTGGGTTGCTGCGTCCGTGCCCGCCCTCCCTAATTACCTGTTGCTCAGCAAATCCAGACTTACTGACCTGCCCTAATCTTCCCGTGCAAGGCAAGCCCTTAACTGCTGGCTCCTGCTGCTTGCTTCTCATGTCCCCTGCGAGCCCATATCATGTTCACAGCCTTGGGCATGCGATGGAATATGGTACCCCAGGAAGGAGCATGTTTTCCTCACTGGCAGCTCCCTCCCTGCCCACACTCAGGCTGCTCTCACCGTCCCCCACATCCTGCTTCCCCTCTTTCTTCCTCCCATTGACCGTGTGCCGGTTGGATTATTTTTCCCCAGATGCTGCTGTCTGCAATTTTCCCAGGTTGAATCTGCCTGGGTTTGTCGTTCTAATCTCTCTAAGTCCCTTTTGTGTTATTTCTGCCCTCATCCCTCTGTTGCGCATCCTCCAAGGGTTATATTAATGCACTGTTGGCTTGGCATCACGTCAGTGAGGATGTTGAGGGGGGGTCTGTAGGTGCAGAACCCCTTTGCCTGGGTACCTGGGGAGCACTGGAGCCCTGTAGCCCCTTCCCTGGCTCCCAGTTGGAGCCAGTATGGAACCAGTTCAACGGGAGCCAAGGTGTGTTTGTTAATGCTGGACCAGATGCTGTGCTGGTCACTGTGTCCTGCAGCCCATGGGTGGCTCTGGGCCCCGTGGTGTGCCCAGTGATGCACTATGGGTGCAGGCAGAACTCACACTTGGCCGCTGGCCCCCGCTGCTATCGCCCCATCTCTTCCCGCTCGGGAGGCGTCCTGTCCTTTCGGAAGGATGGGGGAAATGGAAAAGGCTCCACCTCTTCCCTGGGCAAATACAGCTCCTCTGAGTTCATATCCTGGAGAGCGGAATAGCCAGGTCCCAGCGGGGACGGTGACTTCACCTCCCGGTAACGCGTTTCCCCGGCCAGCTGGGAAAGGAGCCCTTGCATCAATGAAGGAGCCACCCGGCTCCACACACCCAAAGCCTTTCCCAGCTGTTCCCATCCTGGCCGGGGCTGGGGGGTGCGATTTTGGCTCCATGGGGAAGGGGTGTTACCTGGGTTCCAAGCCAGGTTGAGGTACAAGTGGTGCAAACCCCCACATCACTGGGGAGAAGGGGAGCGAATGCTCTTCATCCCACCATGAGCTGCTGGGGGCCTCAGACTCAAAGCAGGAGCACATGTTTGGATTCGCAAGGGGGGAACCCAGCCCCAAAGGACTCTTGTGATGCTGTTTCCATCCCCTCCTTGGCATCTGTCCCCTCTATGTGGCTATCAAACCATGGGGGTGAGAGGCGAGAGCTGCACCTTCTTCCCAGCTGCGTGGATGGGGACGGGGCTTCCGACTCTGTTTTCCTTTCATTGTTCTGGGAGCCTTCCCTTTGAAGGAGCTGCCTGTTTTTTCCTGCTTTGCTTGCAGGGGGGGAAGTGGTGGGGGGAAATTGGGGGTCTGGCTGGGGGTCCCGGTGTGGCTGGGCTGGGGCTGAGCGCTCCATGTCAGTGCTGTGCAGGGATGCTGCCCTTCCTGCTGCCAGCCTCTAAAAAACTTAATTGTTGGATTTTCCCTGGGAAAAAGGCTCCCAGCCTTTCCCAAAGAAGGAAAAAGGCTCCCAGTTGACTCCATGGTCCTGCTGCCATGTCCCCTTCACCTACCGTGGGTCCCCAGCCCAGCCCAGGGAGGAAGGCACGAGGAAGGACCTCTCAAATTCCTCCTCTGCCTTTGCCATCCCTTGTCTTCACCATCATCCATTGTATCTGAACATGCTGTAGGATAGGAGAGCTTAAAGGAGAAGGCACAGCTGAGGAGGGAGGCAGAGCTGCCAGAGGAGACTGACATGCTGTTGACAGAGACAGCTTGATGGCAGGGGCAACTTGGGCTCTGCATGGCTGTAAGCCCTAAGATTTGGGGCTCAAGCTGGGGGTAAATAGTGGAGGCTCTTGAGGTTAGAGACGAGCAGTGTGTCTTTTGGAATGGGGATGCTCACAGTGCAAGGATGCTGTGTTCAGCCCTCAGGATGGTGTGAGGAGCTGCTGGGAGTTCAGCTCCTGCTGGGGTTATTCCAGTGGGATCCAGGCTGTTGAAACTGGGAGCAGGGCTTGGGTGCAACAGCCATCGTGCAGTGTCAAAGCAGGCAGGGCTCTGGCCAGGTCCCAGTGTGTCTCACTGGGGTTTGGAAGGTTTCTCAAGGGCTGAAGATACCAATTATCCTCAAGGAGTTGCCAGACACTGGTGCAGGGAAAGATAAAGGGCTCTGTAGCATGTCATGCTCTCCAGTGGCTGCTGTTTGCCTTGTGTTGATGGGAGTCTGCCTCCCTGATTGCAGCCTCCCCGTTCCTGCCAGTTAACCCAGTGGCTTTGCCCCACTTGGACCCACCCCACAGTGCCTGGCTTGGTGGAGGACCTGTTTGTCAGCGTTGGTGGGGAGCCCATTCACAGGGATGCTGTGAAGCATCAAACCCTGGGACAGGCCATTTGCAGGCAGGAAAGCACCCATGACAGCTGGACATATGGGTGCTCTTCCAGGTATCCCAGGCAGCAGCACCCATAATCACAGGGGAAATAGGGGAGCCCTGCATGCCCGGGGAGCTGGGCACAGCGCTGGGCTGGTGGCTATGGTAGGCAGCCGGGGTCAGAAGCCCTTGGCTCTCACCCAGCCTCCGTCCCGAGCTTGCTGGGCAACTTTGGTTGAGTTTCCTCACACCGCTGTGGCTGAGCTCCTTCCCTATCAGAGCGGGTGAATCTCCTCTGAGCCTATTGGGAAACTGCACCTGAAGCAGCCGGTTTTCCAGGAGGAGCCGGGTGTGGGTGGCCGCAGCGGACGTGCCTGTGGATGGAGGGGTGACAGGGAAGGGAGATTCCTGCAGACAAGGGATAGACGTCACCTCTTTGGGTCTCAATTTTGGATGAGACATCAAGTGTCTCCTGAGCCCCAGCATGAACCCACCGTGTGTGAGGCTGGGCCGCCCCAGGCAGGGCAGGGCGG
This sequence comes from Strigops habroptila, assembly GCF_004027225.2. Lineage (NCBI taxonomy): Eukaryota > Metazoa > Chordata > Aves > Psittaciformes > Psittacidae > Strigops > Strigops habroptila. The sequence goes on from NC_044290.2 coordinate 5,738,450, forward strand.
GTGAAGCTGCCACCTCCTGCCACCTCCAGCCCCAGGAGGCTGCCACCACTGTCAGAGATGGCTGGTGCTCTGCAGGATCACAGATGATGAGCTCCTCCAGCTGGTTTATTGGCTTAGTGGTGACAATCCCAAGAGGGTATGTGCATGTATTTGGTGCGTCCAGAGCACACGGTCCTTCTCCCACCAGCCAGGGCATGAGGTATTCAGAGCTGGCAGTACAGGGATGCTCATGGTGCAAGGACCATGAGCTCAGGCTCATGGCTGGATGTTGAGGGATGCTGTGGCTGTCACTATAGGGATGCTCGTGGTGCAGGGACACTCAGGCTGGATGTTGAGGGATGTGTGTGGCTGGCAGTACAGGGATGATCATGGCTCAAGGACACTCAGGCTGGATGTTGAGGGATGCTCGTGATGCAGGGGTGCTCAGACCTGCAGTGCAGGGAGGCTCGGGGCATGGGGATACTTGAAGCCAGCAGCATGGGGATGCCATTTCCCAGGGCAAGGGGAAGGGATGAGGGTCTGTGACACAGGCCCAGCAGAAAGGTGGGACTGGCAAGGAGGTGTCTACAGTTATCAATCTGTCCCCCTCAAAGGCTTGCAGCGGAGGAGCTCTGCTGTGGCCACAGCGAGCAGACAAAATTGGGGGGGGGTCCAAGCTAAAGCAGTGCTTTCTGGAGCCTGACTCTCCCTGTGGGTGCCAGGGCAGGAGTCTCCAAGGGGCACTTTGTGGGGGGACGCAGGATACTTGGGCATTCCCTTCCCCAGCCAAACCCAGGTGAGTGTGTGTCGTTCCTTCCTGGCTCAGCTCTTTGGACGGATCATGTCCATTTCGAACACCTTGGGGTGAAGCCCCTGGGGCTGAGCTGTGCAGCGAGGGACAGGGGGTGATGCTGGTGCCCGCTGTGCTGGCACCGGGTGCTGGCTGGGCCGGGCAGGGGCACGCCTGGCTCCATACAGCCGGCACAGCCGGCGCCGGGTGAGCGCCCCAGGGGGTGAATAGGGGTTGGTGCTGGGCCGGGCGCCAGCGGTGCGGGTGAGGTGCCTGTCCTGGCCGGCGGCTTCATGGGTGCCCCCTGCACCCCATGATGAGCTCAGCCCAGTGGGCAGCCCACCATGGGGTGCAGCCTGGACCCATGGGGAAACTGAGGCACGGGGGCTGGTTGGAGATGTGCTATGTGGGGCTGTGCCATGCTGGCTCCTCCACCAGCAAGGATCCAAATGGCCAAGGGCTGGCACTTTCCCCCCGGTCAGGGCCAGAGCCAGGGTGTGCCATGGTTCAGTTCTGGGCCCCTCACTACAGGAGAGACATTGAGGTGCTGGAGCAGGGCCAGAGAAGGGCACCGGAGCTGGTGCAGGGCCTGGAGCACAAGTGTGATGAGGAACGGCTGAGGGACCTGGGGGGGTTCAGTCTGGAGAAGAGAAGGCTCAGGGAGGACCTTATCGCTCTCTGCAACTGCCTGACAGGAGGATGGAGAGAGGTGGGGTTGGTCTTTTCTCCCAAGGAAGAAGGGGTGGGACAAGAGGAAACAGCCTCAAGCTGCACGAGGGGAGGGTTAGATGGAGCTGAGGAACAATTCCTTCCCCAGAGGGTGCTCAGGGCAGGGCTGGAGTCACCGTCCCTGCAAGTGTTCACACCCTGTGTAGCCGAGGCCTCAGTGCCATGGGTTAGTGGTGGCCTTGGCAGTGCTGGGGAACGGTTGGACTTGATGCTTTTAAAGGCCTTTTCCAACCCGGTTGGCTCTGTGATCCCATGGCCGAGGGTGCGGGTCCCGCCTGGCGGCAGCGCTGCCTTCCCCAGCCCTACATGTGTGAGCAGTTCCCGGCGCTGCTCTGTGCCGGCTCTTGGCAGCCACACGCTGCACAGAAGCTCTTTGCCTCCCTCGAGGCCTCGCTCAGCGCCGGCCCCGCGCTGCCGAGCCTCATCCTGCCTGGGCAGGCGCCGGAGCAGCGAGCAGAGCAGGATGAGAGCCCAATGGGACCCCTTGGAGGGGGCATGTTGGGGAGCCCACAGCTGGAGTTAACCCTTGGGATGCACCGCGCTGGGTTTTCCCCTGGAATCATCCCCTTCAAGGGCTTTTTGCATTTTGGCACCAAATCCATGTTTTTCTGTGTTCATCTTCCTGGGATGTGAATGTGATCCCGGCAGGGAGCGGGGGATTGTGGATCAGGCCCATGGGTGCTCCCACCCTGGTGCAAACACAAAGGAGGTGATGGTGTGCCTGGGAAGGGTCTGGATCAGCCCCAGCCCCGCAGCTCTTTCCCAGCCCGGCTCTGTGGTATCCCAGCTGGAGGTGCACCTCCAAACTGGTCTGGGAGGGCTGAGGGGTTGGGAACAGCTTGTCCTGACCTCTGCTGAGCCCCAAAACATGTGGGTGAGAAAGGCCACGGAGCCTGGAGCTGCCAGGACACCAACAGGAGGAGAAGGGGCTGAAGAAATGGGGAGGAAAATGGGGGAATCGATCAAAAGGAGCCCATGGATGGAAAGAGGAAGGGGGATGCAGGGAAACTGTTTCCCTTCCCAGGGGTTCGTTCCCAGTTTGTAGCTGGGGATAAACCTTTCTCGCTTTTGGGGAGCTGCTGCTTTCCCAGCCACACATGCTGTGTCCGTATGGTCCTGCCCCATGTCCTGACCTTGCTGGGCAGCCGGAGCAGGGAACTAATCTGAGGAATGCTGCTTGGGGAAAGGAGCAAAGACACAGACACTTGGCTGTGCAGATGCTGACAGCTGCCTCCTGGGGCCAGGGACACCCACTGCATCCCAGCCCTGCTTACTGGACCCCACCAACCACCCCAGTGCCATTGTAGGAGGTGGTCAGGGATGGGATTCAAATAATGGGCATTGCTCAACTGCAGAACCAAGCCAGGGGGGATGTTTCGGCCTCTTTCGGGTGTGCTCAGTGGGTACGTCCATCCAGCCCTTCCCTTCCCAGCACAATCCAGGCTCTGCCCCTCTGCAGTGGGTAAAGACCTTTCCTCCTCACCCCCTTTCTCAGCTCAGGCAGTTTTCAGCTGATGGGAGCAATCCCACAGTGGGATGTGGCTTTGGAAGGGCTTTCAGGTTGGTGGAGCTGCTGGCTGCCACTCTGGAGGAGGTAATTAGGGTGATCCCATCCTGATCCCTTCAGCTGTGGTGAGGAGTCACGAGTCCTTCACCAGCAGCCACTCCAAGCCCATTCTGCATTAATGAGGCTGTTTACAAAACACCACAGATTGCAGTAAGGAACACACCATTCCCTGGTTTCCTTTAATTACCATTTGCATGAGGAATGAGCCACCCCCTCTTCAGCTCTGCTTTTCGGCAGAGGGGCCATACAGCAGAGTATGGCTTTGTATGGGAGACCTCGGGAGAGGAGGAAAAGAGAAGGGAATGAAGCAGGAGAAGGAGGAAAGGGAGCTGCAGCCCTGAGGATCTGTGCCCGGCTGCAAGGAAGGGGACTCCTTCCCCAGGACCCCACTATGTTTCAGTGGGGTTTGGAGCACTCCGAGCCTGGCTTCCAGACTTGGATTTTCCGTAGGAAACAGCAAAGGAACTTTTGAAAGCATTTAATCCTCCCCGGCTCGGCAATGGGGCAGTCTGGAAAGGCAGAGGAGGAGCGGCGGCATTTCTTGCCCCCTGCATACCTTCTCCTTTCTTTCCCTTTTGACTTGGCGGATGAATTCCAGAGATGTTAATCCGTTCTCAACCTCTCGGTGGAGAATAAAACGTCCTCTCTGTGTGGGAGGAAGGAATTCGTTCGAATTAATTGCGGGAAGGAGCAATTGGGGGAGCGTGTGAGGCTGTGTGGGGTGAGCATCCTCTGTGGCTCAGTGGTCCCCAAAGGGGAGGGAGGGATGGGGGGACGGGGACATCCGAGGTGGCACAATCCTCACATTCACAGAGGCTTCAGCCATAAAATGCCAGCCATGTGCTCTGTGGGCCAGGCCTTGGCAGCAGTGACGGGCACAGGGAGTGAGTGGGGAGCAAAATGACCCCACTCAGCAGTTTTGGGGTGTTTCTGCCTATAAAGGAGAGGGAAACGCCATCCCACCGAGCAGGGGTGACAGGAGCTGCGGGGTCCGACCCATCCCGGGGGTGCACAGAGATGGAGCAGGAAGGATGAAGGAGGAAAGGGTCTGAGATTGAGCTGGGTCAGCCCATTGAGGGTTCGTGGATGTGAAGATGGAGTGAGAGGAGGGAAGAGGCTGCCGGGATGGGACAGGCGCTGTTCTGTGCGCTGGGAGGTCGGTGTGGCTGCAGGATGGGTTCACACGGGGTGCTGGGGGCTGCCTCCTGCCCTGACCTTCACCTCTTCTCTCTGCAGAGCTCCTGGGGTCTGCCAAGCGCCTCAATGTGAACTACCAGGATGCAGACGGGTGAGTGCTCCCCTGGCAGGGTGCTGGGTGCTGCTGCCGCCAGCGTGGGGGGCTTGTTCTTCCCGGTATCCAGTCGGTTCTGCAGCTCTGGGTATCATGAAGAGGGAAGCTGCTGAGGCACAGAGGGCACAGCAGCATCCCAAAGCCAGGGCAAGCCCTGCAGAGGCAGAACCAATGCCTGCTGGAGCTGAGCACTGTGCTCAATCCATCCTGCAAAATCCTTCATAAAGCTCTTCCGTGCCCCCTTCCTTAGGGATGAAAAGGGATCGCAGGGTGTCCAGCCAGTGGTCCATGTCCTCAGTGCTGGTTGAAGCAGTGTCCACACGTGCTTGTGCCTGTGTTTAATATCCCAAGAGCAATATTCCTTCATTTGGGGGGGTGTTAGAGAAAGACAAGATGAGGTTGCCAAGTGACCACAGCATACTTGTGTAGCTCATCACTTCCAGAATCCAAGCACTTAATAAGATGGGTACTGAGAGTTAAAGAAACCACAAAGGCCCATAAAACAAATCAGCATGTTGTTCTTATTGAATTAACGCTGACCTGTGAGCTATTAGCATTGGTTTATGTACTGTTGTTGTACCTAATTTCTACATGTTTTCTTTTTGAGGACTCTGGAGGAGGAGGTGTCTGTGATGAGCCCTAAAGGGCAGTGGGGGGTTGAGAATGTGCAGGATGGCTCTGTCTTAAAATAATACTGTGCAGATGGAGCTTAATAGGAAAAAAATGTAATAATAGATGCAATGATCTGATTTTGATAAGGCACAGGGCTCGTGCTCGGGCAGCTCCAGGAGGGCTGCTGATGGGAATAAGGGTAAAGGGCTCCCCATCAGAGAGGGCATTAACAGCGTGGGCAGCGCGTGGGATGCAGGAAGGGGATGGCAGGGAGGTGAGAGCTGTGCATGGGGAGAGCCACGCTGATGATGGTGTCCTTGGTGTCACCTTGCTCGTGGCTTGGAGATGATGGGGCAGGTGAGCGTGGGCTGGTGGAGCTGCCTCCAGGGCAGAGCTGGCCCCGCAGGGATCCCTGCAGGGTTGGCTGGGGGGTGTTTTGTACCTCCCACATTGTCTCTTCAAGGCAGAGCTCAGGGACACAGTGGCTGCACTGAAGGAGGGAGCAGCTCTCGCTGCTGGGGTTCGCATCCCTCCTGCATCGCCCGTAGGGATTTGGGGATGCTCCGGGACCACGGATCGGGAGGAGAGCCGTGCTGGCTGAGCTGTGTGCCCAGCACAGGGCTGGGACACTGCTGAGCCCATCAGATCCCCAGGCTGGCCCTGCCTGGAGCCCCTCACACCCCTTGGAGCAGCACACGGGCTAATCCCCGGCAATTCAGGGACCCTTCGCTTGGCCGTGGCCCTTCACGTGACAGCACGGGGGGAGCCCCGGGCAGACAGGCCCCTTTCACAGCCCCGAGACACAGGGCTCTTTCATTACCAGCGGCCTCCCACACTGTGCCGTGGGCTCCCGGCATCCCTGCTGGCATGGGGAGGGGGCAGGAATGGCCGCTGTGCCGGTGTGTTTGCTGGCTGCTGCGAGCAGTGTGGCTGCACTGCAGAGAGGGGAGATGCATCTCTCTCCATCCCTCCTGTTTGGGGGGTGAGGGACCCCTCTCGGTGTTGGGCGTGCACAAGGTCCCTGCATCCCTCACTGAGCCCTGAGGCAGCACGGAGGGATTTATCTCTGCTTTGCTATGGGGAAACTGAGGCACTGGGAGCAGGGAGTCAGGAAGGATGTAGCCCTGAACAGCCAGTGACCAGCCCCATGTCCCTGTGCAGGCAGGGGCTGTAGGGACAGCGCAGTGGGGATGAAGCTGGGCTGAGCCCTGCCTTGTGTCACAGGTTCTCAGCACTGCACCACGCAGCCCTGGGCGGCAGCCTGGACCTCATCTCGCTGCTGCTGGAGGCACAGGCCACCGTTGACATCAAGGACAGCAATGGTAAGGGGTGACCCTGCCCCCCTGGCACAGCCCTGTGCCCCCAGCAGCCCCCTGAGCATGGTCAGGGGCCGCATCCAGCCCTGCTGAGCCCCGTTCCCCGCAGGGATGCGGCCCCTGCACTACGCAGCCTGGCAGGGGCGCGTGGAGCCCGTGCGGGTGCTGCTGCGAGCTGCTGCCTCCGTCAACATGGCCTCGCTGGACGGGCAGATCCCGCTGCACCTCTCGGCACAGTACGGCCACTACGAGGTGGTAAGTGAGAGCCCAGCACCACACACACCCCCTGGGTCTCTCGGGGGTGAACCCCATCGTGCATGGGTTGAACGCCATGGTGCAGGACGATGCTCAGCCCCTGTACCACGTTGCTCCCCTGCAGTCGGAGATGCTGCTGCAGCACCAGTCCAACCCCTGCCTCATCAACAAGGCAAAGAAAACCCCCCTGGACCTGGCCTGTGAGTTCGGGCGGCTGAAGGTGAGTGCTGGGGGCTCTGCCCTGCGCCAGGCACGTCTCTGGGGCAGCTCTGGAGCTCTTTAGCTCCTTTGGGAGCAAAGCGCTGGGTCTGGCTGTGCTTTCCCTCTGCCACACGCCCCAGAGCCCAGCAGCCAGCATCTGCCCGGACAAGGCTGGATCCTGAACCTGGGAGCTGCAGGTTTTGCTCCTGACCTCACACAGAGCAGCATCAGGCTGGGAGAGAAGCCAGGAGTCCTTGCTCCCAGTTCCCCACAGCCTCCCCCCTCTACCCCGGCTTTGCTCCTGTTTAAGCTCACATAGGCTGAGCTGGCTAATCCCCACAAGCCATGAGCACCCAGCTCCAGGTCCTGGCATGGCTCGTGGGGACAAGGCCACCCTGCGCTCTGGGAGACCCCAACCCAGCCAGCACCACAGCACCAGGTCTGGGCTGGAGCTTGTCCAGCCAGACTGTCCCATACCCCACCGGGGAGGGGAGCAGGGGGATATTTCCATCTTTGGCGTATCTATAATGTCTGCAGCTATAAACAGGGCAGTAAAAATAACTCCTCTGTGCCTCTGGGCTGCCCTGAGATGCTGAATGTCACTCTGGGCTTGGAGAGACTGAAGCTTTTTAGGGCTTGGTCTGAAAAGCCCGATTATGGGAAGACTATTTCTGGTTGTTGTGACCTTTATGGCCCCTCACGACAGTGTGACCATGCCAAGAACCAGCCAGCTCCAGCCAAGCCCTGGGGCTGCAGATGGAGGGGTGCAGAGGGATGGGGAGCAGAGGGCTGGCCCCAAGGGTGAGCCCCTTGGGTAGGGGTACCCGTACCCCACTGTTCAATCTGTTGCATGTGTAGGTGGCCCAACTGCTGCTGAACAGCCACTTGTGTGTCGCCCTCCTGGAGGGACAGTCCAAGGATGCCACTGACCCCAACTACACCACCCCGCTGCATTTGGCAGCCAAGAACGGGCACAAGGAGATCATCAGGTAATAACCCCCTGCCAGCCTGGAGCACTGCCCTGTCCTGGAGAAACGCATCACAGCTTCAATCCTGCTTCCTCCAAACCCATCTCCCTGCTGCGGGCTGTGGTTCCTCATCCCCAGAGCCTCAGTGGTGCAAGGGGTTGTCCCCAGCCGATCGCCTGGCCCTGATGCCCGTGTCCTGCTGTTCATGCCTTTCCCTCCTTCCTACCAGGCAGCTGCTGAAGGCTGGCATCGAGATCAACAAGCAGACGAAGACGGGCACAGCCCTGCACGAGGCCGCGCTCTACGGCAAGACAGAGGTGGTGCGGCTGCTGCTGGAGGTGAGCGTGGAGGGGATGAGCCCCTGGGGGCAGCTACCATCCCCTTCCCCTCCGTCCCTCCATCTCCCATGGGTCCGGTGGCACATGCGGGGTCTGGCCATGACCACGTCCCCTCCTGGGCAGGGTGGTGTCGATGTGAACATCAGGAACACCTACAACCAGACGGCGCTGGACATCGTGAACCAGTTCACCACCTCGCACGCCAGCAAGGACATCAAGCAGCTGCTGAGAGGTGAGGTGGGGCCGGCACACAGCCAGGCACTGAAAGGGGCTTCTTGGGACATGCATGGGGCTCCCAATGCTTCTCCTGAACACCCAAACCAGCCTGGCTGCGAGCATCAGCATCCTGGTCCTGCGTTATACTGCCCCAATCCTCCCTGTGGGCAGTGACCAGGGATCGAGTCCTTCCTGCAGTATTAATGTTTTCTTCTCCCTTCTCCTCGCTCTTGTTTTCTCCCCCTGCTTTCTCTGAACCTCTCTCTTTCCTCCCTGCACTCTGGCACCTTCTTTCTTCCCTCTGTCCCTTGTCTTCAGAGGCATCAGGAATCCTGAAGGTCCGAGCTTTGAAGGATTTTTGGAACCTCCACGATCCAACCGCTCTCAATGTCCGGGCAGGAGATGTCATCACAGTGAGTCTGCTCCCTGCTCCCCATCCCCTTGCCCCATCATAGCCCCAGGTACCAACCCCATCCCTCTCATCCCTGCCGCAGGTCCTGGAGCAGCATCCGGATGGGCGATGGAAGGGGCACATCCACGACTCTCAGAAAGGCACCGATCGGGTTGGCTACTTCCCCCCCTCCATTGCTGAAGTCATCAGCAAGAGAACAGGTCAGTGTCCATCCCGCGCATGCCAGGCACAGTCCTCTGTGTGACACCTTCCCTGCACCTCCTGTAGGACAGGTCCCCACAGCCCTAGGGGTGGGGAGAGAAGGACTGGGGCGGATGCAGGGGGTTGTGATTTGGGGGTTGAGGCTCACACCCCCCATCTCCCGCACGAGCTCTGACCGCGCGTGTTTTGTCTTTGACTGCAGGCATGGTTGTCCCCCGCGTGCCACCCGCACACCAGCGCCAGGGCCCCCCCGCGGCACTCCCGGCCCCCCCCGGCGGGCTGCAGCACCTCCCCGACGAGTGTCCTCACCAGGCAGCCCTGAGCGTCCCAGCCTATGGCCACCTCACCCTAACCCGGACGGCCCCGGGCCCTGACAGCTCAGGTCAGGGGTGCAGCCGGGGACCTTCCCCTCTTCCCAGCCCTGCCTGTGCAGGGGGACACGGGGGGAGATCTCCTTCCACCTCCCACATGAGAAGGAGCAGACACAAGGAAAGGGAGTTTAGGGGAGCCCATAGAGCAGCCCCTTCCCTCCTTGTGTCCCAGCCTGTGTCCCCGTGTCCATCTGTGTGTCCCTTGCCAGCCCGGGTCACCCTGTCTGTGTTGTGTGTGCCGGGAGGCGGGAGGGAGCGATGCATCGTCTGTGGCTGGAGGGGTCTCATGGGAGACTGGGTTTAGGGGCGTCATTGTGCTGGCACATGGGTCCCTGCTGGGACCTCTGTGCCCTGTGTGAGCCCTGACCCTGGGGCACTGCTGATCCCTCCCCGATGCCCCGAGCAGCAGGAGACAGGAACAGTGTGGGCAGCGAGGGCAGCATCGGCAGCATCCGCAGTGCCGGCAGCGGCCAGAGCACCGAGGGCACCAACGGGCAGAGCACCAGCATCCTCATCGAGAACGCCAGGGTAGGCACCAGCTCCTGCTCCCCCCATGCTGCTCCCCCCATGCTGGAGCCCCAGCACCTTGCCTATCACCCCCTGCACCTCCTGGAGAAGGAGGGGATGCAGGGAGCATAGGATTAACCGGGTTGGAAAAGACCTTTAAGATCATCAAGTCCAACCATTACCCCAGCACTGCCAAGGCCACCACTAACCCATGTCACTGAGGGCCTTGTCTACATGGTGTGTGAACACTTCCAAGGATGGTGACTCCAGCACTGCCCTGGGCAGCCTGTTCCAATGCCTGAGCACCCTCTTGGTGAAGAAATTCCTCCTAATACCCAGTCTAAGCTGAGCATCCTCCACCAAACGCTGATTTGCTGCTAGGTCCCAGCAAGGAGATGCTCCTAGGGGACCCCCAGTTGCCCCCCATAGCCTAGCTGACCTTTTTGAGTGGAGCTGGAGGCTGTAGTTGGTACCACACAGCATCTCCACTGCATCCTGTGGCATCTGAGAGGAGAAAAAGGGCACAGATCTCTTGCTGGGGACCAGCCCTTCACTGGGTGAAGCTGCGCCCAGTGTGGGGACCCCGCTCCGCTCCTGGGGGTGTGCCAGGGCCTGTCTCTCCCTATTCCATCACTCCTCCTCTCCCCCAGCCGCTGCCCGCCGCCGGTGACGACATCCAGCAACACCTCTTGGGATCAGAACCACACAATGGGCAGCTGACCCCCACAGCAGGTGAGGGGTGTCCCAGCTCCATGGGGCCTTGGGCACAGCTCTCCCCCTGGCCCTGGAGGCTGCTCGCTGCTCAAGTGCCCCCATGACGGTTCTCCTCTCCACCAGGGACACAGAGCCACCAGCCCCCGGGCAGCTGCCCCCCTGGAGACAGGGTCTTCTCCCACCAGTTCTTGCGTCCTGAGCAGCTCCTCGAGGGGAAGGTAACTGGGCAAACTGGTGTGATGGGTGAGGGGGGCACATCTGGGGCTCTCAGCCCAGCTCTCCCTGCACTGGGGACACAGGAGATGGGTCTTGAGGGCACTGGGGACGGGTGGGTCTTGCCCAAGGGGATATTTCTCGGAGCACCCAGGTCCTTCCAGCCCCTGCAGCCGCTGTCACAGGCTGTTCTTTGCCCTGTCCACCCCCCAGGATGCAGAAGCCATTTACAACTGGCTGAGTGAGTTCCAGCTGGAGTCATACACCGCCAACTTCCTCAACGCCGGCTACGATGTCCCCACCATCAGCCGCATGACCCCAGAGGTAAGGCAGGTCCTTCCCCACCTCGCGAGCTGCTGCAGCGGGTACCACTGCTGACCACTGCCCTGCTCTGCTCACGTTAGGATCTCACAGCCATTGGTGTGACCAAACCAGGCCACAGGAAGAAGATCTCCACCGAGATCGGGCAGCTCAGCATCGCCGAGTGGCTGCCCAACTACATCCCGGTGAGTCCTGGTGCTGGGGCTTGGGTCCAGCACCTTCTTGTCCCAGGTCTTTTCTCAGAGCTGCCTTACCCCAGCGCAGGAGCGGGGTCTGTAAGGAAACACATGCTGTGTTAATGCAGTTAGAGCCTAAAAACACAGTCTCCAAGCCAAGGGATGGATGAAGGAGCTGCCCATGCCCCGATGCTCACGGCAGCATCTCTGTGCTCTCCACAGGCTGACCTGATGGACTGGCTCAGCGCCATCGGGCTGCCCCAGTACCACAAAAAGCTGGTGAACAACGGTTATGACTCCATCACCATCGTGACGGACCTGACGTGGGAGGATCTGCAGGAGATCGGCATCAATAAGCTGGGTGAGTCCCTGTCACCATGCTGGGGTGGCCCAGGGCAGCCAAGCTTCCCACCCAGCTCCCCACGCCCCGTTCTTCCTCAGGCAGGGAGGTGCAGGCATGTCCTGAGCACTCGGAAAGGGCAGTTCATGGCTGTCCCTAAGGAATCTCTTGGCAGGCTGGAGCCATGAGGACACTGGCCGTAGTTTGTCTCCTCCCAAAGGCAGTGTTTGGATAACCCGGAGGCCTTTGCCCCGGTTGATGGTGTGACCACGATTCCTTTTGGCCAGGAAACAAAGGCCATAGGGGCTGGAACCAACCTAACACCCCTTTCCTATTGCAACCTTCCTGCAGGCCACCAAAAGAAGATCATGTTGGCCGTCAAGAAGCTCAGAGACCTGCGCAAAAGCCTCAACCAAGCAGAAGCAACTCTGGCAAGACGCAAAGTCCCCGGTGCCCTGGACATCGTCACCATCGAGTCACTGGAGAACGGCGAGTGCCAGTCCCCACACACCCCCAAAATGACGACCTTCCAGGACAGCGAGCTCAGCTACGAGCTGCAGACAGCCATGTCCAACAGCTGCCACGAGACACTGGGCATCAAGAGCAGCCAGGGGATGTCCCGGAGCCAGGAGAGCATCGGGGTGCGCTCGCGGGGCTCGGGGCACTCGCAGGACAACGTGCTGTCCCGGCACCTCTCCAGCCCCTCGCAGGAGAGCCTGGGCAGCGGGGAGAGCAGCAGCAGCAGCGGGCAGTCCTGCGCGCCGCCCCGCAGCAAGGAGAGCCCGGCCAGCCTGCCGGGGCGGCCCAGTCCTGAGCCCTTTGGGAAGCTCGTGTCCCCCGAGGGGCTCAATGGCTTTGCCAATGGTGGCGGGGGCAGCCCGCTCAAGGAGAGGAACCTGCCTGAGGGCACGGAGCAGTACACCCGGCCAGCGGCTCAGAAAGGCCCCGGGACACCCGCGGTCACCCCCTGCACTCCTCCCCAGACCCCCAGCAAGGCGACAGCCCCGTATGTCTTCATGTACCCACACGTCTCCTTGAAATCCCCAACAGTCCCTTCCCTCCTGGGAGCGGAGCAGCCCAAGACCCTGGCGCATCCATTCTCCTCGGGGCAGAAGAGCAGCCTGCAGACATCAGCCCAAAAAGCCTTCTCCTACCTGCACAGCCAGTGCGGCCCCACGGAGCCACCCTCCGTGTGTCCCACCGCTGGGGCAGCCCCGGGTGCCTGGCCGGCTGGGGAGCAGCACAACGGGGGTGAAGGCTTCAAGCACAAGAAGCGGTCGCACAGCCTGAACCGCTACGCGCTGTCGGACGGGGAGCATGAGGAGGAGGAGGGTGCACCCACCAGCACGCTGGGCTCTTACGCCACCCTGACGCGGCGGCCGGGCCGCAGCCAGATGCCACGGGCATGTCTGCAGACGGAGGCCAAGGTGACCCGCAGCCAGTCCTTCGCCATCCGGGCCAAGCGCAAGGGCCCCCCGCCGCCGCCTCCCAAGCGCCTCAGCTCCGTGTCCAGCGCCCTCGCAGACAGTGAGCAGCCCCCTGAGCCCGAGCGGCAGCCCGCAGCCCCCCAGGACGTGGCCGATGCAGGTGACACCGGCCGCAGCAGGACAGTGAAGAGCCTGGCGGCTGCGTTGGAGGGAACACCGGGAGCAAGTCCGCCCAAGCCCCTCCTGGCCCCAAAGCCGCTGCATGTGGCTCAGGACTGTCTCCCCAGGGGAGATGTGGATGGTGAGTCCTACAGTGGTGGTGACACCGGCAGCACCGCCCTTTCTGATGCTGGTAGGGACCCCTTTGAGAGCAGCAAGCCACGGAGACGGACATTCAGCGAGCCCAGCGCTCCCATGACAGAGGTGGCTGTGCAGGGAGGGCGGGAGGATGCCTGCTCGGACACAGAGGAGGAGACCAAGCCAGAGGTGTCCTCCTCATCCTCTCAGAACAGCTCCAGCGAGTGCATCCCCTTTGCAGAGGAAGGCAACTTAACCATCAAACAGCGGCCGAAGCCCACCGGGCACCCCAAGGCTGATGCGGCCGTGCCGGATACAGAGCCCGGCTCCCAGCCAGCAGAGTCCCTCTGCTCCGCTGGGAAGGAGCCGGTGGCACCCGCTGTCACCAAGGAGCCGCCGGTGCTGGAGTTCAACCTCACTGAGTCGGACACGGTGAAGCGCCGGCCCCGGTTCAGGGAGCGGGAGCCGCTGCAGGCGGTGCTGAAGGCGTTCAGCATGGCCGGGCAGGCAGAGGCACCCACCAGCCCCGTGCCCCAGTATGCCCAGGCCCAGGCAGTGAGCATCACCGGCCCCACGACACCAGCACCACGGGCAGGGCTGGCCAGGGATGCCTTTGATGATGACACTGTGGAGTTCAGGATTGCCGAGATAGAGAAAAGCATCTTGTCTCTGGAGAAGGGGATGAAGAAGGCACCGAGCCCCACCAAAGCCCCCAGCCCCACGGAGCTGCTCGGCACCGCTGTGGTGAGGACGCCTGCTCCAGGTACATGGGCCATGAGGTGGTGATGGGGCATGAGGCTCCCTCCTGGGTTGGTGCAGGAGGTGAGGAGGACGTGTGCCATTGTATACCATGAGTCCCCTTCCTTTGCAGATGTCCCCGCCAAGCACACCTCCGTCGCATCCACCAAGCTCGTCTTCTCAGGTCCCAAGACCATCTACCAGCAGCTCCTGCAGCCCTCCCGCCACACCGTGGCTCCCTGGGCAGGCACTGAGGCGGTGCCGGATGTGATCGGGTCCCTGGCCGGTGCCGGGGCGCTGGAGGTGGGCAGCAAGGTGCCGGTGAAGCCATCGGCATCTGCCCCGGGGCAGCTGGTGCAGCAGCGGCTGGAGCAGACCAACTGCACCCTGGCTGCTGCGCTGCAGGCGGCTGAGAAGAAGATCACAACGGAGGAGGTGGAGAGGTGAGGGAACATGGTGGGGTGAGGGATATGCTGGGAATGAGCCCCTCCGGGAGGATTGGGAAGCCCCCAGTGAGGGCAAGGTGAAGGGATGTGCATGTACAAGGGATGTACCATCAGGTCCAGCGTGGCCAACCCTACCCCATCAGCACCCGAAGCCTTTGGGTGGTGGTTTGACTCTCTCCTTTCCCTCCCCAGCCACCCCAGCACCGTGCACTCAGCCAAGAACATCCTGGAAGACATCAGCAACATGTTTGACGACCTGGCCGACCAGCTGGATGCGATGCTGGACTGAGGCTTGCTCCCTCCTTCCCCTCCCTGCCTCCGGCTGCTCCTTGTGATGGGGAAGAGCAGATCCAGCACCGAGAGGTGCCTCCGGGTCTCTCCAGCCGCCTCATCCCCACACTTAGCACTGCGCTGGGAACGCTGCTGCCCCTCCTTGCTCGCCCCTGGCTCCGTATCACACGTGCCAGTGCGGCCGCGGGCTCGCTTCCGAGGGGGTCAGGCATTTCCCAGCAGACTGGAGGCAGGAGGAGAGCCCAGAGGGGCTGCACATGGGGTCCTGGAGGCCACGGAGAAGCCGAGGAGCCTCCACAAGGGACCTTTCTGTTTCCCCGCTGCATTGCTGAGTCCTGCCACTTATTATTTATCCCCTGCCAACAATGTGTCAGAGGAGAAACGTCCCTGGGCAGCCGGCACTGGGCTGGCTATTTACTGAGCAGATCCCACCCCGGCAAGGCCTGACAGCAGCTAAAAGGAGACGGGGTTGTCGCGGTTTGGCAGCTCGCGGAGCGAGAAGGAACCTTTTCTGCTTTGCTGCTTTTCCAATCGCATCAGCGTCGGGCAGCGTGTAATCCAAGTGGATCGAAATCCCTCCTGCGGGACCCTCGGACCCCTCGAGCCTGGGAAGCAGTGGGTGCTCCACCACGGCCCTGCTGGCCATGGAGGTCTGGCTGCCCCTTTCCCAGAGCGAGGAGGATGGTGATGGCAGCGCCGAAGGCCTGTGCGGTTGGATTGTGCTGCTAAAGGGAGTTGCCCTCTGCAGACACTGTGCCTATGAAACCACCACCCCGGTGCTCCCGGGGTGAAGTAGCAGTGTGGTTAATGCTTTTTAACCTGGAGTTTTTCCCCTCCCTATCTCTTATTTGGGGAGAAAACAGTCCCTTTTCCCACTCCCTCTCCCTGCTGGCACTAACTCCGCTGGGAGCACTGTTAAACAGGAGCAGTGTTTGGGACGCTTCCTCGCAGCGGGAGAGGTGACCCCACGTGCACTGGGTGCACTCAGCTCAGCAGCAGCAGCTACCGTGCGTGCAGGCTGGATGTGGTCAGTAGCTCACTGCATCCAAGCGGGAGGAACGGCGGCATCGCTGGAAGACAGATTTCTCCAGCGGGATCTGTTCAGTAGTGCATGTCTAAATATGTCCAAGAGCCCTGAACTTGGCTTGCGCTCGGCATGCCAAGCAAATGAAAGCATCCGAGCACCAGAAGGGAAGCTAAGATTGTACTCAAGTGCCATTTGCTACAGAAATTCCTGACAAAGGGAAAAGAATAATCTGCATCTCCCCTTTCTTTTAAATAAAACACCGACACAAAACCGAACTGGAATGGGGAGAAGGTGGCTGAAGAGGCCATTGCTTCCCAATCCTTTTGGGAGTTGAGACTGTATTGGATGGTGCAGCCCCTCATCCCCTTGCAGCGAGCAGAGCCTGCCTGGACATTCCTGAGGGGTTTAACTGCTGAAAAGCAGGAGCAAGGACAAAACAATCCCTTTGGAAAAACAGAAACCCTCTCGTTGGCTGGGACTTGAGGTCAGTTTGAGGCGGACGAGACCCCTCTCTCCTGGCTTAGTTGGTTGCTCTGATTGATGTATTTAAATGCCCGTGTCTGACAGGCGAGTGCTACACCACAGACCCGCCTGATTGTAAGTAGCTACAACCAGTGGCACTTTATCAAAAGGTTTGTGGAAACCTTTTAAAACTGGTTTTTTACTCGAGTCAACCTGGGGCAAGCCCAGTTCTTCTTTCTTTTTCCAATGTCGATAAACTGTAAATGTTTGTGGGTTGTTTTCTAAAGGCCAATGTATATATTTTAAATGTGATTTATTATATATATTTACTAACCAGAACTGCAAGCCTTGGACTCTAGGGTCAGGGATAAGAGGACACTGGGGTGGAGCTGTCGCTGTCTGAGCCACCTGAGGGCAGCACCACGCTGCTCTCGTTGTCAATAAGGGAATTAAACCATTGGATTTTGCAGAAGAATGCCTATTTTTTAAGCTCTAGATCTCTATTTTGAAGCTACTGTATGGTGTGTAAGTTATGTACACTGCAAGTGGGACTCACTGACCCCAGCTGCTCCGCGCAGCAAGACCGTGAGGGGGGAAAAAATAGCCCGTGTAATCACCAGACTGACAACAGATTCTAAACCATCTGCTCTGTTTGTGTTCATCATGTGTTTTGTTTTCCACTAACATGCAGTAAGACTAAATGCTATTAAACAGTGGGGCGTATTTTACCCTTTTGATAGTTTTGCCTAGTTGTGTCCTTCGTGTCCAATCGCACCAGCTTGTCACCTACTCCGGGGTTTGTTGAGGATCAGCTTCATCCTGACCCTTGGGAGCTTAAGACTGGGGTTTCCTCTGATAATCTCCCCTGGTAAGAGTCCCGCTGTTGCCTCCAGCAAGGTTAGTGTCCAATTTGAGGCTTAGCACCATGGGGAGAGTGCTGGGGACCAACATGACCCTCTCGTGCCTTGCTTTGGGCACAGCTGAAGCCTCAGCCACCCAAGGAATAAGCCACAGCACCACCAGGTCCTGCTTTGCTCAGAAGCAGCAGCCCAGGCTGCCTCACCTCACCACGCTGCTGTTCTCCAGGGCTCCCAGTGCCTGTTCCAGCTCACCCCAACCTTCCATCCAGAGGGCTTCACACTGGGCCACCAACCAGCAGTGCCTGGGATGCAGGAGACCACGAGGTGAGTGTTACTCTGTAGGATGAGGCATTCAGAGCTGGGCAGATTTGCCTAAAGCTGAGCAGAAAGTGGGGAAAAAGTGCCAGGATCAGGTCCAGGGAGCATCAAGCTCCTTCAGGCTGTGTCCCTACAACAGGTAACTTAGAGCAATCATACACACTTCCACCTCTTTGCTTTGCTGGGTGCAAACTTATTCCCACTCTCCCTGCGTGTATCCAAGACACTCATTTATTGCCATTCCTAGCCTGGATGTGTGTGGGTCTGAGTTTGGTGCCTGGGTTTGGTTTTTTTTAATACAATTTACAAGTTTTAATACAAATGAAATATTTGTACATACATCCCAAAAATTTTAATATAAAATATACACCATTTAAAAACATCTCGATGTAGGAAACTTCTTTCTGAAGCCGCGTACCCTCACCCTTGGGTACCTCAGTGGCAGAGGGAAGGGGGGGCATTGGCAATTCCATCCAAAAGGCTTCATTCATAGGCCTT
The DNA here is from genome assembly GCF_004027225.2 of Strigops habroptila. Classification (NCBI taxonomy): domain Eukaryota; kingdom Metazoa; phylum Chordata; class Aves; order Psittaciformes; family Psittacidae; genus Strigops; species Strigops habroptila. The sequence goes on from NC_044290.2 coordinate 5,756,331, forward strand.
GGCTCCCTCCGAGTCTGACAGGGGAAGGAGGGTGCAGGGAAAAGAACGTTTGGGATCACCCACAGAAGGAAACTGGAGGCGCCTCCTCTAGAGGAAGGTGGAGGCAGCAAGAAGCCCTGGTATCTGCTGCCTGTTATCAGCCACAAGTGTTAGTGGCACAGGGCAAGAGCTAAGGGGTGGAGGGGAAGGTTGTTCTACAGGGAGCAGCTTGGTGGTGGCTCTGACTCCAGCTCAGCCTGCCCATAGAGGAGACCATATCCGAGCTGAGCCTGGCCTCGGGAAGCAAAGCTGCTCTCTCAGGTGCCAGGGTACCAGATCTGGAGCTGGCATTCCGTGAGCCTGAGAAAGGTGCAGCTTGTTCTCCCTGAGCCAGGAGCTCTGCAGGCCCCAGAGGAGTGAAGGCAGAGCTCAGCCTGGCTGGCAAAGGTGAGCAGACCCGCTCTGCAAGCAGGACGGCAGCATGGAATCATGAGCTGCTGTCTCCCTATCCATCCCATGCAGCCCTGCCAGCAGCACGGAACCTAAACATCCACTGTCTAGCTGCAGGAACAGGGTCCAAGCCTCTCAGCACCCCCAGCTGCCCCCCTCCAGCACCTCTGTCTGTCCCCAGAGCTCAGAGGCTGGCTGTACCCCGCTTTGCTCTCCTACCAGACACACAGCAGGGAGAAGGGTATTGCTTAGAGACACACAGTAGTGTGCATGCTCTCTGGTTATGCTGAAATGTAAGGAAGACAAAGTGGAGCAGCAGGGCAGAGCTTGGGGGATCCCAGGCAGCTCCCTTCCTCCCTGCCAGGGAAGGACCAGCAGCCATTTGTTAGCCAAAGGGGGAAGTATCAGCTCTAGACTGTAGTGTTAATGTTGAGAGCAAAATCAGTGCCAGGATCTACCAGCTTTAGACAGCTTTTAGAATTAGGAGAGAGTCAGTATCTCCATAAGCTACAAAGATTGTGGTAGCCAAGTCTGTGTGCTCCTGTGTGGCCCTCAACTGTCAGCCCACAATGGCACCAGTGTTCCCAGGACAAGTGGGGTCTGTTCGGAGTTCAAGAGCATGTGTGCCATGCTGGGGCAAGTCATGGTTTGCAGCAGCCCTCAGGGAGAGGCTTCTCCCACTGAAAGGAACAACAGACCTCCAGAGAAACAGGGAACAGGTCTGAGGGCAGCAGCACAGAGGGGAGAGAACTCCGACCACTGTCACAGATATAAGAGCAAGTACCAGTTGCAGCACAGTTCCAGGACTGGGAAAGGTGGTGTCCACCAGCTCCATGTTAGCCACGACTGCAAGATGCAGATATCCTGCCTGGAATGACATCCCTTCCCCTCCCTGGCAGGACAGGCAGGTCTCAGGTTTTCTCTCTAGCTATGGCCCTCTCAAGCAGGCATTTTACCGAAGCAAACCAGCCCTGTGAATCACAAGAATGACAGTTATAAACCTCTCTGGGGGCTGTTAAAGCAGATAAGAGCTGGTTCAACAGGGCTGGAGGAAGCTGAGGCATGCTGACCCCCTGCAGGCTGGCAAAGCCACCCTCCTGCCTCCCTCTGCACCACATCACTGGGGTCAAACGTGGACCGGTTTTCTTAAAGCCTTCTCTTCTCTTGAAGCACTCAACAGCCGGCATATGGCTACAGCAACAACGCTAGAGGGCAGGCCTGGCACAGCCTGGCCATGGCAGAGGCTTTCCAGCACCCTCCCAGAGACCCTTTCCCATATCCCCTTGGGAATGTGAGCTCCAGTCCTCACCTGGCCCCCAGCGCTCCTAGAGCTGCAAGAGAAAGGGCTCCTTTGTCCCAGGACACAAGGAGGTGGGTGAGGACATGCACAAACACATCATCCAGGGGAGCACGCAGAGGTGGGAAACCAAACTGGGTTTCAATAGAGATCTCTTGCTCCAGCAGCCCTATGCTGGCCCCAGATTCTCCTGCCAGCTCCAAGAAACCCATCTGTTCACACAGAGGGAAGGAGTCACTTCATTTCAGCATCACCATGCTACTAACAGAAACCTCTAGTAATAAATAAATAAAGGAAGAGCAGCCTTACCAGCCACTGGAGCTTGCGAGGCTCCCTTGGGAGTACCCAAGCAGGCTGGGGAAGGAAGGGCTGCATACCTGCGGGGGGATCCTGCTAGCAGTGCCCTGCCTGGGGTCCCTGGAAGGTGCTGAGGTGGTTTTGCAGGGAGCTGTCTGGTTTGTATGTGTGAGGGAAAGCTCCCCGAGCCTTTGGAGCAGCCGCTCTCAGTGCAGGCTGTGGCTGTGTGGGCCCTGGCTCCAGGGAACTCAAGCTCAGAGTGGTTAAAATGGAGAATTCATCCCCAGCTTTGTTTCAAACTGCAACTTCTGCCTCTTCTGGTAACGGACCCGGACCCTGGAGAAGGCAGAAGAAAGAAGGGAGTCAGCATATGGAGGGTGAAAGGAAAGCAAAGCTTTCCCACTGTGATTCCTGAGCTGCACAGCCCCTACAAGAGGGAAGCCCCTGCCCTGGGCCCTGTGGTACCCTAAAAGGGGAAGCAAATCCAGAGAGCAACCCATCTCGGTCCTGCCCCATCCAGCCAAGTCCCGTCTCCAGGGAAAGCAGAGAAAGGTCCAAAAATCCTTTAGAGGAACAGAGAGAGCAGCTCTGTCCCCATCAGGGTTCTCTCTAATCCCCACTGCTTTTCCTCACCAACCCATTTCCTGACTCCATGCTCATTAGTGTTAACTCCCAGCCCTGCTGCTCCCTGTGCTAGGAAGAACAACCAGTCACTTTGCCTGCTCCTAATTCTTGGCTTCAGCCTCTTCCTGTGAAAACGAGTCCCACAGTCCAGGCACTGTGTGAAGACGTATTTCCTCTGCTGTGATTCAATGCCTCTCTGTCCTCGTGGGACGAGATGGAGAGAACAGCCCTCTCCAGTTCCATCCCGGTATTCCATAGACCTTGGCTGTGTCCCTCTCATTGGTTTGAGATAAGGAGATTTTGCTCTCCCTTCCTGCTCCCAATCACTGCCACTGCCCCTCCCTGACCCTCTTTCCTCCCTGTGAGGTGGAACAGGAGCTTGCACACAATGGCCAGGTGATTTACACAATGCAATCATCTTTTCCTTTTCATTCCCCACCCTCTTCCCTGGGCAGCATTTTTCTGCAGCTCGAGGCAGGCTGGAATGAGGCTCCAGCCCTTTCTCCCCATCTTCCCTACTACCCCCATACCTGATTTCATGCAGCTTGACAACCTCATTGATGATAACCACAAGGACCAAGGAAAGAAAACCCAGGAGCCATGAGACCGGCGAGATGGAAACATGCTTAAAGGTCAATGAAGAACTGAGGTTTTCCCAGAGTTTCAGGTCCAGCACAGTCTGTGCCACTTGCCCCAGCAATCTAAGATCATAAAGAGACACAGCACATCTCAGCAGAGCTAACAAGCTTCCCAGGACCTGCAGATCAAGGTTCAGGCCCCAATGTAACACTCCTGAGTTCACAACAGAGACCCTTCGCCAGTTCAGTGCAGAACAATTGCCAGGTACTATCATTTTCCTCAGCACCAGCAAACTGGTGCTGGAGCAGATCTAGAGCCCTTCTTCCTCCAGCATCCTGGAGTGCCCCAGCAGGGCCTGGGGATACTCACACGACAGCCACAGTGAGCGTCCACCACCGGTTGGAGAGGGGGCTCTTCTTCCACAACGGCTTGGTGCGATGGACGTGGGTGATGGATATGAACACTGTGGGGACAGAGGGAAGAGGGCATTATTTAGCATCACACACAGGTACTTCACAATATACACCCACAGCTATTACTCCAAAGGAATATGGGGTTTATGACCCTGAAACCAACCTTTTATTCAAGGTCCTTTCAGACCAGACTCCCCACAGCAATTCCAAGTCCCCAGATACGCAGGGTGGGAGGAGAGCAGTAGTAGTACAGCACAGGATTACTCACTGTGGGGATGCCAGCGTTGGTTTGCAGCCTGCATGCCACAACAGATTAGGCAAAGGAGCACAACTAGGGAGCAGGGAGCGTGCCCTTGTCTCTGGGTCACTGCAGGCCTGCACCAGCAGAAAGCTCCAGCCCAGAGAAGGGTATTTAGCCAGAGCCCCCGAGTGTTTGCTCAGCTTTTGCTTGGGCTCTTCTAAACAGCATTTCCACCTGCCTCAGTGGGCTCAGGGACATGAACAGTCACGCACACCAACTCTCTCTAAAGTAAGGCTGCCTCTCAAACCAGGAAGGCCTGGACACCCTGCCCATCTCAACATGCAATGCTCTGCCTGGCACCAAGGCACAGCACCCCATGACGTGGTGGAAAGGGAGCAGAGACCCTTTAAGGTTGACCAAGATCAGCTGCACCTCCTCTGCCAGGCAATCCTGCACAGGTGATGAGGGTCAGCCAGGAGCTGGCTCCCCACCCCTCCTGAGGGTTTAAAAAGGCTTCTAGCAGAGAGACATTGCTCTTCTGGTGAAATTGAAAAGGAATCAGCACTTCATCAGGTTGGTAAGAAGCAGAATCAGCTCTGAAGGTGCTGCCTTTAATCTGTTAGGGCAATGGTTAGTAAGACAAGGGGCTTCATGTCTGTGCTGAGAGACCACTGCAGTGTCTAATTCTACCAGGGAGTTTGAGCTCTAGCATAGAGGGCAAAGAAAGAGGCAAAGGATGCAGGTCTTCCCCCAGAGTGGGGAATGGGGGTCTGGGAACAGGGACTTACCTGTGTGTAAAACAATCAGACCTGCTGTGAGCTTCTGGGCTACAAGAAGAGCATTGGAAAATGTCCCAAACCAGTCAGGAGCACCATCAGCATTGCTAGTAAATGAGAGGATACAGGAAGGATGTCACCAGTGGGGACTTACTGTCTGACCTGTTCCCACCAGGGCCATGTCCCCTGCTGAGAGAGCTAAGCCTGAGCTTGGAGTCAGGCTGCCCTAGTACCAGGAGGCAACAGTGAGCAAAGCTGTAGTTGTCAAGGCTATGGGGAGAGCACCCCATCCTCTGTATAGCCATTATAGCTGGGTCATGCAAGAGTCTGAAGGTTGTTAGAGGGGAACCAGTCCTTCCTGGGAAGGGTAAGAGCAAGAGGCCCTGCAGGGCGAGGGCTGTGTGTGCCAGGCTCAGTTCTCACCTGTGCAGCATGATGGAGGAGCAGGCTGTGAGATTGAGGCTGGTAGTGTTCACCCCTCTGCAGGACTCATGCAGGGTGAACCCGAAGCAGATGAGGCAGGAGCAGATGGTCAGGCTGAATTTCAGCAGGAAGCAGAACAGGAAGTAGTGCTGAGTCTGTGAATGAGGGAGAGGCAGGAGGATGATGTGGGCATGTCACTGGCCCAACCTCCCCTGCATGAGCCATCAGGGGATCAGTGGCTGCAAAAGACAAGCTGTAGTACAGGTGAGATGCTGCCCTGTGGGCACACTGGCACTAAGGGATTCCCTTCCTGTCCATGCCAGACTTTTGGATAGCATGGCTTATGCTATGGATCAACTTCCCAAGTGAGCTGGGAGTGCACAGGGCCCCAGCTATGCATCAACACTGGGACAAAGCAGAAGAGAGAAAGTGTGAACTGTTTAAATCTGATGGGTCACCTACCTTTTTAGGAATGGAAGTCAAGTTTTTTCCTGTGGCCATGGTCATGATGGAGCTGTGGGGAGGCTTTCCCAGGAGTGAGATGCTGCAGAAAGGTAAGTTAGTGTCTCAGTAACAAGTTCAGGCACCAGAACTCTTGCTTTTTTGACTGTTTAACATTTGAACCCAAATAACCTCCTCAGACTGTTTGGAGCATTGGCACTTATCTGGCCACTGCCTCAAGCATAAGCTATAAAACATGTTATGTCTGGTACAACCAGGGAGAGAGGTGATCTCCAAATGTGTGACAGGGAACACACCACCCATGGTACTTTGACCTCTGCCTGACTCACTAGGTTCTCCATCACACTCCAAACAGTGTGACAGTATCAGGGTTAATGATACTAAGATGTGATAATGATAAGAAGATGATTTCAGCTGGAGGTTCAAGCCACAAGACAGTAGCAGCTCTCAGACAGCAGGCAGGGCTAACACAGCAGTACTCAAATGCTCCTCTCTGTGTTTCCAAGCACCTTGTCAAAGCAGGTGTTTGGAATAATCCTTCCAGCCTTCTTACCATGCTGTGGGTGATGTCAGCTTCCTTTTACCATGGACACAGTGAGGCTGGGGGACTGGTCAGTGCATCCTGTGGGTGGGAGGCAGATTCCACCCTGTCTGACAGACTCACCTGAGCAGTGGGTAGCAGAAACAGGAGAGCCACACGATGTCCGTGGTACTGAGGATGGGGGGCAGCTGCACCAGGCAGGAGAGGAACTGCACAGGAACAACCCAGAGTGAAGAGCATGAGCAGTGCTAGGACAGTGTTGTCACCCAAGGTGCTATCATCCTCCCCCAAAACACTGGGATGAGCTGGTAACTAGGCTGCCACTGCACAGCCCCTGCACATGCTCCAGGGATGCTTTTCCCCAAGGAAAAAGGGTTTGAGAAGAAAGCCCTGTAGGAGGGTCAGGGAGAAGGGCAATGCAGCTGAGATCACATCGTCTCTGTCTGCACCTTCCCCAAGCATCCTGTGTAAACCTGACTAAAGGCTACTTTGCTCACTTGCCCCACTGCAGCCACCCACATCCATGCTAGCACTGCTGTCCTCGGAGCTAAATGCTGTCCCCAGCTAGGCCAGGACTCACCTGAATGACAACCAAGGTCAGCTGGCACTGCAGCAGGAAGAGGAAACACTTGCGGATCCCATAGGTTGCATGCCTGGCCTGGAAGGAAGCACAAGCCCTCAGAGCCCTTCTGTGATGGGAGCAGTTATCAGCCAAGAGCAATTATTGGCAGGCAGGGGCAGGACATGGGGCCTGCAGGGGAAGTGGGAGGGGAGAGGATGTGGACACGCTGTAAGCAAAAGGGGAAGGTCTCTTGCCTACATGTAGAGGTTGTGAAGGGAAGGCAGAATTTAGGCAAGGGTTAAGTTTAAACCTCCTGGCTTTTCTGGGGTACCGCTTCTCCCCAGCACTGCACTGGTTTGGGATCTCTGCAAGCTTCTACTTTATCCAACTGAGCAGTATTCATGTTCTGTGGCCACAAGGCACCATTCCCAAACCATCCCTTACCCCTTGGACTAGTAGGGCCAAGCAGGAAGAGTTCTCTCTGTTGTGCTTCCTGAACAAAGGACAGGAGACACCAGCAAAGCTAATGCTGGCAGCTTACTGTGGGTAACTCCAAGAATGCTCACGTGAGCTCCTGGCTTTGCTCTTTGTGAGCTGCAGGAAGAGGGGTGAGTGTCAGAGAGGGGATGTGCCTGGCTTACCTGCTCGATGAGCCTGATGATGCTGGTGCTCTCCTCTTGGCGGAAGGACATGGAGCAAGGCAGGCTGTTGAGCTGCCCTGAGAGCTGCAGAGGGGTGAGCTCATCAGAGACATGAGTCATGGTGGTGCTGGTGGCATAGCCAAACGTCTCCCAGGAGCAGCGAGATGGGTAGAGAGGGTCCAGTGCTATACTGCAAGGACAACACAGGAGCATGAGGGAAAGTCCTCATCCCAGAGGAGAACCTATGTTTCAACGCAGTCCAGCTTGTAAAGCTGTGCTATGCCACCTCTATCTACCTTGCTGGTAGAGAAGTCCTGAGCTGTGACATGAATTTAGGATCAATCTTCCCTAGACTTTGTTATTCCCAGAGAAATAATGAACATATTTTGGGTTTGTGGTGTGCAAGGTCAACAAATTGGCTGATCCAAAGGGGTATTTCCATCCAATGAGAAGCATGTGTAATGCCACTTGGTGCACAACACTTTAGCACCTTCCTCTCAAAGATGGAGAGAAATGTCTGTGTCAGGGGATCTAGGTCATCATCCCATCCACTCATCCCAGATCTCCCTTATGGAGACAAAGCAGTTTGTAATGGACAGCAATTGTGAGCATTCCCTTTGCCCAATCCAGTGACCCATGGCTGGGCACTTGCCAAGCATAAGGTAAAGGCAGCAGGAGGAGTTTGGATCCTGCCCTACCTGATATCACTTTGCAGGAAGAGGCAGCTATTCCGCAGGTTGGCAGAGCTTCCCAGGCAGCAAGTCACCTCCCCATACTCCTGCATGATCTTGATCATCTCACACATGGCTGTAAAGGGACAGGAGGAGAAACCCAGCGTGTTATCTCATCGTGCTCACGGATGCAGTTTCACACCCCCCTTCCAGGCTGGATGACAAGCAGCCAGAGCTTTGCAAGTTACCCCAACTGATATTCATCACTCAGGTACAATGAGATCTACAAAGTACACAGCTGATTCATGGCAGGAGCTGAGCTGTGATTGCCAGCACTGGGACTCAGGGATTTGCATCTCTAGGACCTCTCTTTCAGACCAGAGCTGTAGGTATAGCAGAACATTAAATAAACTCAAATAATTCGAACCTAAAATAAACATACAATGTAGAATGTGCTCAGCAGCACATCACTACTGTTATAAGTCTAAAGGAACAGAGGGAATACAACAAACTACTCCAAAAGCAGTGCCAAGCTTAGCCATACTCAGAGCCAGCCCCTATTCCTGCACTCCAACCACTACCTCTAGCCTTCATCTAGTTCTTTATTAACACCCTCCTGAGGCCTCGAAATCAAAGCTGCTGTTTGATGTGCTTTTTCTTCTGCAGCTTTATGCCCAGTGCTCTCTGTGTGTATGGATTTTCTAGGAAAAAAGAAAGAAAACCAAGAAACAAACCAAACCCAAACCCGCTCTCTGCAGGTTCCTGTGTAAACAGCTTATCTAATGGCTGGTGCACCCAGATCTGCAGCACTGCAAGGGGTTAGAGGAGGCAGGAAACAACCACTTCTGCCAAAAAGAGAGGAGTTTCCTGGGCACTGAGTGCTTGGGCAGGCTGGGCTGTAACTGGTCCTCACTGCCTCTCTAAACTGTGCCCAGAGGTACCTGAAACACCTAATGGTGCTTGGAACTTACACTGTAAGGTGTACAGGTATTGGCCAGCTGAGCACTCAGCCCATCTCTTAGCTAAAATAGTAGCTCTCAGAGTTAAAATACATCCTTTCTGGTCCCTGCAATCAAAAGCTCTGCAAAGCAGAAGGTGTTAACAGCAACTGCCAGAGGAAAATCATCCTGGGAAGTGATTTCCAAGTTATAAAAGGGCAGTGAGGGTTGTGAGCAGAGATCAGAGTCTTCTAGCACACTGATAATGCTTATTTAATAGAAGGCAGCAGTATTTTGGATGCTTGCTTTAGTGTGTCTTATGAATACAAACTGAAAGGAGCAGTTGTTAGCCCGATTCTGTAGCTAGGAAACAGCATCACTAAAATGAAGTTAACACCTGGCTTCCCACAAGGTTGTTAACATCAAAATGTCCTTCTAGATTTCGGGGCTGTATTCCCTTCCCTTCACCCATGTCCACAGCCAGATGAGCCAGAGCAAACGGCTGGGGAAGGACAGGACAGACCCAGGCTCTGTGCCACTTACTCTCTGGGGTGCAGTCTGTGAAGAGGGGCACCAGCAAAGGCACATTGTCTATGTTCTGCAGGTGAGGTCTCACCTGGTGGATCCCCCGGGGGAGTTTGGCCTGGAAAAGAGAAAGAAGAGACTAAGCAGGGGAGTGTGTGTGTGAGGAGAGGCATTGCAGAGGGAACTGCAAGTGCAAGATCAGATGCACACTGCTGTCCCTGCAGGCAGGAGCTGGCTTTCCCAAGCCACTGTACAAAGTCCATGCTGACATGCCAAACTGTGCTTGCCATCAAGGTTTGTAGGACCAGCATGGTAAAACCTGTGGTCAAGGAGTTCTAAGGACTTGTTACCTGTGTGGAGAAACTAGTCAGAGACTATGTGCTGCCTCCCAGCAACTAGCTCTATATCATGTCTGAGCTCTGTATGAGACAGGAAGAGCTTGTCCCACACTGGCTACTGGGCAGCACAAGCCATGGCTCACAGCTGGAGGAAGGACAGTTTCTTCTGTCTGCATAGAACGTGGGGATGTTCCCATTCCCTGCCCAGCACATGGGAAGGGGACACAGATGGACTGAGATGTGGCTTTCAAAGCTGTGTGATCATCTCCATTCCTAAACTCCCAAAAAAACCTCTGTTCAGTAAAAGTGATTAACTGAGGGAACCTCGAACTTCCCAGGCTCTAGATAGCAAGCTGGAAGAGGGTGGGAGGGAGATCAGGAGTCCCAATGCAAACCAGTTAAGCTGCTTTGAAGAGGAATTCGCTCTAGAAGCAATGAGGTGATGCTGCTGGCCATGACAACAGTGCAAGGTGTGTAGGGAAAAGGGACCTCACCCTGTTGCAGTCCTCCAGGAAGCTGGGGATATCACTGTCTGTTGGCTGGAAGCTGATGAGATCCGAGTGCCCTTCCTCTTCCATCAGCAGAAGCCCCTCCACATCATCTCGAGAAACTGGAGCAGAAAGAAGCAGCATAAACAATCAGCACAATCCTGCCTCTGCCACCCCTGTGCCACCCACATGGTGTATTCACGTGGCACTGCAGAAGATAGGAAATGTGAGGTCTGATTTTCTAGGTTAGCAACACTTAGATCCCACTCAGTCATCTAAAATGCAGTATTTTTAGATGACTAATCTGCTCAGAGGTAGATATGTGAGCCCAGGCTCTGCTCTTTGGAGACATGGCAGTTTCTCTCTTCTGCTCTCTTTCTTCTGGGGGAAGAAGAGAGTAAAGAAATCCCACCTGAGGTGAGAAGAAAGCAAAATGCACAGGCAAGAGACCCTCAGTGGCTTGAGCAGGGCCCCAGCAAGAACCAAAAGCATTAATGAGCAGTTGTAAAATCCTGGCAGGAGGATGCCTGCTTCCCACAGCTGTGGTGCTGACTGGGTACACAGGCTATAAATGTAAGGCACTCTCTCACACACACACACCTCAGGCCCATCCAGGTTTGTGCTCAAAGCTCTGAAGGATCAGGTAGCTGGTGAGGACACAGGAACCTATCAATGGGTTTAAAAGAACCATCCAGGAAACATTGAAAGTGGCTTAGGCATGGTTCTCTCACCCTGATGGAGGTCATCGTGCAGAGAGCCAGCATGGCTGGGGCTAGAGGGAGGGATGTCTGAGCCAGGCACATCACCATTGGGTGTTAAAGAGATGTGGCAATTCCAGCCAGTCTCAAGACCCATCTTCTCAGCAAACACCTGTAGATGAGCAGAGAGAAGATTTTAGTGTCACTGTCCAGGCCAGAGCGTTGCAGACTGGACCCATTAGGTGAATCAGATTAACCTTAGATTGCCCTGGAGCTGGACTCTCCAGTCTGCCAGCCAGGGGACATGCAAGTTCAGGTTCAGCAGAGCTTACCTTGCTTTTGAGCTCATCTTCCAGGGAGAAGTAGACAAAACGGATGCAGGCATTGACCAATCCATCAATGAGGCGGACAATGTCAAGCCGGGCCTGATACTGAGACGAGACCATTCCCATGAAGATCTGTCCGCTCAGAGCCTGGATACAGTCTTCCTTCTCCATCACTTCCCCAATCCCTTCTTCAGGCATGCAAACAACACGCAAGCACATTGAGACACGAGGGACCACGTGTGCATCAAAGCACAAATGGTGGGAGAGGCCACCCAGATAACACCCAAAGACACAGTACCCAGAAACATGCAGATACACACACACAGGAGGAAAGATGAAGAGACATCCATTTGTCCCAGCATACCCAGTCACAGAAGTGGTATCAGGACATCCCCACATGTGTGACCAAGAACACAAGCACGAAACAGTGAGCATGGAAGGGAAAAAGACAAAACAGAAGACAAGGATCAGTCACAAAGAACTGGGGCAGAAAGGTAAAGGATGTGTGCTGCATGATGTTCACATGTGCATTTTAAACACATCATTCTGTGCTTAAACAACATGGGGAGCCGAGCTGAGGCAGACTGGCATCGAGTACGTGGGGCTGATACAAAAGAACTGGAGCATATTCCCTCCAGTGACATTGTAGGTGTTCCCAAAGAGCCTGCAAAGGCCCTTTGACAGGGTTCCTTCACCATTCCCAGCTCAGCTCGTGGTGAATGGGAGCTGGATGCAGCAGGAGGAAAATAATACAACGCTTCACACAGTTGCAAAGCTTGCCACAGGTGGGACTGCAGAGTGTGCTGAAAACACTCAGTCACAACTGCCTCCCAGCAGCTGGGAATCCCATAATCCACATGTTACAGAATGGGAGACCAAGGCAGAAAGAGATTAGGACTGGTTTTCCAAAAGAGCCTCTTGGAGTCACCTAATGGTATGTGCTTATTCTCAGCTTCGTTACTGTTCTGAGGAGATGGACAATTCATCTGGTGGCAATCGGTTCCTCCAGCACAGCAACAAAATCAAGGGAGAATAGTCACATACCACCACGCGTGTAATTCCTTTGAAAAACCCAACATATGTGATTTCCATAGAATTAGACAAATAACAAACCACGTATTGAAATACCAGGAATCTTGTCTGTGAGTCGCCTGCTTTAAGAAATAGGCTTCCCTCACGTAGAATTTCTCTGCAAGCATCAGGAACTGACTTAGAAACATACCTACCAGCTGCTACATCCTTACTCCCTCTGGAAATGCAGCTACTTCAGAAACCCTTAGCTCTCAATTTCCATCTGCTGCTCTGAATAACAATGTTCTTACAGCTCTAGACTGATGAGAGAGCAAGCACCTGGCCCAGCAGCAGAACTTACTATAGACAGCACAGAGGACACGTACCATCTGAGCTCCAGCTATTCCTCCGACTGCTCTGCTTGATGGGGGTTGTCCCAGGGAGATCACAGCACGTGAAGATAGCATTCTGCCCAGGGACCTGCACCAGTTCTATGCACTTGCCATTGAGCTGGGAGGACAAGGCACAATGCATTGGCTTGTATGCAAAGGCAGAACAGTATCCTGAGAGGCAGGCTCGCTGGTAGAAATCCAACACCTTCTTCCTATGGGGAAGAGAGAAAAAACAGGCAAAGTTAAGCAGAAATATGCCTCTTTTCTGACAATGGACACTGCAGTTCAATTATTCCATGAGGAGTGATGAGAGGCTCTAAAAAAGCCTTTCCTTACAGTTTCTTCATTTTCGAAGCTACAGGCACTAGAAACAACAAACTAGGACAAGAAGAACACATATTCCAGCAGGAGCAGTGGTGAAGGTTTCTGTTTGCTCATCAGACAGATTGATGAGTATGAACACAGTGCTCTTTGAATACACTTATTAATGTAATACGCTCTATATGGTTGCCAGATGACTCCAAGGAAGTTCACTGCATGACAGCAGAAGCTTAATCCATCAGAAAGAACTTATCTGTAAGGAGATAAACACCCAGGGAGGAACTGACAACTCTGACAACAGTATCTATTGCAGAGATAGTTACAGCAACAGACTTTTCTCCCAACCCCTTTCAGATTTGGGTCCCAGGAGCTGCATGGAAAGCCTCCATTTAGGCAATATTCAGTCACTGGAATAGTGTAAAGTTCCTTCTCTAAGTTGAAATCACAAAGGAAACAAATCAGACTACATATAGGATTCTTCATTGGCTTCGAAGATGATATTCCAAAAAGAACCAGTGGGAGTTTTCTTACACCTAAGGATAAGCAGCCTTAGAAGAAGAATAATGTGCTGCTGGTCAATGAAACTAAACATCACTGTTCTGCTCTGCTGGTGGGAACAGACATTTAGCCTGTAGATGAGAATACAACAGACACTGTCAGATGGTGCAGCAGGACTAACAGGGTGTGATGCATGGTGGTGGACTGGTTTGAAGCTGGCAGCAGCAGGTAGAATTGATCACTCTGCATTTCGTGTAAGACAAGGCATTTGTCTTGAACAACAACAAAAATTATCTGCCACCAGCACAGGACCTGATTATAATTCATGGTCCTACTACATAATAGTCCACTTAGAAGAGGCTAATGTGTTAACAGATATGTAAGTCTCTTCATCTTACAGGCCAACAGATTGCTTGTTGCTGTCTCATCTCTTATGCTGCTATAATTTCAACAATTCATTACAAGCAGAGATGGCTCCTGTTCATCACCTGCTTGAAGCTTCTATTAGATAGCTTAAGGAACACCAGGAAAGGGAATTTTAACAAAGGGTGATCTGCAATTGCAGCCGGTGACACAGGGCCCACCTGTCAGAGCCAGAGAGCGGGTAGATGTCGGTACCATCCCAAAAGTCTGTGCAGGCCTCGAGGATGAGGTCAGCTGTCCCATGGGAAAACATCTGCTCCGTGCCTGAAGTGTAGGAGAACAACGAGTCAGCATCACACATACAGGCTCCCAGTTAAGGGATATCATTCCAGCTGCTCCCTTCTTTGTTAGAAGCAAGTATTCAAACTGCCTTGATGCACCCCAAATAGCCCCTTTCCTCTGTTATAAGTCTTCAGTACCCATTGAGAAATTATTCCAGACTGGATGATATGTGTTCAGCTGCTATTTGTCTAACTGTGAGTTCAGACAAGGCTGTGATAAAATGTGAGCCACGCAGTCAGTTCCTATTTGCCCTGTTGTAACGGTTCTGCTCCTACAACAAATGGGATAATATCTTGCTCCTGTATCCACAGAACAGAAGAAAACTTATTCCTGTGTGCCTCTTCCCATGAGACTACAAGCAGCATTGATGAGCCTGTGAGGATCAAAGTCTGCCTCCACTGGGAAGTGCATTCAGTTTCAGGCCAGGCGTGGATCTAAAAGGTAAGAGCTATTCTTGAGTACCTTCCATCCAAGCAGCATAAGCTAATTCTACAGTGTGACCCATGAGACAGCAGCTTGTTTCACAAAGGGTCCTGAAAACGTGTTAAGTCAGAAGTTCAGCATAACAGACTCTAGAGAAGTAACTCCTGTTGTGATCAGAGAAGAACTGAGAATCAAGACACCACAGCTTGCCCTGGTTTCTTCTTCCACTACTTTAACACAGACTTAAAATCTTCTGTTCCCTCTTGTAGACAGGGGTGTTCAAAAGAGCTTCTCAAAGGTGTGTGATAGCACTTGTCTGATGCAGGTCCCAGGCACGGGACACAAGGTAAAGGATGCTGCCTCCCCCTCCATACTTCCTGCTGCCTTTCCCTTGCACTGATACATTAACATTGCACACACGTCGACTTCCCTGTGGAGGTTCCCTCCTCCAGCTGCTCCGTGACTTTGCCCCCAACAGCTCCAAAGCTGATCTAATGGCAAAACCTCACTGCCAAGAAAAATGAGCCCAAAGGCTCCTTGCAGGCACTGCTGCTGAGTGCAAATGCTCCCACGAGCTGGTGAAACCAAGAGCCAGGAATATCCACTGGCACAAAGCAGGCAGGAACCTTCAGGAACACAGCAGGATTTTCCAAAACAGAGCAGCTCTCTGCTATAAATAGCTATCACAGGCCAAGTTTATCAGCATAACAAACCTCCAGCTAATAGGAGCTGTGTGTGAAAGGAGGAGCCTGTGTCAGGGACACAAAGGAGAACTTGTGCTGAACTCTGGTTAATTTTATTGTATGAACACCTAATCCTTCCCACCTCGCTCCTAGAGCCAGATAGTCCTTGCTAGGAAAGAAGGAACAAGAGATGTTTATTGATTGATGCAAAAACTATGCCCTGGACACAGAGCAAGAGCATGCAGATGATCACAGCCATAGCTACGTTCATGCCTGACAGCAACTGCAACCCATTTCCCATTCAGCAGCATCAGTATCCTGCACAAGAGTCCTAAGGGGTAAATGGCAGTGACAGCAGGCACTGCAAACTGGAAGGAGTTCATTCAGCTTTCATTGCCAGTAAAATGAGCTCAGCCTCTTCCCTTCTCAAATCATGAAGTTGCAGGCCAGGATTTCTCTGGCACGAGGGAGAAAACTAATGAATAGGACAGGGAGTATGACAGCCATTCATGAGTGCTGGGACTCATTAGGAAGAACCAAGCTGCTCCAGCTGAGCCAGTGACACAGAGCAAAAGGAATGGAAGAGTGCAGCTACAGCAAAGGCAGGCAGAGATGGTATCAAGGCATTTTACTCCACCGAAGATGACGGTGAGCCCCTCGTTTCCATGTGGTTACTATGGATTGGGGATGAACGCTGCCAGATGACGAGACACGTATTTCCATGGAGCAGCAAGGGAGCATACAGATAAGCTGCCTCCTATTTCTGTTACAGCTGTAGGATTTATGATGTATCTCCCTTTGACTTCAGCACGTCCTGGGAGTGGGTGGATTCAAAGATTGATTCACAAATAATGGCTCAAGAGAGGTTAGTTGTGATCATCTGCTCCGGCTCTGCACGAACAGAGTCATTTGATTGCAGCCAGTACCATCTGCACAAGCCATTCTTTCTGCTTGTACACGTAAGAGTTTCAAGGGACAAGAGGTGTTCCCATGGTTAACTAACCCCACTGGCAACATTCCTCTCAGAATCTGCTCTAGACAGTGTAATCCAGGTCACACACACGTTTGTCTAAGCTCCAGCCTCTAAAACTAAACCATTTGAAAAGGAGGATAAGGAGTTGAAATGAGGCAACATTAAACATTAAAGGGGTTTTGCTACGGTGAGAATCTCAGCATCAGAAAAATTCTTGCTCACAAAGGCAGGAGAGCAGCAAGCAGGAGAAATGAAAAAGCTCCTCCCCGGGTTAAGATAAAAATTTAAGAGGAATTGGGCAAGAGAAGCCACTTTACCTGGGAAACCTCTGGCCAGCAGAATAATAATGGTTTAGATTCAATATCAAATGTCTGTCAACTCCCGAGAGCCAACTTCAGTCCATTTTAAGGTATTATGAAGAGACCAAGACAGGCAAGCTGCTAAATCTTGCTGAGGTGCTTTAAGACCTCATGGTACCCAGCTATAATTCCTTTCCCTCCTAGCCCATTCCTATTAGACTAGGAAGGATTAAGAGTGGAGAAGTCAGCGTGGCTTCAGGTGTTGTATGCATGGTCACCATGAGTTTGTATGGGATTTCTGTGAGTTCTTACTAATATGCAATATAGAACTGGACTGTGCAATGGACAACTCACAAAGATAATGACTTTTGACTTGGGTTATCAGAAGGATGAGCATCACTAGCTAAAACCCTGAGTAACATTCAGCCCTGTGCAGTATCAGTCTCTCTATCATAATGAAGTCTATTCCAAACCAAATAAACCCCCTACCTGGCTCTGCAGTGCCATTTGATTGCAGAAAACAGGTTTACTGAGTGCTAAGATAATCCTAAAAAGTTATTTATGATCCTGGAGTAAGCCAGAGGTGGGAAGAATTCCCCCCCTCAGTATGCCATAGCACTGATCACTAAGGGTTGGTGAGCACGTCTGTACTGAGCATGGGCAGAGCAAGGCTGTCACCCCACAGTGACCCCAGACTATTCCAGTCTGGCATTTCCTAGGCTCTCTGCAGGGAAAGTTCCTCCTGTACCAAGCAGATACCCAAAGGAAGGGGCAGCCTTACTGGTAGTGGTGTCCTTCACGAAAAGGTTAATCATGTGGCTCAGGGGTGGTCTCCTCTTGGTGATGGACGAAAGCTTCCCCAGGATTGTTTCCTTGACCATCTCATCACTTGGCAAGCGGTACAAGGCCAAATAGTTCTCCTGCTTGAAAAGGTCTTTAGCACCCGGTGTGAAACCTGAAACGTGAACACAACAAGGATTAAAAATAGGCTCAAAGCAAAGGAAAGGTCCTTCCTCCTGCTTCTGTGCCACCTGCTCTGCCCTTGCTCATTCTGACACCTCCCCAGCAATAGGTAGGCGAGCTGTGCTCACTGTGCAGCTACATCAAGCTGGCTCAAGCTCTCCGATGCAAATCATTCAGAAGGACTTGATGTTATTAATAATTACAGCTTTCCTGCTTCTGGTTCACTGGAGAGAGGATCTGTGACACTGAAGAACAAGCACAGCAGTGAGCTCATCCAGAGCTTCCAGATTTTCATCCTAGTGTTACAGCTAACTTCTTCATGTCCCCTGTGCCTTTGTTTTCCCATCTATAAACAAGCTGAGGTACCTCACATCATTTATACCCAAACTCCTGGTAAAGCATCACTGTAAAGGCAGGGCAGCTGTCTGTCCATTAGCAGGTATTCTTTGTCTCCTGTTGAGGTTGGCAGACTCAAGCAGAAGAATTCCAAGCCTAGCCAGGGCTGGCTGGGAATATCCTTGATGACATTTGTTCCTTTGATGGTGTCGGCAATGTCAGAACTTGCCAAAAGCAATCTCTTTAAAAGACTCTTCTGGCAACTGAACAACAGAGTCAGGTCTGTAATTTCACCTTCTCAGCAACCAGGACCAGGGAAGTATTTTTCTTGTGCTCTCTAAGGATTAAGTGCCTATTGACAGCTCTGATTTCTCCGTGCCTGCTCATCCAATTTCTCCTTACCTATTAGCCTGGCAAGCTCACAGAGGCCCCAAGGCACGTGGACAGGCAGCACAGCATTGTGAGTTTCCTGGAGGGCAATGTTGCAGAGGTGGTCAGAGAAGCGGCACAGACGCTCCGTCACACTGGCATTGCAGAGGTTGAGCAGCACATTGAGGCCCAGAGGTTTGAGGGAATTCAAGTGCATGTGCCAGTTGGAGTCATCAAACTGGATGCAGGAGGGGTTCTGCTGGTCTTGGGACAGGCTAAGCATCTCAAGGTGGTAGTCACACACAAAGTCTTCAGCCTCACAAGTCATCACCTCACTGTCACCAACAACCTGCTCCAAGAGACAGGAAAATTCCAGTTGGTTACAATGACTACAGCTGGAGCCTAGAATCCCACAGGCAATTCCCAACTGAATTCCCAAAAGGGAATGCTCTATAGGTTTAAGTCTGTCTTATAGCAATACAACAGACCACTTGTGTGCCCCACCAGTATGTCTTACCTGTGTATGTTCCTCTTCTCCACCCTCTGTGTCCTTGCTAAAACTCACATTGGACCCAGAGGGATGCTTGCTTCTGCTTGGCTTTCGGTGGGTATGGGCATCAGGAGCCTTTGGAGGGTCACCAGACCAGTTGTTCCTCTCTTGCTCGTTGGCCATGTGGACTGTGTCTGCCAGGGGACCAGAGAGCAGAGCATCTCTTTCATGGGGCTGCAAGAGACCAACCAAATGAACAGTGGTGATTCAGTGGCTGAACATGAGCCACTACTGATTCACCTGCTGCTTTAGGACTGCTGTAGAAGAGGATCTCATCCTCGCCGCTTCTTTATCCTTTATCTTTATCCTTTAAGCAAAGAATTAGAGGATTTCTCTACAAGCAAAGGGCCCCTATATAATCGTGCATGTCAGTCAAACTATGATCAGAGCCAAAATACTGCATTATGGATTATATATGACTCACCTCATCTTCCATCTCAGGATGGCAGAAGGACCGTGTAGAGAGCTCATCAGTCAGATCTTCATGGCTATCATGAGGTGGTTCCACTTTCCCACTGAAGAATAGAACAGTCTCTGGGCTGGGGTTTGGCCAGGAAAGAATTCCCTGCTTGTCTACACAGCAGAGCACCTAGAACATCCCACAACACCCCCAAGAAAGCAAAATCTCAGTGAAAACATGCCTCTCTGCTCATGCACAGTTGTAAATATCACAAGTTTAATACACACATGGGAGAATAGAGTCCCTCCTGTGCCAACCTTCTCTAAGAAACTGCACTCAAAAACGCTCCAAGAATTCCTTGCTCTAGCAGGATTGAGGTTAACACATATTTTATCTCAGGATATTGCAAAACTAGGCATGAAGACCACAGAAGGAAGCAACGACTCAGCCTGTTTCACCAGTTAGTACCTTATGAGGACCTACCCAGCTGGTTCTCGATCAGAAGTCAAGAGGGTTATGGGACCAGAACCAGAGCTGGAAAATACAGACATCCTGTTAGATGCTGTAGAGTATCTCTAACCATTGTTTTAGCCTGTAAATGTGCTGCCTGGACAAGACAAGACAGTTATCAACTCTTCTACAAAGACAGATGCCTGAAGGGTTTCTAATTCCAGCACAGTGAACTGACTGCTAACAGCCTATGCTCAGGGCAGGATGATGTGAGCGATGCAAACGAAGCATTCATGTAGTGCTCCCCCTTCTAATAACCCAGCAATACTCACAGTGACAGATCCCAGGCTATGGAGCAAGCTGGAAGTGAAGCTCAGAGTTGGGGATTTGCCTTTTAAAACACAGAGGAAGTGGCTCCAGATACAGCGTATCATTTCCTGCCGAGGGAAGCAGAGGACACCAGCCAGTGAAAGGCTCATTCAGTGCAAGATGAGGGGAGAGAAGGGAAAAAGGGAGTATGACATTACCTGCTTGCAGGTTCAACACAGTGATACACTGTGAGATAAACATCAGTCTCTGTGGGAACCCGTTAACTGATATGGTGCTGATGTTCTCAAGGGAAAGGCATTTCTCCCCCCTTCCAGAGGATGCTAACAGACACTGATTGAATTGAGAATTCACTGAAACTACCTTTGTCTACCCAAAAACACAGGAAGGAATTCTGAACTGATTTTATTAGAGGTGAATCAGTTGTTACCTCTTAGTATGTTTTCTTAAAGCAACTCTCATCCACTCGGGTTATGGAGTTTGAGGCCTTAAGCTTATGATCACCAGAATGAGTGAATGGGGGTACATGGAGTCACTGTGCTGAGGTGACTTGCCCAAGGTTACTTACAGAGGCAGTGGCAGTGCTGGAAACAAAGTAAAGGTGCCCTGACTACTCCATCATTACACAGGAATTGTAATCAACATGCTAATAAACTGAAAGGGCTATCTTGCAAAATGAAAATGTCAAGTTGGCACCTTCATCTTCCACACAAACTCTTGCAGAAGGTGTCTGGATGGTGGCAATCGATCCAAGCACCAGAGCTGTGTGTTTTAACCTGTGCACTCCTAAAGCCAGCAAAGCCAGGTTTGCATTGCAGTGTTCTTTTACTGCTTTTTTAGCCGTTGTTCTGGAATGCTGCCACTGCAGAGCACTTCCCTCAAAGCTCTTTAGATCAAGTTCCTTAAATCCTAAGTGTTCATACAGCCATAAGCTCAAATGCGAAACAATCAGGTAGGAAAAAAGCTCTTATTTAAAGCAGTTTCTCATAAGCAGTAATGTTGCATAGGTACAAAAGGGAAGAGCTTTTCCAGTGAGGAACTTCAGCTCAAATCACTCCCATTGAACACCTGAAAAACATCTCAACTAAATGAACTGTCACAGAGGGAAAACAAACTATTGAGCAGAGGAAGCATGTGTGTGTGCATCCATTGCATGCCTCTGTGTGGCTGGGAGCAAGGAGATAGGAATTGATTCTTGTAATACCTAGGGATTTTAATAACTCCTGGAGTCCATCTGCTTCCTTATGGCAAGGGGAATCTTAATGCCAGATTAGACTGAAGAGTGTCTTTCCTCTACCCTCCTGTTTAATCTGGATGATTCAATTTATAGAGTGGCCAGATGCAGTTCCTCCCCCAGAAAAAGGTCCTCTGAGTGCTTATTTGCCCCAGCTTTGGAGGCACAAGTAATGTGCTTAAGCTTGTTAAGGAGCCTGTGAAAGAGCATCAGGCTTTTAAAAAGCCTGAACAGCCCATGGACCCCTCTTTGCATTTGGTTTTGGCGCTGACCACCATCCCCCCTGTTCTTCAGTTTTGGCTTGAGAAAGGAGGTTTTTCTGGCACAAGGAATATGCTTCTTCCTGACACACACCATAAAAAGTTCATTTTACTCCTGGAACAGGAGGATTTGAAAGAGATACTCTCTTCAGGACAGAAAAAAGTTGATTTCAAACCATTTGCAATATAGAGAAAAGCACAACTGTATCAAAGTCACCTCAATCTCTGGTCATCAGAGCAGCATTTACATAAGAAGGTGCAAGAGAAAGACATGCAACCAGTAAGTTAAAGCAGCAAATGAGTGACAATGAACAAGTGGCACAAGTGAAAAGGGTTTAGGAACAAACAGGAGATCAGGGGGGAAGGGAAAGGATATCATGAAGTTGTGCAGTGAAGATAGAAGAAAACAATTCATAATAATAGTACCTGAGAAGATACCATCTCTGTGTAGCTGCTGAGAGTGTCCTCTGAAAACTTAGCAAGCTGCAGCAAGAGAAGAGACCAGTTACTATAATTGTGCTCAGAAATGTGTCCTGAGGAACATCCTTCCCTCAATACTGTGCCTCCAGAGAGGAGAAAGCAGGAGTCCTGCTCACTGGGAATACCAAGGCAGAGCAATAATTCATCCAAGCAATTAAGTCCTTAATGGACTATGTCTTTATCTACTTGTGGGGCACAAAGTGCTTGGTGCTGTACATCACAGAAGACACACAGTCATTACCTAAATGTCTACAGAGAAAATAACAGCAATTAGACCCAGAGGAGGCTGTTTCTGGATGGTTATTCTTAGGCAGAAAGAGCCAGGACAGACTGATCTGGTTTTAAGCTATATGGGTCAGTTAAAAGAGGGGAGCTGGGAAAGTGGGTGTAAAAGCAGGTGCCTGGAATACACTGGACACAGAGGAATGAGGTGATACGAATGGGATGTGGGTAGGAAATGACATTATGCAGGGCACTACCATGGAATTATCTTGGGATTACACTGGGAAATTTACTAACTCAAAATCTGCAGCCAGCACAAAGGAATTCCACAGTAGATGTCATTTAAACTGAAGTATATTCACAAGCATCAGTGCATATGGCAATTACATTTGTATGTAACTAAAACACCCCCCCAATAATAAGGCATCTACGTGGCACTTTAAAAATGACCTGTTACCAAGACAAATTCATCAGGAATAATTTAAGCTGAGAGCTAAGAAGGAGAATTAGGAACTGTTTGACAATATCTTATCGCTATTTTAATAATTTAATCATTTTATTAATATTTAAATAATCCCATAGGAAAAATCAGAAAGCCCAGTTTGAGTGGAAGTGAAAACAAAAGTAAAAGTTAACATAAAAGTAAGATAAAGCATACCAATATGTAATTAAAACCAGTGTGCTGCATGTTGAAGACAGACATTGCAAATGACATTGCAGGCAAGGCAGATGCGTTAAATATTGCTATTCCTTATCCAGTGATACAATCATACCACATGATAACCATGAAATATTTTCCATTCTACCATTAGCTACTGACAGTAACTATGTTTAAATTAGCAGGTCTGGACAGCTTTCTGTTCCTGCTGATTTAGCACCAGGCTCGAAGCATGGATTAAGTCCCAGTGCAATAGAAAGCTAAAGTGGTGCCAACGCCTAAAAAGGTTAAGGAGAACAAACCAGGTTAGTGCAGGACCCAGACAGACTTTGATTTCAGACAGAATAACAGAGCAGCTAATATGAGACTCAATTAAAAGAAGTGGAATAATAGAACCAGAGCCAAACACCACAAGTATGTGAGTAATAAATCTCATGGAACTATTGTGAGATCTTTTTGGACAGAAGTACATGTTTGACTGATAAAAGGAATGCTTTTGACATAGATCACTTGGTACTTGGACAGAGCCTTGGGCGACATGGTCTAGTGTGAGGGGTCCCTGTCCTCACACTAGCAGGGGGTTGGAACTGGATGATCTTAAGGTCCTTTCCAACCCAAACCACTCTGTCATTCTATCATTCTATACTTTGACTTGACACAAAATGCTTTACTGGTTTTCTAACAAGAACTAGAGTAACAAAAGAGAAATAGGGCCCGGATTAAATATATTAGAAATAGACTATCTCCAACCAGAACAGAAACTGAGGACTTATTTGCAATAGGATGCTCAAGCAGGGACAAATCTGGGTAGTTTGTGAATAGCCTGAAAGAAAACTAAAATCCCATTACTGATAGATACTGTCAACTATACTAAGTTTGGGGCAGGGTCAAATAGTAAAGAGAACAGGGTGTTGTTACAGAACCACGTGGATTGCTTGGTAAAGAAGCAAACCCATGCACACCAACAGGAAGGTGCATAGCTAGGAGCAAAAATGCAGGTTGGACTTACAGGATGAGGGCTCAGCCTCAGAAAGCAGTAGCTGTAGATTATCAGCTGAACAAAGAGTGGCCATTTCATTTCAAGCAGTGGCTAAAAGATCTAATATGATCCTTTGTTGCACTAACAAAGGGACATACAGTAGAAAGTCCAAATTATTCTGGAATCTAGCACAAGCACAACTGTGACTGGAATGTTCTGTGGGGTTTGGAGATTCATAATTCTGCAGTGATCCTGAAGCACCGGAGGAAGCTCAGAGGAAAGCCAAGAGAAAGATTAGAGGGTTGGGAAATATGCTTAGAGTGACTCAAGGTGCTTGAACTATTTACTTAACCAAAGAGATGGTAAAAGGGAACGTGAGTAACTACAACAGGCCAGAAATCTGACTGATGTGCTCTTAGAGATAGGAGACAAAAGATGTAAATGTTCCAAGGGTTGAAAATCAGACTACAAAAAGTCCCACTAACACAGAATGCCCATTTTTAGCAATGAAGGTCAATAGTTACTGAAGCAAACTACCAAAGGCAGTTTCAAACCAACATCAAATTCCTTACTCAAAGGAATGCTGCTGTGGTCCAACTGTAGTAACGCAACTTGAGGCAGGGGCTCGTTTGGGGCAGCACTGGTTTGTGTCCTGTAGGAAGTCTGACTAACCAGTCACAAGGTTCATCTATGGCCTTGAAAAACTGGGAATCAAACAGCTTGAACGTGATGGGAGGGGGCAGAAGGTGCAGAAGAGCATCACACAGGCCAAGTGATTGCAGAGGGTCTTACCTGCTACATTTTGAATAGAGTAGAGAGAAGGAAGGAGCAAAATAGAGAGGCCAAGAGAAGACTGCCCTAGTCAAGGGGGGAATGACCAAGGCACAACCCAGCGGTGGTTCTGCAGCAGCAAGGATGGAGGATCATGTTTGAGATGTCACAGAAAGAGCTGGCTGGACAGAGTGAGGTGCCTGGACAAGAAAAAGGAGAAGACAAGAAAGAACACAAGGAAGGTGCAAGTATGGGTGAGAGGGCAAATGTGTATGTTGAGAATGATGAACCAGGGAAGCCAAAGAGCTCTGGCTCTTCCCAGCCAAATAGCGAAGTGTGATGGGGAAGAGGAAGGTTCCAAAGACAAAAACCAAGTGATGCCAAGAATGGCTGGAAAGGTAAAGTGGAGAAAACACTGAAAAGAGATGGTGAAGGTGCAAACGCCACTGGGGGAGGTAACGTCCTCCCTCCCAGAACACAGGTCATGTACAACCTATAGGGAAAAGAACAGAAAACACAGACCCAGGGCCACAGAGACCAAGGAAGGACAAGAAGCAGAGAGAAACTCTCCAAGTACTGATATAACAGAAGTCAGCACCGAAGACAACACCATGGTGCATCTCACCAACACTGCCCCTAGCAGAGAACAAGAGACACCCATCAGTGTGCTCAGTTCAGGATCACACCCCTATAAGGCTACCAAATTCTGCTCCCCAAATCAGCACAACTACCAGGAACTCCTCTTACTCCCTGACCTACTGCAAAGGCCATGCCTGCAAGAGAAGCCTCAGAGCCTCAGGAAGGAGCTGTTCAGCCCACACATTAAATCCAGGGATTGCAGAGGATCTCATGTATCCCATTCCTTCCCAGTGGCTTAACACTGCCCAGTTAGAGCCACTACAGCGTGTTTATCTCCATGTTGACCCCTCTGGCAGATTATATTTAGTGGATAGAAAGCACATGTCTTGAAGTGATTTAGAGAATCACTGGAGCTTCCTGACACCTTGGGATGTCTGCAGACAGCTTGGAAAAATGAAAACATCTGCTCAAGAAGAAATCCCATTATGCTGCAGAGATGGGGACAACCAAAGATCCACCAAGCTTTTACAACTGACACGTCTGCTGAATTCACTGTGCTTCACAGAGCCCTTCTCATCTCCTGCCCTTTGCTCTGCAATGGTTTGATGTGGAGAGATACCTACCAGTGAGGTGGATGAGGCCTTGCTCATCTGGGCCAAGACTCTGGCTTCTCCAAAGGCTGTAGCAAGAATCCACAGGACAGGAAAGAGCAACGGAAGGATGGGTAGGACACCGTTCACCTGTAAAGGAATTGTAATTACCAGCAAGCAGAGAGACAAGAACTCAGCCCTTTCACATGACACCTTCAGCACCACAGTGAGAGGATGGGGCAAAGGCAATGGCAGGAAGGAAGGACACTGCTTGCACTGGAAGCAGTGCAGCACATTGAGAAGCACAGGAGGAGAGACACCCCCTTAGGGGTTTGTAATGAAGGAGGGAATGAATCACAGCAACTTGCAGCTCTTTTTCCTGCTCAATTTGGCATAAACTCTTACAAGTTTAAAGGCAAAGGATACCATATATACACACATAGACACATACATATGGCAAGTGAGAGAGAGCAAGAAATGAAAGAGCAGCCTAGGAGGAATGGCCAGGGTAGAGCTGTTGTCCTGCTCCACCAGGAGCTCCTGGATCCAGCATGCACACGGGAGTGCATAGGATGCTGCCACAGGATGAAGCAACTCTCTGAGGGAGGGAATCACCCCCAGTGGTGCTCTGGGGGTGTACTGGAGCTCAAAGCTCTTTACCTGTAGCTGTAGAAGAGTGTACTGCCAAGAAGCAATTCCAGGAGCTTTGAAAATGAAGCGCACAGCATTGGTGATCAGGAAGCCAGCCTGCAATTCAAACAGAGATGGCACTGTCAGCAACTACTACTGCTTGGAGGGAAGGAGTTTTCACTGCCTTGTAACACTCTCAGCCCTGGGAAAGCCTGGAAGATACACACGGTCTGCTGGTGCAGTTCCTCCCTGCACTCTCACAGCTAGATGGCTCAGCATCTGTGCTTCTCTGAGCTTCCCAAGGTACACATTGAGTCAGATGTGTGAGTTAGGGCCTGGCTAACTTGATGGATGCAAACTGTTCACCTTTACTGACACAACATGGTTATATTCAACACCAAAGGCTTGAAACGAGACCTACCAGCACAATAGGGACAGCGTATTTCAGCATCACTGACTGGACAGTGAATCTCTCATTATCCAGGGCTGTCACAGGACGTGACAAAGCCATTTCCAGACACCACCTAAAATAGATGGAAACCAGCTTGAGATCTCAGCAACCAACCCTGCACTTCCCTAGGAGACCTGATGAGAACACTGCATTCACCCTATGCTATGAGGGATGCACTTAAAAAGCAAAGCCAAGTCCTCCAATAACAGCGTTGCACTTGCCATGGTAAATGTGCAGTGCTGTTGAACAAACTCCCCCCCTGCTTAAGGGAAAGGCTCCATCACCCCAATCTGCACTGAAACTCCAACAGGACATTCAGAGATCTGTATCTCCAGTTGACTAAAGGGCTTCATATCACTGGTTACATCAAATGCATGAAATCTGTGAGCTCCCTGCCTTGTTCACATTTAGTTGGAGAGTAGAGCTGAACAGTAATACTTGGCATATATGTGGTTTTAAATACAAGCCTACCAGTTAAGGAGGACAGTTAAAAGAGCATTCCCAGGTAATAAAGGAAACTCAGCACCTTTGAAAACTCCTCTCCTGTACCAGTAAGTCTCATTCTTCCCCAACATGAGGCAGCCACAAGGACACAGACAAGGGCAGGCCTTGTGCACTGTGTTTAGCCCACCTGACATTATCTATTATTGGCGTCTTCAGGACACGGAAGAGACGATAGAGCTGAGGGTTCTGAGGGCCCTTCTTCACTTCTCCCCTTGGCGAGGGTGGAGGTGAGAAAGGTGGAAACAGATCTCCTGGCTCCAGAACTATGTGCTCATCATCCTAGAGAAAAGGTCAGAGAGTCAAAGGCTGCACAGTCAGGGCCTGGGTGCAATCCTGCTGCGAGGGGCCAGAGGTTTAGTCCAGCAGGATCCCTGCTACAATATGTGCTGGTCACAGTTCCCTCTCTCAGCTATCAAACATTCACCAGCTAAACTGTTGTTCAAACTTGAAGTAAAATGAAATGCTTGTGTTCGAGCACATCGGGTTATGGCATGACAAGTGGCATTCGGAGTGAAAGTCAGGATAAAAACCAACAAAGGTACATTTCAATTGAAGCTTTAAACTTTTTCCAGTCTTCTTCAAGCAGCAAAGTCTTTGCCTAGATCTTGTAACTGATTTGTTGATTTACTTTTACCCCAGGTATTTTATATAATCTTCTTTTATAGTAAGTTAGTAGTAAGGAGAAGGTCAAAGTAAACTTTATTTCTCCACATAAACCCCAGGATAAAGTAGGGGTTTGTACGTCATATCATCCTCCTGGATAGATTCACTTCTATTTAGCAGCACATTACAATTTCCCCTTGAGCTGGAAGAGATGGAAATATGGTACTTTGGTATCACAAAATAATGTGTCACATCCATTGGGTTTAGGAGTTCATAGGGAAGATGCAGCCTGTCTAACAAAGCACCAGCCTTGACTGTTACTGGCATTTCAAGCTGTTTTCAAGGTCAGAAGAAATCAAACACTCAAACAATAACCTGTACACTGGCAATTAGAGAATTAGCAAGAAAATCCCAGGAAATATATTGTTACAGGGCCAGGGAAATAAGCAAGTTACCTTAATCCCTCTCAGAGAAGCAAACGACTCCTGGCCTGGCCTCAAGGCAACAACATCTCCTTCTACTAACAGGCTCACGGGCAGGTTGACAAGATGCCCATCCCTGTAGGCCCAGTGAAGGGACCAGGATGGGGCATAAGGCATGTGGAGGTCAGGGTACATGGAGTCTGGCCATTTCACCTCTTTGCCAAGTGTATCTGAAAGCACAGGGTGTGAAAGAATGAAGTGATAACAATTCTGGAGGGGCAAATTGTACATCAATTTACATCCTGTAGTGGCTATAGGTCCTCCAGGGCTAAGCCCATGATCTTTTATCATCTCTCTCTTTTTCCTTGATGTCTTTTCCCTTCTCTCTCCACCCAGTATTAACAACTAAACATTCTACAACCTCAAATACACACTTGTACAATGGAAAAGCTGAAGTTTGTCCTTAAAACCACCACACTGAAACGAACTACCTCCTCAGGTTCAACCCCCCATTGAGACGATGCTCACACACAGCAATTTATTTCCTTCTGGTCTATGTTGTGGTACAACCCCACGTATTCTTCTCTCATCATCTGCTGCAAGGCAGATATTTTTGTAGGCTACTGAGGATTCAAATTACTCCAAAGCACAGACATAACAGACGCCCACCTGATAACACACAGATTGGAAGCACATGGCCACATGATAGCTCAAAATAACTCTTGTACAGGAGAGGCAGGAGTAGGACACAGTTCTCACTGTTTCTGTGCAGCACAGGGGAAGGCTACTAAGCCCAACTAGTAACATATGTGGTCAGGTTTGGAGAAGAATCCAACAGGAGGAGAAGACAAATGCAAACGAGAGCCAGATGGATGAGACCTCACCATTTATCTTCTCAATGATTGTCTGAAGTCTCCTCTCCACCTCTCTGCACTTCAGCCTCTCTTGACGCCCGATTATGAAGAGATCCAAGAGGAGAAGGAGGAAGAGTGCCAGTGCATTGACTATCTCAGCCCCTTGGCTTCGCACAGCAAAAGAGAAGAGAGCAGGAAGGTTTGAGTAAATGAGCAGAATACACTGCCAGCCACCCACAGAGATAAATGCACACCTGCCTGGGTGTTTATTCCTACATCCCACAGACTCACGGCTAAAAAGGAAAGGCAGGGGAGCTAGGATCACACTTCTTTAGGATAATACCACTAGAGAAGTCCGAAAAGTCTTGTCTCAATTAAACAATACCCTTACAAATAGAGTGAAGAAATGCTATGGCACATGTGACAGCACTATGAGCCACTAACTTCTCCAGTTTCAAAATCCTTCCTAACTCTGATAATGCCTTAGGATTTTTCAAGATCTAGGAATGCTGTAGCATCTCAGTCTCTCCATAGGACACTCTGTGGGTCTTTTAGAAGTAGGATTAAGTTGGCTGAAGTTTTATGAAAGGGACTGATAGGGACAGAATTACCAGTGCATGCTAATGTCTTGATGTCTGGACAGAATGAGGGACAACACTGTTCTATCAGCCACAGTATTGAGACAATATATAACTGCCACCTTGCTTCAGTTACCCAGCATAGGATGATGTTCTTACCTCCCCTGTGGCTGGCTCCCATAGCAGCACAGCAGCAACAGCACTGCCAGAAGCATCAGAGATGCACCAGGCCAGTGAAAACAGGAGCAACGGTTACCATGGTACAGAAAACTGCTCCTCCACACCTCCTACAAAAGCAGAGCAGCAGACAGTCAGCATCCACGAAACACAGAGGCAGAGGCTTGAAAAAGCACAGTGAGGAAGGGGGAAGGCAGCAGTGGACACTCCAGGGTGAACATGACTTTGTAAAACTCCCGAGCATGACACAGAGCATCCCAGATCAGTTATGGGAATGCTCCAGCACTAATGCTTGCTCAGCTGGTGGGTCTGAGTGAACCCTCTCTGCTTTACTCTTGCTTGGAAGAATGAAAAGGTTTCTGTGCCAGGCTGCCCCGCTGTCATTCACCAAGCACTGTGTATAAGTACTGTGCATAAACACCAGCATTTTGTAGTCAATGCCAGGTAAACGTGGTGGACAAGGGAGACTTGAGCTTCACAGCTCTTGCTCTCTACCTAATACGGACCCCGCTGCCGTTAGTGGCTCTTGAAGCCCTTAGATCCTTCACAGGTGAAGCAAAGCTCCTCTTGAGCTCCAGCATCCAGGAGAGAAGTGCTGGGACAAAACACATCCTTAGGTAGGTTCCTTGCTTTGTTCCCAAGGACTTTAGCAGCTCTACACCCAGTCTGGGAGGGAATGCAGCCAACTTTTGTTTCATCTTCAGCTGTTCCTCAGCTGAGTGGTTTCCTGATGAACATTTACCAGAAACTATGATCTTGGACTCCAGACTCATTGCTGGTCCAATCCAGAAGTGTAACTGAGTGTCCAGGAATAGCAGATAGATGCTTTTTAAACTACCATCTACCCCCCCACACACACTCCCCACCTATCAGCTTTCCTTTGAGAAGGGGAGACTGAGTGCCCACCCTTGTGCTGTTGGTGCCTCACCTTCCATGAAGCCACCTTCTTCCGCTCCTTCTGATGCCCCTCCAGCAGTGCTGACAACTGGTCTCTCAGGATGGTGAGGGCTTTCTTCGTGGTGAGGCCCAAACTTGAAGTCATCTCATCCTGAAGTGCCACAAAACCAAACTGGTTAGTGCTTCCTTATGTTCTTGTTAGGCTTTTCACTGGTGGCTCACTGAGCACCCTACAGGGAATGCCCTGCATTCATCAGCACCAGGCTGATTCTCCACCTTCCTGGAATCATCTTCCCTCCTGTGAACTTTAGCCTGCTGGCTGGAATTGGAGCACTTAGATAGTATCAGGTAAACAAACCAGTCCTGACTGTGCCAGATAAACACCTTATCAAAGCACAATACAGTGTCATTGCTGTGAAACAAGATTCTAATCAGCACAGGCTGAGGACAATACAAAGGGAGGCTGCTCAGCTCCAAGGTTATGCAGGCTCCAACTGGTATCAGCTTGTAGAGACAACAGAACACAGTTACAGTAGAATTGTACAGTTGCTAATGGCAGTAACAACTAAGAATAGCTGCAATTCTAAACAAGAGTGGCCCAATTTCCACTGCTCATTATGAATGTCTGGTTATGAGTCCTGCCTGTGGGTACTTTGACACAGAAGCCCCCAGATTTAAGGGATCAGTGCAGGAAGAGGCTCCAGCATCAACTACTTTTACAAGAGAAAGCACTCGAGTTTGAAGTGATGAACTGGACAGACATAGGAGGGAGGCATTTGGACATGAAGGAAGCACAGAGACCAGAGCACTGCTCCCTCACTGGTCAGCAAAGAGGCAGCAGCAGCCTGAAAGGATGCAACCCAAGAGGGTGCCACGTGGAAAACACTGCCATAGGATGCTGGTGACAAGAAAGTGGGGTGAACACTTGCATTTCTGGGGGCAAGGCAAGAACACAAGCACTTTCTTTCAAACCCCTGCTGCGAGGTGGCTACCAGATCACTGAATTAAGCAGGAGAAGCAGGCAGGTGTCCCTGAGAGGGCCACAGCAGAGAGCAGGGAACTGGACAACACAAGTTACCATTTGCATTGCATGTTTTAATACAAACACCTTGAGGAGGGCGTACAGACACAGGATATCCTGCATGTCACAAGTGTTCAGGTGTCTCATACTGTTTACAGCAGTACTGAACACAAAGCAGGCAGGAAGCTGCCCCCTCCAGTCCCCACCAGTGTGACACACAGCTCAGGCAGGAGCTGCAGCTCTTCCTGCTATTGCAGCCACCAGCTCTTCCCAGCCCTGCCAAAAGCCACCGTGGTCTCGAACTGCAGCAGCTCTGCTCTGAGGAGCTGCCTGCATGCACCCAGCTCCGCACGTGCAGCTCACTGGGACCTGCCCTTTTCTTCCTGCTCCTCAGCTGAGTGGTTTCGTGATGAACGTTTACCAGAAACTATGATCTTGGCCTTCAGACTCATTTGCATTGCTGGTCCAATCCAGAAGTGTAACTGAGCGTCAAGGAATAGTAGATAGATGCTTTTTAAACTACCATCTACCACACACACACACTCCCCACCTATCAGGGACAACCTGAAGCAGCTAATTCTGGCCTGGCAGAGTCTCCAATGCCGCTTTAGCTGCCCTTTTACAGGACTAAAAATAATCCTGCCGCAGTTTTCATCCTCTGTGTCAGTTTTAGGAATAGAGGAAGCAGTTCTGTGTTGTGCTTGGAAGCAACCCAGGTAACATCAGCATAGGACTAAACATAGGAGTCTCTCAAAGACTCCCAGAGGAGAAGATGGCAACAGACATGTTGCTGCACCACGGAAGTGCTGCAAACAGGAGTGCTTGAGAGCAACACGGAGCAAGTGACAGTAAAGGTTTCTCCCTCTCCACGGACTGCTGGCTCTTTGGGATAAAGCACCTGCAAAAACGTCCTCTCCAACACAGGGAAAGCAGAGAGATAAATAAAAGACACAGAATGAGTAATAAGGACGTTAACTGCAAAGCAAAGTCTGCTTAGACACCAAACTGCTTCCAAAGGATGCATCAGGAGCTCGAGATGAAATGAGAGGAAAGCTGCACTTAATGCCAACATCTAGTACAGTCACACACTGCCTGGAAAGAGAAACTGCCACATCCCAGCAGGCAGCGAGCAGGAAAAGGCAGCAAATCCAGAGGTAATCAGAAAGGTTCCTGAAATACCTGTACATCTGCTCCAGTCTTTGCACAGGAGTTCAGCTGTACTATCAGTCAAGGTAAGGGCAGCCACAAAGGAAGGTGGCTGGAGGTGAGAAAGGACAAGTGCAGAGAGTGGCACGGCAGGGGAAGAACAGCAGGAAAGGCAGGGAATGTTAAACACCCATCCTGACACTGAAAACATGGAGTGCTCAGCAAAGCAGGCAGAGCCCGTGGTAAACAAACACTGGATAATGGGAGTGAGAGGCTGCCTGTGGTGACTCAGGTCACCTACTGCTGGTGAGCATCAAGGGAAAGCCCTTGGAACCAAGGAATGAAAGGGACAGGCAAGGAGAGCCACCCGGAGCTGCTGGCAAGGGGCAGCTCTGGGTTTTCACAACAAGAAGCCATCAACTGCTAATGAAGCATGTTTCAAATGCCCTAAAGTAAACCTTTATCTATGGCAAACCTTGGTGCTCTTAAGCTGGCCCAGAGGGATCTTCCCAGCCTTTCATCAGCTGCAAGCGCTCTTCCTGCCACAGAACAGGAGCTGAGCACCCCAGGGTGAGGAAACCATCCGCAGGAGGTGGCAGGTCATTAATAAACCCCTCAATGTTCACATCTTTGCTTTGGGAAGTGGCATTCAAAGAGTAACCTGCTACTTTTCAAGCCCAAACAAAAGCAGCGAGACACCATCCCACCCACAGGCTGAAGAACAGAAGAGACCAGTAAACTCCAGGTTACAGTGAAAGCAAAGCCCTGATGGGAACCATCAAAGGCTACACTAGCCTTTTGCCCATGCCTAAAGGGAAAAAGTCCTGAGGAGAAAACCAGCAGTTGCTTCCTCCTTTGTCCCATGAGGCTGGAGAGCACAAGAGGCTCTAAGTGCACTGAGGGCTCCTCTGGAGCTGACCCCTGCGCTGGCCAGCACAGCTTTAGTCCATGATGCATCACTGAAGGCAAGTGAACAGGGGATGATTGAAACCCTCTGCCTTGGGGATGGTACCACAGCTCTCAAGAGCTGTGATCTGCAGGATGGCTGTGAAGGAAAACCACACAGCGCAGATCTCTTTTGTGCATGTGATTTTGCTTTGTAGAGGGAATGAACATGCTGAGGTGTGGACAGGATGGGAAGATGAAAAGATGCGTCAATGTCTCCACTTGCAGTAAACAGCCTAGATGTTAAATTACTGCTTAGCTTGCCTGCTAAGGAAGGGGAACCTGAGCTAGATTTAGCAAATGCCCAGGTTTAGGAGCTGCTTTGGCTCTGCAGGAAGGACACAGGAAGCAGCTCAGAGCTAGGAGACAGCCACAGAACCTGTAGACTTTTCTTTGCCTTCTCAGCTGGCCCTCCATAGCTTGACAGGGGGAAATTATTGGGCAAACACCCAGTGATCCAGGAGGATCACAGCTAAAAGGTTTCCTTTGCCTTCCTCATGGGTTGCAGATGCATTTTCAGACTGACAGGTAGGAAAAGAGTGGTTATCTTCTTGATTTTGCCTCCCACAACGTGAAGTTGTTCCTGAGCATCACCACCTACTCGTGTCTGCTTCCCACAGCCCACCTTCATCCTCACACAAACCACCAGTGATTCCTGATGTCTCCTCCTCGAATTCTCATCTTGTTCTTTGACACACGGAAACATTCAAGAATATCTTAGAAGTTTATCAGCTATTCTCTGCTATCCAATGAAAGACAGAGGTCTTGCTCCTTCCTTCAAGAGGCTTCCTTCAAGCAAGCAGAGGTCAGATGTATGCAGGTGAGAAAGAGCCACGAAATATTAGTACAACAAAGTCCTCTTATCTTTTAACACAGCCATTACACATCCATAGTAGCATATTTATTTGTGGTACCAGTAAATGTTGATAGAATAAGTGGTGTTGTAGCCCATGTGCCAAATATTGTTTTAAGTAACACCAGAACACAAATACATTCTTTGCTTTACAAAGGGAGTTGAATCATCCTCCATCCTCTGTGGATTCAGGCTCTTGCAGGATAAGAGCTTCTCACCAAGACTGCTGTACACTTTGTAACTGCCTTTACAAAGGCTGTTTGAACAAATAAGGGAATAGAAAACAGAATATTTGCTAAAAGCTTCAATTTTCACAGCCTGCAGATCCACCCCTTTGGTTCAGAGTGGGATGGGAACCCTACAAGGCAGCTGTCAGGTTGTTTCCCTCTTTCCAGCCTGCACACGAGGCTCCTTTTTCAACACTTCTACTCAATTGCTTTCCACTTTTCAACAGTTGGAGGTGGGC
This sequence comes from Strigops habroptila, assembly GCF_004027225.2. NCBI lineage: Eukaryota > Metazoa > Chordata > Aves > Psittaciformes > Psittacidae > Strigops > Strigops habroptila. The sequence goes on from NC_044290.2 coordinate 5,791,620, forward strand.
AACTGGGCAGCAGAATGTTCCTCCTTCCCCTGACAGCTATTTTGCATTCCTTAGCAGAAAGAGAAGGCAGCTTTTCATTTAACAATGGCATTTGGCTATTAATCTACTTCAGGGATTACACCTCTTGAACTATAAGCACTGTTCACAGTTCCAGAAACACATGAGAAGGAGTTAGTTGACCAAATATATTTCTGCATGACAGTGTGAAACTGGATGCTCCTCTGCACCTTAGTTTCTCATCTCTATAATGGGACTACCAACTCCCTACCAACTGTAGCTGTGGTGAAGATTGTAATATTCACCAACCTACCTGAACATACTGGAAAGCACAGGAAAAAGAAGTATATATTGAGACCCACAGGACTCAGGCAGCTCCATCAAGCAGATCATGGCTCTGTGGGGACCACTGCCTTTAAAACTGCCCATGCTGGCAAAGGTACCAGAAGGCACAATGAATTCAACTTGGTTTAAATGGCACCTGCCATGAGCCTGGCAGCCACAGCTGAGCTGTTGGTGGTCTCAAATCCGATGAAAGAAGCAAAGCCTTCAGCACAGCAGTGCCCAAATTAATGGGCAGAGCAACAGGCAACAACTGTCTCCTTCCTCCATCTGCAGCATGAAAGGCAGAGGCCAGACCTCCCCCTGCCCCTGCACAAAAGAGCCCCCCCAGTTTGGGTGCCTGCAGGGGCTCCTGGCTTTGAGGCTCACTGCTGCCAGGGCCTGCAGACTTGCACTGCAAAGAGACACAGCTGCAGGAGCACACATCTCTGAGAGATGTGGCCAAAGCAACACTCATCAGCTGCCTGAATCACCGCTGCATTTTGCTGTGAGCAGAGTCCATTTTAATCCATACGATGACATTCACATTTTACCCCCTCCATAAAGCACTGAGTAAGATGCCAACAGGCATGACCAACCTTTCTATGTGGGTAATGCAAAGCCCAGTGCTCTGCTTCTCCCTCAGCTACAGCAGCAGAGAAGGAGGTGACTGCTCCCCAGGTACCAGCTCAGTGGTGAATCGTGCATTCCTTGGTCTGTCTCTTTGGTCCTGTTTGCAGCAGCAAATCCCCAGCCATAGTTACCTGCCCCACCAGGCTGCTGGCAGGATGAGGCAGTGTTTATGCAGTGCTTTGAAGCTCACCTGTGCTATGCAATTATCAAGCTTTTATTACATTATTCCTCCAACTTCAGAGAGCACTTAGGGGTCTGGATTTATTCAGGCTCCAACACACAGCACACTGCTTTATGCCAATGCAGAGCTTACTCCAAAGGATGCTCATCCCCTCTCAGAGTTCAGCAATGCTCAGAAACCCACAGAACTTCAGCACATCTGTCATCCCCCCTTCCCGTCCCCGCTTCTTTAGCTGAAGACTTTGGGGACTAAAACTATGGCACAGCCTAGCTGTCAGACACATTTCAAAGAGATGAGTAGGTTCAACAGCTACAGATCAAAGCCCATAGAAGAAACAGACAAATTTAAGTCATAAGGCTGAGGGGTAGCAAAGCAGGAGTCAGCACCTAAAACCATGTCTGGCCCCTCCTGTTGGTTCTAGAAAGAGAGCTGCTTTCCCCATCCCCTCCAACACGCCAAGCTATTCCTTCGGTAAAATCACCATTCACTGTTTCATGTCCTGCCATAACCTCTTCTCCTCAAAACCTCAAAGCTCTTCCTGCACCATCACATCAGGCAGGACGCAGGATGGAGGGGGGGAAGACAGGGAAAGCCATTTTGAATTGAAATGTTAAGGCAGAGAAACTTACTTTGCAGCATTTGCCTTGGTGGGGGATCCAGAGATCAGCCTGTTTAAACAGCATCTGGGCCAAATTCCTGCGCCACTTCCCCAGCAACTTGCACTGCTGCTGCTCTCCAGAAATGAGCCAGCAAAGAGGGAGAGAGAGCAAGACTGTGCAGAGCCCAGCGCTGCAGAGAATGAGACAGAAGCAGCAGAGTGAAGCACCAGGCTGCTGATTAATTCAGCCTGTTTCCAGTCATGCTGCAGCTCCAGCAAGGAGGCGGTGGATGGGGGTGGGGATGAGGGAGAGAAAGGAGGGGGGGAAGAAAAAAGGGCAAGGAGAGAAGAAAGTTTGCCCAGGATAGCACCAGATGTCTGTGAGAATGGTTCATTCATCAGCTGGAGCCGACAGAGCCCGAATCCCTGGGTTCCCTGCCTGGAGAGATGCGTATGCATGCACAGTGAGGGTTCATGCTGACACACAGGGGTCTGTGGAAAAGCAGATGGCAAATTAGACAGGACAAAGTGCTATAAAATATACTGCAGGGGAAAGGACACCTCAGTAGGCAAAGAAAGAGACTAGATTGAGGCAGAGAGAGCCAGGAATACTAAACCCCCTATATAAATCTAGGAGAGTCTTCCAGATGATTCCACAGCTTTGTATTGAAGTTCAATTTAAAACTATAAGCATCTGCTACTTAAACAACTTGAGATGGCTACAGGTCCAGCCTGACAACAGAGAGCAGCAAAAGCCCCTCTCAGCACCCAGTATTACATATCCTGAGCCCCAGAATCTAAACAAAAGGTGCATGTGAATTCTTCACAGCCACACACCATGCCTGGGGCTTCCCCTTTCCTGCCACCAGGGCAGTGCCACCGACAAGGCAGAGGGTTAGTGTTGAGAGGGAAGAGCTGGGTAAAACAACAGGTAATGGGATAAAAAGGCCTGTGGGGGTGACGAAGGAATAAGCTTTCTCTCTCATTCTCTCTTCTACAGCAGTGCTTCCTTCTCATTGTTGGAAAGGAGCACCTGTATAAGTGGGGATTTAGATATAGCTCCTACTTCAGCGCCGTCCTAAATCTCTCTGGGGCTTCCAAGTTCTGCAGAGCAACCATTAAAGCAATTACTTTCATTCCACATAGAAAGGGGTAAGGAACTGTCCCAGCCAAGAGCCTTGCCAAGGGTTACAGCTGCCCAGTACAGAACAGACAGGCACTGCAAAGCTCTCAGCATATCATGGAGCTTTGAAGACCAAGCACAGGTATCAGGACTCAGCCACCCTCCCTGGCCAAGCTCTTCCTTTCCTTCCCCAAGATCCACATGCCTGAACAGGCACAGCCCATATTCTGTGTTTAAAGCCAGATGTGCAGAGATTAAGAGGTCTGAATATTTACCACAAACCCAGTGCAGGGTCTGGTTATCACCCCTGTGCTGGCACTGAGTTGCACATCAGTATGTAACCTCACAAAGCTCTTAAAGCCAAAGTTGAAGGGAAGCTGACACTGCATCTAATGTAACTTCAGGAGAAAGCAGGGGGAGCAAGAGGCAAGACATCCTTCATCCTTCTATAGGGCATTCTGTTTCCTAGACGACAATTTTAAACCAGAGAGAGGAACAAAATGTCCTAATGACACAATTTTGCCTTCCTTCCTCTTTTCCTGCTATGAAACTACTTACCTCCTCCCTTCAACACAAAGAAAAAAGCAAGGAGAAGAAAGGATCAACAACAACAACACGGGGTAAGAATGGACAAACCCTCACGCAACACACATGTAACACCTCTCCTTTTATTATAGTGCTTATCTATTTCCCATGGCTCTGCTCCTTCTGGAGGCTCAACTGAATGTGACTAGAACAACTTGCTTGTGACAGTGCAATACCAGGAACAACCCTTGTGCTTCATGCAGGTAAGAGGTCCTGACACAACTTTCTTCCAGCTCAAAAACTCCAGCTTTGGTTGTGAACACAACTGGAAATGCATTAAATTCCCTCTTCTTCTTTACCCCACCACCGAGAGGCCTTGCTCTGAAGGGTTTTGTGTAGGGCAGTAATTTGTACTATGTAGCTTCCTCCTGACATCAGCCTAAACTGCATCTGGGTATGGATTTGTGCATTAAGCAACAGAATGAAAGAGCAGAAGCTGTAAACTTGAGATCTGGAGATAAAACTGAGGCTTGAAATAAGAGGCTGAGTATAAAGAGACTGAGACCCATACAAAAACTGGAGCATAGATGAGAGACAATCTGCAGGAAAAGATCAGTCTGTGACAAAGCCCCTGGAAGAAGAGCTGAGGTTTTAGAGAACAGCAGGGGATAAAACCAGAGATACAATTACTGGCAAGATGAGAAGAGGCAAAGGACTTGGGCTAATTTTTAGTCCAAAGGTAGGACTGCAGCTCTTGTTAGGCTCCCTGGAACAAGATAGCTCAGGACAGGCTGTGCTGGAGCTGGAGCAATGTGGACACATTGCCAGGGTCTGGCCTGGTGCCGCATCCAGGCTGCAGCAATCACACTGGGATAAGCCGGCTCAGTTGTTATTGGTGACTGTGGTATCAATGATGCCAATGATTTTTACTAGTTGTGTGCTGCAAATACATCTTAAGCAACTCAAACTCACGAGGCTCACACTGTCGTGTGGCAAGCAGTGCTGCTGTCAGCCTTGGTATATGCTGGTGTTGGAGCAGAGATTGTGGCACCTTTCCCAAGTATTAAATTCACATCAGAAATACACAGAAAATTCAAAAGTCAGGAGAAGAGAAAGAACAAGATATCAGCACATTTAATTTTAGCTTTTGGCACTGCTCCTGAAATAAACTCTGCCTTTCTCTGCAGTGTCTGGCTTGTGGCAGAAATTGGAAGGTGGCCTGTATTAGACCTGACAAACTCTGATCCTCAGCCACCTCTGCCAAGGGAACTGTCTCAGCCCATAGGAGCAGAGGACAAGTCTCTCATCTTCTGAGTGACAAATGCCTGTGCTTCGACAGTGCTCTGAGCACATCTTCTGTTCCAGGAGTGCTAACTCTTCACACACATATATTAGAGCAAAGAGGTTGCTTTCAGCTAGATTTGGGACTGATGTTTTCACGTGGGTTTATTTGATTTTTAGCATTTTAAAATAAAACCAGCACATTGAATTTACTACTGAGGTTACATACCAGGTGAATTTGTTCCCTTATCAGCATGTATGTGTCCAAGTTCTTCACTATGGAAAGGAAGATGGATTCCACTTTAAAGGGGGTGAGACAGGGATCTGCAGCATTGGGAAAAAAAAAAATAGGAGCAAACTTCTTAACACCAAATAATCTACTGCTACAAGAACAAATCCATGGTCTTTCCTCAGATCCAAACAAAGTAAGTTGTAAAATGCAGCTCTATGTTTCAAAAGGTTTTTGGTTTAATACCTATTGAAAAGAGTGTGATGATATCTTGCCTTCACTTTTAATCCCCATTCAGGAAGGAGGGAGAAAAGCTTCAGTAACTCAGAAGAAGAGACTAGGAGTTCAGAACACCACGATACCCCCCTAAATATCCTTGTGCAGGACATGTTCCTAATAGGCCTTTTAAAGGTCTATTACAATACTGTCCATGCTGCTGCCTGTCCAGCAATTTGATATGCAATTCCTGCATTGTACAGTGAAGAATGTCACCTGAGAAAGAGAGAGATGAACCAAAGACAGTGACCTACAGTGGAAGTGTCTCCACTGCGCTCTGCCGTGGCTGCAGCCATGCCACTGTTGGTGCTTCCAGGTCCTACCCAGAACACACCCCTGTACAGAATGGTAATTGCATCATCTCTTAAAATGATCAATGCCAGATTAGCCTATGATGTCAGTAATAAGAGAATAAGCAGGTATTTATCCTCATCGGAATGTTACCTCCATAGTAAAACAGCCATCGAATGTAAAACAACACAGTTCAAACACGTCCTCCAAGCACAGCAGCTCCAAGAGGTTCAGGCAGGAGTAAACCCAGGCCCTGCTGGACAAGCACAGGCCAGAACAGAGACCCCAGCAAAGAAGAAGTGTAGTAGGCAAGTGCTGGTGTTTGTTAAAAATGGAGTAGCTTTGAAGTCACTTCCACTGCTGTAGCAAGCTTTGAGAGCAGCTCTGAGGTGATCACCTAACAGGTACTTTGCACTAATCAACAAAACTACTTCTTGATGCTGGAAGCACTGTAAACAAAACAGCAAGAAAGGGATGCACAGAATAACAGAGAGGCAGCACCATGAGCTGGCAGATAAAGTTACTGTGTGGTGGAGAGAGGGACGTCAAAAAGGAAAGCCAAGAATGTGCTCTTCCCAGAGCCAGCTGACAGCTTGGTGTGTATCATGTTCTCCACTGGTCTCAAACTACGTGTCCCATTTCTGATTGGGATCCAGAATAAAAACCAGGTCAGTTTTTGGAGTAAGAAATACATTTTACACTCAGGTGGCTGCTGAAACTAAACCAGAAGTGACCAGCACGCTGCTCACTGAAGTGATCAAAATCATTTTACTTTTGGGAAGCAGTAACATGTGCCAAGCTGACCGTCTCTTGTCAGCCACAGCAGATATGTCTTTTTAGCTTCCACAGCAGCTATTCATGAAGATCTCTCTCTCTTCTTTTCCCTTTGTAATCTCAAAGCATGGCAAGATGGCATTCCTCCATACAATAGCTAGACTTAGCTGGCACTTTCTAAACCAGATGTAGAAATACTATCCTGCAGCATTCCCTACACATGCAATTACCCAAGAAATCCATCCAGTTACCACCAGAAAAACTGGCCTCAGATGATTTCATTCCCTTGGTGTCTTTAAAAACTCTTCTCAGTGAATTCAGCCTCTCAAGGTTAGTGCCCAGGGGACTGAAGCCCTACCTTAAACCTCAAGAAAGACACAGCATATGTGACAGCATATACTTCACCTATGTTGTTCCACCACGGTGCCTCAAGTCCCAGCCTGCAAAGGACTTCCCTACGGATACAAGCACATACATCCCTAGGAACGTGAAGGTGACAGAACACTCAGCTTTGATACTAACCATGGGTTATACCATAATGAGCCTTGACCCAAAATAGTGAAAAACAATTAAAAGGACTCGACATTGCAGTTGGGCATGACCCTTCTCAGGAAACCTACCTGCCACTTCTCCTCGAGGTCCACGGCTGTGTGCTTCTGTAAGCATGTGCAGCAGAAGGGGATTGCTCCTCAGGGGAGGTTGGCTCCGAGGGAGAGATGAGCTTGGCCACACTTATCACATCACCAGCTGTGGAAACAGAACGGGAAGCAGTCAATCAGTCTCCCTGTATCACTCCCTTTAGGACAAGAAAGTGATGACATTCCCAAAACTCAAATTACAAGAGTGGTCTTTAAAAGAACTGTGGACCTGAAAGTGCTTCTAAGAGCACATGAACCTCCTCTCTCTCCGAACGGATCCCAGTATCTTACATCGCCTCAAAAACTGCAGCAGCAGATGAATTAAGTTCCCAGCAGCTCCCAGGATTATTGCAGCCCTGACACACTTTAGGGCAAGCCTCCAAAACAAGCTGACAAAGCACTGGATTCCACCAGGTGCTGGAGCATGCTGTCACCCCTGGCTATTTGTCTTGCTATTCTTATCTACCAGGAGCTTTGTCCACCTAATCCCTAATGGAGCCTGCAGTAATGAGCCTTCCATTTGCTGAACAGCACATCCAGTCTTTGACAAGGCTATGCTGCTGGGCTGAGCATGTATGTGACCACCATTCAATGGGCCAAAAGTCATAAAAGCAATTCCAGATTTCCAAGGAACTAGGTCTTCCCCTTCTTCTTTTTAGCAAAGCTGAACCTGTAATAGAATTGAGATAGGAAGCAGCTCTAGAACTCACATCCTCCTTCGAGCCCATTTCCCCCTTGATCTTCCATGGCACAAATATGTTCTCCTTCCACATATGTATTTTCTGGTCAAAACAAAGGATGTGTGTATATTGCTCCAGAGGATTCTCTTATATAGAACCACAATGAAGTATTCTAAGATGATGCTATGATTTGTCTTGGGAAACTTCCTGTTGATCAGTAACTCTTGGTTCTACTTCTTATCACACACAAACTCAGGGCTTGGACTTCTTGTAAACCCAAGCAAACAAGGAAGCAGCCAGATCTGCAAACCAACCCAAACCAGCCACACATCTCCTATATACAACAGGATTGCCTTTTGCCAACTGGGATTTACTACCTTGGCCTATACCATACTGCTTCTTCAAAGAAGAGGGATTCTGGAGAGCCCATCCTTGTGGCAGCCACTGCTCTCCATGATGCTCCATCATGCCAAGGAAAACACAAGGCACCCAAAGCTCACCCAGAAAGCCCCTCCTGCCCCACGCTGAAGAGTTCCATGTCAGGATTTCCTCTCATGCAGGCAAGTCCTGCACCTGCATTTTGGGAAGCAGCAAGCATTGAGTATTCAAAGTGCTGCTTATCAAAGCACTGCTTGCAATACAGCAACCAGCACCTGCAACTGCCATTTTTTGGCTGCTGGCTGGCTGGCATGAGCCACAAGGCTGGACTCTGCCCTACTTTGCTGTGCTACGACCCTTGTCAGTGTGCACACACCCAGGGAATGAAGCTATTTCAGTCACTTCATATCCCTGCCAGGCCATTAGCAATTGCAAAGAGAGAATCAGAGAGCTACTGGAGCGCAGCTGACAAAGAGCTCCCAGCAAAGGGCTGGGAGTGGGAAGGAGGAAAAGGTACTTTTGTATGCTTGCACACACAGCACAGAGCCTCAGTATCTTCCCTTTAACTTGAGAGTGACTTCAATATAAGGGAAGGCAATGAGGGGCTGATTTTGAGGTCACTAATAATAAAAGGGCTTGAGAAATAAATCAGTGATTCTTCTTTTCCCCCCCCTCTGACAGAAGATAGATCTCCTGAAGGATTCTGCACCATGCTCTCACTCCTTCAAAGCTAACAGCCTGAATTTCTCTCTGGATCTGGACTTCAAAAGCATAATTATGTATGACACAAGTGGGTAAGCCAAGCCAAGACAAAGGGGAAGCCAAAGTCACAAAAGCAGAATGAGAAAACATATCGTGGGCTGCTGGTGCTCATCCCATGGAGCCCGTATCATTAGGAGCCACGGGTGGCTGTGGCAGGAGGGCAGGGGACAGGATTTGCTGCACTCAGTGACATTCTGTGTTAGGCAGCAAACTGAAATGTGATCCTGAATGCAAACCACACCATTCCTTACAGTTCAAAGCACATCATCCGCATGCTTGGGAACACCACCCTGAAGTCCCTCAGTGCCAGGAAGCAGGAACTAGGGTATCCTACTAGGGTATCACACAGTGTGAGGTGTCCCTGCCCATGGCAGGGGTGGTGGAACTAGATGATCTTAAGGTCCTTCCCAACCCAAACCATTCTATGCTTCTATACACAATAAGGGTGTTAAAAGATTGGTTGGAAAGAATGAATATTCCCTACCTAGTCCAATTCAAAAGCAATGAACAATACAAGAGCTTGTGAAAGGACCCAGTGGTGCATGCAGCCCTGCTCCATCAGCAGCAGGCTGTCCAGAATTTGAACACACTGACCTGAAACCCAGAAGCAGTTCAGTTTCTCTCACATCCTCAACCGAAGGTGCCAACAGTGGTTAGACTGTAGACATTTCACACAGAGAAAGCAAGAAGCCAGGTCTCTCCTGTGCCAATCTGGATGTACAAAACAAGTGGAATGTTTCATTTTTCCAAGTTTCAAAAGGGCTTTGATTTACAACCAAGAATTCCAGACACAGCTAAGCCTGGACAGGTTGGGATAGCTTAGTATTAGGATAACTGAAGCCAAAAGCAAAGACAGGCTACAGTGATAAACCATCCTCCCACAATTGCTGCACCAGGAATGGCACTGGAACCATATAAAATGTGGGGTTTGTGCTTTCTTGCACATCAGAATCTAGCACGATATGAATTCTGCAAGAAAATGGCAGGAATTGTGCCACACCAACTAAAAAACCTCATCAGCATTACAGAGGTTTCTGCAGACATTCAGAAAACAGCTTCACACAATGAGGCTGAGGCAGTTGATGAGTTCTGTAGGCAACGTGCAGATGTGCAGAGCTGTGCATCCATCCACTCCATCCTCTCTAATTCCCACCCATCACCCCCATGGGTGTCCCCCCATCACCCCCACCCAACAGCAGGGACTCGCCACACTCTGGACCCAGCCCAGGAGTTCTCTGCACCACTATTGCTTCCACACTAGAGTATCTGCCTGCCTCTGCCCTCCCTGTGTGTTATCTCTCTTCTGCCTGCCCAGGCCATTAGTCACTCGTGCTGTTGACATGTTAAACTGGGCCAGACAGGAGGGTAAAAATGACGTGGGACTTTGCTGGAACATGTCACTGGGCGTCAAGTATTCAGCCGCAGACAGTCAGAGATGCCTGAAGCTGTGGTTGCTCTAATCAGACACCAGAGGCTCCAAGTGCAGCCAGTTCACTTTCCCAGCATGTTCCATCACTCCTCAGGATTCTCATGTCTAGAGCAGTCCTTGGATCTTTGAAATGGCTGGATGTGGTGTTCAAGTGTCATCGTGCTGCATTCAGCAATGAGAAATGCTTCCAAATCATCCAGTAGAGTGAACCCAACATAGGGTCCACCAAGTTACTCAATCTAGTGCACCTTTAACAGCAAATGAACTTTCTGGAAGTCCTGTATGCTGAACTTGGCCAGTAGTTACCACATAACTGTGTGGAGAGGTCTGCAATGCACTTAGACTATACCCATTTTATATCTGTAAGAATAAAAGAGGCCAGTGCTCAGGTTGCCATGTGTATCTGACACCCAGACCTTTCCAAACGCCAAACTCATTCCTGTTTGCAAGTGCCCTGAGCAAAGAGTTAAGTCTTGTAGCTTGATCTGAGAGCATCAAGAAGTGCTTGAAACATCCTGCTGAAGAGCAGAAGCCTCACAAGGGTCCATTCAAACATTTGTCTATGAAATCATCTTTCAAATAACACTGTCTTCTGCAGGAGAGTATTTATAGAGGTAACAAACACTGCGCTTGCAGATGCTCCTTTGAAATCCAGGGATTTCAAAGCATGACAACTTAACCAAACCTCACAACATCAGTATGGTGATATTTAATAAGGAACTATACAGCATGATCCATTAGGTACAGCACTTCTAAAACAACTGGCAAACAGAAAGATCAGATAACTGTACAACCTACAGACACTTGGAAAGAAAAATGTGCTTCAGAAGCTGCAGGTCTTTAGGGAGAAAATAAATCAACCTAATGATCCTGTTTTCCCTAAGTGTTCCATCACTGCTGCTTTCATGGTATTTACTGAAAATTCCCAACATAGATAGAGTCTATGAAAAATGATGGGGAGTCTGAACATTTCTTGCTGCCAAAAGTGGATTCCTCAGGAGCAGAAGCCTGAGCTGTCACCAAGAATAGAAACACGGGGGAACAGAGACCAACCAAAAAAGCAGCTGCCTTGGAGAGAATGGCTTAGATTAGAGCTGGTGGGTTTGATACCAGCACAACCACACAGTCTTCCTCCTCCTGAGTAGCTGATCATTTGCAACATGGGCACGTTTGCTGATCTCTGGACTTCCAAAAGTGCATCAATTCATACTGTCAAATTGCTTTGAGACTCACTGAGAGCACAGAGTAACTCCAGCAAGTGAGCTGGCAGCCCCACTCCTGGTGCAGGAGCTGCTTGTGAAAAACCTTGTCAGAAATAGGGCCAGTTGAACATCCTCTGCTTCACTAACCCTAGATTATAAACAGGGATGTGCAGATCTGCTCCAGAGAGAGACTGTGAAATCAATTTATTAGTATCTGTAAAGTTAAGTGAGATCTGAATTAGTGTTGCATGTGTGCTAAGTATTATCAACGCAGCAGTGGTCATGTATCTTGTCTGTGCATGGCTGTGAAAAATCCCAGTTGATTTCACACTTCCCTTGCTAAATGACAGGAATTAGAGAGATCCACTCTACCGTGAATCAGGAATAGGATTAAACTTGACATGAACTTACAATTTGTCTTCCAATTGACAAGTGTGCCTTTGGAGGTGAAATTACCTTGTGATTAACCCTTACTCATTGAGTTTTCCAACAGAAAATCTCTCTGACTTCTTTCTTCAGCACAGGACACGCACATTAGACTTCTTTCAAAGGGCAGTGGTGGCTTGAAGCAAAAGCTGAGCAACAAGGAGGGAGAAGGGGAGTAGGAAATAGTCAATGGTTGGACTTGATGGTCTTAAAGGTCTTTTCCAACCTGGCTGATTCTATGATTTGGCCCACTTGTAAGAGCCAGACCATTGGTTTACTTGCATGATTAACATTGGTAAAACAAGATGCTACACAACCAAAACAAGGCATTTATTTCTGTTTTAATTTTGTGCTGGTGAGTTGAGAAGTAATTGATGGCTATGATCAAAAGAATGATCAGATCAGTCTACTTACTGTTTCCACTGGGGCTGATACTGTTTCAAATGAAGGGATAGTAAATCTGAAAGATCTTTGCTGTGTTCATCTTTCCTTACTTTGTTAAAAGAGAGTTGGGAATTAAAGGATTGCTTTATCTTTTCTGCTTCAGGTACTCTAAGCCTGCCACAGAAAGACACAGCATGTGTACAGTCTGGATCAAAGTGGGAAAGGCAACAAAAGGCACAATTGTGAAGGATGGAGGGGCCCCTCCAGCCTCTGCAGAGCGCTGAGACATCATCTGCTCTGTGGCGCGATGCCTTGAATGACAACTAAACCATTTCACAGCAAATGTAGGGAAGGATTCACTGCAAAAGTGGCAGCTGTCACTCATCGTTGGGATATTGGTTATTATGGGAAGCAGGATCGTTAAAACCTCCCTTAAAACTACCTCCCTTAAAACCCATCCTGAAATGCCAGAAACCCACAAAAAGGCAGCAGCCCAAAATAAGAGTCAAAAAGCTTGTGCTGTATTTATAGAACCTTCCAGCAAATCAATGTTTGCTGATGTACGCTGCCTCACAGATAAAAGTGCAGCTCTTTCTCTTAATTCCAGGTTATAAATAAGGGTGTTATACACATAGTTTATAGTAAATCTAGGCAAAAACCCAGCCTACAGCAGTGTTTGCCATGTGGAGATATTGAACAATATCATGCTGATGGGAAGGTGTTCACTGGGAGTTCCCCAAAGCAGCACCTGAAGGGCATTAAGCAGACCAAGCTCCTACATTCATGCAAAGCAAAGCACAGCCCTTATGCAGAACAGACACTGAGCAGTTCGAGAGATTTGTGTATTTTGCTATTCCCACAAGAAGCTCCATGCAAGTTTTATGATGAACATTTGTATGATGAACTGTGTCTAGAATTAGAGCAGTGAGCTGACTCACTCCACTGAGAAAGGAAAACAGAGGAGCTCTTTACAGCTCCTTAAGAACTACTCTCCACTATTCACTCAAGAGTATTACAGATAAGGCTCCAAAGTGCCATATTGAGCAGACAAATGGTTCCATACATTATCACAGGTGTTAACCCAACCCAAATCCTACTCCTCGCAGGCCTGCGTGCAGGACAGTGCTGCCCAAGCCCTCATAGGGCACTCTTTTTGGTCAACCCTCCAGAAGGACTTGCCTTTTGGCCAATCCCCCATGGCCCAGCCCTGCTCTTGGCTGGTCCCACCCAACCATAGGTGTATATAAACCCTTCCCATCCCACCTTCACCTCAGGGCTGCCTTTCTCCCTGGAGTACTGTGGTCTCTGCAGTGCTTGTAGCTGCTTCTAGCAGGTACTTTGGGTAGGACTCTAACAGAGTCAAGGGTGGCCTCAGAGATACAGAGACTAAAACAGAATGGAGTATGAAGTCCAGGGGAAGGAGGTTTGTTTTCTTGGTTCCACTTGCATGTTGATTTGTTTTGTAACCAAGGCTAAGACAACTAATATCTTAATCTTCTCATCTGATAAAAAATGTTGGCAATGTGTTTATTTAGAAGGTCATGATTAAGAACAGCATTATGTAAAGTGTTTTGATGTGCTTAAGTAAAAGACAACAAAGCAGTGTCAGGCACTGTTCTAAGGAACAAAAGATACCTTGCATAAAGCCATCATAATGTAGCTATTTATGTGTATGCCTGTATTGAACAGGCTTCTTAGAAAGCAAATCTAGTTTGCTTGGTAGGTTATTCAAATTTGGCTATATTTGAGCAAGACCCGTAGTTCAGTGCAGCACAGCCCCTATCAAGGAAGTTTGTTTCTGTATAAACATGCATTTCTAAGGAACCCAAAGTGTTCCACAGAGGTCATGTCCTCCTATACCATTGTATCTCCTCATGTATGAGCTGTCTGTTCAACTACGAACTTACTCTGCAATTGGTGGGAAATAATAGGATTTTAGGCAAGCATGGAATAACTGCTTCCTTTTTTCAGGAAAAGTAGCAGTATGTACTACTTGGTGAGATAGACAGGTGCTTCTGCTTATCTGCTGCTACCTTGGTAACTTTTAAGACTGGTCAGAGTAGCTTAAAGAGACTTCTGTAGCACAAGCTGTCCTGTGGAAGCTCAGTGAGTCTTAACTGTGTGCTAGAACACTCCTGTCTGTGGGTTTTCCCTTCCTCTCTGGCTATCTTTTAGGTAGATAATATAATGTAAGACAAACTTCTTGTGCTTTATGTAATGGGATTTTTACCTGGGATTGCTGGCCCTTTTCTTATCAATCATGGCCTGTCTTATCCTGATAGGAGAAAGCTCCCAAACAACAGACAAACAGCAGTAACATAATCCAAGAGCTCCATGGATCACACCTTTCAGAAATACCACACACGGATGAATGTCTGAGGCAGAACGAAGCGTGCCACGAACTTCTGCTGAGCAAAAGCCTGCGGTGAGGTAGGAGCAGGAGCAAAGCAACCGGCTGAGCCGAGGGTTAGGCAAACTCCTGAAGGCGTTTTAGCCGCAATTTGGGGCCAGCCCTAAAACCCTGACGCCGATACGGGGGGCAGCGCTGCCGGGGCTGAGGAGCCCGGCGGGGGCTGCGCTGCGAGGCGGAGCTGCGGGAGAAGCCCCGGCGGGTGCGCTGAGGCGCGAACACGTGTGGGAGCGGCTCTTCTCGGTCTCTTTCATTTCCTCTCCCTCTTGGGCCGCTCGGAAACGCTCCGGCGAGATGCCAAGGGGAGGCTGCGTGAGGGGAGCGGCGCTGCCGGGCCCGAGGGGCGGCGGGATCGCCGCCGGCTCTGCCTCGGGCCTCTCCCCCCGCCATGGCGGGCAGCCTCCAGCCGAGCCGGGGATCCCGCTGTGGGAGCGGCCGGCCGGCCCTCCCGGCGCCGCTCCCCCGACGGGACGGAGCCCGGCCGCGCCCCGCCGCCGTTCGGCCCGTACTCACCAGCCGCGCCGGGCACTCTCGGCGGGGAAGCCGCTGGCCCGCCGGGCCTCCCCCCGCGCCGCCGGGGCCGCCATCAGGGTCACTGGCAAACGGGACGTCACGGCGCTGGGGTGGAGGGGATACCCCGCGATGGGGCTTCGGGGCGGCCTCAAGAAGCTGGTGTCTGGTTGGTGAGATCCCGTGCGGCCACCCGTAAGCCGCGCGCTGATTGGTTCAGGCGGGGTGGAGCGCGAAGCAGAGCATCCGCCCTGGGGGCAGGTCGGGGCGAGCCCTGAGGGGAGCCCGGGCGGGCTCAGGAGCGGCGGCTCAGCCCCGGCCGCAGCGCTGAGGGGAGGGCGGCCGCCACAGCGCCGAGCTGAGTGCCGGGATGCCGTCGAAGGGACGGTGCTGAGAGCAGTGAAGTGAGGAGATGAGGAGAGCCCACGAGTGGCCTGTGGCGTGAGGCGCCATCCCCTTGGCTGAGGTGGGTGCCCCTGTCAAAGGAGGGTGAGGGAGAACGGGTGTCCCTTTGCCAGGGCTGCGCCTCTGCAAGGGGAGGGTGACACCTGCAGATCTCCCTCTGAAAAGCTGCTTTTGCCGTAGATAACCAGCGGACCGGCGGTCTCGGAGGAGCCCTGAGGTGAGCTCACCCGCTGGGTGCCGGGTGCGCAGGGAGCCGTGCGGGGAAGGAGCACACAGCCCTACCAAGCCGGTAATCTAACGAGAAATCTAAGCCGCTGCAGAATCTGGAAAGGAAATCAGAGGTGTGAGGCGGAGATGGCCCGTTTCTGTGCCTCCGAAAGGAGATTTGGGGGTTGTCTTCTCAATTCATACTGGCTAAATTGAAAAGATGCATGTTCCTTAGCTTTAATTCCCTTCCTCTTCCTGTAATTCATTGCAGAGCGGGTATTATCCCAGGTTGTGATGCAACAGTTCCCATGTGAGATTTTGCCTTACAAAGCTGATGATAGTTAATGTATTAAGCTGCAGGTGCAGTTGTTTGTGATTTTTATGGTAATAAACTGTACAAAGGCTCTGCACTGTTTTCCCTGCAGATGCAGTTTAGGATGAGAAAGTAGTATTTTGGGAGTGTACTTAATACTCCTTTGAGACAGCCTGCTTTCATGGTGCCTGGATACATACGGAGTGCAGGAGTTCTACAAGTGTGATTTCAGCTCTTTCAAATGCAATGTAACGTCTGGTGAGGAAAATGAAAGGCACAGAACTGCTCTTCCTGAGCTTGTTATCCAGAACAATTCCCTTTAATCAGTTAACAAAGAAACCCCACAACTCTTAATACACTTGAGTGACACTGTAACTGGTTTTGGTTTAAAATGGCAGGTCTGGGGAATTTTATGGTGTCATATAGAGACAGTACAAAGAAGGGGAAGAGGATAAATGTGTTCCTGGAGTTGTAATAAGATGGTGAGTCGTGCTTAGTGCTGCATGAGCATCTTTAGTTCCTCTTTAGATTGTTCCACTCCTAATAAAATATGCCTAATTAGTAGAAGGTTTTATTTAAATGGTCAGAGTAAAGATACATCTTGAACAGAGATCTGGAGTCTGGATTGTTTCCCTTCTGACACTGATTCCCTGTGGGTTTCGAGCAAGCCACTAATAAAACCTGTTTTCACTCACAAGTGTGCTGTGTATAGAGTTTCTGTCAATGAGATGTGCAGTTATAGGAGCTGATAGACTGGATCTTTAACCTATTTGTGCTTTTATTTCCTCCTTAATACGTGTGATCTCTCAGTCTACTTCAGAGTGATTTAGGGACCTAGTGCTTGTAGAGCGTGTTGTGTTTAAGTGGAAAAACATTATCAAAAGGTGGTGTTACCAGGATGGTTGGAAGAGCAGAAACACCCTTGAATTGGACAATGTTGCTATAGCTTCAGAAATAGCACAGGTACCCAGAGAGCACTTTTCCTGTGTATTCTAGTACTAGATGACAAAGGGAAACCTCAAAAGGTGAATGCTGGGAAGTACTCAAGAGGCACTAAACTGGTCTGATATTTGGATCTGAGAACTTTGGTGTAAAGACGTGTTCTACAAGCAAGCCATCCTCTCTATGTTTTAATATTAGAGTTGTGAATGAATGCTCTAAAGCTAAACAAGATAATATCACTTCTGCATGTTTATAGTAATGTAATATTCTGGTGTGGAAAGCTCAAATCAGTCCATTTTGCCTGCAAATGAAGATTACTTCCCATCCTTGCTTCAAGATAGCTATTAAAACTATTCCTTGGGTGCTTTTTTTCCCCACATCCTTGTACTTCCTGGAACTGTTTCACTGTGTAAAGGCCTCTTATATCATTTTGGTAAGAAGGGAGTTCACAGAAATGAAGCAGCTACTGCAAACCTCTCTGTATAGTCTGAAAAAGCTAAATTTCATGCTCCCCATGTCCTCAGCGCAGGGATATAGTGTCTCCTCTTGGGACCATGACATATGGGCAGAGACGTGGCTCAGTTTGCAGTAAGCTTCCGCCTCTGGCTTGCAATGCCTGACAGATCCAGGAGAACTATTAGACCTCCCTGCATGTGCCTTTCAGTCAGTGCTCATCAGTGTGCTGCTGCGGGTAGAGCAGACAGGAAAATTTGAGTAGGACCACTTTAAAGCAGGTATTGTATGCAAAAAATCATCTTTCTTTGCCTTTGTTTTTAGGTAGTTAAGCTCTCTGGCATGATGAAGTTGCATTTTTAATCAATACTCGAGTAGCATTTCTGAACAAATGATGTACAAATTAAATTGGAGAGAAAATGTTGTATTGTTTAGGCAAGGCAATTGCTGTGTGTCTGATTCCCCCACCCCAGGCACATTGCATGATAGATGCTAGGAACTGACCATGTTTCTGATATGTATGTAATGATAAGGGGAATTAAAAGGGGAAGATTGTTACAGAAGCTGAGTCTTAAAAGCAGTAGTTGAGCTGACCAACACCTCTACCAAAGCTGAAGGGAAGATGGTATTTCAGTTTAGCTAAATGATATTCCTTCCCAGCTCCTATATATTGTTTAATAAATAAGGGAGATGCACTATAATTCAATGTCTAATTATAAAAGAGACTCTATTCCTCAAAAGAGAGAGATTCAGCCTTTTAGTAATAAACAGCATCTGCTTTGTTTTTCTCCAAACTGAAAGGTAATTGAACTGACAATTCCAAGCTGTCCTGAAAAATGACAGATGACTGAACTGGGAGTAGGAAGAAAGCAGAAGCTCTTTTGTGCTGAAGAAAGGGGAGATGACACACTATAGTTGGATCTGGTTCCCTTTTACAGATGTCTTTCAGAGGTTAAGCAGCTCCGGGTGACCTCAGCCAACTCCTTTTATTGTTGAATTTCTTAATGTCAGCAATGGGTGTTACAGTCCCAGGTAGAGCAGTATTTCCTACGTAGTCATTTTTATAACAATCTTGTCCTTTCTTCTCTTTGTGGCCATAGAAACACATGTGGTACAGAAGAGAATCTGCTTTTATTACATTCTTCCCAGCTCACTGGGAAGAGATAAGACTGGAGTGCTTTTGGTTTGGACTATTTGTTTTCTGCTTAGTTTTGAGGCTAAGCTAACTTTCTTTTGTCTGCTGGTCTCTAATAGTCAAAACAGTCCCTGTTTGTCTCGCATGGTGATTAAGCTGCTTCACAAGTGCTCTTGAGATCTGTAATGAGTAAAATGGTGAAGCTATTTTGGCAGATCAGCTGTTCTGTCTGGGTCACAAGCACCAACACTTATTTACTGCACTTGGACAGATTCACAGAAACAAGCAGTTGTGGTAATGTTTCAATATGTGTGTGAGAAAGGCTGAGCAGAGCATTAGGAGGGGTTTGGAGCGGGGAGAGCTGATGGTTACAGCAAGGCTCCGAAGCCAACAGCTAGGAATTTTGTTCCTAATGCTGTGGGACATTATTGTATGGCTTTAGCCAACCCATTCACTGTCCTGCTCTCCAAAGAACAGGCACAGAAACCACATCTGGACAGGCTTTTTCCTTAGCTTTGCTGCCCGAGTCTCTAATTCATGCTGTCACACAGTGTTCCAGATACAGGCATGTGGGTAAATCCTTTATCTAGACAGAACTAGATCTGGAATTAAGGCTTTAGAGAAACTCCAGTAATACCAGTTAAGCTGATAAGACTCCATCAATAGGCCAAGCTTGTTTGGTGACTATTTTAATACTTAATTATGAATGAAGGCAATTTGTTGCCTTTCCTGTCTGCAAGTAGTATCTGCAGGTCTGTTGTATGTGGTCTAAGACTAGCAGCTAGATACTAGGTTTTCTCAAGGTATTTAGCATCTCCCTAGAGCAGGTCATAGTCATTGCTTTTTGGTTGCATCAGGCATGTTTGATGAAGCAACTTCTGCTCCAAGACTCAATCTAGTAAATGGAATAGTTTTGGATTTTAATGGCCCTGGCATGATTTTTACACTGAGGCCAACATGAGGTGATGTGAGAAGAAAAAGGCAAGAAGAGAATGTTCATGTAACAAATATCAACAGCCCCATTCCCAGCATTCTCTCCTTGCTGTGCCTACATTCTTGGCATTCCCTATTTGCTGCACCCACTTTATTCCTGTGCATCTCAGGGGCATATAGCGAGTAAGTTCCCCTACAGCTGTCAGGACACTCTTTATGGCATTACATTTTCAGCTTGTAAGAAAATTGATCAGGGCTATCTTGAGTTATCTGCATCTATTCTGCATTCCCCCAGCAGATTCTCTGCATTGTTTTCTGTGGGAGGAAGCTTTCTGTCTTGGTTTGTACATCAGGTGGCTTGTCACAACTTGGATAACACACACATAGTGTGAGGGTGGGTGAGCTGCAGCAGTACAATGCAGAATCACAATGTGAAACTTTGAGCACCTTCAGCTATGTTGAGTGAGTCGGGGTTTGCTTTGGGGAGCTAAAATATCACTACAGTTCTCTGAAATCAGGAAGCGCCCCTGAGGAAGAAAGGTCCGTGTTAGCAACGTGGTTTACCACACTTATTGTGCCAGATGCCATTAAAAAGTCATTGCAACAGACACAAAATTCCTTACACTGGCGATTGTGAATGGTAGTTCTTGATGACCACAGGTCCTCATGTCTGAAGAGAACGGGCTTAGGAACAAACGCAAAGACCACAGAAAGGATGAAGTGAGGTGCTTTGGAGAGCTCTCGCAGGAAGGTTTCCTCTGCCTGGGGTTGGACAGAGGCTGAGGCACATGGAATGCAGGTTAAGCCACATCGCTCTAAAGAAATTGCTTAAGTGTTAGAAGTTTGTCAAGGAGGTGGTGGGCCTCTGAAACACCAGAGCTGGTGAAGCAAGGACTTCCTCCAGGCTAGAGGTTCCTTCTGTTAGAGTTGGGATGTGATGTCAGATTCCAGCAACCACTAAGCAGTTCTTACACATCCTCAAGGGAGTTACACCCACCCTGGTTTATCTTTGATACTGACAGCATCTAAAGCACTCGGATGTTGGATTTTTCCTCTTGATTGATTAGAAGCTTGAAAGAATTTGGCCTCATACAAGTTTGTGTCAAGTTAACATTACAAATTAAGGCACTGCAAGTTAAGGATCGCTTTTGTTCTCCACTCAAGCCTGGGTTTTTTGTGTTGCAGCCTCTGCTCTACTGAGAGAGATGATTGCTTTCTGGTCTCTCTGTGTCTTGCACTGTCATGAGACAGATCCTGCTGGAGATGAATTTGCTCGCAGTGCATGTGGAATGGAACGACCACAAGGCTCCTTCTTTCACTACTCTGTCAGTTCATAAGCTTTTAACTTGTGTTTGCCAATAGAGAGAAGAGATATGAAGCAAAGCTCGAGCAAATATTTTCTGCCTATGAACCCTCTCGAAGTTCAACAGCTCTCCCAATAGTTTCTAGTTGCTCTTTTGTTTGAGGCAGGGGCCCCTGGGCTCCAATTTAAGCTCTGCCGCTTAGTTTTCAAAACCACCTTTGAAGTTGCATGTGTTGATGCTCTCAGCAAGTGGGAGTGAGAGGTCACTTCTTTCTTCCTTTGAATGAAAAGAAACAGTCTAGAATATCTTCCTGCTTAGCGTTTAGTTTCTTGCATCAGCCTTACAAAGCAGCACATTTACTGTGTACAGTAGCACTAAGATGGGGATAAAAATTAGGAGCATGTTAATATCTCAATCCATGCCGGAGTTGCTTGTCTGGAGAAGTGTGTTACACCACCACATGCTGAGTTCCTGCATTTGCTGTGACAACACTAGGAAGTTAATCTTTAGGTGACATGTAGTGGGAGCTGCGAGTCCTAATAGTGGAGAAGTTTTCACAATAATTAAATTGCACTGCAAGGACACAGACATTCCTGGAGCAGAGTTGAGAGACTGTGACAAGATAAGGGACGTGTTATCACCAGGGTTTGTCTTCGTAACATTTGCACTAACGTAACTGCTGTTACTAATGTTAAACTTACGTTATGTCATCTGTGACCATTGTCTTTAGGCAGTATCATGGCATTAACAGTAATATTCCAAGCAGAAATTGCACATCTTGAGTGGCTGTTGATACAAAACCAGGTTTTGTTTAATATTCTTCTGATTTATTGATAGCAAAACCTGGATATTGATGTCTCCAGACTGCTCTGAGAAGTTTAGAAGCTATGCCAGACACCAAGCTTTGTCTTACTCTTAGTACTTAAAATACTCCGAGCTAATCTTAGATTATATTTTATCACCACAAACTCTCCTAGAAAATCCAGGCTATTCCTAGACTACCGAAACCATGTGAACCTGATCCTCTAGCAAAACAATGTCTGTGTTGCCTTTTCCACCCTTGCTTACAGCCAGGCAGGATTTCAGCCTTTGCTGCGCTGAAGCTGCCTGGTGTTTGCAGAGGAAGTTGGGTATTTTCCTAGAGCATGAATGTGTTCGCAAGCTGGGGAAGACATTCGACAGTAATTGCTTCGCAAGCAAGTCCATCTCAGCAGCTCCTTTATCAGGAATATCTTTCTCTTACCACTTTGATCTCTGCTATTTGTAAAATGTGTCGCTTGTTTGATTTTCTAGGGCTGCCCTTTTAAAGTCGGGCAGCTGCAGGCTCCTAAAGTAGCCATCATTCAACTGGCAGCTGTTGGCTGTATCTGGCTCTTCAAGTCCAGCTAAAAGTAGCTGCTCGAAGTTTTCTGAGCTGTTCTTTAACTTACAGGAGGCTTACTGAGAACTTCTAAATGCTCATTTTGAGGTCAGACATGAAACCAGAGAGTCTGTAAGCCGATGCTATGAACATGTACTGGGGACTTGGAGGGATCTTGGAATCTAGCTCTGATTTCATCAATCTTTGTGTTGTCCTGGGTGCATCACTTCTGCAGCCTCAGAAAGAACATCTGAAACATTTGTAATATCCTCAACTCCTATAGCTCCATTTCCCCACCCTTTCCAATATTGGGAGAATTCACACCCTCCCCCAGCACCCAAATGTGGCAGTAAGTTAAACCCCCTTAAATACAAGGTCCTTGCTATTAAGACAAGAAAAGGACCTTGCTAAGGGGTTTTAACCAGAAATTTCATCCAAAAATAACCTCTCAGGAATCTTTTTGAAGCATTTAGAATGGGAATGTTAGCAGGCAGTGTTTGCAGACCATGGTTTGAAGCTGAATTGTACAAAGCAGCAGTATTCTGATGTTACCCTCATCTTGGTACAGCTGGAACCATGACACCCCCCTGCAGAGTACAGCTGGGGAGATCAACCCGTGCGGTGGCTTGTGTAAAAGAAGTGGGTTTAATTGGAGGCTGGAAATCTGCATCTCAGTCTGCTTAAAAGAAAACATTGATTATCTCTAAATTAGATGTAGTCTTGGTCCAGAATAATCCTAAATTTACAGGGGCCTGGATGTGAACCCTGCAGCTTGCGTCTCAGTTGTGTGGTACGTGCTGTGCTTACACTGCCTGTTCCACTCCCATCTTTTTGTGGGTGGCAGAGTGGGGAGCAACTGATGTGGAGGAGAAAACCCCAGAAGTAACCCCTGTAGCTGGCTCATCCTTTCATGGGAGCAGCACTGTGGTTGTAAAAGCCTCCAGGTGAGAACCAAGCTTTCCCCTCTACAGCCGGGGGAAAGCTGCTTTTATTCCATGGCTTTATCGAGGAATCGAGGCCTGATGCTTACCTTTCACTGTGTGTTATTAGCCTCTTTTCAAGCTAAAAGAATGGCAGGAGGGTCAAACACTGCAGGTGCAATCTGAATTCTGCCCTCCTCTATTTTAATTGCAATGTGTAATCACTGTTACATGTTTTTCCTACAGCCTGGGTGCCTTAATCAGTGCTCAGAGAGGATGCTAGCTATCAAGTTATGGCTTTGCCGGGTGTATTCTTTGCTCTCCGAGCTTGATGAGCTCTGTCCCCCTCAAACACCCAGTGGACAAGGTGCGAATTTCCCTGCTAGTAACTCTTGTCAATGATTCCTCCTTGCTAGCCTGCCTTGCCTTACAGATAAACTAGGCATAAACCCTGCGTGGCTTCACCTCCGGAGCCCTGTACTCATGCCCCGCTTCCCCCGGAGGTGATGGGTACAGCCTCCGTACTGCCCGGGAGGGCTCCGGTGCGCGGCTGCTACCTCCCGCCTCTCCGCGCTGCCCTCCGCGCCCCCTGGTCCTTCCCCGCTGCGCCTGCGCGGGCAGCGCTGAGAGCGCGCAGGCGCCCCTCCCGCCTTAGGCGGAGCGATCGCGCAGGGCGCTGACAGTGCCGCTCTCGCGAGAGTTCCTGCGGGAACGGCGGCGGCGGCGGAGCAGGCGGCGGGCGGCCGGGGGGGGGGGCCCGCGGGACGGGGCCGTAGCGGCAGCCGAGGCGGCGCTGGAGGGGCGGCCGGGCCGCGTGGGGCCGGGCAGGCGGCGAGGACCCTTGGGCGGGGCGGCGGCCCCCAGCGCTGCGCGGTGGTGAGTCCGGGAAGGGGGGGGAGTGTGTGTGTGTGTATATGGAGGGCGGGCCGCCGACCCCCAGCCCCCGCCCCGGTGCGCCGCGGGGAAGGGCCTTCCCGGTGGGGTCCCGGCTCCTCTGCCCTCCGCGGGCCTTGCTGGGGCGCGTTAGGGGAGGGACGCGCTGAGCCCCGTGTGCCGCGGCCTGCGCCCCTGGGCTGTTCCGCCTTTGCCCGCCGTGCTCCGCAGGAGCCGCCTCAGCGCTGTCCCTGCGCCCCGCGGCTGTGGGCCCGCGCCCCGGCGGGCCCCGACCTTGCTGAGGCGCTTGTCGGGGCGCTGCGGGGCAGGGCTGCCCCGGGCGGGTGGGGGTTGGAGCAAGGGCCTGGGCTGGAGAGGCGTTATCTGCTGGGCGAGATTCCCCGGGCCTCGCACGGCTCTGTTCCGCGGGTCCCCCGGGCGGGTGTTGGTCTCGGGGCGCTTTCCCCGTCGCCGAGAGGCCGGGGAGTGTGAGCTGTTCTCGGGGCTTACTTTTACCATTCCCCGGAAGAGTTCCGTAACTTCAGGCCGCTTCCAAAGGTTAAAAGGTTGTGAATACCCTGTAGGCAGGTTAACATCCATCCTTTTCTTTCTCCAAAGACCTTTTGGGTCGTGCCTCAGACGTGAGTTTTATGCTAAAGAAGGACGTTTTTCTCTTTGCCACCTCTTTTCTCTTCTGAACTTCCTGCTTGAGATGCAGCGCTGGTTTTGGGTGGGGGGGATAAGGTTTAGCTTGCCAATATAGTTTCAAATCATCTGTAGAAGACAAGGATGCAGTCTTGTTAACTCCCACAGCATCTGACTCAGACATCTCTTTATAACCTAAAGAGCAAAATACTCTGTAGCACAGTTAATAACTGGGAAAGCAGCTCACAGATAAATACAGTGTTTAGGGAAGTTAACTCCTTGTTTCAGAAAGTATTAAATGCCTGTGGTCGAGGGCCAGAACGTGCAGGGTCACGGATTGTTGCTGTTCTTCAAACACTGTGGTGTTTGTAACCCGTTTCTCTGCAAACTTTGGGTATTGACAATTTGTACCAAAAAAGAGACTTTTCAATTGTCATCATCTCTTATGCTGATTATGTCATGTAGCACTTTAAGTATTTCGTAATACCAGAACGCTTGGAACAGTTAAAGCTGCTTATAGAGTTCAAAGTAATAATAATAATAAAAAAGGCAATAAATAAATTTTGGCAGAGATAGAAAGTTTTCTATTACCCGATAAAATTATTTCATCTGATAAATATTATCTGTGCTTTGTGCTGTAGCATAGCTCTGTGCTATCGTGAGTTGTCCGCTGGCAAGACGTGCTTGAGGAAGTTGAAATGTGTTAACGCAGTAGATGAGGGGTGTCATTTGTGATCCCGAATGCCTGGAGTTTATATGTTGATAATGTCTATTTTACCTCATTCATTTCTTATGTTTTACTTCCTTATTTGGCTAATGCGAATTAGTGCTCTGCCCTTACCAGTTTTTTTCTTTCTATTCTTTTGTCTAGAGCCTGTCACTTAACACTTCTGCATGTCTTCCAGATGATGTATCCACACATTTTTCTTCCCACCAGCCTCTGTAATGTTTTGTTCTCCAGCAGCTGAGGAAGCCTGGATCTGATTCTTTGCAAAATCTTCCACTGAAGGGATCTTCTTTCTTCCCTCGCTTTGGCTTTTCTAAACTGTCTGTTCTTCTGTTCCTGCCCATATCACTTTCCAGTGAAACAGTGGAAAGAGAACAATGAGAAAGCTCTCAGTTGCTAGAAAAAAAGTGCTGTTTGTAAGAGCAGACAAAAAGCCTCCCTCTGCCTGAGTGTTTTTTGAAATATCTAGTGAAAAGAACGTGAGAATTGTTTCCTGTTGGCTACAGGCAGGTTGGTATTTGTAATTACTTACATCCCACCCTGAGCTGCAGCACTCGATGGTAATCAGAGTTTACTGGTAGCTGCAACTGCTGCCTTTGCTTCTCTGCCCCCTCCCAGATATGATTGGAAGAGCAAAGGAAGTGTCATGCCCCAAATCACAGTAAGGAGAGAGGTGAAAACCAGACAGATACTCAGAGCAATCTCAGTCATTTCTCTAGTGAGATCATCTGATAATTCTTGTGGTGCGTGTTCGTTGTGTTCATAGTTTGCCTGTTAGTCCTTCATACCTGCCTGATTCCGTTTGAAGTCCGTGGGGCTGGGGTACACTGTGGTATTTCAGTGTGTTCTGTTTCTCTGCTGTCTGCCCACAGCAGATACCTCCAGCTGTGCTCTCGGTGGGCAGAGACCAGCACAAGCTGCTTCCCCAGAAGCTTTTTCTTGCCCTTGTTGGCCAGTTGATTTGTATTTTAATAACTGTGTCTGTCTGTCTATAATGACTTTTATGAGTAGTGAAAAGCAAATGCTTTCTGAGTGGCTGCAAGGGAATTGATATTCTACCTTTACCTTTTCTGACATTTGCTGTGTAAGTGTCTTGGCTTAATATTTTCAAAGCTTTTCCCTAATTTCCATGGAACTTCCCTGTGTAAACTGCAGCTCCACTTTTGCCTAAAGTGATGATGAAGGTTTGGTTCTATGCTGCAGCTGCTGTTAGTTCTGTTACCTGGAAACATCCCTCCTTTATATGCTGACAGTGTATATGATGGTGGTAGCAATATGAATGCTGGAAGAAAATTGTGTGATGAATCTCTTTCATCTTGCATTGTGCTGGAAAACTTCCCAACATTGTGCTATTGCTAAGCTCAGGGAAATGCCAGTGTAGTTCTTGGAAAGGCTCTATCAGTTTCTCTGAGAAAGCTGAGCATTAACTCCTTCTGTTAGAAAAGTAGTTCTGAGATGCTAACGCAGTACAAGGTGGCAATATTTGTGTGTCCTAAAGAAAGGAACATTTCCCAACTGGCAAGATTTTGTTTCTTTAACTGTGTCTTGAGCCTTCCTTGTATTCTTCAAGTTGTGCAACTTGCTGTTATATTCCTAGGTTTGGAACTTGGGGTTTGCAAGCAGTGTTCCCTTAGCTGATAGTGTTTGCATGCCCGTGTAGTGATACACATCTTCAAACGTAGCATTGTGCTGCTTGGAACACCACAACACTAATACTTATCCTTTGAGAAGGATTAGAAACAGCTGAGGTTTGCCATGGAAGGTGCAGGAGGTGTAGAACAAACGTTTGCATTTTCCATCGTTTCACACACAGTCATTTATGTTGCTCCTTAATATTGCTCTAACAGCAGGAAATCATAAATACCATCAGTTAGAAAGACCAGAGGCCAGGTTAGAGGCATGAGGAGGTGGTGAACACAGAGGTGGCAAAGAGAAGATGTTCCTGGTGAAAGAAAGCTATTGCTGCTGTTCATATGAGTGTGCTGTGGGTGTGGAAGACTGACATCAGAACGATGCTTTTTCATCGGCATTGAAACTAAAATGAAGTAGTTTAGAATCACCAGAATGTAGCAAAGATGAGGCACCTTTTGCTTTTAATTATACACGTTGGTCAAAGCTCGGATCCAGTAGATCTGTTCCCTACGGTTGCAGCAGCAGATTGTTCAGTTGGGATCTCTGTGGCTGCTGACAGCCCTGTCAGTCTCAGCGCTGTGTAGGAGGACCAGAGAGTACCAGAGAAAACCCCAAGCCCTGCCCACATGGGACTTCACCGAGCTGGTCTGGTTTTCGCTCGAAGTAAATCCTGTAAATACCTCTTCTCCTCCTGCCAGCTTCCTGCGATAGAAATCTCCCTTCTGGGGTTTGCCTCCAGCTTCGTTATTCTTTACGGGCAGCTGAAGGTTGGGCAAACCCGGGGCTCATGGCACAGGAGCGTGTTTATTGCTTCTCCGTGTTCATGGAAGGCAGGTTTCTCTCCGAAATGAGAGGCTTCTCTTGCCATCTGCTGCCTTTGCTTGTGGCAGGGCTCCTTCTGGGCCCTAAGCAGAGCCTGAATTAGCAGGTGCGTGGGTTCACTGCTGGTTGTCACAGCTCTTCTGTCTTGAGTTGTCACTGACAGGTACCAGCTCTCTGCTGGGCCTTCACAATAGCTTTGAACTTACAGACTTGTTTTTCTCCTGATCCCGTATCTTCTCTGCTATCCAGCATAGCTGGAGTGAGATTAAATCCTTCCTCTTCAAACCCAAGATCAAGATTTAAGCCTTTCCAGTGGTTTCGTTGTGCCTTGCTGGGTTTGATGTTGTTTCTTCTCTGTGCTCCTAAGAGATACACAAACATCTTGATTTTCATGCCGTGCTTTTGAAATGCTTTTAACATGTTCTGCTGCCTAAGACACTGGAATTTTGGGGTGGTTTTGTGGCAGAGCGAGCCCAAACTTTTGTCTCTATGTGATATTGTTTGAGGACACTTCAGTGAACATTTCGATTCCAGCAAAGCTCTGTTAGAGAGGACCCCCAGAAGCCCCTCTCTGCTTTGTCTGACTCTATTTGAATCGCTGTGAGCCGTATGAATGGAAAAACCCCGAGTTACTGGTGTCAGCTGCATCTCCAGACCGGTCCTTCCCTGTGCAGGGTGCGGGCTGCCCCTCTCCGCGGCCGGCGGGGGCTGCCGGGGCTCGGTTCGGTGGCCGTGGCCACCGCTGGGACTACAAACGCGAGGAGCCGGTGGCTGCCCGGGAGGGGCGCTCCTGGGGCTCGGCAGCCGGGCGGAGCGGCGCCGGCGGCGGGCCCTGCCAGCGCGGCTGCCCCGCGGGCACCACCGCGACGCTGCTGCTGCTGCCGCCGCCGCCGCCCCGGGGCGAGGGCCCGCGGCTCCTCCCGGAGGGCCGGGGCCGGCCGCGGAGCCGCCTCCCGCCCCCGGGGCAGTCGGGGCGGCCATTGGCCGTGGGACGTGTCACTCGGGCGAGCCGGGCCTGGGCGAGCGGCGGCGGGAGGAAGCGGCGGCCGCGCCGCGCCGGGCGGAGGGAGCGGCGCTGGGCGCGGCCCCGGCCATCGATCCGTGCCACTTCCCCTAATGGCCCGTCTCTTCCTCCTCCTCCCCCTCCCCTAGGGCGGATCGTCCCCCGGCCTCCCTGTATGTGAGAGACGGGGCCGGCGCCTCGGACGGAGCCGGGCCGCGGGAGGAGCGGAGGCTTCGGGGAGCGCTTCCTGCCCACCGCCGTGCGCGGCAGCCCCAGCATGGAAGCCATCGCCAAGTACGACTTCAAAGCCACCGCGGATGACGAGCTGAGCTTCAAACGGGGGGACATCCTTAAGGTAAGCGGAGGGCGAGGGCTCGGGAGTTCCCTCCTTCGCCCTGGGCTTTTCAGCTTCTCTTCCTGTCCGTCAGACCTGACCCTCCTTTGAGTCCCCAGGGAACGCTGCCTCCTCTTAATAGAGTACCGCAAGATTTCCTCAATCCCAGCCTGATCTCTAAGAGCAGGAGCAGCTGTTTGGTGTGTGTGTGTGTTCATTGTGCATCCCAAAGCGTCTCATCTCTCGCTGTTCTAAGATTGGAATATCTGAAAACTTAGTCGTAAACATGGTTGCAAATAAGCAGAAGTACAAACCAGTCTCTACGCTGAATTCCCTTCGAAGAGAGGAAACCCCTTAAAGTGATCAAGATCAATTTGATATTCCTTTCCTTTGCTCCTGCCAAGGATTCCAGTATCAAAGAACGGTGATTGGGTTATTTCTCAGTAGGTAATCTTTAGCATCAGGCTGTCAAATATTGGCACTGAGTTTTATCTTCAGTCCTGATGAACTCCAATGATAAGCTTGTGGCTGAATATTTAATGGATCTGTGCAGATGTAAGTGGATGCTGGAGTGCATTAGACGAATTCTGGTCTATAGTCTTTTCAATATATCAAAGGCTTTTTAGGCTTTGTCTTGGCTGTATTGAGGAATTTGAGGAATATCTGAATTTCTGAAGGTATATTCAAAAAACTGGACACAGAGAACAAGCCCAAAATTCTATGTTTTGGATAAAACCCCCAGTGCTTTGGCCTCAGTGAAGCACAACTCTGAGCTTTGTTGCTGCCAAGCCCTAAGAGCCATATTGCAGAATGCTTTAATGGAGCTTCATTCAGAGTCAGGATTTCCCCATAAAATGGGCTTTACCATCCTGGTTTGATGTATTTTAAGCTGCTGCTTTCTCCAATGCTTTGAGTAGAAACAGTGTTGGGAGGTGCCTGTGTGCAGATATAACTCTGTGTGTGCTGACAAATCAAGTCCTCAGACCTCAGTGGGATTACTCATCTGCTCAAAACTTTTGCCAGGGAAGGGCTTGATTTTAACTGCTACTTGAATGTGAGTTGGCAAAAACCCAACCTTGATGGATAAACTTGTGCCTTTTATAACTGATATTTCAATGACGTGACTGTGGCTTTGTTAAAAGGGCACTAAAATGTGTGGCCATCAGCAGATAGAGGTTGCAAAAATGTATCCCACTGTTAAACTAACTGCATCTGTGTGTGTCCTGCTCATCCCTGGGCCATACTTGGCCTAGAAAGACCCGTACACCTCAACTCCTCTGTTGCAAATGACCAGAGTATTTCCTTCTGCTGCTTTTAAACGTTTAAGGCTCAGAATTTTAGAAGCCTTCTGGGATAATCTTGCATTTATTATTCTTAACCTGGGCTGTATTTGTCTATTTTGGGTTACTGCTACCCTCAGCTTTTATAGTCTATTGGAGGTAGAGCACAGCTGAGGTCAGTTTGTAGAACGTTCCGAACACAAAGGAAAAACTGAAGTATAATGAATTATGGTTTATTTGAAAGTGGAATCTTAATTATTTTGATCTAGTTTGGTTCGAAATTTGATGAAATACATGAAAAAATATGTGGTAAAATTTGCATTCATTTAGAAACATTTTCTTCTCTGAGAATTAAAGGAAAATAACATTTTTTAGGCTTTGGAAGCCTCGTCTCTACTAAAACTCTTACAACTACACACAGTGGCTGATAGTAACATGTTCTTGAGTCCTTGCACTTGATGTCATCCCACAGGTACACGTTGTTCCCAGTGATAGAAACATAGTGTATATATGATGTTACACCACATTACTGATTGCCTTTTTCCTAAAGAGAGGGATTTTCCTACTCTACACAAACCCAAGCCTGAACATCCTCATAGCACCGATGAGCAGTTCTTCACACTGTATTTCAGCTCATGTTCTGAAAAGGGTTGTTCATTTTATAGATTTCCTCCATAGATGAGTAAACTGAGTTATAGAAATGGTGAATTGCTCAAGATTGTCACTGAGGTCAGTGGAAGCTCCCGGTTTCAGGAATCCTTCAGCACACAGCTGGGTCCTGTGCAGCATGGTGAGGGTCACTAAAGCTGGTAAAGTTCAGACAAATAAGCCAAACCCAATTCCAGTTGTCACAGTTCACTTTATTCAGGCTGACAAAGCTCTGTGAGGCTTTGTCATTCTGAAAGTCTGGTTCACTTCTAAGGTGTTTCAAGTTGTGGAACTGAATTTCCCTCAGACATGTCAGATCTGTTTTGTTAGTACTTTGCTCGTGACTGAGAAGTCTCAGGGGACCCCATTCGTGTACCTCATGTGATCTGTGCAATGAAGCAGGTCAATCCTGCTGCCCTCAAATGAATTGAGAAATCAACTTGTACCCTGTTGAATGCACTTGCGCATTCACTCTTGAGATAGCCTTTGGTGTGCTGCCCACGTAACCTGGTGTGCAGCGAGGGCTTCTTTGTATCTAGCTGTTGGACGCCTGTCTTGGTGCACCTCCAGAAAGTCAAGTTGGTTTGGTGGCAGGTATGATAGAATCATAGAATAAACCAGGTGGAAAAGACCTTTAAACTCATCCAGTGCAGCCATTCCCCAGCACTGCCAAGGCCACCACTAACCCATGGCACTGAGGCCTCGGCTACACGGGGTGTGAACACTTGCAGGGCCGGTGGCTCCAGCACTGCCCTGGGCAGCCTGTTCCAATGCCTGAGCACCCTTTGGGGAAGGAATTGTTCCTCATCTCCATCTAAACCTCCCCTGGTGCAGCTTGAGGCTGTTTCCTCTTGTCCCATCCCTTGTTCCTTGGGAGCAGAGACCAGCCCCCTCCTGGCTCCATCCTCCTGTCAGGCAGTTGTAGAGAGCGATAAGCTCCCCCCTGAGCCTTCTCCAGACTAAACCCCCCCAGTTCTTCAGCCATTCCTCTTAAGAGGGTGATGGCAAAGGATTGTTTCATAGCGAAACGTTGCACCTTGGCCACACTAAGGAAAGAACGCAATCTCTGACTCTTTAATTCCCACTCCTTGGGAAGTTCATGTTTCTATCCTAGGAGAGCAGGCAGAGATGCCCACTGGCTCGCTCTGATCTCAGCAGATAACTTGCCTGTGATGTCATGGTGCCATTACTGCTGCATACCCACATACTCAGGCCTTGATTGAACAGCATTTGAACTGTAGCCATTAAGCTGGTGGTTAGTAATCTTGTGGCTGGTTTCCAAAAGTGACTGAAGATAGTTGACCTTTGCCTTGCAATTGTAAAACAGCTGAGGGAAGAGGAAAAGTGCTTGGCCTTTGCTTGTGTGGGCACTGTATGGCAGAAGCTGCCTCTGTGACTTCGAAACCCTGGCAGTGCACTGCATCCCCTTACCCTGTTGTCTGGTGGTTCTGTAGCAGTGTGTGGTGTTGCTGTTCAGGAGGTGCAAACTGACCCTTGGACATTTTAAATACACTAAATACTACTTTTCCAGAGCAAGGGAAGATTCCTGCTTCCTTCTGTATCTTCTGATTACAGCACAGTGCTGCAGCTCTCGGGATCACCGTTGCTGTCATGTGTTGGTGGTTGCTTCACAGGAACTTGGTGACTGGCATCCCCTTAGAGGTGCGAAGAGGCCCTGTGCTGGTGTTTAAATAAGTAAAAATAAAACGGAACTGGGGGGTTCCTACTCAGAATGTTGATTTGCTTGGAATAGTTGATGGTTGCTATGATGCTTTTTCAGTCTTTTCCCCGTTCGATTGCTGTATTTGTTGAAGTGGGGAGTAGTTAACTTCCATCTCTGTATTTGTTATTCGGGTTTTATGTCCCCCAAAACTATTGTATTTGGAGCAGCTTCTGGTCTTGTTGGCCTTTGTGCTAACTGGCAAGTATCCAGACCTAAAGTGTGCTAATACTTGCTGGTGGTTTGGCAGGAGATGGGGGGGAGGAGAGAAGAAAAATCATCATTCTTCCTCTCATCTCATCATCATTCTTTTCTCTATTCCTCCTACATCTAATCCAAAGAGTACAGTTAATACTGTGGTGCTCTGATAACCATTTCTGCATGGTTAATGCAGAAGCACTGAGCACACTCAAAAATATCTTGAATGTTGTGGGGTTTTTAAAGAGCTACAGACCACTGCTCCATTTCCTCTTTCTCTTTCTTCTGTCAGAGGCTTGGGGCATAGCTGCAAAGTGATCTTCTGAAGAACTGAGTAAGTTCCTGTTCCCAGTAGTTGTCAGCATAATGAATTCAGGGGCACTTACAGATTGTTTTCGTGAGGAAAATTGTTCAGGTGGTGATTTAAAATAGAGGCCATGGTCTTTCATTTTGGGGTGTTCGCTTTGGTGTGACACACACAGACCAGCTTCCCTCTCTGCTAAAAGAAGGAATTCCTTGATAGAATCTTGATCACTTGATGGTTTCATTCAGCAGAGTGATGGGTTTTTCCTGCTCTGCTCACACTCAGGACGGTCACCCCGGGTTCTGCTCATGTGCTTGTTTCCCACCAGCCTTTTCTTTCTGTCAGCCTTGAAGAGGATCGAGTGTTTGCAAACAGTTGATGCTGAGGTGGCATTTTCACTTCCTGCATGAAAACCATCTTTCTGTGCCTGGCTCCAGTGAAACAGTTTTGAATAGAGGGAGGAGTCTGCTAAACAAGGGCAGCGTGGTCTCCCTTCTCTTCTCCCTTATCCCTTGGCTTTGACTTCACCTGCATTGCCTGTGGTGTCTGTGCCAGAGAATGGAAATCCATGGCTTGCTGTGAAGTACTGCAAAGACTTTTCCTCTGTTTAGGGTGAAATTGTCTTTACTTTCATCCTTCTCTCCCTTCCTCACACACTTCAATCATCTTTCCTTGCTTTTTGGAAGGGGATGGACTCAGGTGTGGTCTTGATTTTAACATGAGAAAGAGTTTTCTACATTAAGGCAAATTGAAGCACTGTGTGCTTTATAGTGAAATAGGTCAAGTATTGGAGCGGGTTGCCCAGAGAAGTTGTGGAATCCCCATCCTTGGAGATCCCCAAACAAGTCCCTGAGCAAGCTGATCTAATTAGACTTCTTCTGGGCAGGAGATAGATGAGGGAGTTCTGGAGGTCCTTCCAACCTGCATTATTTTGTGACTGAGCTGTGGGTGGCTGCTCTGTTGTATGTGATGGTTGATTTGTAGAGGTGTGCTTAGGTCGTGTTCCTTGGCTGGAAGCACTGAACGAAGATCGTATTTGTCATCAATATGTGATCGATATTGCAGTCAAGGAACACAAACCTCAGATAATCACAGAGACTCATAAAGACAGGTATAATTATCTTAAATGGAGTTGATTTGCCATCCTGGCAGTCGCAGTTCTGTGTTAGAAGGAGATGCCTCCTGTAAGAGGTTGCATTCTTCTGGTCTACCCAGCTATGCAGTGCCTGTGTTTTTAGTACAAACTTCTCCAATACTGTTCCTCTGTGTATGAGGATAACCTACAGATAGAAAGTGGGATGTATTTGGTTAATGAACTTCTCCAAGCATCAAGGGAAAGGGTTGTGGGAAGGATCTCCCTCACCTCCACAAGGTGTGTGTGCCCAGGAAAGAACACACTCATGGATTGTATTGCTGAAGGTGTGTCTGTGCAGAAGACGTAAACAGGGAGTGTTCCAGACTGAAGGGCTTTGCAGGCAAGGAGTAAACACATTCTTCCTTAAAACCAGCATCTTTGTGTTTATTTAGAAGCTATTTGTGCTGGTTATTTAAACTTGTCACTGACAGCAGAATAAAATTAGCCCTTGTGAGCTGTGTGCTGCTGGAGTTTT
The DNA here is from genome assembly GCF_004027225.2 of Strigops habroptila. Taxonomy (NCBI): domain Eukaryota; kingdom Metazoa; phylum Chordata; class Aves; order Psittaciformes; family Psittacidae; genus Strigops; species Strigops habroptila. The sequence goes on from NC_044290.2 coordinate 5,826,436, forward strand.
GAGTGTCAAGCAAAACACTGATTAAAGCTAGTGGTCAGCTCAGCTCATTTATTGTATTGATTGAACGTGTATTGCACTCTGCTATAACCAGGAGAAATGATGCTCATCTGAAGCTCCATCTGCCTTTTGCCCATGTAATGGAAGTGCTGTTGTTCCAGCTTATGGGGTATGCCAGACCTGTGAGAGGTGTTAGCAGAGACAGAACCAGCAACTCAAGCTTTGCCTTGCTAAATTAGTTATCTGCTTGTCCAACATGTGTCAAACTGCAGCCGGTGCAACGGGCTTTGGGGTTATTTACTGCCAGCACAAGAATGTCCTCTCTCCTCTTTGGTTCAGTGACCCTTCTCTTGTGAGGAACTATATGGTGAGAATTTCAGGTCGATAAAATCTGTTTTTCTCAGGTGATAATGGACCAACTTTGATTTTATTATAATTTTAATTAAAATGGTAAAAACTTGATCTCAGTTGGGGGAAGAAAAGAGGGATTAAGCTTTTCAGTGGCATATATAAAGGATTGAGAGTATCATAAATGTAGTATTAATAGTTTTCCAGTTTCTGTGCAGAGCCCTGTCATTCTGGGGGAGGAGGAGGGGTCCTGTTGGTAGTGAAATTCAGACTTTTCTGGTTTCTCATTGTAATAAGGATTCAACTAAGCAAGAGGAGATAAGGAATCCAATTTGACTGTGTGCAGCTCAGCCTAATGTAAGCAGGGAACTATATGACCCCTTGATAAATCCCTTGTGCTTTCAATTTGCCAGTGGCAATATACCAGAAATCAATAACTAAAGCCTAAACCTCAGGAGCAAAATGCACTGGGTGAAACTAATTCTATTTCTTTGAAAATGCAAGAAAAGGAAGCATTAGCTCCCTAACAACACTGGAGCCAAAAATCTTCTAATCTCCCATTGAGCAAAAAGGGAAATGTGATTTACCAAACCTGATGAATTTCACAACACAAATCTAGGCTAAAGATAACATTAGGACTTTCTCACAACTGCTGTGAGACTGAGCTGGTGGATTAATTTAAGGCTGTTACACTGCTGATGCCAGACTGCCACACTTATCTCGCTGGTTACCCCTCAATTAAAGCCTTTTCTATAGTCTTCATTTATTTATGTAGGTCTTGAAAGGTTTGAAAAATCAAAGCTAGTTCTGGAACCATAACAAGAAACAGCTTTAAAATACCCAAACACACCCCCCTACGTGCCTCCAACAAAACACATTTAAAGCCATTCACAAAATGGGCATCAGCAAAGGATTTGGCAACATTGATGAACTAGTTGAGGTGAGTTCTCTGAGTTTTCCCTGTGTGACTCTGTATGTGGCATCACATTTCTGGTCTGTGGTGTTGAATTGCAGAACATCCTTTGGGTTTGCCAGCAGAGTGGTGGTAAAGCACTAAGCAGAGCTGTGAGGAGCTTGTCACCTCTCTGCTTGCAGGTTGGTGTATGGGTATGTCTGCACTGCGTGGCCAGGAGATGGGACTGTATCTTGTGTGGCTAACTTCCAGGGAACGGGAGTGATGATAACCACGTTATGGGATTCAGCACAATTCAAAACTAACATACTTGGCCTGTGCTTAGTTCCAGGTTACAGGGGGTGTGATGCATTGATGTCTGAGCAGGCTGCTCTGGAGGTTTGAATTAGCAATGTGTAGCAAAGGAGAAGCCTATTTTTCTCCTTCTCCTGCTCTCCCTTCTTCCAGTGCTGGTGGGATAGGTGTTAGCCAGAGAGATGCAGCTGTGGCTTGTGAATGTAGAGAAGTGACCAAGGAAATGCATTTGTTTTTCCTCTGATACCTAACTCATAGACTTAGAAATGGAGCTTTTGTATAGGAAGCCATTTCACTGAGGCACCAGTGAAAAGAGGTACCAGGTCTCAATGTTTGGGGGTTTTTCACTTGCTTTATTTAGCATTTTGCTAGGAAAGCTGCCTTTGATCTCTATCAGTTCCAGTTTACGGTGAAGATTCTGTCGAATTCAAAGTGCAGATGAGTAGGTGAGTGTATGCATTCAGCATTTCTGTGCACATCAGCAAAGTGACACTGCAGGGGTTTGATACACGAGTTCTTATCTGCAGCTTTATCCCACAGCTGCTCTTGCTCTTTCATTTCCTTTGCTGGCCCTGCAGTGGCAGTTAATGTTATCTCCCAAGTTGGGCAAACATCAGTGACTAGAATATACACAAGGAAGTGAGATGTGGGGGTTTTTTTAGATGCTTTGGGCCTTGGGGAAGAAAAATAGGAGAATACTTTGTGATATTTAGGAGGTTTTTGCATTACCTACAATGTGGGTTGTTCCTGCCCCTCAAATAGCTGTATCTTTTGAGGTGGAACAACAACAGCCTTGTCGATCTCAATCTGTCAAGCCTCAAGCTGCTCTTTGTTTGTCACGTTCTAGGCTCATGCCCTGGTGCTCAGCATTTCAAGCACTGCTCATGAGTGACACATGCCTTCAACTTTGAAGTCATCTTGTAACACCTCATAAGAGTAGGTGTTCAGATGGCAGAGAAAAACGGTTGTGAAGCAGCCTGTGGTGGAGCCTGAACTTGTTCCCATGTCTTATATGCATGATTGGTGCCACCATCTGACAACTCAAGTGAGAATTGGTTTAACAAACTTAGGAATGTGTTTTTTTTCATGGTGACATGTGCTAAACACATGGGCTGGTACTGCTGATCTCTAATAGAGCAAGAAGTGAACTGACATTCTCCCAAACTGCTCACGATAATGATTTTGAGGATAGTTATTATATTCCTGCACCCCAGATGCTACTCTACAGTACTTCCCTATTAGTTACTAGATGCATCTGAAATTTGCATTTTGAATGGTTGTGTTCATCATTTCCCTAAACCTGTATTTCTCTTTACTAAAAGAGTCGTGGTTTTCTAGAAATACTAAATAAAAGCCCATTTTAAAGATGTTTTGAAGCACCAAAGAGGCTTTTTTCCCTTTCTGATCTTGGATCCTTCTGTCTCTATTGGAGGTTGGGAAAACAAATAGCCCTGTTCTTGGAGATCCATGAGATCAGTTGGGTTTTTGATCCCACAGGGGCAGGTCAGGTTGGTGGCTGGAAGAAAGCAACAGTGAGGAGAAGCTATTTTTGGCTAGGAAGTCCATTGTCAGCCTGTGTAGAGTGATGACTTTATACTTGTGCTGTTCAAACCTGACTGACCTTTATAACCAAAATAGAGAAAGAGAATCCCTCCCAGAGTAGCTGTGCTCAGTGTGTACCTGCCTCATTTAGCTGCTTTGCATGTGTTCATGCCGGCGTGCACGCTCTGTCCTGAGCCGCGAGCTGGCTCCGCTGCAGCTGGGCCGGGTGCACGGAACAGAAAGCATCTCTTTCTGCAGTTCAGCTGAGCTGTAATTATGCTGTTAGTCTCCAAAACCTCTGATTTAAATAATTTGCCTCTGGAATTCATGCTTTCTGCAGTGAGCCAAACTGCTGCTTGCTCTGACTTGTGCTAAAACTCCACAGGTTTACATGCGGAGGGAGGGGAAAAAAGTGCTGCTGTTATGCAAAATTGTTTCCCTTTGGAGGAAAGGGGGGAATTCTGCATGAGTTATGTGTGAGCCAGCAGGTTCCACTAATCCTAGCAGCTCTGCTGGTGCAGAGGACTTGTGGTCTAAGCTACTCAGCCCTCTGCCTTGTGAGAAACTGGCACAAAATTCAAACCTCCTGCAACTGGTGCTGAGCTCCAGGAGGTTTTTCCATTGTAAATCCTTACATGCAGTCAAATTTTGAGTATTCTTTTGTTCCTTACGCTACTTCAGCATAAATATGAAAATGAGATTTTAGCCATTTGATCTGACTTCTACTTTCTGCTTTTAACAGTAGATTATGGTCTGCTTGGAAAGAGCTATGCTTAGATTCCAGCCTTAAGTGAGTTTATTTCGGAGTCCTTGGAAGGATTTTAAGCTGCAGAAGTGTTCATCTTTCATTAGTTCCTATGGAAAATCTGCCCCTTTGACCTAAGAGGTATTTATTTCCCTCAGCTCCTGTTCACATCTTGGGCTCTGATCTTTACTAGTGGGGGCATAACCAGTCAGGGCAAACTCTGAGTGTCTTGGCGGGGGCAGAGAGGGAAGGCCAACACGTGCTCAAAGTGTGTCCTACACTTGCAGAGGAAGGGAAGCAATGAGGAGGAGGTGCAGCCAGAATGGAGACAAGCACAATGCAACTTTTAAAGGTGAAATTTGGCATTTGAAATGCTGTTTTTCCCAACCTTGCCTTCAAACAGTACTTGGGTTTCGTGAGATGAACATCAGTTTGATAAACGTGCCTTATTGAGGCAATATAAGGAGAACTCGTGTGTATATTCCACAGCTGAATGTTACATTCCTGTAATGGTTTGCATGTCCTTGAAGAAGAATCAAGATGAATCCTGGAAGTGAATAAAGCCTGGGCTGGCAGTTCAGGCTCTCCTCTGACTGCAGGACTGGAGGAAGCAGAAGTTGCTTTTGCTTCCTCCTTGCCTTCACTTCTGTCCTTATTTCTCAAGGTATATTTTGCACTGATGCCTCTTTCTGACCTCCAATGAAACTACAGCTTGTCAAAAACTAGCATCTCTTTTGAGCATTTGTACCAGGGTGCTTAAACCTTCTTCCAGCATCAAACCATCTTGACAATTCCTTACTCCTTAACAGGAAGTGACACATTCCCCTCATTTTCTTTTCCTGAAAATTGCCTTTTAGGTGAAGAGTGTAACTTGCTCTGTGCCAGGATGGATGAAGACTGTTGGGACTTTACCTAAGAAGACCCAGGTTAAAAATAACAACTCTCTTTACAGGGTCACAAAAACCAGAGCTAACCAAAGTGCTTACAGTTGACCCAGCTTCCTTGGCTTCCACCCTTCCTTCACAGCTTGGTATGTCTGGAAATTGCAAGCTGTTACCTTCCCTCAGTTTATTTAGGTAATGTGAAAAGGAAGAGCATAGGTAAAAAGAGGCTTCTATAAACTTGCTTGAGCTTTCTTTTCCATGAAGAGCTTGGGTTTCATTCCACCTGTCTCTGTTTGGATTACAAACATGTGCGAGATGCTGCAGTGAGATTAGAGACACTGTTGGTGCTGTTTGCATCAGGAGTAATATGTTCCTCCTAAAGCTTATTTGTTGAGAAGAAAAATGATTTTTAACTTTCAAAAAGCTTCAAAATAATGAAGTTATTAAACATATGTTGGGAAAAGAGCTGCTCTGCAGCCTGGTCAGCACTGAAATCCAGCCAGGAGTGACTTACATGAGCTGCAGGTTAGTGTTCTGTGGCCATGGCTGAGGGTGCAGTTCTAGATGCTTTGGGGCTCCCTAGCTTAAAGTCCTCACAAAGCAAGTATGGTTCTACCACTTTCTTAGTTTGCTCTGAATCTTAACTGGATTTGGCTAGTATTGTTCAGGATTGCAGTCCAAAGTGAGAAATCTGGCAGTACCTGAGGAAACTCTAGTACAACCACCTTTGATTCCCTCAGTCATGGTCACTAAAACTCCTAGTTTACTAATTGGGAGGAAGCTCAAGGGGCATCATCCAGATGAGTGAACCTGGCTGCTGTGTACTAATGCAGGAACACGTAGCACTGCTGGGGTGTGCTTGGCTTTGGCAATGGTTTGCAGCCCTTATAGACAGATCTGAGCTGACCTTTTACATGGCCCTTGTACCATGTTGCCAACTCCCAGTATTAGCCAACTTCTCCTCACTGTTCGTTGCCATAGATAACATTAAGTTTATTATACCTTTATAATGGATTATGCTTTAGACATTCTCCTGTGGAAGTAAATTGTACCCTTCCTAATGTTAAAATCTTGTCCTGTATCATCTGAGAGCAGTTTCCATCTGAAGTGCATTATGTGCCATTTTCATGATTAAACATAATAGAAAACTCTTTATACATATCACAGATTGGTTTGGGTTGAAGGGACCTTAAAGCTCATCCAGTTCCAACCCCTGCCATGGGCAGGGACACCTTCCTTTATTCTTCTCTGAGTATCTATACTTATTTGCCATTAGAGACTGAGCTAAGATGGACTCCTTGAGTGCTGGCTGTTTGGGGCAAGACATTTAGCCCTGGGCATCATCCTTCTCCTTGTAGAAGGTCTTCCCGTAGCCAGACTACAGTGACTTTCTCAGCTGGAGGCTGGACCTGGACTATGGTGTTGTAACAGCCACTGATGGCTACACCTTCTCTGAATCTTTCTAAACCCATTTTGAGTCCATCTGTACATGATAACATTAAATTCTCCTAATGTAAATGTGTCCTGTGTGGGGAAAAAGTTATTCCCTTTGTTGGTTTGAAACATCCTACCTGGGAATTTTATTGACTTCCCCCCTGCTTCCATCCTTCCCTTGAGAGAGATAGCAGGAAAGCATCTCTTCCTGTACTGAGAGGAGCAGGTTTGCATATGTCCTCGTGTCTGATGTCCTATAGTGCAAAAACCATTCCATACTTATTTTATCCTCTTTCCTTTCTCAACTGTTTTAGTACCTTTCAGTATGTTTTGAGATGGGCTGAGTCTAGCTACTCAGAGAATTCAGGGCCTGACAGAACAGATGCAGAGAGTCAAAGTAATTTGGTTCTTTCATATGGAATATTAGGTGATGTTTCTAATCTGTTTGGAGATTACTACCCCCATGATTCTGGGATATTTGCTGAGGAGAAATAGTTGGTTTAAAACCTACAGCTTCCTGTAGTTACAGTTCTTTGGGGGTTTTGGCTGTGTTTTTCCTCACGCATGTTATTTTGCATATTGTATTCAGTCTGTCTTTTATCACTTGGTATTTTAGTACTATGTTATCTGTGCAGCTCCTGAATTTTGAGGTTTGTGTACATCTTGGTGAACGTTGCCACTTCCCTGCCAGCTTCTCAGCTCACTGGTGAAGCTGTCAAGCAGCGCAGCCCCTCCTGGGATCCCTGTGGTACAGCCTCCCTCCGCTGTGCACACTGACCCCTGCTTTCCATGTTAGCCTTCTATCAAGCCACTGAGCAGAGCGGGTCCTGTGGTGTTAATGAGTATGTTCATGGAGATGAGTAGCCAAAAACATGAGTTGTTCTTTTGAAATGAAGCAACACACGTAAACCCAAGAAAACTTTGCATCTTGGCCTTGCAACTCTTCTAGTTTATCTCCATTAGTGACTCATCTGCCTTCTATATGGAGTTACATTTTTGTTCTCTCTTGCCACTGATTAAATGGAGCTCTGAGGTGAAGATGCTTTTTGCTTTTAGAGCTTTGCCAGAAGAGCCCAGCTTCCAAAGAGCTGCTTGAAAGTCAGCTGGAGAGCCTGATTCCAGAGAGGCTTTGTGGCTGCACACTGGCAATATTGCTGCAAACCAGCTGCACCAACTGGCATCTGTCATGGCGCAAGATATCTATTTGGTATCTTTCAGTAAGGCCTGATCCTGGTTTGTGAGCACGAGTGAGGTGGCTTCACTTATCGAGGTCTTCCCAGAACTCCACTTTTGGGAAAGTTTTTGAATGCATCCATAGCTAACACATGGCCTAAAATTCCTATTCTGTTGTGTAGGAACAATTGACCCTTTGTCTGGGCCCTGGGGGGAGTTTTCTGTGCTCAAGGCATTGATCTCCTGATTGGAATCTCCCAGTAAGGGAGAGTTTTAGTGCCTTATCTTTTGCTGAGACTTACAATGGAGATATTGTGCTACTATAATGTACTTGGGAGCTTAAAATTAGTCTGTGGTCAAATAATATACCCCAGGGTGTGAGTGACCTGCATTCTGATATCCCTTCCAGGTTACTGCAATGGAGCCCTGACGAATTCTATTCTTGTTTTAATTTGTTCTTGACCTGGAACAGTTCCTTCTAATTTGAGCCACTAATTAGGAGATGGTTTGAGTTATCTCTGAGCTTTTCCATAAAGAATTTGGTGCCTCAGCTGCCTTCCAGCTGATTCCAGGATTCTGGAGCAAGTTACTGCTTTTGGCATTTAGAATCTGCATTTCTGCATTATTCATGTAAGGAGCCTCTTTGATTTTCTTTTTTGCCTATTAGCTAAGAAAGCACCGATAGGGTTTCTTGTAGAGATTGATGGTGTTTCTAATAGTATGTTATATTACTGAAAAAGAAAGAAAGAAAGAAAAAGAGAAAAAAACAGAAACAGAAAGAAAAAGAAAGAAGTATTTATCAGTACTTACTTACCAGGTTTATATTTCTCTGTTCCTCTGAGATATTGTAGGTAGCACATCTGTTTTAAGTGAAATATTCCTGTATTAGTATACTGGTTTTCTTCCTACCCCTGAGTAACTTTGGAGGAGTGTTTCCTTTCCCAATCCATACGATACTGAATTACAATGACAACTGTAGGCTCAGTCTCATAAATACACGCAGTTCTCCTACTGCAACTTGCTGTGAGCAAATTCTATGTAAATGTTTTAGCTTCCTTTCATGGAGAGAATTGCACATGGACTAAAGCTATTTTATTAGCTCTGAAGTGAAAGAGGAACTTTGTAGCATAAGGGGAATTTTTTTAAGCATCTCTTCAACGTGCAGATGTTGTCTTCCCCCCCCCCTTCTTTTTCTATGCTACTCATTTTCCCCTGTCCCTTCCCCTATAGTGTGTAATTCAGTAGTTTCCTCTCAGTAAGCCCTCACAACTGAGGGTTTGGACTTTTTCTGGGCTAGAATGCGAGTTGAACTTGCTTTTTAGTTCTTGGGCCTTGCACTTCCCCAGTTTGTTAGAGCAGGAATGCTGTTTTGACACTGGAATAAGTCCATGTTCCAGACCATCGGGCAGCTCTGGCGTGTGTGGGGTCCTTACTACGTGGTGGGCATCCCCTTCTGTTTCAAAAGAGGAGGTTATTGATATCTTTTCACTTTTTGCCATTCATAATGACTTCTAGCATTCCCTCTGGGCTTCTGTTGGGGGTTAGATGTAGGCTGTGTAGTCGGGATAGCTTTCCTTGTTCAAAAGAATGAGCCTTATTCTTCAGCATCCGATTCCTTGCGCATGGTTCAGACGTCTTTCTCTCCAGCTCCTCAGTCTAGCATCAGTTATCAAAGCAGGTTCTTTTCTCAGTCTATTTTCGCAGGCTCTGGTGGGGTGTGTGGTTTTCTTTTCCCTTTGAAAGGCCAATCTTTCCTGGTTTGCCAGAAATCGTTGGGCTTTTTATGCTTAAATGGAGGCCACTGGAATTCTGCATTTTGTTATTCTGAGTACAGAATTGTGGGTGTTTCATTCTGTATACTGTTAATTGCCCAGAAATTACACCATAATCCAATGATGAGTTTGGAGAAGAAAGAAAAATGGATTAGTGTTGGAATGAACCAACACTTTTCACTAAGGCCTGTGGTGACCCCAAAATAAGCTGAACTTAAATGTCATTATAAGATTTCTGGGATATAATAGTTCATTATTCCGTAGCAGAGGGAAAACAATCATACATTTCTTCTTTAAGTTAGCATGAATGAAAGATCAACATGAGACCTGAGTACACCAACCCCAGAGTGTGTGTGTTTATAGAATTTGGTGTGTTTCCCTCTTGGGGTTTACGTATGCAAAGGGCACGAGTCGCTGGGAAAGCACTGAGGAAGCTTTGTGCAGGAAGGGCTGGTGTGGCTGGCAGCTGAGGAAAAGCTGGGATGGATGGTGAAGTGTATCACCCAAATCTTCCTAATAAAACAACTGAGGATGCAACATTAAGACTATTGACATACATGTTCTATCCCTCATGATCGAAGAGCTAAGGAAACCTGGCAAAGAAATTAAGGGATTAGAATCATAGAGTGAATGAGTTTGGAAAAGACCTTTAAGGTCATCAAGTCCAACCATTACCCCGGGACTGCCAAGATCTGAAGCCAGTTGCTTGGGCGCCTTTAGCAAGGTAGTGAAGCATAGCCAGTTGGTTTTACTGGCTTTTAGTGTTGTTAGAAACATTTATCAAAACCTGGAAAGAAGAATTATGATTAAATATACTTTCACAAGGGTTATTTAAGTACAAAATCCCTTGAAATCCTTTTTTCCTGGTTTTTGTTTGCTTGCCTTTTGTTGGGGGGTTTTTTTGTTCCAGAAGTCTGAATCTGGAGTGTACCTGATGTCTTTGGCTAAAAAGGGTGTTCAAGTACATCTGTTATTTGCAATCTTTTTCTCTTAGCAGAACTTGACCAGGTGGAAGTGAGCAGAGTTGCTGGGTGAAAGCTCCCTTGTATCTTATTCCAGCCTCCAGTGGTGGCATGAACCATGTGCAGTGTGTACGAATGGACTGTTCAAACCGTCTTTGAACTTCAGGTTCTTAGTGCAACACCAGCAGAATCCTGGTGGGTGGGTGGGTGGTTTGTTGCTTTCTTTAACACCAACCAGGTTGGTTGTGTTTTGTTGGGTGTTTTTTGTGTGGCTGATGCCCTGCTGGGAGCTGGGTTGAAACTTGGGTGCAAGAAAATGGCAATGTGCCATCTCAGGCCTTTAAAAGCAAGTCCCCAACAACCTTTTCTCATTAAAGGGCCTCTATTATCCTCTCTTTCTCCCTTATTTGGTGTAATGTGGGCAGGAAAATCACTGGTGCTAATGTAATGCTTTACAGTAAAGCTGCATCTCATTTCTTCCTGTTTGGTTCTGTTTCATGAGACATTGTGTGAGATGTTTTTAAGTGGGTATAATGTTCTAGAGCCCATTCTTCAAACTGCCCTCAGTGTGCTTAGTTTGATACCACATTTCTGCTCTCATAGAGGCTTGCAAGACCTCTTGGTGTGCTTTGCATTGTGCAAATGTGACAGGAATGAGTCAGATGATATTCAGGGTTCTGATCAGAAACCATTTGCAAGTGTCTTCCTCTTGTGTGTGTGTGCGTGTCCCACTAGAGAGGAAGTCTGAGCAGCTTTGCACTTACTGGAAAACAAGAAGAGTTCCTGTCTCTCTTCATATTCTCACTCTGAAGATCAGCCAAACCAAGTACCTGCAGATTTCCTCTCCAGTTTAGGATGTTGCTAGACGTAAATCAGTAAAACTAGATTAAATAAGCTATATCCATCAAAAACATGCTGATTAAAACCATCACCCTGCAGCTGACAAATCTCTGATGAATGCAGTTGCAGTTCCTTGGTGCAGCATTAGTATTTTGGGTGCCTTAAATGGTGGTTTTTATGTTGTGGAAAACAGAGCTCTTATGTCATGCTGAGCCACAATGTTGTTAGTTGTATGCACTGGAATTGCCTTGATTTGTACAGGGCAAGATAAGCGTCACTGATTTCTCTTTATTTTAGTCAGTGCTGATTTATAACTGAATTTATAATCTTGCTATGAAGGCATCTTGTTTTAAGACCTGAAGTTCCACTAGTGTTGGTTTTGCTGTTCTTATGTGGACACGATTGTGTGTCTGGCCCTGCAGAACTGATGTGATCAGGTCTCCTCTTCTAGCTTCTGTCAGTGAACCACCCCAAAATGAAATGGGGGTAAGTGCTGTTTGCACATCTGCCTGTCCTCCCCACAAAGGAGAGTTACATTTAACATTTCGAGTGCACAGATAAGAGGTGAGGCAGCAAGTTATGCAGATGTACAAACAGGGCTGAGGCAATAGAAAGAGCTTTATGTGGATACCAACCAAATCATTAATTGTGGCCATGTCTATATAATACATGACAAAATCATGAGGGCTGTGAGAGTATGAACAGGCCTTTTGTGGGCTGAATTAAGACATGTTGTAAAATTACTGGCTTAGAGCAGATATATGCAAGCTGCTGATGTGCTCTAAGAGTTATGGGTGCAATTAGTCTGAACTGGCAGGTGAACCTGCTTGGGAAGAGATTGGATTTTGTGGTGCCTTTATCTTTCCCTTTCCTTTCTCAGGTCTTTGCATAACGAGCTGACAGTATTGCTGCTGAACTGCACATCCAGCCTCAAAGGTCTCATGTCGCTTTGATTCAGAGAGCCTGAGGCTGCTGCTGACCTACAGGGTAGGGCTTTTGTTCTGGAAAAAGTTAGAGGCTGTTGGCTGCTTGAAAAATAATTTCCCATTTATCCTATAGCCACCAGTCTGGTTTTAATTCCTCCTGTGATTTCTTGCTTACCTCTGTTTCCCTTACCAGTGTTATTTAATCTGAAGGCATCTTGCTGATCCTATTTAGTGCCAAAATACAGCGTGCTTTTCTTCCTTTTCTCCAAGTTCCCCTATTGCTGATGCTTGGCCAGGTTCTGCTGAGGTAGCTGCAGAGTGGCCACGATTATCACCCTCAGCTATCTTGTATATCTGAGGCTATTTCATGCTTCCCCTCTCCCCAATACCCATATCCTGCAGAATAGCAGAGTTAAGGGGTCATTCCATGCTGCATCTCTTAATGTGCTGTCTTAAACCAAGATTAAAACTGTCCCTTCCTGTGCCTGCTTTGTGGCAAACTGCTCACAGATGCGATTTGCCACCCTCACACTGGGTATCCACCTTGTAGTAAAAATCAATGAGCAGTCCCCAGTCACGTGCAGTTTTGAGATCCTTGTTTTTCAAAGTATTGGCTCTTTACTCAGTGTTTTCAGTTAAAGCATCTGGGAATGGTATTGGCTAAAGTCTCAGTAAATTAGTCTCTTAGTCTTTAATATTCTGCAGCATATCAAAATTACATTGATGTATTACTACTTCTTTTTGCTTATGGAGTATGGATTTGAAGTTCCTGATTCTCCCTTCCGATATGTTCTATTAGAATTGGTTAAATAGGTACAAATCTAGAAAAATAGTTACTTAGAGCTACAGTGAACCTTGCAAAGCTGCTTATTCTAGGAAATTGGCCTCCTGTTATCTCTGATTTCATGCTTTTTCCATCTGTCTCAAAATGAAGAGATTAGGGCTGATCCGAGCTACGTGTGTGAGGCAGATTATGGTAATCTTATTATTCTGATCTCATTACACTTAGTCTCTAGATCTGAAAATGTCCTGGGGTTAACCCTTTCTTCAGCAGCTGCAAAAGAATACACTGAAAAGGTACCTGAGGTGTGTTCTGCAAACTTCAGATTAAAGCTTTCTATCACCCTGAAATAATGAAGCTCTCAAAGACTTTCCTACTGAGAGTAAGACACTTGGTTGTTGTTGGGTTGGTTTGTTGGGGTTTTTTTGTCTAAACAGGCTGCCTAAAATGATGAGTAAATCAACTCCTTTGAGTTACAAAGGATGAAATCCACCCTGTATATAGGACAACAAATAAGAAATGATTATTAAGAACTGCATTTTCAGTTTCAATAAGAGCCTCTTCTGGAGATCCTTAGTTCATGATACGTTTTAAATGAAGTTTCATTTTAAATGAAGAAAGGACAACTGAATTGGAGCACAGAATTCCCAAACTTTTTAGTGTCTACAGCACAACTTTGCTATTGTTAATGATGGGTTAAGATTGGCTGATTGCAAAGGGTTAATTTTCTAGTCTGTGATGGAGAAAGGGACTCTTTCCTGCACTGGGCTAATAAGTTTTACTGCAAACACTAATGCAAACATCGTTAGGTGGACTTTGAGGATTACAAGAGGTCTTTGTCTCAAACTTGTGGAAGAAGCTCTGTCCTTTCTGCACAGTTTCAGGCACCAATTAGGAAACAAGTGGTGTTGCTTCTTCAAGCCTGTAAATGAAAAGAAGGCAAAGTGACAGCTGATGCTTGTGGGAGTTACAAAGCGAATATGTTTCTCTCTCTTTAAGAGATTTGGGTTTTATCGTAACTCCTGTTCGAGCAGATTCATCGGCTATTTGGGAGTTTCTTGTGCTACACTGATGGACTTCCAGATTAGATACTGGAGGGAACTCTCTTTAAAGCATTTGCATATCTGTTCCACTGGCCATCTGTGAACATCAAGCATATTGCTGGTTCCTATCCCAAAGTTGCTTTTGGGAATAAGATTGGAAAGGAAGGGGAAGGAGATGTGTTAGGGAAGAAGATTGGAAAGGAAGAGGAAGGAGATGTGTTAGTACATCAGAGCTGGGGTAAAAGGAAGTTCCTTCTTTCTGCTTCTGATTGATCTGTCATTTTTATAGGTGATCTGAATTCGACCTTTTAGTAGAATGGTGTATATTGTTAGACCTGCTTTTGCTTAGAGAGAAGCGTGCAGTGCAGGAATATCATGTAAGTCCCTGCCCCAGCTGCCTAGAGTACATGAAGTGTGTAACTCTTCATTGCACTTCATTGTTTTGGAGTACAGGAGCACTTGAGCTTTTCCTCTAGTTCCTAATCCTGTGCTCTGTTGATAGAAAACTCACATTAGTGACCGAGCTCCACTGGGACTGAGCGTGTTGACAAAAATGGAGCCCTTGCAAATGATGGGCTTTTCTTCTTCACCCTGTTTAGTCTTTAACTTCCCAAACACTTGGGCCAGCACAGATTGGGGATGGAGAGTGCAGAGGTGAGAATGAGTGTCTGGAGGGTAGAAAGTGCTGGGAGAAGCTCAATGTAGCTCTGTCACAAACTTCACTTCTGGAATCACTGCCTTGGGGATATAGCTCAGCTTTACAAACAGGATGCTCTGTGTGTCAGTCTTACCTGTGGTAGTGCAGACATCTGTAGGGGTGCACTGTGAACCGGTCAGGGGGAAGAGGTCAGTGGAGTTGGTTGGTTGGTTTGGGGGTTTTTTGGGTGTTTTTTTGTTCTTGGTTTGGGGTTTCCTTGTTAGTTTTGGTTTTGTTTTGGGCTCTTTTAGCTAAGGTTGTGTTTGATTTAGTTTAAAGTAGCTGAGCTGGCTGCACTGGGGGGGAGCAGCTTTGGTGTGGGGGTCAGCTCTGCATACCCTACACTGGCATTGCTGCTGCAGGCTTTTGCTGCTCTCAAACTGCAGTCTTCATCCCTGCCCTGGGGCTATGCATTCGGCTGAGTCTCATGATGGCAGAGCAGTGTTCTCTTGCTGATTATAGAGCAGCCCTTTCTGTTTGTAACTTGAATTCTTTTTCTTGCTGTTCTCAAGAACTCCCTCAAAATTTGCCTTACCAAACCTGCCGCTTCTATTGTGCATTCACACTGGGTGGTGATGGTTGTTTTGCTTTGAGCGCTGAGTTGCTGGCAATGTTTTAATGTATTTTCAGATAACAGTGAAGTATTTGTTTTTCAAATGAGAGGTAGGAAATTGCAAAGAATAAAGAATTGCATGAGCTGGCTTAGTGATAGCATGCCTGTTCCATTTGGGGTAGTGGAGGAGGAAGGGGGAATAGATGGTGATGTAAGGGCTCTTTCTGTGACTCCTCCAGCAATACTTCTGTGAGGAGATGTAAAGGGCGAAAGGAAAATAAAGACATTGAGGATTCGTGGACTTTGCCTGACATGAGTCATATCTCCTCTGTTGTGAGAGAAGGATCGCTCAAATGAGCACAGTGAACCCTTCCTGTAGCAAATGCAAAGCTTCCCCTGAACTTCATTCTTGACAAAGCAGGTAGATTGCAGTCACTGTGAGGAAAGGGTTGTCTCTATAAACAAGAACCATAAGCCTCCTGCTTACATTCTAGCAGAGTTTGGAAGCTCTGCGTCGATGAGGCAAGTCTTTAGTTTGTGTTATCTAGTGGTTGCAGTCAGCCTTACACCTGAGAGATTCACACAGCTCTGAGATTGGAGGCTCATTTTTCCTAGCAGTAGAAAAGGGACTTTCTGCAGTGTTTTAAACCCTATTTCTTGGTCTAATTATCACCAGTCAGTCTTTTCCGTTTTGCTGGTGTGTGAAGTCTGCTTAATAAAGATCAGTGTCTCCTGCCCCACAGGCATCTGTCTCCTTTTGTTCTCCATCAATACACCCAGCAAATGTTACAGCCAAAGCTAAGTTCTACTGTCCCAAAGGTGTAGCTGTAACTGCTGCTGCCTGTCCTAACAAGAAACATGACTTCTTTGCCTGCACTGACAGCTGTTTGTGGAGGCTTCCTCAGCTCCAGTTTTCATTTTGCATCTCAAAATGAGATTTCAACACCATTTACTTCACTCTTTCAGTAGGGCAGGGATTGAAACACATGGGCGGGGAGTTACTGATGCGTTTGGAAGCTGGGGGAAATGCACTTCAAATAGATGGTGAGAAGACTATCCTTAGATCACTAATGCTGTGGAACCTTCTTGGTGCTAACAGGAAATGGCAGAGTTCAGCTTCATTGGCCAAAGTGATCAGCCTTTGCAGGTTGGGTCTGAACTGAGTGGTGGTGACATTTAGGGCAGCTGTCTCAGGGCAGTGGAACTTGGGCTTTTCTCTGTACTTCCAAATGCAAATTGCAGAATATGCTCTAGGGACTGGCAGAAAAGTATGTCTGTGTCTTAGATGTGCAAGAAATCAGTGAGTGTTGATGCTTCATAGTAGATACTGATAATTCAATTGCTGCAGAAAGCAGTAACACTCACTTGACATCCTGTGTCTAACAGGTTTGACGTTGGCACACTGGTATTGACATGTGATCTTTAAACATCTAGTCATAAAGCCCTACTCTTCTCATGTGTGTGGTTTCACAATGTGTAGTTGGATGGAAGGGCTGACTTTTGCTATGCAGATCAGTCATAAACCCATAAAGAATTCACCTTGTCAGAAGGACCAACAAGTGTCACTGCTGAAAGAATGGAGCAGAAACAGAGACTTGATCAGCCCACCAGTACTTCTAGTGAGTGTCCCTGAACTCGATAGCTGTTTCATGCATTAAGTCTGTGGTTTTTCTCTCTATGCTGCAGAAATCTTCAGATGTCTTGCCAGGATCAGTCTGAGGTTTAGCTGAACCTGGCTGCCTGACCTGAAGGTGACTTTGCTTTCTATCTTACCCATTAAAGGGCCCAGCTTCAGTTTGTATACAGTTTGAAACCAAGCTTGAAACCGCTTGCCCAAATAAGCGTGTCCTCAGAAGACACAAATACTTTGGTAAGCATCAGCTGAGTCCCTCACTCTGCTTCCCCATTTCCCTTCTACACACCCACATTCAGCTGAGTCTTGGGTTTTTGCTGCCCCTTTGCAGGACTCCTCACATGCTCCTTCTTGAGCTCTTGTCCGCCTGTTCTCATAGGTTGCTCCGTTTAACTCTGCCTAGATGAAACTTTACACAAGTGGAAGATTAATTCTTGTTTATGTGAGTTTTGGGGTGGTTTGCTGGAGGAATTGTAGAGCAGTTTGTGTCTTTTGAAACTGGAACGAAGGGTGTTTCCTTCATGGCACTGCCTGCTCAAGCAGTCCTGCCCTATTCCTTTCCTTCCCGTCTCCTTAGTCGCTTGCCTCAGCTCTGGTTGTACAGTCGTACTCTGCACTTACTGACATACCAGTCAACTGAGGAGGTACAAAATACACCACCACCACCTCCCTGAACTGTTCTGCACATCAGTTCCCCAATCTGTTGCACTACACAAGTGCCTGTTACCACTGCCCTGGAGTGCATGTGGGAGGCTGCAGCCACACGGCACTGACTGCACAAACCAACTCAAACAGTGCTGCTGCCAAACATCCAGCCACTACAGCCTGATAGCCTGGCCTCTGAGCTTGGGCTGGGTAGGAACTCATGCTCAGAAGCATGAATTAACAAGTCCGGTTGTTAATTCTGAGGTTAAGATGTGTGCAAGATCAGTACTAACAATTTCATTGCTGACTCTTTTGAGAGATGCCGCAAACATCCTCATTTCTGGATGCAGGCTTAAATCATCTGGATTTTGGCTTGTAGCAGCTCTATGTTTAGTTGAATACGTGTGCCTCTTTCAAGGCATAACTGAACTACTGTGTTTTTTGAGGACCATCAATAAGAGATATGAAATATACAAAAGTTCACTAGTATCAGAATAACTAAAGTGTTGCATAGCTCTCCAAATACATATATATTTAATATGGCGTATCAGGTGTAATTAACCTGGGGAACTTTGTTCTGTAGCTAATTAGTTGTCAAATACTGGTCCCGATATCTGTCTAAGAGCCGAGTAAGGCTGTTTCACATTCTCTAAGATTTACAATGCTATAAAACATAAAGCAATCGATACGAAGTGCAAGAACTTGGGCTGGCAGAATCCGAAAGCCTTGACATTTTAAAACCAGATGAAGCAAAGATAAGGGGTTTATTGCTCTGTTGTCTGGACTGTAAAATGAACGTATAATAAATACTGTAATAAAACAGTTTAAACAAAGCCAGGCTTTTAAACACAAAAAAGAATGTGAAGATTATCTGTCTTGTAAATATATGCCAATTGCACTGAAAGCTTCCCCCCGCCCCAGTAATGTTGCTCATACTCAGAAGGAATCTGCCTCTTGTCTTGATCTTTGGAAGCACGTTGGACCTTTTGCTTGTGTGGTTGCAATAGGTTTTTCACTGAAAAAACCAGAGCAGCTGTAGATCAAGTAATTTATTTCTTTATAAGCAAAAAAAGGACAGTCTGTGTTTTGAACACACTTGAAATTTCTCTTTATGCCTTTATTGGTTGTATTATTTCTCAGTGTTCTTTAAAATGCCGCAGAGAATGTCTCTAATTGTATTTCCCACTGAAATGTAGTTGGATTTTGGTAGTGGTTTTGGGCAACCTTTCCAGGTTTCCCTTCTGGCTCGCTTTGTAGCAGGCAGTTAACATGGATACCTGACTTGCTCCTCACCAAATAGCCTGTGGTTGTCAGCGCAAGGTGTGTGCATTTTGTCTAGCTTTTTCCAGGTTTTCAAAGTACATCAAGACTGCAGTTTTCATCATGTCTGTGCACATCCTGCTGGTCACTTAAACTTCCCAGTGCATCCCAGGGAATCAAGCCCAGTAATCCACTGACACTGGCAGCCTGTTTTGTGAAGGAGACCTCGTTTAGGTGAAATCTGCTATAGGGGGGATGTAGAAAACCACAATCAAGCCTGGGTAGCAGAGGGTCACTGTTGCACCGACTGTCTTTCCACAATGTAATCTTGGGTATGATAATACTGCATTAATGAACTGGGTGATGAAATAGAGATGCTGATAATGTTTGTGGTGATTATTAGTTGAGTTGGGCTTATGCTGAAGGTACAATGAAGGAATATATTCTAAAACCAGGAAGATGTTCAACCAGAATTAATGTACTGTCAAAACACACAGGCAGAAATAATCAACTGCTCAAATACAGGCTGGGAAATAACTAGCTAGGTATCAGTTCCTCTGGAAATACCCCAGACATTACAGTGGGGAACTGGTTGAAATCAAGGTGGTATCACACTCTTAAGCAACACTTATAATGAGATGTATAGACAGGGCTGTAATACCTACACAACATGCAAAGGAATTCCACTCGGAGCATGTAAGGCCTTGGCTGGGGAGCACTATAGCTTAAAGTCCTCAAGACTTTAAAGCTACAAGACTTTAAACCACCTCTAAGTTTCCGATCAAAGATTAAGTTCCACTAGTTATCATCCCCCTCCTGCCCAGCTTTCCCAGCACTGGGATAAGAGTTTGGTCTTCCTGCGGGATGCCAAGTGAACTGAGCAATATTCAGCTTCAGTGGCTGCAGTCACCTTCTTTAAAGGTTTGCATTGCAGAGCTGTTACTAAGCAGCTTGTCTGCTTTAACCCATCCTTTTGGACTTTAACCTGCTATTACTCCTGTACGTCATAGCAATTCTGTTGTGCACAAGCATTAGAATGGTTGTAATAGAGAACTTCTTTACATGGAGCAGTTGCTTGATGTAACTCCACAAATAACTGTTCCTGTCTGCTTAAAAGTGGGTGAACTTTGTGTGCTAGGAAAAGCAATAATTAAGAATGAAAGTCCAGGAGTGGAGTGTTGGACTGTGAAGCATCCTGTTCTTCAATGAGATGCCAGCCTTTCCTTGTCCTCTAGTAGCATTGACTGCTGTAGTGTGTTTAAAGGCAAGGTGTGGGACAACTAGCAAGGAACTCTGCCTTCTGGTCTTAGCTCTGTTGTATAACCACGGAGGAATTGTCCCTGTCTCTGTGAGATGGGTGTATCTGCTTCCTCAGACATGGTGAGGAATACATTCTCCAGCAGTGCATTTTAGTAAGGTATTAGGACGCATGCAAATAGAATTAGGAATAGAAATAGGAACTCTGGGGTATTAAGTAAAATTGTTATGCAAAGCAGATTAAGAATGGATTTCACAAGCTGTGATTCTAGTCTGATTTATGGACTGTCATGCATGTGTATTTCCCCAGGGTATTTCTCACTTTTACTGGGTGACCAGCTTCATTTGTATTGTAAAGCTCTAAAAGGGCAACCGCAGCTGGGATGGCAAGCACATGTGGCGTGATTGCTTGTTCTTCATTACCTTTTTGAGCGTTTCTGTTTGATACACACCATCAAGTAATGGTTTACAACAGAGCCAGCAATGAGGAGAGAAGTCGTGCGAGACATGTATGCTTTTGATAGGCTTGCAAACAGCCACATGGCCACTGCTGGTATTTCAGCAGTGTTTCTGTGTGAAGTTTGAAAGCAACTCAGAAACACTCACTGGAATGCTCGATAGGGAGGTTTTATTGTTGTTATTATTTTCTGGTAGAGTGGCTTTTGACCTTCACCCCTCAGAGCTTGTGCCAAGAGCTCTTACAAAAGCCTTACGGCTTCATTAAAGGCCTGAGAAGTTGTAGTTGGTTTGTCCTTGGGTAAATAGTCCAGAGCGTATGATAACAGATGTGTTTTATGCTTGGTATCTATGTTGCTGAACTTGAAGGGATAGCTAGAAACAACCCCTCTTTTAAGATGGCCTGGAATTTATAACATTTGTGTTAGCAGACACAGGAATAGAAACCAGAAGACCTTACTCTGACCACTAGATAAATTTCTGCTCAAAATGGAGGGTTTATTGGGATGCTTGAGGCAATGTATACTCTGTTCTTTATGTACAGATGTTATTTGGGTTATTTTGGGGTGTGGTTTTGGATTTTGAACCTTTTGGGTTATTTTGGGGTGTGGTTTTGGATTTTGAACCTTTTCCAAACAGAGCAGGTTTTCACTCTGAATTCAGGGCTGTTCTCTTTACTCAGTAAAAGGATGGCGTTGAGCTCTCGAGGCTTAGAACTTGACCTGTTCTTTGTGTGCTCCACTGATGCTTCTTCTTTTGGGACCCTGCTTAAACCTGAATTAAACAATGCTGATCTGTTGACTTTTATAACGAAAACTCAGTGGGGAAAGACACAAGCAAATGACCATCCCAACTAGTACCTGAGTGAACTAATCCACACTGCACAACAGTGCATGACCAAATGCTCTTCAGTGCTTCCATATTCGATGTGGATTGGGTTGGAGATTAAGGAAGGATGTTTTGTCTTCTGTTTCCGTGATAACATCCTGAGCACTACAGCTAGTTATAAAAGGCTGGTCTTGGTCTTTAGTCACTGTAAACTAACCCCGGGTCTGTTAAGGAAAAACAACACTCCCCTTCCTCTTTTTAAGAAACTGTTCTTGTGGATCCCATAGCATTCTGCTCTGTACACGTGCAAGCCAAACTGTGGGGCTGAGGCTGTGATAACAGTCATACTTTCCTGCACTCCATTTTGGTCAAGCACTGATCAAATGACAGTGTACTCACTGTAACATCCAAATGTTGAGCACTCACCCTTACGTTATGAAGTTCATCCGAATTAGTGTTCACTTCAGCACCATAAAAGTTGCTGAACATAAAACTAATCTCTCTTCTGAGAGCCCCTGCTGGTACTGAAACACTCGGGGGTCTTTCAGATGAGGGAAGCCTAATTAGAGCACGAGCTGGAGCTGCTTCTAGCTCTGTAAAGCTATTTTTGTTTGGCTTGTAAAATCACCAATACTGATGTTTATTGCAGGCTCCTGTTCTTTCTGTGATGGAGGCTTTGCATCAACCTTCTCCTTGAAAATACTCAGGTTGTTGTATCTTTAGCTCAACCTTTACATAAGTGGTGATAGTGGCAGCACTAATTTGAAGAGAATTCTGTAATTGCTGAGGCTGACATCTCACTGTCCTTCACAACATAGGCAGAACTGGTGGATTCATTATCATTTCACCTCTGTGCGTTTGTGCTAGTGGAAGCTTCCTACACAGAACCGCCTCATTGAAGACGAGACCTGTGGCAAAGTTCCTTGAGCTTTACTGAGCCTTTCCAGGATCTCCATTAAATGTTTTGGTGGTCACTATAATATAATGCTGGTTTTTAACTTCCAGAGTGCCCAGAGAAGCTGTGGCTGCCCCATCCCTGGCAGTGTTCAAGGCCAGGTTGGACACAGGGGCTTGGAGCAACCTGCTCTAGTGGAAGGTGTCCCTGCCCGTGGCAGGGGTTGGAGCTGGATGAGCTTTAAGGTCCCTTCCAACCCAAACCATTCTGTGTTAGGGAAAGAGAATTGTTGTCTAGATTGTTCTTTTTTTACTTCTCTCTCTCTTTTTCCTGTTATCTTAAATAAATGAATAGGTCTTCATAATTCAAGGCTTTTGCCAGAGGGGAAGCAGTAGTACAAGACTTGCAAGGCCTGAGAGGCAGGGTAGGTTAGTCTGTGCTGAGTTCTGTCCTTGTGGCTAGACTTGATTGTACCTCAGCTAACTTAAAGTTGCCTCAAGTATTCTTGTGTTACATACAAAAGAACACAAAAAGGTGGTTTTGAAGTGAAAGCTTGAGTGCTGATTCCCAGCTCTGTTCCTCTCCTTGGACTTCGCTTTGTTACAACACACGTTACTGTACTTGCCAGCCAGTGCTCCTGTGGCTTTCTTGACCCTTGTGTCTCTTTCTCTCTATCTGGAGTTTTGCATGGTGAAATGTTGCACGAAATTGTCATTGCAACTTGCCTTTATCTCATGCAGTTGGAAGTAACATCACTTCCTATAATCTTACTCAGCTACTTCTTCCCATCAACCATTCCTGAAGGTTAAGGGAAAACTGGATTTATCTGTAAACATTTATATGGAATGAACCTCCATTGATTTGTGTGATAGACTGGGTGGACAATATTATCTTCAGTTTGGGAAGAGAAGCTTAGTTCCTGCAGTGGCTGCGTCCTGTGACTTTCATTGTCATTTCTGGTTTGTTGTCTCTCAACTTGCTCATGTATTTTACTTTAGTTTCCAGGCTCCTTCAAGATAAATGGCAATAACTTGGTTTCTTTAAGAAGGAAATATGTCCAAAGACAGCACTGTGTAACCCAGACACCAGCCTCTTGAGCTGAACAGCTTCAACATTTGCTCTCCTTGATTCCTGCTTTCAGCTTGGCCTGTGGTGGTGAACACTGTCAGTGTGTTGAAGCAGCAGCCATCACCTCAGACAAGGCTCTGACCGAAGCACTGCTTGAGGAGCAGGGGGGAAAGGCCCCTCATGCTTTGTGTTTGCTGTGGTGGGAAGCCTTTCTGAAAGGATTGTTTTGGAGTTTGTGTTTTGTGCTTTCAAAAAAGATAAGGGTGGAAGAAGTGTTTCTACAGTGATAATGAGAATTGGGGAGAGGGTCAGAATGAAAACCTGTACCCATAACACATCATTGCATTATATTCCAATCTGCATGCATTATTTAGGTGTTACTTTATAATGCTTTATAGCAAGTACAGTTTAAGAAGCAATCTTTCTCTGCCTGTTTCCAGTAACACTTGCTCAGTGGTTAAGTGTTTTCACAGCTTTTTATATCAGCCTAGGGAGCAAGTGTTCACAGTCTTAAAGCATGTCCAAACATAGTGCTTTAGGTTTTGATCTGAAAAACATGACATTTTGCATTTCCTATGTGTAATTATGATAAATTGAATGTAAGGAAAGGCCTAAAATCTTTCAGCAGCTTTGTGTTCTTGAGCTGGTCACCTTGCATTCTAACAGTTGCATTACAATGCCATTTTGACGTGCACATCACGCTGACTTTGTCCAAGATGCCAGTTC
This sequence comes from Strigops habroptila, assembly GCF_004027225.2. Lineage (NCBI taxonomy): Eukaryota > Metazoa > Chordata > Aves > Psittaciformes > Psittacidae > Strigops > Strigops habroptila. The sequence continues at coordinate 5,850,108 of NC_044290.2, forward strand.
TGCTGCCTTGTTGATGGCATTCGGCAGCCGGAGTGAGGAGGATTCATTTGTTCAGGGAAATCTGTGCAACATGAGGATGGGAGCTGCAGGTTACCAGGCCACGTTTTGGGTTGTCTTCGGCAAAACCCCAAAGAGATGGATTTGAATGTCCTGTGGAGCCATTTCAGTAAGTTTGTGTGGAAGAAAATTCCTATCTAAAGGACTGTGTTGAACTTACTCTGTTTGAATCCAGGTGTAGCTTCCCCTGAAGCAGAGGGTGCTTTACTGGGTTTTTAGCTGGTTCATACCTCCCTTTGTGGAGCAGAAAAGGAGCCATTTTTCTCCTAAATGACAAGCTGTGTTAAAGCTCCTCTGTGGAGGGTGAAACCATCCTCCCAGCCACCATCCCATCCTGGGACATGTTTCTGGGCTTGAAAATTCAGTTACAGATTTGCTGCCTTCAAATAATCTGTTCACTTCTTTAATATTGTAATTCCTGCCCTAGTTTGAGTGTCGTGAGCTCTTCCCCTGCGTTCCTCAGACTTTGGGAGTGTTTTCCATGTGCTGCATCGTTTTCTTCGTGGCAGTGTCAGTGCAACTTTGTGGAGGAGAAGAAACAGATTGGCAGCTAACAGCTTGTGCTTGAGCAGTTGTGCTGCCGCGCTAAGAAACAGAAAGTAAGAATCCTGAAACTTTACAATTCAGGGAAATAAGGAGGTTCAGAGCCCTTCCTGAACAAGTTTTTTGGGTTTTGTCACTCCAAAACTGGAGCATTCCAATGAATTTGGCTAAATTTGCAAGCACATAAGTATGTTTGAGGCCTTCTGTTTAATTCATGTTTGCATATGGAAGTCAGCTTGAGAGCTGAGATGCCAGATCTGCTTGTTATGTTCTAGTTTAGTGCCTGCGTGTTCCTGAGAGTTGTTTGGTTTTGAGGGGATCAAGACTGGTGTGCAACAGTTCACAAAGGTGGAAAAGCTGTGCTTAGACGTACTAGATATGGGATTAGGAATGGCTGGGAATGCTTGTTGTGTAGCTAGAACTTGGGAGAACCGCCCTGCGTGCCTCTTGAGCGGTGCCTCTTCTCATTTCCATGGGAACAGATGGGCTTTTGTTGATAAGAGATCTCTTATCAAACTAGGAAACTGATGGGCAGCAGTGGAGCCGCTGTTAGAGTGACACAGGGCTGACGGCAGGCTGAGGACGTCACACGGCACTGTGTGTTCAAATGTAGTGGCTAAAAATAGCCTGCCTTCTTCCTCCTCTTAGGCACAGATGCCCCAATGTGAAAGGAAGAGTCGCTCTGGCGTAGACTCGCTTAGATCTGGAGCAGACAGGGGGGTTGGCCGCAAAGGAATGCTTTATGTTGTGACCTATACAAACAGCAGCAGCTTTTAGCGGTTGAGAGAAATCAGTGTTTGTGCCTCTAGACTCCTGTGCAGACTCTGAAGGCTGTGTCTGCCTTTGGAGCGCTGAATCTTTACTTTTTGTTGCTTTATTTCTTGGCATTTATTTGTATGTGGGGAAGTTTTCAAAGCAAACCCCAGTGATACATGCAGCACTTGGACTAAGTTTTGTAACTTGGGAATAGAAGTCTGGGAAAATCTTAACCATAGCTCAGGTAAGAATCTTTATTTTCCTTAGAGGCATAGCACTGTTTTTTAAGGATCCAGGTGATATATTTTCCTCTTCCAATCTGGAAATCACTGGAGGCCAGTTGGAGCTATGGGATAGAGGGATTTACTGGATGCTTTTCCTTAAGTGTTTTGCAGCCACGTAGTTTAATTACTTAAAGTCACTTTTCTTTTTAGTGGGTTGACAGTTTAAAAGAGCAACGTCAGATGTAAATGTAAATGGATACAGCAGTGCAGAGGGTTAATGTGTTCCTGAGTTGCTTTTTAGTTGTATTTCACTGCAGGATGTTAGTGGCATAAGTTGCTTTCTTGAAAGCTGTAATTTCACATAACTATTCTGCACTTGTCATAATAACAACCACATCACTTCATAGCAGCACCTGAATTCCAGCCTCGTGCACGTGGCTGCAAAATTATCCTGAATTTAAGGTACTTCAGTACGCTCATTGTTGCTTGACTGAGCATTGGGAACAGCTCCAGCAGTGTCTGTTTGAGCCTCTGTCAGAAAACAATGACTTTGTAGCTATCTGTGTTGTGGAGACCATGAGTCCTCTTGAAATGATGCGTGAACATGGAGCTTTGTACAGAAAACAGTATGTTCTGTTGCCTCTGGAGGAGAGCATACACTGCAAGACCTGGAAAGAGGAAAGAAAGGGGTGTTTACAGGGTGACTCTGGGTGTATAAGCTCTCTGGTATATTATATAGGGCATGGAGAGTTTGGCTGTGTGCCGGGGTGTGAATGGAGCTGTGACAGCTACTTAAAATGATCCTAGAAAGGACAACGGCGCTGAAGATCCATCAGCCTGGGTATGAAGCGGGAAAAAGCCCTTGGAGCAAACAAAGCGACTGAAGGGGGGAGCTGTGGAGGATTCATTGGTACAGCAGAAGTCCCCTGAACAGGTTGTACATACATCTGTGCAGGCACTTCACCTTCCTCTCCCTTTTAACCAGCAGCTTCTGATGGTCACAAAGCTTAATGCGTGCTTCAGCAATGCTCCCTCGCCGGCGTTTGGCTTCAGGCCATGCATTGATGAATACCCCAAGCCCTGTGTGATTTGGCTCCTGCACACCTATTACCATATCTTCAGAGCAAGATAAAACTCATTAAAACAATTTACATTTGGGCCTTAGAATCTCTGATAATTTTTAATACCCCTTGCCAAACGCAGCAGGTGTTAAAGACACAGATCCATAGTGGTGTCCTTCACAGGAAGCTACAGTTTGCCCTTTTTATTCTGTCCCTGGAAAAAGAACAGACTGCCACATCCCTTAACTGCTCTCTGATGGTAATGAGACAAGTTTGGAGGACACAGTCTTATCAAAAGTTTGATCTGTGCTATCCTTGATAAAGGAACACACGCTATTGCATAAAACCTGCCTTGTTAGAAATCACATCCCTATGTGTCATGTTTGTGTTCTGTTGTAAATGACACTCGTGATGGCAGCTGAGGTATGGAACAACCAAACTTCCTGGTCATTTTAATCTCCATCTTCCCTGCTCAGTATCCCACAGCTGCCTTCTGGTGTCACCTACCTGTGTTTTGTATTCTGGAGTCAAATCTGTTTGTGCACAGAACGCTGCCTTGCAGTCGGTATGGTGGTTGTAAGAGATGTGCACGCTTTCTTGCTTACATCTGTGGATCTCTGTCAGCTTTACCTCTGAGCCTGTAACACAGACACACTTGAACGTGTGGTCACGTTATCCTTACTAAATGACTGAACTCTAATGCCTGCTAAGACTGCTTGTAAATAAATAAATGGAAGCCCAAAGTAGTAACTGCACAAAAGATAGCGTGAAGATTTTTATCCATGTAAAAGTACTTAGGATCTTCTAAGTGTTAAAGTCTCCTCAACTAAAATACTGTGAAATGGGCTGTAAAGGTGCATATCTTTGCTCACCTAAAGTTGTGTAGATGTGGCCCTGCTCCTGTGCCAGTTCTGCACTGGAAATGCTGGCACCTGAGGGATGCACACCATCGGCAGGGAGTTAAGGAACAGCCAGGTAACTGTTATCCACCCGAATTCACTGAGCAGATTCAGATTCCATTTTCTCTTTGCTTTGCCCGATTTCATCTCAATAGGTGTTGAGGTTTTTCTCTTTTCAATGCAGCAGTGAGCAATGAGGCAGATGAGGGTGTTGATCTGTCACGTGTGTTTGAAGGGCAGCAAACATTGATCTTTAGAGTTGAATTTTCCACAGCACTCCCGTCAGCTGTAAGGATTTTAAAGCCTGTACTTGCACATTCCTCTCTGCTTTTATCTTTTATTTCCTCTCATCACCCTTCCAAAAGAAAGAGTGAGATAGCAAAAGAGTATTTTGGTGTGGTTTTGGTGGATGTCTTCACTGTAACTACGTGTCTATGTAGTATTGATCTCTGGATCTGCGCTGACGTTGTCTTTCTCTTTGCATTTCCTTATCTTCCCGCATCCGGGCAATGCTGCTCATGTGATACTTCTGTGACTTGAAGCTTGAAGTATATAAATAAACCAGAACTCAGATCCAGCTTTTTGTTTGCTGTTGTCCCAAAGCTAAAACAGAACCTCAGAAAGCTGAGCAGGAATGCAAGTGCCCTGGGAAAAGTGCTGGTGTGGTGCTTCATTTTAAAGTGGGGAGCAGGTTCTGCGCGGTATTTGCTTCCAACACCAAATCAAATCTGTTTGAGGAAAGGCAGTTTCAAACTATAGCATGGCTTTATTTCCAGCACATAACACTATGAAAGAGACTGCTTTCAGGCAGCACACCAGCCCTGCCTGTTGCACTCCACCAGCTGACAGAAATGCAGTGAAAAATAAAGCACTGAAGTTTTAAGAGCAAGTATGCTTTGAAGTATCAGTCTGTGCTTTGTAAAGCAGCTCTTCATGTGGCTCGTCTCTTGTGACTCCTGATCTTTCATTCATTTAGGATAAAGTTAGAGTAACGAAAGTATCCCTTAAGAAAGAAACTTTGTCCCTGTACATTTGCTGTTTGTGTGTTTAACTTTGTCTTATTAACCTAAAAAGTGCTCAACAGGCAGGTTGCTATTTCTGCTGTATGATTTAAGCTGGGTTTAACTTGTATCAGCAAAACCAGCTGAAGCTGCCAGTTGTATCTGTACCTGGACTAATGTTGGCATGAGGGAGTGGTTTGTAGAATTCTCTATAGGTGTTGCCTAGAACCTTTAACATACCCCATGTGCAACCAGTGCAAATGTAGGAAGGCTGGATGGCATCATATTTATGCTGAAAACACCAGGTTTATCAGCTGAATCCAGGAAAAAGTGATTATTAGAAGTGATAAAGAATCAGAATTTCTTGGCTTGCAGCTTGTGGACAGAATTTTTTGGTGATGACAGCACACTTGATAGATATGTTCTAAGATTATGTTGTTAAAAGTACCTGTGGACTTCAGAGTACTAAAGCATGGGGGGTTGGCACTGAATTCCTTTGGCTATTTGAAGTTACTTGTCCAGCTTTTGTTCACCACTGTTCTCAACACTCATGAGGTGCAGCAGAGCAGGCTGACTAGCACCATTTCTTACAGGTTCCTCCTCCAAGAGCAGTCTTAGAAACAAGAATGGGAAGAATAAGCGAGTACCTTCACCACTTTTGCTGTGTTTTGCAGGGTGGTAAGCTTATTTTTTGTTTGCTTCCTTCAGGTTTTGAATGAAGAATGCGATCAGAACTGGTACAAGGCAGAACTCAATGGAAAAGATGGCTTCATTCCCAAGAACTACATAGAAATGAAACCACATCCGTAAGTAGAGCTTTGGTGACAGGCTCCTTTGATCCCTTTGTGCATCCTTTCAAACAGAAGGATTTTCTGTACCTTACCAGATCTACCAAAATGGGTGGTTAGATAAAGGATGCTGTTGAGTTCTGTCTCTGGCTGTAGTGTTTGCTGTAACTCATTCACAGCTAGCTACATAGCAGGGTATTTTTGGAAGCTGTTCTGGTCATTGCTCTGGTGTTTTGCTGTAGGGTCAGACAGATTTTGGGCAGTAGCAAGCATAAACCAGCAGAGAACTCTTTAGTAGTGAGTTGTCACCACCACAGGAAAGAGTGACTGTGTTCTTGTGATGATTCTCTATTTTACTTAGCATAGCAGATAAGAATAAAAACTGGGGCATTCACAGCTGCCCAGAACCATGTTTAAGGATATTTGGAGCACTCTTGGTGTGTTTGTCACATCCTGAGTATAGAATCACAGAACTGTTTAGATCAGACCTCTAACAGTCATCTGCTCCAACACTTTCCTCACAAAACAAGCCACCCTCTGGTTTGACCTGGCATGCTGTGGGGATCATGCTGGTCCCCTGGGGATCACAAATGTACATTCCAATTTCTCTTCATCATTTATTTCAATCATCATGCATCTCTTTGCAACAGTTTTGCAGGCATTTGAGTTCTCATGTGGTGATGTCTCCTGTGCTGATGATCAGTTTGTTCCGTAACCATCCATGGTACTTTGGTTTAGAGGGATAGAGCTGTCGGGATTTTGCTTTTTGATACCAAAAGGGAATGAACAAGCCTGCAAGTGGATGAATTAGGTAGTGTTCTTTAAGCATGGTTACTTTGACCTTTTCTGAAGCTGTTTAAACTGCTGATGGCAGCTGGCTGGAGTTAGCTCCATGTGTCAGCAATGCTGGGAGTCTGAACAGTGTGTTAGCAGCCCTGGGAAATTATGCAGACGTTTTTCTAGCATAATGTTTGCTTAGTTGTCATGCAGAGCTCTCTAGTCATACAGGTCATACAAACAGCAAATTGCAGGCAGCTGAGAAAGGGAATGTTCCCTTTCTCAGCCTGGGATCAAATCGTCTTGTGGGAAGGTGGCAGAAGAGCTTTTCAAGAGGATTTGGAAAGAAAGCAACTGAAAACAGCTTTAAATCCTGTCCTAGATCTGAGACTCCAGCCCCACAGCCATGTTTCTTCGTGCTTGTGTTTTGCAAATCTTAGTTTGCTTTGTAACCAGTAGCAAATGAAGCTGAAAGGAAAATGAGGTGCCTCTCAGTCACCTGGGTTCTGAGGGGTTAATCTGAATTGCGACAGCAGTTAACAAAGTAAGGGTTTAAGCAGACATAGGTGTGATACTGAGAGAAGAGCTGCAGGAAACTCTCGGCAGGGAGGCTTTTGTGAGGGCACAACAGTGAGTTCAGTGGCAGGACCACCTTGTGCTCTGTAAGGGGACAGGGGAAGAATTTGCCTGTTATGGTGTAAGTCAAGTGTGTGTTCCTAATCAGCTTTCCTTGAAGATACAGCTGAAATCTCACTTTGCACTATTGTAACATGGGTAGAACTCAGCCAAGCTAACTAGCTGTCTTCAGTAAAGCCAAAGGAATTGCCAAACTGCAGATTGAAGTGAGTGTGAGAGTGATGTGAACTCTCTGTTGTTCCATCAGTGCATCTCCCAGCATCAGCAGTAATGCCAGGAGTTGGATTTGGTTTTGCAGTGCTGACTGGCTGAGTTTCACCCACATTACAAAGCCAAGTGTTATCAAGTGTAGGGAAGCTGTGGGAATGCTGTGGTTGGTTTCTTTGGCCTAATTCTCTCTGAATTTTGACATGCTTTAATTCCTTTAATCAAATTGTACACTTGTACTTTGTAGTGATTCAGTAAAACTTACGGGAAAATAGAGGCTTCAGGAAGGATTATAGATGTGCTCTTGAGCTCTTTCAGGCTTTCCTTCTGTTGTACAGAGATGGGGGAGGTGTTTCAGGGGGGTTTTTTAAGATAAGGCTTTCATTTCCAAGTCACATGTGAGTAATTGAGACCTAATTGAGACCTAAAGAGAATGAAACCACTTTGTAAACAAGAACTATGGCAAGATACTGAAGTCATGATATAAAACTCGCTTTATGTTACGTTTGGCAGAGGCAAAATCCCAGACTTCCTTATCTTTCTGACCTTTGTGCCAAAAGCCCAGGAAACAAACTGCTGCCTCTGAATTCTGAAGGAGTTTCACATCCTGGTTTCTTGAGGTGGCTTTCTGAAGGCAGCAGAGTGCGGTGAGAGGCCAGGTAGGTGCTCCTTCTGCTGCCTCTGCCACCACCTCGGGTACCAAGAAGAGGCACAGATGCTAACCCACCAGGAAAGGACTAAATGCCATGAAGTATCACTGGAAATAGGATGCTTGTGGGAGAAAGCTTTTCCTTTCCATTTCGGGGGATAAAAAGTACACAAGAAGACTTGCAAGCAAGTCAAACATGTCTAGGTGATCATGGAAACCTCTTAAAGAGGAAGATCTGGTGACTTCGTGGCTTGGTGAAAGCTTCCACTTCTCTTAAAACCAACTGTTTCAGGGAGGATTCTGCAACTTTTTGCTGCACCAAACCCTTCAGTGTAGAAAGTAAACTTTGTGTGTGGAGCTCTTGTTACTAAATGCTCTCCTCTAAGGTCAACCATCTGCGTGGTTATAGGCTGTGGTAAGTGCTTCTGCCCTGTGTGATCGGTCCCTCAGAAATAAAAGCTGTACTTTTTGGTTGTGAAGGTGGTTCTGCTTTTCCCACCCCATGTGACCTTCCACTCAGCCCTCGTTTCCCTTTAATCTTGGAGTAGTCTGGAAATGCAGATGTAAATGTGGGTAAGAATCCTGTGACCGGGCGCTGTTGGTCAGTGCTGCCGATCTGGTTGCCCGAGGCAGGTTCACCCTTGGTGTCATGGAGGTGGTCAGCCTGCGGCTTTGACTTCTGCACAGCGGCCAAGAACCTCAGATGTGGCTTCCATGGTGCAGCTCCTCCATGTGACTGCTTGTGTGGAAGCTGCTGGATTGTCCTGACTCCAGGAGAAAGCAAGAAAACAGGCTCCGAAACAAGTATTATCAGCCTCTTCCCTAGAACCGAACTGCATGCCCAGCTCAGCACCCCTCTCCAGTGAAGCCAAGGGACATGGAGGGAGCTTTTCTCACTTGATGTACACATAACTCCACTCCTGGGACCTGCCTTAGCTTTCTGAAGTGTGATATGTGTCTTTGACCACAGTGCTGTGGGATGGGATAGAAAGATCAGACTCTGGGCTGCAGGAACAACCAGCTGCTGAGTGAAGCTACTCATTCTGCCTGAAGCACTCATGACTTAGCACCTGATCTCAAAGAGATTAGAAATTGGTTTTGATACAGAACACCCCTTCCACTTGTGCAGGATAGGTCAGTCCATAGGCAGGATCTTCTTTCTACAGCTGGGATGTTTCTGAAGAGAAACCTGTGAGTGAATTCCCAGTGTTTCCCTTGCAGCTTGCAAATACTCCAGTTCTGGTAAAGATTTCTACCCGCTAAAAGAGTGACAATAGCTTAATCCTTAATAACTTCAATGTTCTCTATTGTCTGCTCTGCATATCGTGGCTAAGGCATGGGCAGCTTCTCCTTAGGAGGCAGAACTAATAGAGGAGACTGAATTACTCCCTGCTGATTACCTTTGGGTACTAATAGTGACATAAATGCTGCTACATCATAAGAAGTTCAGTCTTGACCAGCCACCAGTGCAGGACTTCTTTGTTGTCTCTGAGTTGATGGCATCATACATTTTGGACAATTAAAACTTTGCATGTAGACCTGGCACTTTATTCCTTACTGATAGAGGAAGGGACTCGAGTTTCTTGCTTGAGCAAGGCATTTAATCTGTTTGACTTTAGGTTAAGATACCAGTGAGACCACCGCAGACATTTTAACTTTGGCCAAGCTTGTAGCCAGTTCCCAGGGTTCTCATCTTAGTCTCACCAAGCAGGACTTTGCTGTGAGGCAGTTGTGTACATCAGGTTCTTGGTGTGCTGTTTTATATGCTAAACTGCAGGTGCAAGAGGGTGCAAAACCATGTGAATAATACATGACATTTCGAGCAGGTTTTGTTTCCACCTCTGCAAATAAATCCTATAATTTGAGGAGTTCACTCTTGCCACATCTCTGCTTCACTACATTGGGTGGAATAAGGCTACTGCAAGCACCTGCTTATCAGGTTGTGGTTGCTTCATTGCCAGGAGGAAGCATTATGAAAAGCTCTGTGGTTCAGTGGCCTGTATTGGAGTGGCAGTGAGGTGCAGTGATTTCTGTTAGCAATCACTTCATCTCGGTGTGAGTAGCTACCTCTGGCTCTTCCATGAAGGAATTACAATTCTTCTCCTTCCCTGTTGTTTTGCTCCTACACAGGTGGTTTTTTGGAAAGATTCCCCGAGCGAAGGCTGAAGAGATGTTGGGCAAACAGAGACACGATGGTGCCTTCCTCATCAGGGAGAGTGAGAGTGCTCCTGGGGACTTCTCCCTCTCAGTCAAGTAAGTAATGCCCAGAAGCAACCGTGTGTGGTAATCATTCCACCTACTGCTCATATGGACGAGTGAGGAGAGGTCAGGTGATGTCAATGCTGAGGAGCAGGAATAAGCTTCCAGATGCCCTATAGCAGTTCTGTTCTTCCAGTGGTGCTTGTTTAGTCCCTCTCTAACAGAACAAATACATGTGCTCTGGTTTGTAATGAGTACAGGGCTGACCTGGTGGCATGTTTCTGGCTGGCTCATGCAATCCTGGCCACTATCTACTGGTTTGGTTTTGAGTCCCATTCCTCCTCCTTACAGCCACAAAGTGTTGTACATGTTCTCCCATCCTACTTCATTCCTCTTACGCAGTACAAGTTATTACTTTATCTTTTCTCTGTGTAGTACCCTTCCAATATGTTTTCATGTCTGCTTGGGACAGGCTTTGGGGATATTCATGTTGTCTAGCACTGGGACACGGAGGCCTTTTCGATCTCTCACAAGTGCATTCCCTGTTGGTAGAGAAACTCACTCTAACAACAGTGAAGTGAGGAGCACTTGAGTAACCATACTAGGAGGTACTGGCTGTTCACCAGCAGGAATTGCTGCTAGTTAGCCATGGCCCATATAATACCATGCTACCTGTCACCGTAAAATAGAGGTATTAAAAAGGTATGTGACTTAATTCAACGTGGGTTGGGGATGGGAGTTTTCTGTCCTCAGCAGTTGAATTTTACCTTTATTTTTTTCCTGTGATCTTCCCCTTTGCTTCGGAATCTAAACGATAGAATTTTCTTTAGAATCCTATCAATTTTTGGTTATTTATGCACAATTCCTAATCTGCTGGTGTCTGTGGCTATCAGTGATCTGTCTCAACAGGATTACTTCTTTTTCAGGTTATCTTTCACTACATTTTTAGCTTCCAGTTTATATTCCTGTCTTGAATACAATCATCTGAGCTGGAATACTAGATACAAATGGCAGCTTCACTCCAGAAAGTGCATTCCTTTAAGAAACATCAAGTCAGGCTAGCATGGCTCTGCTGCCTTTAGCTTTGTGTTGCCATCTGGTGGTAATTTCTCAGTTGATTTTTTCTCCCCTCCCTGTCTGATTTAGAAGTGTCTTTTTCCTCAACAGTGATCTGCAGGATTTAAATGGTGAGAAGCTCTCAGGTTGAGGAAGGGAGAGCAGAGGCAGTACTCAGGAGATGTTTCATGTAGGTTTATAGCCAGGATGGTGTCTGTGTGTCAGTCAGCACACAGGAGCTGTGCGCGCCAAGTGGGGAACAGTCGTCGTCTGTTTGCAGTGGTTTAGACTGAAGTAAAAATACCCATGTGCCATTCATCTGGAAAATCCCAATGGATCTCTCCAGAGTTCCCTTTATTCAGACTAAAATTGTTGGAAAAGCAGCTTCAACTGAATGGCATCGTTCGTCAGAAAGAATTGTTAACATGGAATTGAAGTTGCTGCGTTACATGTGCAGCATCCCCCTTCAAGCATGAGGGATTTGGGGTGGTTTTGTGGGATCCTTTTGTTTTGCAAGACAGTCTTTTGCATAAGTCCAGACCAGCCACCAGAGGAGACAATCCCACCCTCCCTGTGGCAGTGTTTTCCTGGGAATTTACCTACAATGGGACTGGAGCTTATGTATTACATTATCACACACACCCAGTGGTGCTGCATGAGGGACAGACTGAGACAAGTCCAGGACCACAGCAAGAGTAGCTCAAACACAAACTGGCTCGAGTCAGCTGTGAAACTGCTGTGTGTGAAGAGCCAAACCAAAACATTTGTACTGTTTGACTTCAGAACGTGGTATCTGGGGATGTGAAGTGGAAGGCACCATGGTGCAGCTACTTCAGTGTGACCTTGGTCTGGTACTGCAAAGTCCTCTGTGCGCTGTCTTCAACGACTCAGGTGACTGCATACCTACATCAAGAAGCACATGTACTGGTGCCAGCTATGTGGCAATGTAGTGTAGAATAGAAAGCTGAAATACTGCCTGTCAGCCAAAATAAAGAGTGTTTTGTAACACCAGAAATCCTTTATGAAAAGACCTCAAGGTTCTGCAAGTTCAGAGTAGTTTGAAAAGCTGGTTTTAAACAGTCCTGTTATAAGAAAAGCAAATGTGAAGCTTGCAAGATTTTTTTCAAGGTAAATTCAGTATTTGGATTCTATCTCTGATCCCTGATTTCTTTAAAATACAATTGACAAGTGGTTTTCAGATGACTTTTTACAGATACCAATTGTTACGAGCATCATTGGCAGTTTCACTGTGCCCCAAAGGACCTCTTTGTTCCTAACTGTGACATCCCAATACTTGGTGACTAACTGTGGGTTTTATGTGTTCTTCAGGTTTGGAAATGATGTGCAGCACTTCAAGGTGCTTAGAGATGGGGCTGGCAAGTATTTCCTCTGGGTGGTGAAGTTCAATTCTTTGAACGAGCTGGTAGATTATCACAGATCCACATCTGTCTCCAGGAACCAGCAAATATTTCTCCGGGACATTGAGCAGGTGCCACAGGTAAGAGAAGCGTCCTCATAGAGCACACCTTTGGACTATTGCAACCACAATCTGAAGTGGGATTGCAGCTTAGAGTAAATGAATAGGGATGGAATGAAGCTGACTGATGTTTTTATGCCTGTGGAAGTGTATCTTTAGATCCTGCAGCCAGAATTATACTGGCAAATAAGCTGGATGTTTGTGCAAAGCCTACCTGGAACTCCCTAGTCTCCACGTCAGGCAAAACATTATTGTTGCTGCTTGAACACTTGGCTTGTCTGAATGTTTATGGATACTGTTGTAGAAAGATTATCTTATTCCTGTGAGTTAAAAATGGGTTTACTCCTGGTTTAGGACATAGTAAGAAAGGAGAGTTCTATTTATACTGGTTCATAGCCAGAACTATTCCCCTCCGTAGCCAGTGAAGCTTTGGTACTGGTCTTTCCTCAGGAGGTGTCTACAGCATATGGAACATCTCCAACCTTCTGGTTTGGATCTAGCCAGTGTTAAGAGAAACCAAAACCTGCTGCTAAGTGCCAGCAGAGCAGCTTGTGGATATCTAGCTCTTTGTTTTGTTCCATTTCCCAGGGCAGTCGGAACATTATTTTGCATGTAACTGGAGCTTTTGTCAATTCTGAATAAATCCTTTTGCTTCCATGTGCAGCAGCATTCTCCTTCTAGCTTGAGGACAAGGGGGGTGGAATTCATGGTGCCCACCGGGTACCGCACACCCCCTTTGCCCCAGTTTGTCTGAACTAACATCTGGCTCTGCACTGTTGGGTCAGTGATAAACAGAGGATGAGCAAACAGCTGGCTGAAAACAGCAGCCATGAAGGTACCTTCCTAACCTCACGATTTTAAGGAATCACATGCATTTTAAATGAACCATTAGCTTTTCCATAGGAATTGAAGTATTTGCTGACCAGGCAGGATTTATTGCTATTGGAGAGTTTCAAGGAAAATCTAAATGCTAACATCCAGCTTTTAGGGTGATCTTTGGTTATCAGTAGATCAGTTATATTCACCCTGTCAGTTGGTGAACGCAGGATGACTACAAGACTATTGTATTGCAGTACATACAGATTTACAGTAGGTCAGGAAGCCTGGAAAACACTAGGAAAACATCTGACTCATCAGCTATCTTTATTTCTGCTCTTTGAAAGGAGCTTGACTTCTTCTAAGGTCTTCTATAGACTGTGCTTTCCTATTTTAGCATCTTGTTACAGATGTTGGAAGCTGTTTTGCAGGGAAACGGCACAGCCCAAATGTTCCTTGTTAAACCCTGGTGTAAGTTAAGCTCCTGCCTGAAGGAGCAGGTTTCTCGAGCGCTGGGGATGATTCTCACTTTGTGTCTCTTTCTCTTTCCCTTTCCAGCAACCCACATACGTTCAGGCCCTGTTTGATTTTGATCCCCAGGAGGAAGGAGAGCTGGGCTTCCGTCGTGGAGACTTTATCCAAGTCCTTGACAATTCTGACCCCAACTGGTGGAAGGGAGCCTGCCACGGACAGACGGGCATGTTTCCACGCAACTACGTGACCCCAGTGAACCGGAACATCTAGAGATAAATATTAGAGATTATTTAAAGAAAACAAGAGAACCAGTAAATACACATACAGAGCCTAACTGCAGCCAGTGACCTAAAATCACACGGCGATAAAACCTGAGTCACCTTTCACCGTGAGGTGATCCTCCTTCACTCAGTACGGAACTTCAGGGGCTGGGGGGGGAAGAGTTCAACTTAACACACCAAAAGTTATCTTTAAAAAGAGAAAAACAAAAAAAAGAGAGAGAAAAAGAGAGAGAAAACAATGAAAATAACAAATTTCCTCAGCTGCTCCTGGGTTACCCCCTTTCATCCACTCTTCTTGTTTCCCCCCCTCCCTCTGTCCATCAGTGCATGAAGTTTTAATGCCATATAAAGTCCTAGCCATGCAGTTAAAGGAAAAGGGAGAAACTCTGCTGGTATTTTCTCTCTCTGCAAACGGTCTTCATTTGACATGAAGGGACATGAGAGAAGAACCAAATCCACAGTCCTGCCTTTAAAACAAAACAAAAATCATCAGTCTCTGCTTTTGCCTTCAACATTCAGCTCTTCTTGCCTGGGAAAGATGAGGTGTTAATCTTAAGTTTTATTGTCTCTCCTCCTTTGGCACTTTCTTCTGAAGCTCAGCAGCTTCCAAGCAGGGGAAGGGAGAAGAGTTGTGTGGCTTTTTTGTTCTTTTTCTTTTCTTTGGAGTCACAGAGCTGCTTTGAGAAACTCCAACGTACAACTGAGATCTGTTCATGCTGTGCTGACAGCTTTTTTTGTTGTGTTCTTTTCTTAAAGGTGTACGGTTGAGCACATTCTGTACTTTTTTCCATAGTGCCTTTCCCTTCTTTTCTTTTTTTATTCTCTTTTTTTTTCTTTTAAGTTAAAAGGACAGTCCAGAACTTTTTTTTTTCCCTGCCTATGTGTAAATAAATACTTTTGGGGGAAGGGTGTAAAGGAGGGTGGTTTTATCAATGGACATTTGAGAGAAATCTACAAACAAGAGATGGAGCTTTAATCTTAAGATTTGTCTTAACTGTTGAACTTCCCTTATGCCAAGGAAAGTAAAATCAAGGCATTCAAGTGGCAACTTCTGCTGCTCAGAGGTGGGGAGCTGCAACCAGGAGCCTCAAAAGAAGTAACAGAAAGGGGGGAAGTTATGACCAGGGAAGATGAGGAAGAATATTTTGGGGAGGGGAGGGTTAAGGGGAGGGGAATTTGAGGAATAATCGCCCTGAGATGTCCTACAAAATGTACATTCCTTTGATGGAAAACTTTATAATGCAGAGAAACCTCAAGAAATAGTGCTTGAAGACAAAAACCTTTATGCTCTTAGTGAATGTCTCTACGTGATGCATGTAATCAGCCTGTCTCTTTGGCCTGGATAGGGAATATTTGCAGTCGTGTTGCTCTTGAAACGTGGGGTTGGCATCACTGTTCTCCAGTTTCTCCTCCCTCCTCAGGTCAGTGTTCCTGTTGAAGCAGATCCCCCCGCCCCGCTCCCCATTCACAGCAGGCTGTGTGATGACTGTAATCCCCACCCCGCACCAGAATGGCATTTTCTGTGGCCTCCACCAGAGCAGTGTGACATTAAATTGGACGGGAAGGAAAGCAACGGAGCCTCACTGCTCTCTGTGCCAATCTTCACTTGCATTACTTTTCCTTTTGATGGCCGTTTGGCTGGATCCCTTCACCCCACCAACGAATCCAAACCCTGCAGCGGAGATCTCCTCCCGCCCTGCCTGAGCACAGGCAATCTTTAGTTGGAGGGTGCCTTTTTTTGTACTAAGTGTTACAAATGTTTTCTTCCTGACATGGACTCTGCCTTACACTTTTAATTTTCCAGCAGATGAAAGAGAGAGCTATCCTGTAGAGTTATTACTTTCTCCCCCTCTCCTTGCTAGCTGTCACTCACTTTCTTCCTTCTTTGTAAAGTGATTGGAAGAGGAATCTATGGCATTCTACACCTGGACCATTTGATTGTTTCCTTATTTTGGAATTGGTGTATATCATGCAGCCTTGCAGACATGTGTCTTGTGTGTGTATATATATTAAAAAAAAAAATCAGTGTTTAAATAAAAAAAAAAAAAGGCCTATGTACTTAATCCTTTAACTCTGCAGCAGCATTTGGTAGATAGTAATTAACTGTGAATAATAAATATACATTGAATTCTTCACTTGAGCATCTGTCTGTTATTTCAGTTAACTGAGCAAAATGTGGCTGACGGAGGTAATGTATAGGTATTGAATTGCTAGGGGAGGGAGAAGCTGTGAGGTGTGCTCAGGCTCTTGAGCATGGTAGTTTAGTCTTGGCTGAATTCATTCCTCTTCCAAGCTAAGTCAACACAGAGCATTATGAACAGTGAGGAGGGGGAATAGGTGAGGTGCTGGCACAGGGTGCCCAGAGAAGCTGTGGCTGCCCCATCCCTGGCAGCGTTCAAGGCCAGGTTGGACACAGGGGCTTGGAGCAACCTGCTCTAGTGGAAGGTGTCTCTGCCCGTGGCAGGGGGTTGGAACTGGATGAGCTTTAAGGTCCCTTCAACCCAAACTATTCCATGATTCTTTGAATGATGATGTTGCTGTGAGGACATAAGCCCATAAGCTGAGCGTGTGGGTGGCACTGCACTGTTTCTCCCCTTGCTTTTTTCTTAGCTTTTTACCAAACAGCTCATGTGCTCTGTGGTACAGACTGCACTGCTGTAACAGAGCATGATACACCAGTTGTTTCTGGAGCATCTTGCTGAGGGGATGATGGGCACACGATGGGTGTAAGCACAGCCACCATGGCTCACACTGCTCATGAGCTTTTGCTCTGCTCCATCAGTGCCTTGCAGCCTGTTTTCCCTTCTATTGCTGAAGGAAGAGAACTGCCCAGTTGCGTGACCAAGGTGTGCAGCAGCTCTGTGGGCTCAGCCTTTCCTTTATGGTCTGAGAGCGCCTGGCAATTTTATAGTCTAATATACAACAGGAAAAAGCCCAATTGAGGTTTTGGCATGGTTTTTAACAGTTGCTTTTATTTATTATGCTCAAATATAGTCAAGGAGTGTGCAGTTGAAACGCCTGGATAGTGTTATAAGTTCTATTTTCAGTCAATATAGAAACAATGTGGTTTGGAGATCTGGCTTTTGTAATGCTGCAGCAGGACATGGTTGATCAAAACTGCTGTTTATAACTTGGTGCCTACTGAAAAGTGTAGAAAACCTTTATTCCCTTCCACTTTATAGAGGGAAGATGTTGCTATATGTGCCTGTGGAACAACAAGGCTAAGCCACAGTGGAAGAACCACCAGGAGCAAGGCCGGTTGTCTCCATGGCGTGTTCCCTTCCCGCCGGGAGCTGTGGCGTGCGGCAGGGCTGTGCTGCAGGAAAACCCTGACTCCCGGCTCCTCCGGTGCCGCCCGCCCGCCCTTGGCAGCGCCATCCCCAGCCGCCCGCCCGCCATTTTGGTACCGCGGTGCCCGAGGACTACATGTCCCGGTGCCCCCCGCGGCGCGCAGGCGCAGTGCGGCGGCGGGCGGCTGAGGAGCCCCGGCGGGCCCTGGGCTGAGGGCGGGCTGCGGCCGGCGAGCCCCGCCCGGGGTTCGGCTCCCTGCTCCCCTCCGGTGCGGGGCGCGGGTTGTGGGGCAGGGGAGCTGTGAGGGGTCCGGCGGGGTGAGGGGACGGGGTGAGGCTGCAGGCTTGCTGTGGGACGGAGCCTGTTGTCCGCGCCGCGCTCACCGAAGCCCCCGTCCCTTGCAGGCAGGCATGGTGGGCTATGACCCCGGCGCCAGGTGCGTCTCCACGGCGGAAGCGGCGGCAGCAGGATCAGCGTCTGGCTTCGTCACCCGGCTCCTCATCAGTCCCTTGGATGTCATCAAGATCCGCTTCCAGGTACCTCCCTCACGGCGTGCCGGGGGACGCGGCGTGACAGAGCCTGGTACAGAGCGGAGCGGAGCGCGTCCTGGGCGAATAGGTCACTTGTGCAACCAGGGAGCATGAAAGCTGCTCCTGAACCCTCACCTCAGGGTGTACAGGTTATGCAAGGTAGCAGAGCTATCCCGTGTCCGCTGCTTCTATTTGTATAACTTAAGTGTTTGAATGGGACCTTGTGGGCTTTATAGTTTGTTTTCCTTCTCTGTCTTTATGTATCACCTTCGCTATCTAACTGAATTTCACCATCATCCTACTGATTGCCTCGTGTTGCACGTGTGGTCTTACTCTTTTAGAGCTCTACCTAAATAACATCCCAGTCATTTCTAGGTGTGATCCCGTGGGAAGGCATTGCTTGCCTCTCAGGGCTGTGTATTCTTGAAGAGGACGCTTGAACTTGTTGAAACGTGACGTGGAATTAGAGAAAATACTCTCTCTGTTTCCCTCCAGCTTCAGATCGAGCAGCTCTCCTCCAGAAACCCAGGGGCGAAGTATCACAGCATCCTGCAAGCTGCACGGCGCATCTTCCGGGAAGAGGGCTTGGTAGCCTTCTGGAAGGGCCATGTTCCTGCCCAGTTGCTTTCAGTTGGCTACGGAGCTGTTCAGGTGAGGTGACCAGACATCACCTGGGCCCGGTGCACATACATGGGACTTTACTTTGCTCCTCTTCAGGCTGGCTGCATGGGCAGATGCAGGAAGGTCCAGGTTTCCACGGTACTGATGCAAGCCTCAAAGATGTGCAGCTGTATCTTGCTGATGGATAATTCCTAAGTTAATATTCCTGAGCTTGCTGAAGCTGGAGCACAGCTAGAGCAGACTGAGTTCTGCCTGTATCTGCTGTCACAGACAAGCCCTGTTTCTTCCTGACACTTGGCTTAGCTGTTCGTGTTCCAGACCTGTGTAGTGTTTTGCTTTTGTTCATGGCTCCCTAACAGCTTGTAAGGAAAAACCAAGGCTGATGATGGTGTTTTACACAGCATTGTTATGCTTAATTTCTAAATACTAACAACGTGTTTTGCAAGCAGTGGTTGAAAGAGGAATGGACAGCACATCTGTGGTACAGCAAATGCTCTTCAGGATATGTAGAGCATTCAAATGAGCTTTTCACAATTCAAACTGCAAGATCTAGCAGGAAGTGTCAGAGCTCAGACTATCCTGAGCACTCCCTGGGCTGCTTAGTGATCCTTACAGGTTATTCTTCGAGCACATGCATGCTCAGTGTGCAAGTTGGGAAGGACGTTTGAAGGACAGAGGGAGAAGGTGACTACAGGCGGTGGGTGGAGCTGTTCTGGTGAAATAAGGGAGGAGTGGGAGATCCATGTCAGTGATAAGCATTGACTCCGTGACCTGTGTGTGCTTGTCCTGTCAGTTCACGGTGTTTGAGAGCATGACCCAGCTGGCGCACAACGTCACCTCGTACAGCGCCCGCGACTCCTTGGTGCACTTCACCTGCGGCGGGCTCTCTGCCTGCACAGCCACTGTTGCAGTGCAGCCTCTTGACACGCTACGCACCCGCTTAGCTGCTCAGGGTGAGCCCAAGGTATGGCTTAGGGATCTTCAGGGCTTTGGGATTAGCATCCATAGCAGTAGCAATATTCCATGGGTGTGAAAATAGGAGGTTTGAAAAGCACATAACGGCCTGGGGTTAGCATAAAGGAGCAGGTGCTGTTATTGGGCAATGTTTGCGCTGTTGCCAAGTTACTCTCTGTGCTGTTGACACAGGTTTCTTAATTATGTTTTGCTGCTCCTGATTTCTGTTTGAATCCTAACAGAGGATCCAGAAGGGAGAGACTGTCCTTACCAGGATAAGTCAATTTTCATCTGGGCTGTTGGCCATTTACAAATACACTCCTCAGTCTGTTGAACATTGTGGTTTTGAAACTTTCCACTTGCACAGAGTCATGTTTAGATAATGATGGGGATGATACCTGAAACCAGTCACCTTTCACTTGAATTTCATGTGCTTATTTATGCAAGAATTGGTCTCCATGCTAATTAGATCTGTAATAACTGGGCTTATATGTGTTTATATCAGAGCCATTAGCCTGCAGTAGAATCACTATACATATTATTACATGAATTCTGTTGCAGGAGCAAGCAGAGCTGTTAAGAGAAAAACAATCAATCATGTCTGTGCCTTGTTTCCACCCCTCAGCACAGCTTGGATGTATCAGCCCAGGCCTTTCAGTGCAGAGCTAACAATCACTGAGTTAGTCTCTTGTAGCTCAGAGGCAGGTTTAGGTTTTCAGCTTACAAGAGTCACAAGGGCTGAGCTGAGAATACTCAGCTCGGTGTGAAGATGTGCAAAATCCCTTTGTTCATTGCTTTGTGCTGAAAACCAGTCCGTTGTATTTTGGGCACTGGGAAATAACCTGCCCTTTGCTTTGCTGTTTTAAGCCTCTTCCATCAGTGAATCAGCCTCTTCTTTATTGCCTAGATCTACCAAAACCTTCGCCACGCAGTGGTCACGATGTACCAGACGGAAGGACCTCGGACGTTCTATAGAGGTTTGACCCCCACAATCATTGCTGTCTTCCCAAATGCTGGTCTCCAGTTCTCCTTCTACAACATCCTGCAACAGTTTTCTGAATGGGCGATTCCAGCTGAAGGAAAGAAAGGAGGTAGGCACTTGGGACAGTGATGTCTGTGATGGGGGGGGACAGAAAGGATGGATGCTACTTTGGGAGGCTGCCATAAGCTCAGTTTTCTGTCCCATCAACCTTTTCAATACAAAAGTGTCTCAATTTCCTCCCTCTCATTCTTACCCCTTCACTGATAGTGCAAAAGTAAGTACAGTGAAGTTTACACACAGCTCCTGTCATGGAATCACCATGATGGAAATGGGGATGGATGGGAAAGTGAAGTGTCACAGGCTCGAATACTCCTTCTCGAACTGTGTCACATCACTGATCCTGTGGGAACACAGTGCAGGCATAACCTTTCTCTGCTCCATTAGTGCTGTGGGGATGGGACTCTTGGATTTCCTCAGGAAATCTGCCTGAGTTCCCAGCACAGCTGTTCCAGAAGAGGATTCATTCAGCCTCATATAAAACCACCAAGCTCTTAAGTTGATATTTTTATGATAATTTCTAGCTCCGTGATAAGAGAACCTCATCCCGATGCGACCTGTCACCTGATAGTTCTAGATCCTGGTGCCTCCCTGAGAGTGAGTGTGTGCAGCATCAGCATGTTCTTATTCCTCGATGGAATTTCTTCAATAGAGGATCTACTTTCCCAGATCATGTCTGCATGTTTAGTTTCAGATGGCAGAGGCTGATGGTGGTTGTGTGCCGGGAACTCATGTTTGTTGGGCAGAAGTTTAATGCCACAAAACTCATTTCCCACAAGCCTCTGAAATCATCAGGCAGCGCCAGCTTGTGATTTACTGCAATCCAGGATAAGAGCAGTCAGGGATGCAACATTTCCAGTGACTGGGCTTTTACTGGGGGGCAGGAAAACTTTTCCATCCACTAGTGGCAGGTTCTCTGGTGACTGGGGTTTTTTGTGCTAAGCCACTTGGCAGAGCAGGACACGATCAGTGCAATGAACCAAGATGAGCTGTTACACTCCAGCTCCAGAGGACACTGCAAACCAGATGTAGAAAATACAGACTGGAACTTTAAAGGGCCTTTCTGACCTTACTTCTTGTGGCAAGTGATGTTAACTTCAGTCTCATGATGTTTAATCCAGACTCCCTGCTCATCCTCTTTTTCCCTCCCTGCTATCTCCCCTTTCTGCTTCTCAGGCAACATTAAAAACCTCGTTTGTGGCAGCTGTGCTGGAATCATCAGCAAAACCCTCACTTATCCCTTCGACTTGTTCAAGAAGCGACTGCAAGTGGGTGGCTTTGAGCAGGCCCGGGCGGCCTTTGGGCAGGTGAGAAATGTTGGAATTCTCTGATTTTTAGGAATATGGATTTGTGAGACAATCCAGAGCCAGTCCACCAGCGGTGATTCACCAGTGGTACCTCTTGTGTTCGTATTTGGGTTGAGAGCTCCCGGGGAACTTGCTGTCACCCACCTCCACGTGTTGGCTGTCTTGAAGCTGGGGATGACTGAAGCAGGAAACAGGGGTTTGATAGACTTATTTACTAGTTGCAGCTTGGTAGTTCTGGTTCAGGACCACATTCCTGGCAGAGGATGACACTGGCTTTGTGCTGGGATCGCCTGGCTGTCAGGATCCTCTTCTGCAATTAGTATTTTGACACAAGGAATGGGCACCAAGTGTTGAGCGTATGTCTTATGTACCAGAACATCCTGAAATTCAAAGCAAATTAAATACTTCTGGTGTTCTTTAGCACCATCCTCTGTGCTCTATTTGTCTTACAGTGTATTTCGAGGTGAAAACTGTAAGACAAATACAGATCCTTCAAGGAACTATCTCTTTCTTTCCACGACATGTGGAAAATGTCTTTTTTTTCCTTCACATTGCTTGGATCTGAGAAGCAAATCAGTCTGTACCTTAAGAAACTCTGAGATAAGAACTTGAAGTATTAACCCATTGCATTTGATGCTTTTCCAGTGAGGTTCAGAACTTGTTCTTAGCACCGACGTGGCCCAGGATGTTAAAACTTCCCTGTGACACGATGACATGCAGATGGCTGGTTTTGAGGCTTGTGTTTTCTTTCTGTCAGGAAACTGGAAAAGTCCCTTTTTAGAGAGTGAAGGGGATGGAAAACAGCAGCACAATCTGAAATAACCACTTCACAAACTGGTACCATGAATAATACATGCGGTTGCAGCAGAAAGATTTTAGGGCCGCTCAATTAGAATGATCTGCATAAGCCATTGCTGACGCAAAACACGTGGTTTTCCTCTACCCCACTTGCTACAAACTGGCTCTCTGAAGCTTTCATTTTAACAGCCAGAAAGGTATCTCCAGGCTGCACATCCCGTTTCTGTGGGATGTTTGGGGATCTCTGTGTTCTTTTCCAGGTAACGTTGTCCTGGAGGTTCCTTGTTTAACCTTTTGGCCGTGTCTCTCCCAGGTGCGGATGTACAGCGGTCTCCTGGACTGCATAAGGCAGATCATGCGAGAGGAGGGCCCGGGTGGATTCTTTAAGGGCCTCTCCCCCAGCTTGCTGAAGGCTGCTGTCTCCACTGGCCTTACCTTCTTCTGGTATGAGCTGTTCTGCAGCCTCCTGTGTTCCCTGAAGACCACCGACAGCATTGCAAGGAAGGAACGCTGAAAGGGGCATGTCTGTGGCTACCCGGTGTTCTCCTGGAGGAGGGGAAACTGCTGGGCTTTGCTCTGTCACGAGCATGTTGGGAATGTCAGAGTTCCCAGAGCTCCACCAGCCTGTAGGAAATCACCTCCTGGGACCAAGCAGAAGGAGAAGGCAGCTGCAGTTCTGCTGAAGACACTGAACTGCTTTGCTGGAAGCTGTTCAACTGAGCACTTTTTTCCTCTGTCTCCTCTAATATCAGCACACATTTAGTGGGGAGAGGGGGGGGGAACCAAGCAGAAAACTACCTTCACTGTGCTGTGAAGAGGCACCTGATACAGTGGGTGGATTCCTGTGCTTGCCCGGGATCACAGATTGGGATCCTGGTGTAGATGGTGCTGCTTATCCAACCTAACAGCACTTCCTATGGCCGCATCCGCACAGCTGTGTGTCCTTGCTCTCTGACCTGCTGTTTGCACCGTGTTCTTTCCTTGGTGTAGCACTGAGTTGCTGTTGTGAAGCCAGTTCAAACCTTGTTCATGTCACAGAACCTCAGTTTCCCTTTTCTTTGCTGCCAGCTGCTGCTTCTTGCTGACCACTTGAATCAGCCACCCGAAACACAGCATCTTCTGCTGGATCACACCCAAACTTGCTCTTCCTTTAACTCTGATGAGCTTGATTGTATCCAAAGTGCCCGTTTCTCTTCTTGCACATCTTGCCACACATCTCTTGGGGTTCTGCATTGCCTAGGCACACGTTTGCAACTCAATCTGCAGATTAAGAACCCCTCTTTAAGGGGATTAAACGCACAAGCCCAGTTCTTACTTCAGGGTCCTTTGCTTCAATGCAGGGAGTAACCAAATGCTGTGTAGGGTTCTAGAAATATTTAATCTAAGTGGGACTAATGAAGGAAAAAGTCCTGTGGAAACTAGTAAATGTCTTTTTTTATCGTTATTATTACTATTTAATACCACCTTTGAATGTTTCCAGCAAGTATTTCTGCTCAAAACCTTTCTGAATCTCACTCCTGCTGTGGTGCTAATAGATGAAAGTGTTTTGACAAGATAAGCTGGAGTGAGAGAACTGAGCATCAGCTGGGAATTGCTTGGCTCAGCACGGTGTTTGACAAGGAAAGGGTGATGGAATTAGAGCTGGAGAAGTGGTTTTCTGGCATTTCAAAGGTTTTAGGAATGCTTTAAAAACCCAACAAAGCAACGACCCAGCAGCTCTGATTTACGTAATGGGGAAAAGAGGGAAATTACTTTCTTCCTCCTCTTTTACTCTGTTTTTCCAAGCAGGGTGTGGTTGGACCAGTTGTGGAAGGCAGGCTCCGAGGAGGAGGAACAAAAGCATGTTGGTGATCTGGCGAGTGGTGGATGGGGCAGAGCACTGCTGTTGTTCAGAGGATGGTTTGATGGCTCTTCACGTAGAGCTTTCCATGCCTCTTTTGCAGTATCCAGGGTGTTAATCCTCAGTGTTGGCCACATTCCAGCGTGACCAATTCCATTCTGCTGATGCAACTTCTGGCAATGTTGAGCATATCAGCACTGCTCACTTACCCTGTGCTGTTGTGAGAGGCTGGTTTCAAAGAGCGCACTGGTTTCACTGGTGTCTGAGGTATCTAAGAGAGATTCCTTGCAAGCCCAGGCCAAATAACTTGGTGTCTGCTGTGCTTTGAGATCGTGGAGCGTGACGTGGCTGTTTGCAGGTGACTTTGAGAGCTATTTAAAGTTAAATCCACAGAGCAGTGGTGGTGGCAGGCAGGAGGCTTAACACAGGAGCCTTGAAGAGGGACTATTAGCTGCATGTGCTCCAAAAACGCACAGTTTTGGTTAGAGGAGATAATACAAAGAATGTGAAGTGTCTCAAAGTGCCTCAATCTTAGTGGCATTTTCCTGTGTTGTTTAGGCTGAGATTCCCCCAAAATCTTCATAACAATATTTTGCCTTTGTTTCTTGTTCATCTGTTGTTCTTGGAAAGACATCACAGGCAGTGGTGGACTTACCCTCATGACATCCTTCCACTGAGAGAAACGTCTCATTGTGAAACAGGGTCAAACAGGTTGGGGTTGTCACTGTCTTTTGGCTGCTGGTACAGAGGAATGCTGTCATGGATAGCAGGGACAGGAGTGGCCACAGCAGGTTTTTGGTGCTGACTTAGGCTTCCATAGGAAATGAGGCCTCATCCATCCTGTCTAAACCTTACAAAACTCTTTGTTTTTCACTTCATATCAAAGAGCTGCTGTTAAACTGCACAAAATAGGGGGAAACTGGTGAGGAACTCAGCAGTGGGAATTGCAGCTCTGGAAGAGGGGGGAGTTGCTTTGGTTGGCACAGGGGTAAAAGAAAGAACAGAAGACTGTGCTCTGCTGAGACAGTGCTCCTCAGGTGTGCTGTGGAGCTTGAAGTGATGCAGCTTTGGGGTGTGCAAGTTGGCTGTGCCACAGGGAGAGCAGCGCTGGAGGGCACAGAGCAGCTTTTCCTTCTGGGATAGTTTGTTCCTCCACTCTGCATTAGATGCGCTTGCCTCCATCCAACAGATAGCAACGTTGGAGTTGAAGCTGTGCCAGTCTGTGGAAGAGACATTCCTGGTCAGGAGCTTCAGCACATGGCCTGGTTTGGTGTTTTCCCTTTGGGAATGCCTGGTTTAGCGCTAGGAGTACAGGGCTTGCTTGTGATGCTGTTTGAAGCCAAGATTCCTTGAATCTGAGGAGCAGGAGATAGGAGACATCCATAGTCACCTTGTTCTCTGCTGTGCTGGGCCAGATCTGCTCTTGGATACTCTGCACACCAGTTCATAGTCACGATGAGTGACTCGCTGTGACTCTGTGCTGGCTTTTTCCCATTGGGATGGCTGGGATTTCCCTCTGATGTCATGCTGGCAGCGGGGATCTGTGTTGCCTGCAGTCGTGTTAGTTTTCTAATAGTGCCTTGTACCATCAGAACATCCAAAAGCCCTTCAGCAGGGAAAGCCAAGCTGTGCCGTGGTTGTCGCTCTTAGCTGGCCTCGGGCAGGAGGACATGGACACGGTGTCCTGCAGCACCAAGTCCTGGGACATTCTGTTCTTGGAATGCTCCTCCAGAGCGTGGTTTGTGAAAAGCAGTGAGTGTTTGACAGTCAGGCTCGGAATAGGTTGTACTTCGTTTGGGTTTAAGTTTCTCATGTGATGTAGTTTGATTCTTTGCAGCGTTTCTTTGTGTTTCCTGAGTGGATCTTTTGCAGCTGCTGTTGTTGGAAAGTGTCCGAGCACAACGTGTGCTACCTTGGAGAAAAGGTACATTAAATCCTTGGTTATGCTCCTGTCTGGCTGCAATTTGATTATTCCTTCCCTCCTAGTGTGATGTTCAGCTGGATCCTATGGGATCACCATGGGCCCCCTCCTGCCCTGGGGGAGGACAGCCAGGCCCAGGGTGTGGGGCAGCAGGAAGGTCTGGTTTTCCCTATCTCTGGCTCCTGGGAGCCGTTCCATCCCCTCTGGGATACAGGGTGATGCTCTGGGTATAGCTGCGCCCAGAGGCGGATCAGCGGAGGGGGGTCTCCAGCCCAGTCCCACCGCTGTGCCCCAGAGGGTCTGTTGGAGCCCCGCAGTGGGTCCTGCGCCCCGCACGGTGGTGGATGAGTCCTGGCTTGGTCTGTACCGAGCCGGAAAGTTCCCAAACCACTCATTCTGGTTTCCTGAGCTGTGCCTGGCCGCTCTGCTCCCAAGTGCTGCCGAGGCTTCACCCATTAAGGGGCTGAAACGGTTGGGAATGAAGACTGCGAGGATGCTCCCGTTGCACTGAGTTGGTTTGACTCATCTCCCCTTCCCTGATACTTTGCCCATGTGTTTCTCCGCGCCGCTCGCTGCAGCCTGCCCGGGCCGGGGGGGGACCGCACTGACCGCGGCTCGCACCGGGATAGCGGCAGCGGGGTGGGGGGAGGCCCGCCCGGTTCTCCCGCCGTGGGACCGGCACACAGCGGTAAGTGCGGCCGCTGGGGGGTGCCGGGGGAGCCGCGGTGCCCCGGAGCTCGCAGGCGGTGGCGCTGCGGCCGCGGCTCGCCCGGCCCGGCCCGGCCCGGCCCTCCCCCGGCTCGGGCGAGGAAATGACCTAAGAGGAAACCGGGGCCGCGGCGGGAGGCAGCGGGGCCGCGGCGGGAGGCAGCGGGGCCGCGGCGGGAGGCAGCGGGGCCGCGGCGGGGCCCGGGGCGCTCCGGCGATGCGGAGGAGCCAGCGGGGCGGCCCGGCAGGTCGGTGGCTCCCCCCCCCGCCCTGCCCTGTCTGCGGGGCGGGGGGTCCCCCGGGGCACAGAAGGGGGCTCGGTGCTGCGGGTGCCATCGGTGGGGATGGGACGAGGGTCCCGGCGGGTTGGTTGTGCCCCTCGGAGGAGACTCGCTGCTCTTCTCCCTCTGCTTGTGGGGCCGCGGCACATCCTGCCCTTCCCGCCGGGATCGACGCGCTGGGACGCAGCCAGGCGAGGACACCAACCGCATCAGTCCCCAGGTCTAGTGGGGACCGCTGGCAGAGGAGTAGTTGGTACTCACGGGTATGCTGTGCCCAGTGTCACCCACCGCCACCAGCCCTTCAGACGCAGTGGTCCTGGCTGGTTTTACACTCACGGGCTGTGGGCTGCGCAGGGCAGGGTTGTTTGGCACAGCAGCTCCAAGCAGCCGTGCCCAGCCCCGGGGATGCTCTGGGAGAGGCGCTGGGCGGTGGTGACAGACGCTGCCGGACGGGATCGGGCGCTGAGCTGTCGCCAGGTTCCTCCAGCGCAGCGATGCTGCCGGTGGGACGCGGGGCTGGAGAGGCCGGATGGGAAGGTGTTTGTCACCCAGGCATGGCACGGAGGGCACAGAGCTGCTTGTGAATCCAACCGGAAAAGACACCTCAGTGCTGGTCCCGCAGGTAACCCTGTGTCGGTGGGAGCTTTGGCTGTGGGAGCAGCGTTGGCAGTTGTCACCCCATGGGGCAGGGGCTGCTCTGGGCCTTGCAGAGGGGCAGGAGAGGAGGGCACAGCCTCTACCTGTTGCTCCGAGGTGCTATATGTGTGTGTCCCATGCCTCTAAAGGACGATGGGCTCTTTGGCTTTAATCCCTGTCAGGACCTATTTGCAGCGAGGGGTGAGTAACAGACAAGGAATTTCAAGCTGGCAAAACCCATTTGGCCGAGTGCCCTCTCCATGTGGGCCTGGCCAGCCCAGCAGTTTGTGTTCAGCACATCATCTTGTATGTGTGTTTGTCAGGGAAAGCCCTTTCTCTCTGTGCCATGTTACTCTATTGCTGTCTTTAGTGTATCACAAACTAATCTGGAGGCTCTTTAGGAGCAGCGCTGGTCCTGCAGAGAGCTGTGCTTGGCTGCAGTGGGATGGGAGCTGGTGCTGTTGGGGATTTGGCTGCAGAGCTTGCTGTGTCTCGCTGAGGGAGCCTGACAGTGGTGCAGGAGGTGTTCTGGATGCTTAGGTGCTGGGTTTGGTTCTTCCCAAGCTTTTGTGTGACACCAGTTGAGCTGGTGTGTTAAAAGCACAAAGAGCGGCTGCACAGGGTGCTCCTGTGTGTGTTTCCCTGTGATACAGCCACAGGGAAGCCGCCTGAGGCGAGATAGGTGTATTTTGGGGCTGCCTTGGTGTGCTGCGCTCTTTGAATCTGCAGATCAACAGACTGCAACACACGTTTCATATCAGAAGAACATAAAGGCTTTGAAGATTAAGTCGTATCATAGGAAACAAGGCTCAAAGAGATGGGGAGCAAGGCTTTGCTCAGATGGAGGGCTGGTGCGAGCTGTCAGGATAACAGCCTGTGCTCCAGCACTAGATGGGATTTACCAGTGGCTGGGTGAAGGTCTGCCTCTGTCCAACGAAGTTCTGTGTGCTCTTTCCCCAGGGACTGTCACTAGCCCATCCGTTGCCCTGACTCTTGCCCTTGGAGGAAGCCAGTCATGGGGGAAACAGGCAAAGAAGAGTATAAAATACAGTCGTTCGACACCGAGACGCAGAAGCTGCTGAAAACAGCCCTCAAAGGTCAGCAGCTTTTGTACTTGCTCCTCTGCTGCAGCTTGGCTGGCACCTGAGGCTGAACCCCTGTAAGGAACACCCAGTGCTAAGGGTAGAAAAGCTGTTCCATAAACACTGTTCATCCCCGACTGGGTCCTGTTGGTGAATCTTCTCCAGGAAGGTCTTTGCTCCCCACCTCTTCTCACCCCCTCGCCTCCGCAGTGTTTAATGCTGCGGATGTTCAAACTCAGCTCCTGGTTCTCATCGTTGGGGTTCTCTCTGATTTCGGGGTACCCCCTCTCCTGCTCTAACCCAGCATCTCTGCCCAGACCTGGCCTCTCACCCCTCTCCAGTGCCCCATTCCTGCTCTCTGCCCCTCCACACCATGGGGCCACCTCCTCCTCCTGGCCCATGGGGTCTCCTGCTCACTGGTCACATCTCTGGCCAGAGCCCTGCAGGAGTTTGCCCATCTGGCTCCCACTAACCCAGCTGCGAAGCAGTGCTGGGATTTCACATTCAGATCAACTTGCTTCCTGTATTACCTGCTTTCTCCATCGCTTTCCCATCATGACAGCTCTGTCTCCAGCCTGGAAGGACCATGCACCACTAGAGCTGGTGTGTGAAAGAGGCTGGGACTCTCGATGTGGGAGCAAGCAGGAGGTTTTGCACCATATAACATGGTTGTAGCAGGCCCCACGCTGACCTTGGTTGCTTTCCAGGTGCTCCAAAGCAAGCAGGGCACAAAGAGTGCTGGATGCTGACATGTTTCTCCTCTCTGCAGACCCCAGCAATGTAGACCTGGAGAAAGTGGCCAACATTATAGTGGACCAGTCCCTCAAAGACTGCTTGTTCAGCAAGGAGGCAGGGCGCATCTGCTACACCATCATCCAGGTGAGAGCTCCTCGTGCCTGGTCCTTGGGCTGGGCCAGGAGAGGCTTTGTCCCAGCCCTGTGCCATGATCCAACTCTTCTGCTGCTTGCCCTGTGCAGTGGCAGCATCCATACAAGCAGCCAGTGAGCACGGGCAGTTGGCTGCAGCTTTCCTGCCTCTCTGGGCAGTCACAGGACGGTGTCTGTGTGGTCCTGTATCCCCCCAAGTAGCAGCATCCCCCAGGTAGCAGCATCCCCCTGCCCCTTTCACCCCCCAGTTCATGCCTCCATCCTGCTTTTGTGGGCTCGTAGGCAGAGAGCAAACAAGTTGGGCAGAGCATCTTCCGGAGGAGCCTGCTGAACCGGCTGCAGCAGGAGTACAAGGACCGGGAGGAGCTGCGCACCCGCTCGCTCCAGGCCTGGATCTGCTACGTCACCTTCATCTGCAACATCTTCGACTACCTGAGGGTGAGGAACAGGAGCTGCTGCTGCTGCCTGCGGGTGCCACAAGGGCCCCGGGTGTGCAGAGGTGCCAGGGCTGGGGTGGTGGATGGGTGCTGAACGGAGCCTCAGGGCCATGGCTCAGCAGTGGGAGCCAGAGCTGGTTCTCAGCACAAGGATGCTGCAAGAACTGGTGCTACCTACAGGCAAGCAAAGAGGTTTGAAGAGGCAGAGCCCTCTCTGGCAACAGTCACAAAGTCTGAGCTTCCCTGTTTTGTACCTGGTGTTTGAAATCCCCTGTTTTGCCTGCTCCCAGATGTCCCAGATTGAACTAGTTTAGTCCTGGGGGGACCTGTGGGTGCTGATACAATTTCTAGCCCATGTACTGACAGAGGTCGTCTGCAAGCCTTTGCTGCAGTGTGTGTGCTGGGAGTAGATGTAAAAATGATGCAAACAGAGCTGCAGGCAGGAAAATGCTGTTGCAACAAGTGCATTTCCCATGGCTACCTGCTTACACTTAAAAATAGATGGTTTTCACATCATTGTGCAGCTTCTCTGGCTCCTGGAGGCTCAAGTGTCTGCTCTCCTGCGTGAATCCCACCAATAGAGAGTTTAGCAGCACAACTAAATGCTGCTCCCTTCTTTGAAGAGCAGCAAGGGGACAGCTATTTAGAATAGCTGCAGACTCCCCCCTTTCTGCCCCCTTTCTGCCCCCAAGCTGACCATGGCTCCTGCCTCCTTGCAGGTGAACAACATGCCCATGATGGCTCTGGTGAACCCCGTTTACGACTGTCTGTTCCGGCTGGCACAGCCCGACAGCCTGTGCAAGGAGGAAGAGGTGAGTGCAGAGAAGAGGGATGCTGATGTGCCAAGGACCAGCGAAAGGCACAGCCCGGGGGGATGCAGGAGGGAGAGCTGCCTCCTGGGATGTGCTGGAAGGAGACCTGCCGGGCAGGAGGGTTTGCAGAGAGGAAGCAGGATGGAGGTGCTGGTTGGGACTCCCTTGCCCAGGCTGCGCGTCCTCCCTTGGGGCAGCTTTTCCCCTCCGTTGCCCAAATGTCATCACTGGAGATGCAGCAGCACACCTGGAAGCAGGGATTGTCTGCTGCTACACAGGTTCAATCCCATCATGTGAGAAAAACACTGACGATTCCCCCATTTTCACAGAATCCAGCTGCTTTTCCAGCATTCCCAACTGCTGGACATGTGGAAAAGCAGCTGCCACAGTGATATGCTGGGGCACTGGGAGGTGGTGGCAGGTAGCTGCTGTGGCTGTGCAGGGTGGCTCTGTGTCCCCACAGGTCCCAGGCTGTGCTCTGTGATGCTTTGTGTGGCTGCTGCTCACCTGCCCGGGGCTGCAGCATTGATGCTGAGCCAGACCCCCGTGGGCTGGAGAAGGATCTGTTGGAGCTGGAGCTTCACACAACCTGTGTGGGGCATGGCAGAGCCAGGCGAGGGGCTCCTATAGAACGTAGGGGCCTTGGATGGGCCCTTTGTGGTTTTTCTTCCCTTTCAGCACAACCCTCCCACCCCTGCAGCCCATTGACTTTCTCCTCTTCTCCAAAGACCAGTTAGTGCCTATTTCCTGCAAATCACTGGGCTTTATAAGAGCTTTAGTGCACGTTCCAAGCACTTCCCTCTGTTCTTGGAGGCACCTTCAGCCTCAGGTTCAGCCTTGCCATCATCTCTTGGCCATCCTGCAGGAAATTAATGGTTTTCCACCCGTTGTGGGTGCATTTCTCTGGCAGTTTTATCTGAGAGATGGGAGTTGAGGATGTGCTTTTCCAGTGCTTTTGCCAGAAGGGACATTGAGCTTCTCCTGCATCACAGCAGCTTTGGGGAAGCAGAACCATCACCTGTTGGAAATCCAGAACAGAGAGAACAGGATGAGTTGGTCCATAAGTGACTGATGGGGACCTCTAGAGATGTGCCAAAGCTCTTCATTCCCTTCTACTCAGCCATCTTCTCTTCCTTCTGAAGGTGGACTGCTTGGTCCTACAGCTCCACCGCATCGGCGAGCAGCTGGAGAAGATGAACTCCCAGCGGATGGACGAGCTCTTCTCCCTCCTCCGGGACGGTTTCCTCCTGCAGGAAGGGCTCAGCTCCCTGTCCCAGCTCCTGCTGCTGGAGATCATCGAGTTCCGAGCTGCCGACTGGAAGATGACGGACGCTGCCCAGAAGTACTATTACAGTGAAGTGACGGATTAAGCTCTGCAGCAGAGGGGAGACGTCCCCAGCACCTTCACCAGCAAGCTTCATACCAAGTTTGAGTTTCTTTTCACATCAATGTTCTTCTAGCACTTCCTATAAATCGGATTGATACTGGGTAGAGCCTCTGGGCACTCTGTGAGGCTACAACTGGTGCTAACCTGACTTCGGAGGTTGGGAGAGGTGGGAAGGGCACGTTTAACCCAGGAATTCTACCACTGATTTTGGCTAATATTAGGCTGCTGCCAGCAAAGAGCAAGCTTTGAGTTTCCAGCTCAAACCAGCATTTTCTGAGTGTTAAAAGCACAATTTAGGCTGAGAACATCTTGGTTTATCCAAGAGCTGCGGGAGGCAGAGGGGAAATCCATCCCAGCTCAGGTTGTACGCGGTTCTCTGGGACAAGCCACACAGAACACTGTGGCCTCACAAACAGCTCAACCAAGTGCTGTTTTCCCAGGCTCCTTCCAGCACCTGCGTGCACACAGCCACGAGTACCTGCCCCAGGGCTCTGGTGGTTGGTTCTACAGAACACAACTACTCCCATGTCGTTCCTTGCTACATGTGCAGGTCCCTGAGCACACGTAGCCAGGAACAGGTTTTGTAAGTTTTATACAACAACTGTTGTGTTTTATCAGGCTTTAGGGAGTTTCAACTACGGAATGTTTCTTATCATAGACAAAGCAAAACAACAAAATAGTCTATTGAAGGATTTTTTTCTAATAAAAGTTTTCCACTAACATGCCCTGCTTTCTCTCTGCACAGCTGCTGAGCTTTACTTAAAGGTTACTCCTGACTTAAGGCTTCAATACTCATTTTCTCCTTAGGTGTAGGGTGTCAGCTTGGCCTGGTACAACCAGGGTAACTGGAAAGAGCAGTGTGAGATTCAACCAACAGACACAAAGGTTTGGACATGAGAAACCTTTCCCATACAACTGGTTTTATTTTGCTGTTTTTGCCATCAAACCTGCACAGACAATGCTGCTGATGACCAGAAGCAGTAATCAAAAAGGGCCTTTTATTGCCTTTTGTACCGTTGCTGCTAAGGGTGGTTGTGGTGTGGGAAAAAATCCAGCTCTGTTTGTAGCTGTGCAGCCAAAACCATTGCTGATTGCAGGAGCAGAGACTGACAAGTCTCCAGTAAAGGTAAGTGGAAGATTATTTTGTACAGCATTGCTGTAAGAAAACATCTAAGGCTTCTCTTCACAGGACAGTGATGACGAAGTAACCAGAGCAGGGGTTGGTAACTCCACACTCCTCCTTTTCCCATCCAAAGAAGCACAGAGGAACCTTGTGGGATCAGATGAGCTCTCCCTGGCTTAGTTCAGAAGCTGTCTGGAAGGGATCTTCCCTCTTTCCCTCTTCTTTCTGCCCAGTTTCTCCCAGGCAGGCAGGCGGCGCTGGGGCTGGTGGCACCGTGTCCCATGCACAGTCCCTACCACCAGCGGTAGTGGGCATAAGCCCGGTTGGCCTCTGCCATCTTGTGCAGCACGTGCTTCTTCTTGATGATGGGGCCCTCGTTGTTGTAGGCCTGGAGCAGCTCCTGGGAGAGCTTCTCGGGCATCAGCGTCCGGCGGTGCTTGTTCTCCCTGCACTCGGTGATCAACCACTTCATGGCCAGGAAGCGCTTCCGATTGTCCTTCAGAGGGACTGGGACCTGGGGAAGGTTCAAACCATAACAGTTGTCACACTGCGAGGGTGATATCACATCTCACAGTTATCACACTGTGAGGGTGCAGTAACCTGCTCTGCTCCAGCACTCACACAGATCCACCCCACGCTGCAGCTCCAGTGCCTGCATGCTGCTCTCTGCACTAAAACCAGCTCCCAGCACCTCCTCTCCCCCAATTCACCTCCTCTGCCCACAGAAACCGGCCACTGATACCAAATGATGTTCTGATCAGCCCTGCTACTGCCTTGGTATGGGCTCTGGAAGGACTTCTGGGCTGTTTGGAAGCTGGAACCCGGCTGGTTTGTGCTGCAGAGATGGGAGATGGTCCCCACTCCCTGGCACTGAATGACAGAAATGCCTCCTATCTTATTTCCCCACCAGGTCTCCATGTTGCAGAGCCTTTACTTAAAGACAGGTTCTGCTCATTTTCAACCCTCCACTGTATGTAGTTGATGTTTTCTGCTACACTGACCTGCCCCAGGGCTTTGGGACCTCTACCCAAGCACTGTGGTGCAGCACAGAGGATGACACTGGTAGTCCTGGGACTGCCGAGTTGTCTGCTGCCTGTCATTGATCTCTGTCTCCTTGGACAACGTTTGCTGCATACCCCTCATCTCATCAGAGAAGCAGAGACCATTGCTGACAGGGGAACTGCCATGCTCAGAGGCTGGGATCCTGATCTTGGTTTTAATGTGGTTTTAATCCCGATTGCAAAGTGTCTCTCCAAGGGGAGAAAAGCTTGAGCTCAGGGATGGAACCACTTCATCTGCTTCCCTAATCCTGTCCCAGCCAGATGTGCTCCCAGGCCCCCCTTTCACCTGGTAGGTTTTGCCTCCTCTTGTGATGCTGGTGAGCCCAATGATGGGCTGGCAGTTTTTGAGAGCCTGGTTGAAAATGACATAAGGGTTGCATTCAATTGTCTCCTTCTCATCTTCTGGAGCTTTGTGGTACTTCTCCAGCTGCTTCCTCTTAATGGTCTCTAGAGTCTTGGGACAAAGACAAGAAAGGAGACATGCAGAGCAGATGGCTCATCCCACTCCATGAAGGTTCATCACTTTTACAAGCACCCCATTTTCACTTGAGCAGCTGGGGAACATTTGGACACCGTGTGTCCCTGTTCCAAGGGTGGAACACACCAGATGGGACCATCAGCTAAAACCAGTTACTGTAGGTCAGAGCAGGGGTCAAAACTGTGACACATCTGTGAGATTTCATTGGCAAATTATACAGAATATAAGGCATGAAAGAGCTGGAAGGAAGATTATTTGAGAAAATTATGCTTTTAAGGGTATTATCTGGAGTTTATGCAGTACATAAGGTCCAAGGGCTACTGAAGAGTGGAAAGAGAACGTTCTCCATTAGGCTCTCACCACCTGGGCTGTGAGCTGAGTGAAATTGGGGCTTGTACAAAATGTCTTGTCAGGTAAGTAACAGCGAGAAAATGTGTGTGCAGGGACAAATGTGTCAGGACCACAGGGATGACCCGAGTTGTTGTATTTCCTAACTCCAGTGGACTTGATGTCCCAGCCTTCCATTTTGTATGGGTTTAACCTAACAGAAGAAATGTGAGTTCTCACCTGAGCCATGAGGCTTCTGGCCAGCACTTTATTTCCACCCTTCATCATCATATTGGTGAATTTACTGTAAACACAAAGCCAAAGGTGATTTGATTTTAATCACCCACAGAAATAAGCCACCCCCTTTGTGCCGTTCCCGTCATTAAGTCTGGGGGCTCCTGAATCTGCTGTGATTATCTCTAAGCACCGTCAGTCAAAGGACTGGCTTTGTGGGGAAAAGATTAACCTGGAATTAAAGGATTGTGCTGTACTAGAAGGCAACGGGCAGCACAGCAAGACAAGGCTGAGGAGCACAGCTCCCTGGCATTTTGGCTCCACAGGACCTCGCTGTAACACAGGAGATGCTGCTTTCTCTGACCTGATCATGGGGTCGCTGAACACGGAGCTGGAGAGAGTGGGGGGTGCAGCTTTTATGGGCTGAACAGCCTTAAGCTCCAGTTTTTCCTTTTCCTCATCCGTCAGCTCCTCTGAAGGTTTCCGGTACAATTCCTTGTTCACTTCTGGCTCGACGTAACTGGGGTTGTAGCGGCTCCATCTCACCTGCGTCAGCCTGCAAAGAACAAGAGGAGGAGGGCTGTAAACTCACACGTACAATACGTCATGACATGGGGAGATGTGAACACATCTCAGAGGGACACATTGGACTTGTGAGACATCTCCACCTTCCTCTCCATCACTGCATTTCCACCACGAGGCACATTCCAGGCCAGGCTGGATGTGGTTCTGGATAAGCTGGTCTAGTCAAGTTGAAATAGATTGCAGGGGGGTTGAACTAGATGATCTTAAGGTCCTTTCCAACCCAAACCATTCTGTGATTCCATAAATCAGGAGTTTCGCTGCAAACCACGCCAAAGGCACGGGTGGGACAGCGAATCCCAGGCACAGCACCGGGCTCCTGCCTCACCCGAGCCTCCCCGAGGGCCCAGCCTGTGCGTGCCTCAAACACACACCGTTCTGCACCCGTGCCGCAGGGGCGAATACCTTAAACCGGCAACCCATCCACCACCCACCGCGGGAGGCGCATCTCGGTGCGGAGCAAGCGGGCTTCGAGCCCGCCGCACCCACGCCCCGCAGGCAGCCCAAACAACCGCAACCCGTGCGCGGGGACCACCCCATCACCCCCCGCTCCCCGCGCCCGTGTGTGGGTGCCCCGGCCCCGCTCACCGCGGCAGCCATGCCCGCAGCCGCCAGCCCAGCGCCGCCGCCATGGGCGCCGCCATCTTCCCTGCGGGGCGGAGCCAAGCGCGGGAAAGAGGAGGGGGCGGTCCTTAGGTTGGCCACGCCCC
Source organism: Strigops habroptila (assembly GCF_004027225.2). Lineage (NCBI taxonomy): Eukaryota > Metazoa > Chordata > Aves > Psittaciformes > Psittacidae > Strigops > Strigops habroptila. The sequence goes on from NC_044290.2 coordinate 5,887,055, forward strand.
CCTCCCAGAGCGGGTGTTGCGCGGGCGGGGCGGGGCTTGGGGCCGGCAACATGGCGGAGGCGGAAGGGGAGAGCCTGGAGTCGTGGCTCAGTGAGTACCCGCGGAGCCCCCGCCTCAGCGCCGGGGTCCCGCTCCCCTCCTCGGCACCCCCCCAGCACCGGCACCGCCACCCGCGCCCTTCCCATCGCCGCTCCGCTCTCCTCAACCCCGCGCCCTTCCCCATCACCTCAGCGCTGCCCCCCCCCACCCACCACCCCGTCCGCCTCAGCGTGGCCGGGCAGGGGAGGCGGAGGGCGGGTCGGTGCACCCCGGGCGCACGGAAAGGGGCTGAGGCCTCGCGGGGTCGCGGCCGCCGATCGCCCGCTCGGGTGTCCTGCGGCCCCGGCCGGGGAGGAGAGGCGCGGGGCGCTGGGGGGTGGTTGTTGTAGGGTCCATGGTTTGGGTCCGTTAATCGATGTGGTGCCCGGGAGGGGTGAGCAATGGGCGGGTTTGGAGCTCGCCTTGCGGGGCTGTGGGGTATTTTGGCCATGGAGGCTCATATATGTGTGTGTTCTCCCTGCTCCTGGGTTTTGGTTGTGTACAAAGCACTGCGCTGTTGGAAGTGCCCAGCCTTGGTGGTGGTTGTGAGGCTGAGAGCTGTAGGGATTCACCTAATAAATTGTATTGCTGTGTTACACAACCAGGATGGTGAAGCAGATGGGGTTTGCTCGGTGCCTAGCTGCAGTTTCAGGGTAGGAGGTCTGGGTGTGTGTTCCGTACAGGCTGGAATGCTTACAAACCCTTTGTCAAGATAAGGTGTATTTTATCACATCAGAGGCAGGTTAAACCCCAAACACGGCCTCTTCATCCCCAGCCCTTGCTGGGTATCTCCTCAGTGAGTGTCTCTCTGGGGGTCAGGTGGCTTTGGGGCTGTTGGCTGCAGAGAACCTGGTGCTGTGAGATCCCACCCCAGTGCCGGCAGATCCGGAATGATTCTTGAATGAATCAGTCATAAGAGTGATTGTTTTCCCTATATTCCATGCAGAGGGGCTGCCGCTGCTGTCCCTGGGAGGTTATCCTGGGCATGACCAGCTTGTTGTCTGGATTGTCTTCTTATTTGAATAGCTATTTGGTTACAGCAGTGAATGAAGTTCTGAAGTACTTGGGCACTAGGCAAAGAGCAGATGGTCATTAAATATCATAGAGTACAAAGCCTCTTACCCTTTCGGAGTTATCCTTCCATAAACATGATTAATTCTTGTTCTTTCTTGGTGGTTTTTATATAAAACTCAAACACATACCCAGTATCATCATCTCTTCCAGGAGTTACTGGCTAAATGACGTTTTCAGCTCTTCTTTCTCATTTTAGATCAATGCCTTCTGGCCCCTCAGCATTTTTGCTCCTCCTCTGAACTCCCACAGTTTGTCAATATCTCTTATTGTAGCCAGTGAGACACATGAAGAAACACCCACATCCCATCCTTTTAATCTTCCTCTGAGGAGCACTGACTCACCCAGTTCAGTTTGTGTGTGAAAATATCTCTAGTAGGAATGCTATTTTAGGTTGTGGAGCCTGGAAGGCTTCCTGCCTGTTTGTTTTGTGGGCTTGTTTTTCAATTGTGGATGTTAAGAGAGAACTTCTCTCTCCTTGGCCGAGCAGGAGGATGTTCTGCACAGGAGAACACACGCTGAAGGGTAGCGTTACAAAGGCCTTACTCACTGTGAGTAGTGCAGTGAGCCTGACTGCAGAGGTGTACACGTTTTTCAAGGCTCGAGTGTTGCATTCTCATTTCAGAGGATGCTTTTATGCCAGGTCACTGCCACAGTGATTTGTGCTGGTGTGATTTGTGCTGGTGTGATTCGGTTGCTCCTCCCATCATAGGGAGCACAGAGCATTTAGTGTATGTGAATTAGTGGAGGCTGGTGCAGCTTCCACCAGGCGTCCTGAGGGCTTTATTCTTCTAACCATCACAAAGCTGTGCTGTCCCCACTGCTAACCTGCTGTGCCCTTCCTAAAGGAAAGGGTGGAATTGCTCAGCCAACTTCCCGGTCACAGGAAGGTGGAAAATTGCCTCTTGCCAATGATTTTTCCTCTGTACCTTCCACGCTGCCCTGTCTGTCATCAGGTGGAGGCATAGACCCAGGAAGTAACATCATCCTCGTGTCCTAATACTGCAGCAAGATCTGCACTTCAGCCAGTGATGATCCAGCATCTTCATGTTTCCTGCCTCAGCTCAGGCAGCTGGGAGGAAAGAAGGTGATTCTGCTGTTCCTGCCAGCAGGCTCTGCTGCACTGAGCTGAAATAGAGGAGGAGGTTAGGAAATCCTGTCAGTTGTACAAACACAGCTGGAGCCCTTGACTTTAGCACTGCCTTTACTGCATCCAGAAGGAAGCTGTCTGTGTCTCACTCGTGTCAGGCTTAGGCACTGCGTCTCCATGTGATAGATGCAGATGGATGAAGTATTACGGCTGTCTTCAGTTCTTTTTCCCTTGTGTTGTCATGGGTCAGCATTCTCCTCCTCCTGGGGATACAAACAAAATCAGGCTGTTAGACTCAACATGCTTGGGCTGGGGGTTCCCAATTCATGTGCTAAGCCTGACCTGGGGGAAAGCCTTTGTTGGGATGGCTTTTGTCTCATTTCAGAAGTAAACCTGGGAAAATATGAGCTCTCATTACCAGGCAGTTAATGTCTGTGGTTCTCTGCCTTTCAACAGCTGTTTCTCTGTACAGAAAAGAAGCACCTTTGTTTCATATCTGATGATGCATCTGCATGTTAACTCCTGTTCCAGGGTCTAGCAGAGCAACTGAGGGCTGAATGGCCCTGGTGCTTAGGTCAGGTATGAAGCAACTTTATATGTCCAAGGATTTGATATTCCAGAGTGCCAAACTCTCCTTCCTGGAGTGAATCCTTTCATGTAAGTGTTGAAGCATATCTATAAGGCACTGCAGAGGAGCTCCCTGCCCACATCTGAAGTGTTCTGTGTAAAAACAGAGGACTTTTAAGTTATGCCTCGATAGACATGGTGCAGCTTCATGTAGGGGTGTCCTACAAAGGGGAATTTAGCTCACTTGGGCTGCTGTGCTCATGTGGCTGCACTCAGATGGCAATAAGGATTCGTACACACCATTGTGTTGTGTCAGGCAAACACATCGATTTCCAGAGCCAGGGAAGGATTCCTGATCAAGCTGATTAACTTCTATGATCTAGGGAGATTTTATGAGTGTTAAAAATAGGGAGTTTCTTCATATGGAACATAACATCCCTTCAGTAACCTCCTTCTGAGACTTCACTATCTCTCTGTGAGAGCTTCTAGTGCGAGAACTTAGATGAGTCTGAGCTCAATTTGGGAGTGTGAACTAATCCAGTGTCATTCCAATCTTTGGAGACGTTTGGAACAGCTTTAAAATTAACCCTTGGAGCACGGAACCATTGGTTACGTTTTCTGTTTGTACCACAGCTTTTTCCTACCTTCAGGATGTGCAGCCAACAAAAAGAGTTCATGTGGTTGAGTCTCCTTCTCTTTGTTTGTGCTCTTCCTGCAGTTATTAAGTACATTCCATTAACTCCAGCCAAGAACTGTGCTTTTTCATCTTCAGAGCAGCAGAGGTGCTTTGGAGCACTGAGCCATGCATGATGCCATTTGACTTGCATGAAAAGACTTCACATTGTTCCAAGCGCGTGGTCTCCTGCTGCTTCCAGGGTGCTGAGCAGTTGTGTGTGGTACCCAGGTTGAAGTGTCACATATGTTTTGAACAGTTGCTTGGCTCTGCAGCAGCTGTGTTTTGAACTGAGCCTCTCTTGAATCTCTTGAGTTCAAAAACCAGCTTTATAGCTTCACTTGTACAACAGGATGGGATCCTGCAGCTTGTCCTCCCTGCCTGCTGCCTCCTGCTTCTCCAGGGTCCCATGTAAGTCGGCAGCAGGCACAAGGATTCACCTCTGTGGAGTGTTTTACAGCTGAAATCCAGGGAATAAGTGACACAATGGCTTTACAACTATCCTTTTTTGAGGAGGAAGAAAACCCAAGCAAACCTTGTAGGCCTGCCACAGTAGGAGGACTGAGGTGCACTGTCAGAGTGGGGTTATTCTGTTTGGCAGCTGGGTTTCTCTACCTGTGGAAAGGTAAAAGGATGTGTTTTAATGATAACAAACAATGATACTTTGTGATGTAGCATGTGTGGAGTTTGTTACGCTTCCCTCTAGAATGAAAGCACAGGGAGGTGTTCCCTGCCCTTCATCCTCTGCTCTACACTATCCAGCTAAGCAATAGGTTCTTTTCTGCATCTCTTCTCATTGTATTAAGATTTTTATGAAGGCTTCTTAAATGCCAGCCCTTAGATGTATAGCAGGAAAGAAAACTCACCATGTCCAGTCATCTTAACTGGAAAATTAGGTTAAAGCAGGAATTTTGTCTCCTGTAAACCCAGTGCTCCGTCAGGGTTAAGCAGAATACGTGGATAAGATGCATTCATGGCAAAAAAAGCTGCTAGTAGCATCCCTGTTCTGCAATCAGCACAGTAAGTGAGGTCCTGGTGCCCAGGGGAGGAGCCTTCGGGAGCCTGAAATAGCCCAGTCAGGAAAGCATCGACCTGTGGGTCTGAGCAGGCAGGGTCTGAACTGCTGATCCCGCCCAGGCTGGGCTCATCATTAATTGCAAGAACCACTCCATGGATAATAATGAATTTCAGTTCATAATTCCCAGGAGGAATGCTAAGGCACCTAACAAATCAGCTGGCACTCTAAAAACAATGCTTAATGCTAACTGCCTTATATTAAACATCTGATGTTCCAGCTCTTCCACTAAACTTCCAGGGAATACACAATTTCCTGTGTAGAGAGTGTGAGGGTTTAGCTTTTGAGGAGTTTAATGGTACAGCCAAACAGAAAGAGCATTCAGGCAGAGGGAAGCTCCGTGAGCTCCCTTGTTTTATCTTGTGCTCTCATTTAGAGTATGGAAATAACATGTTTCTAAGTACTTGGGATTTGGCACCTGGCTTTTTGGAAAGCAGGGATTGCTGCTGGATGTTTGGATGTTTCAGCTTGAACACAGCCTTTTCTCTGAGCAAACAGATCACATGTGAACTTCTTCCTCCTGTTTTATAGTTGGCAAAAGATGTCAAATGTTTTTGTCTAGGAAGTGCATGACCTTTTCTACTGTTTCTTTTACTTGCTTGGTAATGTGTTCTCTTTCCCTTGCCAAAGATAAAGCCACTAACCCATCTAACAGGCAAGAAGACTGGGAATACATCATCGGATTCTGTGACCAGATCAACAAAGAACTTGAAGGGTGGGTGTCCCAAAGTGCTCTAGGCTTAATAAATTAATATTCACAGCTTTAACTATATCATTTGATCATCACACTTTCATGTTGTCTTTTATATATGCTGATATCACGAGGAAGATGTGGCTATAAAAGAAACAAGATGCTGTGAAGTGGGGGTTCTCTTCTGGGCTGTATGGCTGATACACACACTGAGCAGATGGAGAATGGGAACTCTGAATCTGCCCCTAATATCAGCAGCTGCAGCTGATATTAGCTCATCTGGCCAGAGTTCCTCTGGTTGCCAGGCTGTGAAATGGGGTCATAACTCTTCTTAGTGCCTCATGGGCCTCACATCCTTAAAAACGTTACAAGGAACCCTCCTGGCTCCCAGCATTCCCGGGAGCTAAGGAAGAAGTGTTTTCTTCTGGCAAAAAGAAACTAATGCAAGAGAAATGAAGTGATTTCCTGGGCTGGGAACTGGACTGGGAGTTGGTTGGCCCCTCCCAAGGAGGAATCTGGAATTGCTGGCTCACACTATGAGCCCTCGCTTCCTTTCCTATGTGCAAACACCCAGCCTTACAAAGATGCCTCTTGTTAGCTTTGTACACTGGTGGAAAGATAAAAAGTACTAATTTCATTGGATTATGTGAAACACATCTTATTTAAAGAGCAGAAAGTCTGAAACATCCTTGGCTGTGTTCACCTGCTTTGTGTGTAATGGGGGTGTGCTCTGTTTCAGGCCACAGATAGCTGTGAGGCTCCTGGCTCATAAAATCCAGTCGCCACAGGAATGGGAGGCAGTCCAAGCCTTGACAGTAGGTAGTCCTTACTCCTCCTCCTAAATCCACTTATATATCATCTTATGGCATCTGTGCAGAGTAGGAGAGATGTGCAGTGTGTCACTGGGGTCAGTTGTGGGGCTGAAAGCCCCAGTTCCCCTTTGCTGGGAGGGGGAGCACAGGGACCTCACTGAAGTGTCCAGGTTGCTCATTGCAATGGAGCAGTCAGAAATAACTCTAGTTTAGTTTTAGCTGCTTCCATTTGTTATCTTTGGGAAAGATTTGTGTTTATTGTGAGGACAACTAATGGTGAGATAACTGAAACACGTGCATACATGGCTGAGGGTGGGAGACCTGCCTGCCTTGGTGTGTCACCTCTAAAGATTTGGGGTTCATGTGTTACAGAGCAGGAATGTGTCTCACTGACATGGGTCTTTCAGTTCCTCTGTAAGCACACCTCAGCTGTGCTGTTACTGTAGGGTCTTGTGTTCACTTCAGCCCTGTTTTTGTTCCTTGAATGCAGGTGCTAGAAGCTTGTATGAAGAACTGTGGGAGAAGATTTCACAATGAAGTCGGGAAGTTTCGCTTTTTAAACGAGTTGATAAAAGTTGTGTCTCCAAAGGTTAGTCCTTGAGCCTTGTGCATTTACTTCTTGTTCAGCCTTTGTAAGCTACAGGCAGCATCCAAAATGTTTGCAGTGCTCTGGCTGGCTCATTGCATTTATTAGCCCGTATTCAAGAGCATTTATCTAAGGTTTTTTGGTTGGTTTATGTTCTGCTTACTCTTCTTCTCAGTAAGTTGTACTTACTTACCATCAGTCTCTGTTCTGTTCTAATCCTTCATGGAACTCAGGGGATTCTAAAGCTTGGGCTATGTTTTTAAGCAACCAAACCAAACTGCAGCATCAGTGGAAGAGAGGGGTGATGCAGAGGTTAAAACAAAACCCTTGGCAACACACCATAGTCCTCACTCTGCTGCTGACTTGCTGTGTAAAGAGGGCCTGGCTAAGTCCCTCAGCATTCATCAGCAGTGATGGTGATGGGGTGATAAATAGAGGCACCCCGTGGCATGACTGATGCAGCCGAGTATTCCCACATTCTATGGGGACAGGGGAGGGGGTAGATATTTGTACTGCTGTAATTTTTAAATAGCAAAATCCTGCAAGCCACAGAACAGCTGCTTTTTCCTTTGCTAAAGGTAATCACAAAGCTGCTCTTCACTGTTGCTTCAAATATACTAGAGGAGCATTTTTTCCTCTTAATAAGATGTATCTTAGATAACCTTGGCACTTGGGTTACACACCTTTAATGTACATCACTCAACTTCCATCCTCTGGGTTTGGGCTTTATTTGTGAAAAGAAGAAATCAAGAACATGGAGAATTTACATCTTTTGTCCATGTTTAGTACCTGGGAGACCGAGTCTCAGAGAAGGTGAAAAGCAAAGTCATCGAGTTGCTGTACAGCTGGACAGTGGCACTGCCAGAAGAATCCAAAATCAAGGATGCCTACTACATGCTGAAGCGACAAGGTAGGAAGTTGGCTGCTTGCTCATGCATCCCCTTCAGCCTGGGCTTTAAGCACAAGTGTCACAAAGTACACAGCTTCTAATGACATGGGGTCAGGGCTCTGCAAGGCTTTTACAAGGTTCTGTCTCTGAGGGAGATAGAACAAGGGAGAAACTCCCTGAAAAGCTTCTCATTATGTTTAAATCCCTTGGCCTGGGTTGGCTTTTTTAACTACCTTAGTTAAACACTTTGCAAATACTTTTGTTTTGGCTTGCAGAGCCTGTTTTTTGTTTAAGTTTTTCTGGCAGTAGATATTAAATGATTTGAACAAGTCTAATTTAAACTGAAATAAGAGCCTCCATTTACCCAAAGAAGTGATAAATGCTCCATCCCTGGCAGTGTTCAAGGCCAGGTTGAACAGACCCTTGGGTGACATGATTTAGTGGAAGAAGATGTCCCTGCCCATGGCAGGGGGTTGGAACTGGATGATCTTAAGGTCCTTTCCAACCCAAACCACTCTGTGATTCTCTGTAGCCTTTTGTGTTCTTTTAACTAGATCACTTTACAACTGCACCTTTAGTTCAGCTGATACCACATTTCCTGTGTAGGCACAGTGAAAAAAGCTCAGCTGAGAAGCTGCAGCTCCAGTGCAAGCCCAGTTGTGAGGCTGAGCACAGATCTAAGTGGCAATGGAGCAAGCAGGGACTTAGCTCTGCCCCCAGTCGTGGTTAGGAGTGGGCTCAGCACCCCACTTTGCATTGCTGCTCTCCTGCTCAGCTCGTACAGGTATCCTGCCCTTGAGTCTGCACAAAGCTGGGTTGTCTGGGACTTAGTGCTTCAACAGCTAAAATAAAAGGGGGGAAAGACAAATAGTGGAGAGCTATTGGTTATACTGAGCTATTAGAGGAGCAACATGGACATGGCAGCACATTTGTGGGGTTTTGGCCTTTCTTTCCCAAAGAAACGGTGTTTCTCCAGCTAGCATGCTCAGTGACACTGATCCTGTATTGCTCATTGGCACACGGTGCTGGGGTCTGTGGGCACAGTGACTGTGTGTGGCTTTGACAGCAGCCTGTGAGTAGCAGGGTGCACTGCCTGGTGTGACTGCGTGAGCAAACCCACAGGGGTTCCCTTTCTCCTTTCAGGGATCGTTATGTTTGATCCTGTGATTCCTGCAGACAGAACCCTGATTCCTTCTCCACCGCCTCGTCCCAAAAACCCTGTGTTTGATGATGAGGAGAAATCCAAGGTACAGTGAACACTTCTACCATAATCACTAATGAAAAGTGATTAGTCAGTGCACAGTTAGAATAAGGAAAGATACTGATTCAGCTTTTATTTTCGGGGGGGTGTGTGTACTTGCACAGAACTCATTGCTTTGTCCACCCGCCTAACCTGAAGTTCCAGTGCAAGCCTTGTCTGTGTCACCATTATGAGGCTATTCCTGGTTAAAGTGGCATCCTGCTGTACTACTAGAGGCAGAGAACATTTCACACATAGGACCAAAAATGATATATGGGAGGAATAATGGTGTTGTGTCAGAAGTCTCTGAGGTTTCACAGCATATGTCCTGTGCAGAAGCAAGAATGCAGCAACTCACATAAAATAATAAACCATAAATGGCTCCTGCTGAAGTCACTGAACTACAGAAGCAGTGTAAGCTTGGTGACACTGGGCTGTATCTCTTTCCCTCTGAATTGTTCTCTTAGATTCCTTTCTCTGCTTCCCTTTGTCAAAGGGTCTTTATTTGCTTCCTGAATATCCTCTTCTCGTCTTACAGCTTCTAGCCAAACTGCTGAAAAGCAAAAACCCAGATGATTTACAAGAGGCCAACAAGCTTATCAAATCCATGGTAAAAGAGGTAAGAAATTCCTGCAGGATTGGTCCCAGACAGCAATCTGCTTGCCAGCTTTCCAGCAATTTGACTTCAGAATGGTGGAGAGCTTTAGGATCATGTGAATGGCAGAACCTGCATTCCTCAGGCTCCGGGAGCACTGTGTTAGCACATCCCATAGTCAAGCTGTGGGGACTGGATGAGACTGACCACCAGTGACATCCAGCCTCTTATTCTTTCTTAAAACCTCTAACAGTGCTAACTTGCATCTAGTCCCTGTGTCCCCCAATAAAAGGGGTGTCATCTGATGGCTTAGTAGGGCTCTGTGTGATATGAACGTGTTGTGATTTTGGCTCTAGCTTGCAACTGGGAGTTGGTGTCTCTGGTGGAGGCCATGGCAAGAAGGGACAAGGATTGAATGCCCCTTGTTGCAATCACACTCTCATCACTCAGGATAGTATTTCATGGCAGGGTTTGGTGGAGCATTGCAGCACCACCCCTGGATACTGAGGACTGAGTCATTGGAGCATGTCTTCTCACAAGCAGGCTTCATGGAAACACCTTCCTGTTTGTAGAGCATCCACCCCAGGCAGGCATTAGAAACTGGAGGCCAGGAAATGACTCACGGTGATTCTGGCAAAAAAAGAGGGTAGCTTCTAGACTGAAGAGGACGTGTAGGTTATTGAAGTGCTTCAGTCAAGCTCATCTTGTCCCCAGGGCAGACTGTCCTACGTCTGTAGTTGGAATCTCAAATCCATAGGTGGACATTTTGGACCAGAGAGTGCTTGTTGCTCCTAGTAAATGTTTTGCTTCAAACTCATCTTTTTCATTAAATGACATCAAGTGACCAAAAAAAATCAATCTTCTGGAAAGGTCAGAAAGGAACTTTTCTATTTTGATGTATCATCATCTTTGATGATACATCAAAGTCTATTGTTTGGAAAAGATAATAAAATGAGCAAAGCTTCATGTGAATGGAGAGGTGGTTGGTTGGTTTATTTCTAAGCTTAACCTTAAATAGGCATTATTTGACACAGGGAATAGCTGTTGTGGTACCATGGACCTCTACAGGGAAACTCACTTTATGTGTGTGTTTTACTCCCTGAAGGACGAGGCTCGGATTCAGAAGGTGACAAAGCGCATGCACACGCTGGAGGAAGTGAATAACAATGTGAAGCTGCTAAATGAGATGCTGGTTCATTACAGCAAAGAGGAATCATCAGAGGCCGATAGGGAGCTCATGAAGGTGGGTCTGAGCTGCTCCTGGAGTCAATCCTTTCTCCTGACAGGCTTGAGTTTTGCAAGGAATTACAGGGAGTGCAGTAAACCAGAGAGCAGTGGTGAGAAACAAGAGCAGGAAATGGCAGGAAAGAAAAGAACTGTTTTTAAAGCCTTTCAGCAAAGGACTCAGTGGGTAATAGCTTGGGTTTGCACATGCTTGAAGTGAGGGACAGCTGTGCTCCAAAACTGCAGTGTGGCACAATCAGGAAGCTGCAGTTTGTAATTGCTTGCTGCTGTTAGGACACAGTGATTGCAGATCAGAGCTGTCCCTTACAGCACTGTTATGGATAAACTAAAGGCTGAAGGGGCAGAAAATACGACCTCCCCTTCAAAGGAAGAGTTTTAACTAGTGTTAGAAGGCTGGGAGAACGTCAGAAGGGTAAAAATGAAACCAGCCACCAAGGATGGTTGGATAAGCCCAGGGGCTTGAAGAGTTGCACTGGATCTAATCTAAAACATTAAAACTACTCATTTTAACAGGCTCCCGAAACAATGATAAGAAGCTTGAGAAACTGATTGGTTTCTGTGAAACATTTCCTTCTTGCCACCTTTCTTCTGTGCCATTGCAGACTCTGAGGAGTGGTTGCAGCACAACTGAAGCACAGTAGTTGAAATACAACTCTGCTCTTCCTGTGGCTTGTAGGGACTAAGTGTAGTACAAGGGGTGAACATCTCTTTTGGCCTAGATCTGGCCTAAGTGCTGATGTGAGGGAGGGCTGGGTGATGTTGTGTTGAGATGCAGGCTGTGTTAAGGTTCCCAGGGTCAGGTAATGCTTCACAGCCTGTTAATAGGGCAGGGACAGGGGATCCTGGTTGTCCAGCTACACTGGCACCTTCATTGTCCAGCTACACTTGCACCTTCAGCACAGGGAGACTGGTTTCTCTATTCTGGGCTTTCCAGTGCGTGCCTGGGGAGTCATTCTGTGCTGACTGCTATTGCTGGTGGCTCCTGGCTGATGAAACCCTTTGTCCTCTTGTAGGAGCTCTGTGAGAGGTGTGAAACCAAAAGAAGGACATTATTCAAGCTGGCCAGCGAGACAGAGGATAACGACAGCAGTTTGGGTGAGCTGAATGCCACGTCTCCTTTCCTCATTGCTTTTGTGACCTGGGACTGTGCGAGGGTTCAGCAGGGGAATGGCTGCTGGGAAGGCAGCTCCTCGCTGTGATGCACTTTGCTTTGAACAAGCAGATAAAAGCCTCTTTATCCTTATCATTTACATTCAGGCAAGGACTTGGCAGTAGAGTTGATGATCAGAGGAGGCTGGGGGTGCTAATGGGGGAGAGCTGCTGCTTTGGAAGGGGAAGGGGGTTGCTGTGGGGAGCAAAGCCTTGGATTCATTTTTATATTGTAACTGTAATGTGCATGGGCCTAGAAAAGTCAGGGTGTTGTGTGGAGGAGCAAAGCAAAGGCAGGGAGTAATGGAGCTCATGGCCAAGCAATCATGGGTTATCTTCTTGCTGATGATTCAGTTGGTGCTCTCAGTGGGAGCAACATGACTCAAGTCCTGGAGGTCGTTTCTCTCTCTCACGTGTAGGGGATATTCTGCAGGCCAGTGACAATCTGTCCCGTGTGATAAATTCCTATAAGAAAATCATAGAGGGACAAGTGCTCAATGGTGAAGTGGATCTCCCTGGGATGTCTGTAGTGGAAGGTGAGTTCCTGGGAAGCCAACTGTTCCAGTTTTGAATCCTGCAGTCCTAAGGCTTTTGGACAGGGTTTCCTATCGTGCTAAGGTAGAAAACTGATGGTTCTTGTGGCCAACAGTTTGTTGGATCAGAGGGGGACAAGACAGCTCCTAAGCAGGGGATAAATAGCTCTGGACATGGGGAACAGTGCTGCAGCTTTGCCTTTTCCATTGCTTATTCCATATTGAAACCTTTGATAACATCAGGAACAAAACTGCATCTGAATGGTTTGTGTGGCTGGAAGTTTCCATTCATTTTCCTCTCCACGTTTGTCCTTAATGGGGACATGCAAGGTGAAGATGATCTTACCAAAGGACAAGAGCAGGAAGGAAGGTGGGAGCCAGGCCAGAGGTGCTGTTCCTGGCTTTGCCAGCAATTCCATTTGTGAATTTAGGCTGGTTGCCCACTTGACACTTCAGCTTCACCATTGAAGCTCTGGAATGTGTGTGTGTGTCAGAACTCCCGTTGGGGAGGCAGTTAAACATTTCTGGATGGAGAGCAGCAGAGGAGTGCATGGTGCTGCCTGGCAGCATCTCATGGAGACAAGACTGTCCTAAACAGAAAGACCAAGCCAGTAGGAGTTTTCCTCAGCTCTCTGGTAGCCCTCTTTGTTGTAAGTCTGTAGCCTCATCTGAGCTCAAAAGGTTTTGAAACTATTACAACTTACACTACAAGAAGCACTGAGGTGCTGATTTTCAGAGAGAAGTTTCCAAGTCTCTTGGTTGATTTAAGGAGCCTGTGGCCAGCAAATGCTGAGGCAGAAAGCACGTGGGCTTCCTGTGTTCCAGAGAGCCATGATAGAACGAGGATCTGTGTTACCTAAACCATCTCTCTGATCATTTCTTCTGTACGCTGGGTTTGCTCTGAGCCTCTCGCCTTCTCTCCTAGTAGTGCTCTTCTCCTGTCTGCTGCAGGGAGTAACTCCACAAGTAACCTCAACACCCTCATCGACCTGGCTGGACTGGACGTCACCAGCACCCCGCCACCTCCACTGCCACCCAGCACCCTGACACCAGCCCCCCCAGCAGAAATCCCCATCCTGCCACCTCCTCCCCAGGCATCTGCTCCCCTGAGGAGCAGCTCCTCTGGCCAAGTGGAAGCTGCACCCGCTCAGCAGAGCAGCAGCTCCCTCTCCTTGCTGGATGAGGAGCTGCTGTGCTTAGGTAAGACACTGAGGGGCTCAGAAAAGGGCTACTCCGTCCATGCCTAACAAAGACTGCTTTCTTCCCTCTGCTTGAGTGAGGGCTGGCTGCGTGTGTGGTGTGCCAAAAAGGAGCATGAGATGCCTTTTGGTTTCTAGAGAAGTGCAGGGGACATTCCCTTGCCTCATGCTGGATATGAGACCTGGTCAGTGAGTCAGGACTGAAAACTCTGATCTTCCCAGAGCTGGCTGCATGTAGTAATTTGAGTGTAACTGCAGTTTGTCCCTGTAGGTGCTTGGACATGCAGTTTGGTGCAGGTTTCACCCCTGTACCAAAGAGTGCTAAAGAACAAGGTGCCTTAGAGGGGTTGTGTGGAGGAGCCTGCAGCATGCCTGCCTGTGGAGCCCAGATGGAACAGAAAAGGACACTGCAGATCAGGAAGGGTTAGAAGAGCTGTGTGCAAGGGGTGGCTGACAGCTCCTGTCAGTCTCTTTTCCTCATCACATTCTTTCCTCAGGTTTTGGGCTCTGGCAGAGCTGAATCGAGCAGTTTGATGGTACTGGAGCAGTTGCCAAGGGGTGACCCCTCACTCATCTCCTCCTCCAGTCACCTACTTGTTGTTTTCCCTTTCAGGCCTGAATGACCCAGCCCCGGCAGCAGTGAAGGAGACCTCAGAAAACAACCAGTGGAGCATGTTTGAGGTAGGAAGGAGAGTCTGGGGTGAAGGGGAGGGTTTGTCATTGTGGGAGGCCTCAGAACCCACTGTGTCACCTTGGAGAAGCATGAGAACAAACATAGAGGCAGAGGGGCAGCTGTTCCCGAGGGGAAGTCTGGCTTAGCCCTAAAATCCGGGATAGCTGTGTGTTAAAGAGAGTGGATAGCCCTGAACCTGGCTTTCTCAGTTTCCCATCTGTCCCCCATGATGTTAGCACTTCCTTTGCTTAAATTACAGATCAGATGTAGCCCTGACATAGGCCACAGACTTTGCTGCTTGCCACCCAGCACCTGTGTTTGCGGTAAATCTATCTCCCTCTGTAACACCTCCACAGCGGGGGGTAGCAGCGAGTTAGAGCATCTCCTTGTCCTCTCTTTCAGAATGACCACTTGGACCTGGATTTCTTTAACCCGAAGATGGTGACTGTTACTTGCAACTCTGCAGGGAACCCCCTTCTCCATCCCACATCCCAGACCACGTGTGGAACGTCAGTGACGCTGCCCTCTGCTTTCACAGCCTCTCAGGCTGCTCCAGGCATCCCAGCACCAAACTCAGCACCATTTGTGTTCCCTGCTGGACCAGCTGCCCCTGTGGGGCCTCCCAAGACTATTCCAGCTGCTCCTGGGTATTTCACCTCGTCTGTGGGGAGCAATATGTCACATAAGATGGATGCATTGGGACAACTCCTTGAAGAAGCCAAAGGGTAACCTAAAGTCCTGGGCTTTGCTGTGTCTCTGCACTTGGAAAGCCAAACTTGCTGCAGCATCAGCTTCAGAGGCTGACTCCAAACTGTCTGGTTTGGTAGAAATGTGTGATTGGGATTTGTCTTCTCAAAGGGTTTTGGTTTATAAACTGATAGGGGGGTCCCACCTCTGGGAGGGAAGGGCAGGCACCCCTAGGGAGAGCACAGCACCCGTGCTCTGGCCTGATATAACTGTGTGGTGTGAAGTTGAACAGGCTGCTGAGGTGCAGAGACCCCTCTTAGCCTTGCCCACCTTGAGATGGTAGGACTCTGCTTCCTTCTTGACTTACACAAGCGATGCCTGACCCTACCACCACCACTTCCCCTATAGCTCTCCTCCTTACATGAGACTGTACTGAGCGACAGACTCCAGTCTGGCTCCAGGCTGCTGCTTTGTCCTCGAGATCTGTTACCTCCAGGTTTGTGGTGAAATTCCTGCTTCGCTTCCCGCTCCATTTCCCATGGTTTTCTGTCTCTCTTGCAGGACTGCCACCCAAGGCCTGGCGACACCCTCGGTGTTCCCTGGGGCTGCTTTGCCAACCACTGTCACCTCTGCCCCCTTGATAGCTCCCGCAGGGCTGCCAGCCACTGCCCCTGCAGCCCCGCCAGCTCCTTTCCCAAGCAGCTGCCCTGCGGGCTCGGGAAGCCCTCTCTTCCAGCCAGCAGCATTCCAGCAGCAAGGCAGTCCCGTGAAAGCACCTGAGATTTCGTTGGCCAATGTCCACGTTCCCTTGGAATCCATCAAACCCAGTGAGTATTTTGGGATTTTCACCTTTCTGTGAACATTCCTGAAAAGCAAAGTTTCTTCCCAAAGCTTATGAAGTAGAGAGAAGGGTTGAGATGTCCCAGCTGAGCAGTCAGAGTGTCTCATGCTGCCACAGCTCATCTTCTGCACCATAAACCTGCATTCCCCTTCCCTCCCCGTGGCAGGCAGTGCCCTCCCAGTGACAGCCTACGACAAGAACGGCTTCCGGATCCTCTTGCACTTTGCCCGGGAATGCCCGCCGGGAAGGGCGGATGTGCTGGTGGTGGTGGTCTCCATGCTGAACACGGCACCGCTCCCCGTGAAGAACATCGTGCTCCAGGCTGCAGTGCCAAAGGTAGGGATGGGGCCAGACCCACAGCGACCTGAAGGCTTTGGGAAGGCCTGGATGGGAACTTGGGAATTGGGGCAGCCTGGTTCTGCCTTTCTCTAGGCTGTGCTCTGCCTGTTCCCAGAACATAGAGGTGGTTGTCGGGGCGCACTGACTAGGATAAGTCAAGCAGTGCAGGCAGTGTTCTGTTTGAATTGCTATCCACGATCAATCCAGCTGCGTGTGTTCATGAAGGTGGCTCAGACAGACTCTGACATGGACAGAGCCACCCTTGAGGTCTTCAGGATCAGAGTTTTTAAGACATCCTAAATGTAACAGTATGTTCCATTCTGCTCTTACTGCACCTGGATGATTTTGGATGGGCAGCTTTGTGCTTGAAAACCAGCCTGATCTCAGCTGTGATCTGCTGCTGTCAGGAAGGTGTTCACATGAAAACCTGGCAACGGGCACGCACATGAAGGTGCTGTTGGTGTTCTGAGCAGTGCTTTTACGCTGGGCTGACTTGTCAGTACCTGCTCCAGTCATGTAGGAACATGTTCCTGTCATGTAGGGCTGGCTCATTTCCTCACCCTCACATATGGATTGATCCTCTCCAGTTTAGATGTGTGCTGTTACCTCCCCAGCCTGTGCAAGGATCTCTCATTGTCCCCAGGGCAGGAGATAACCCCTGAGGTTCCCCTTTCTCTTTCCCTTGCAGTCCATGAAGGTGAAGCTCCAGCCCCCCTCTGGCACAGAGCTGTCTCCCTTCAATCCCATCCAGCCGCCTGCTGCCATCACCCAAGTCATGCTCCTGGCAAACCCTGCCAAGGTGAGAGGGGCAGCGGGGTTCATCCTGTCGGGTTCGGTGTAAGCTGCATTCTGAGGGGGTTGGACCAAACATCTGGGCAGATGCTGCTGTTTGTCCTGTCCCTGCCCCCCAGGGGTGGTTCCTGCATAACGCTGGTGCCTGAATTCAGGGCTGGAGGGAGGCTCTTCCCCAGCAGACTTTGTCAATGAGGAGAGGGATGAGAAGGACTTTTCTCTCAGCAGAAGGGCCACAGACACATGAGGCTCAGCTTGAAGGGGTGCAGTTGGGGCTGTACCTGCCCCCCTTTGTGCACTGGAAGTGTCTGGCTTTGGTGATAACGAGATTGATGTCAAAATCAGCTGGTGCTGTAGCTGTACTTTTGTTGTGTTGAGGCTGTAGCCTGATGGACCTGAACCAAGAGACCCATGTCAGATCACATCTGTTCCCTTGTTCTGTGGGGACGTCCCTGGGACCAGTGGAACAATGTGGATAACACTTCCTTCCCTTTCTGCTGATGGTGCTGGGAGCACTGAGCAGCTGCTTGTCCTTGCTGTGGTTACCCATTTAAGTAGCCCCCCCCATAAAGCCCAAAGCTGTGTGCTGGGGTACACACAGATGTGCTCATCTGGATGTTACTGCTTGAGAATTACAGCAAAAGGGTCCCTAAAGCATCAGCTGAAAGCTTTGAGGTCCAAAAGGCTAAATGTCAGAGGGGTTTGGTGGGAAGATGGACAACGCTGTGGGGTGCATGGTGATCCCCTCATTGAAGGACTGGCTCCACCTCCTGCTTGCTGCCTCACTCCGAGTTTTGCAGAGCAGGAACTGTTTGATCTTCCTCCACATGATGGGGAGTTGAATTTGGGAAGCGTTGAGCTATTCCAGCAGCATTCCTCAGGCTCGCTGCACAGCAGCTGAGCAGTGGGGGCTGGCCACGTGCATGCACACAGGTCATTCCTGCTTCCCTCCTGCTGCTCCGTGCTAAGCAATAAAGCTTCTGTGCTATAAAAACTGGTTTGCTGAAGAGCTGAACCCCCCCGTGGCCTTCACCATGGCCCTGTGCCCCTGCTGGGTGCTGCAGAACCCTGATGCTCCGTGTCCAGCTGTAGCAGTGTGGTGTTTGGGAGCCACTGGGGCTGTTCTCACCTTGCTCTTGGCTTTTGTCTCATCTGCAGGAGAAAGTGAGGCTGAGATACAGACTGACCTTCACGCTGGGAGAGCAGCCCAGCACAGAGGTGGGCGAAGTGGATCAGTTTCCCCCCGTAGAGCAATGGGGGAATCTATGACCTCGGGCCGCTGCCAGAGACTGTGTGACAGGACGAGGAGGGGCTCCCGCAGGACTGGGATGGCCGTGGCGTGGCGAGGGGCACACGTGCTGTCCACTGGTGATGTTCAGCTTTGGTTACATGTCCTGCCCACTCTGCTTGTAGCTTTAGTCCAGAATGTTTTGCCCCACGTTAAAGGGGTCCTGGAACATTTATGCCAAGCATGGACTGAGGTGGCAGCCGGTACCAGGCGGTGCTGCCTGCTTTCATCTTGACCTCGGGGTGGATCTGGTTCTACCTTCCACTCTGTTAAACTTGAAGCTATTGTATTTTGAGGGGAGACCTGTCAGCAGAAGGGATTTAGTCGGCTCGTTCCTGTGCTGCTGTCCAGAGATACCACAGCCTGGCGGGGTGATGATGCCACCAGGAGCTTCCTCAGTGCAGAGCCCTCACACACGCCCTCCCTTGGGCTCTCCCCTCCTCAGTGCCACACGGACCCGCTGCGCACGGCGAGCAATAAGGCTGGATCCAGGAGGGAATGCTGATTTTTCACACTGAAATGGCACTTAAATCCCTTCCTCCCCCTCTGCTGCTTCATTCCCAATGGCCAACGTAAGCAGCCCCTCGCTCTGTGCTGTGTGATGCTGCTCTGTCTTTAGTGGGTCTGTATTTGACACTACTGCCTCCCTTCTGTATCCGCTCGGGGAGCTGAGGTTTGGATGCAGGTGGTTACACTGGTTATTTTTCTGCCTTCATCGCATTCCCTAATGTGGGAAAAGAGGAAATGTGTCGTGAGGAGGTAAACAGGGCTGGGATGGAGGGCTCGGTGGTGGTGGAGGACAGCACCCAGCGTGCAGGAATGGCTTTACAATCACTGATCAGGTGCAGCGACTGAACCCAGGGATGAGGAGAGGTGCCTCTCGCGTCCCCTCGTGCGGGCAGTATTATTATTGTAGTTGAATACTGTGTTTTATTGAGCTGAGTACAATGACATACAAGATGTAAATAATAGAGCTATAGGATATTTAAATAGGAACAAGCAGGCAATGAATGGAAAGAAGCTCCTCTAGGCTGGAGGTGCATGTGTGGGGTTTGATGCCCCGTTAATGTATTAAGTAAAAGTGGCCAAGTGCAATTGTCTCTGCAAGGGGGGAAGCAGTTTGGCTGGACACTGGAGGTGTGTGCTAACAGGGGGAGAATCATAGAATCATGGAATGGATTTGGGTTGGAAGGGACCTTAAAGTTCATCCAGTTCCAACCCTCTGCCACGGGCAGGGACACCTTCCACTAGAGCAAGAAAAGCCAACCCTTCCTGCTGCAGAAATGAGATTAAAGTCACAAAGACGTGGTTCCAGCAGCCCCTTCCTCCTCCATTTCCAATCTCAAGCAGTGCCTCAGTGAGCATTGAGACTGGTTTAGATTAATGGGGTTCTTCACGTGCATTGCCCACAGCACAGGTAGGGCAGGTCCTTGCACACTGCTCGGTGCCACCAGGCAGCAGCTCTTACCAGAGCAGAGCGGGAGCTGTCAGCTGGAGCACTGGGAGAACCCACACAAGGAGGAGAGCCCTGCCTGAGGTAGGAGAACTGTGGAGGAGAAGGTGCTGCTGAATTCATGGTGGCTGTAAAACCCATTGCTGCAAGTGCAGCTCTGAGTTCCATGCAGCTGCCTTTACTGTGTTGTAAAGTAAAATCACTGGAGGGGAAAAGCTCAGCAGATTCAAAGGCCTGAGAACCTGCTCAGGGGAGGCACCAGTTGTAGAGACCCCTGAAGGTGGACTCAAAGCTCGGCCAAGGACCTTGTGTAAATGCCTGGTCTGAAGCTCATGAAGCTCCCTGGGGGCATATGAGAGAGGCGGGTGCGCTGCTGGGTCCCTAAAGAGCAGTTTTAACCTGACAGCCAAGGCCAGGGGAAAAGGAGAGAATTCTTTCCGATGCTGCAGGTGGTGCTCAGGAGGTGGCAGCGTGTCCTGAGGCAGCAGGTTTCACTGCTGGGAGTGCGTGAGGCTCGCTGTGGCTTTGGGGAGGTCAGAGGAGCACAAGTGCTCTCTGCAGCCTGGCTGTGTCCTGTGTTAGCGCTGCCCGCGCTGTGCAGCCGCACAGAGAGAGGCTTCCGGAGGCCTGCAGCCTGCAAATGCCTCGTTAGAAGCTTTGGAAATGAAAACTCGGAGTGTTCCTTGTCTGTAGGGTGAGGTTCCTGCTCGCCCCCAACAGCTGTAACTGTACATACGTCTCAGATGCATTCGATCTGCTGCATGTGAAATAAACTGATTTCCCTACTTTGCTCTCTGGGTCGCCCTTACTCGTGTGAGTGCTGCTGCGGTCGGTGCTGCTCCTGGGAAGGCTGAAACTCAACCCATTGCCTCAAGAGCATCCAAACTAAGGGAAAATGGAGAAGCTGGTGTTTTCTAAACCTCTCATGGCTTAAAAGGTGGGTTTAGTGTCAGCTCTGGGTACTGGAGGCAAAGCAACTGGGGAAGCCAAGGTAACCCTGCCTTTGGTGACGGGGTTGACTCCACTGGGGAGGGCGGGCAGCTGGACCAAGCAACCTCAGCCTTTTGATGCAGCTCCCTCTGAAAAGTTACATTTATGGCAGCCAAGAGCAAATCCCCAGCTATATGCAAAACAAGACATTTATTCTTAGAAAAGCACTCGGGTTATGTACAGTGAGCCACAGAGGAAGAGTAAAATCACATCCTGCTGCCTTCAGGACCCTTCCAGCGTGCCTTCCTTGACGATGACTCGTGCCAGGTTCCGGGCAAGAGCAAGTCTCAGCATTTCCACTTTCATCGTCTCGACGTTGTCATCCTGGAAGTGAGCAGAGCTGGGGTTAGGCTGCTGCACACAGCCATGAGCTGGAGACAGGCTCCCCCTGCATCTGGGTAAGAAAGGATGTTCAGAGGGAGAGCACGTGAGTATCTACCTGATACAGGGACCTCCCCAGAAGAGGAAAAGCTGCGTTTCCTACTTTCTAGATCCCACAGGCAGCATTACAAAGCCTTTTCCTGGCAGCTGCATGTGCAGCAAATGCTCCCTGTGCTGCGCCTGGAACCTTCCACAGCTGAAACTGTTGAGTGGCAGCATCTCCACTTCGTACTGCCTATGAAATGAGCGCTTACTTGCTTTGGAAAAGCATCCCGGTCCAATCCTGCCCAGCAGAACAGTGCGGAGCAGAAGCGCCCCAGCACTGGGGTTGTGTCTGTGGAAATCTCTTCATGGTGCCTCATTTGACTGGCCTTTAAAAGTCCCACCACACCAGCCCCTGTAACTCGGGGTCTCCCCTTTCTGCCCTCACACAGGAATATGAATGCAGGGTTTGCTTTCCCACTGATCCGTTATCCTGCTCTCCTCAGAGCAGGAGCTACCTGGAATTTCTGCTTCTCCGACTTCCCTGCTGTCAGGTCTTCCAGGCACCGCATCAGCTCATAAGTCTGCTCCGCTGAAAATATGACCTGTGGGAATGGGAATATTTGCTTAAAGTGATGGAGTTTGAGGACATCACACAGTGAGAACTGAGCTGGGAGGAAGAGGAAGCTTCCACACTCCTTCGGATCCATCCTGACCCTTTAAACCAGGATAATTCAGGCTGGAAGTGACTTTGGGAGGTCTCCAGTGCCACCTCCCGTGCAGAGCAGGGTCCGCTTTGAGGCCAGAGCGGGTGCTCTGGCCTTTACCCATCATGGGTCTGCAACTGCTCAACTGTCATTTTCTTGATGGATCTTGAAGGAAAAATAGGGAGTAGAAGAAGGAAGCTCTGAACAACCTTCAAGCCAAGCACCCCGAGTACACGGTGTGTACTTCAATATCAGCACCCACGGACCCCACTGCTGCTTTCTGAAGGCAGGGAACCAAGTTAAGGGTGGCTTGTCCTGTGCTGGCTCCTGTGTGCTCCCACTGGTGGCACCCTTGGGGAGCTCTGCAGGTCTGGAACTGCCACGAACAGCTCTTTTACACTGGAGGTGCAGCTCCAGGCTGGGGTGGGGGGAGAAAGGGGGGTCACCACTTTGAGATCCCCCGTGAGGAAGGAAGGAAAGAGCAATGGGGGGTTTGCTGTGTGTGACCAGCTGCTCACCTCTTTCTGCTCCAGCAGGGGAAGGGCGTCTGTGAGCAGGGTCATCCAGAAGGAGCAGGGAGCGATGTGAGCTGTCATCAGCATCAAGAGCAGCCTGGCAGCCTCGGAGAAGCGCTTCTCCCCGTAGAGCCGGTGGAATTCCCGGTACTTGCCTGCACACGGGTGTTGGTGAAGGGGAAAAGGTGTCAGTGTCTGTCACACCCGAGGTAGAACCACCCCCAATTGAAGTGAGTCTCTGAAGCAGCTGGGTCTGGGAGAAGGGGAATGTTGTTAAAATAGTGGCAGCCAAAAGCCTGTTACTGTCCTGGTAACATTCACTGGTTGAAGCAGGATGGTCGCTCACTGGTGCTGAGCGTTCACAGGGCAACAGCACGAGTGGCTCAGAGACACTGGTGGGGTCTGCACAAGCCAGGACACAGGGGAGAGGCAGGGGGTGACTGTTCCCTTTGATACCACAGAAACGAGGAGGTGTGAACGGCTGCAGTGTCAGGTTCCTGAGTGGTTAAATGGAAACTGAGACCTGTGTTAATGTGGAACGTTCTGGTTTTGCTCAAATGAGTTCCATCAGTACTGACTAAGATCAGTTAGATCAGTACGAGAGAACTGCCCGAGGATGAAAGTGAGGTTTAATCTGTGGCTTTGTGTGCATCCACATACTGCAGCAGTGACTCCCACTCAGATCCCCCTCAACTAATGCTTCAGCTCAAGATAAAGCCATGTGAAAGTTGTCCAACAAAATGGATGTTCCTAAAAACTCCCAGCAGAAATATTCTCAGGCCTTTCAGGATGTTTTAGCAACAGCAAAAAGGGGATTTCTCTACATCACAGTTTCTAAGCACAGTTTCACAATGAAGCTGTGAATCTCTGGGGCTGATGCCAGGGCCACTGGGTGACACTGGGCACACAGGGATGTGACCAGTTTGCTAAGCCACAGTCAGCTTCTAGGCTTAATTTAGGATCAGGTTTAAAGGAACAAGTACAGTGCCAGTTTTGCAAGCCTGGCTGAAAAGGGAACAGCCCAAATTCAGGAGCACCCTCACTGCAGCGCTGGTGTCAGCCAGGAGGAGTCAGCCCAATTGCCACCAGCTATTGCAAACTCTGATGAGAGTTTAGCCCCAGTAATTGTGCTCCCCAGTGCCCCAGCTCCAGAGAAAGGTGCCTTTTGGCTCCATTGCCTCTCTCAGTCCATTAATGAGGCCCCAGAGCAGCTGCAGCCAGGTCACCGCAGCCCAAAACCGCTGTTACTGGGCACAAGTGCCCACAGTGAAAGAGCTTTTGTTTGAGTGAGCTTGAACTTGGCACATGGAACCAAGAGAAGTGGTGGGAGAGGCTGGAGAACTCTCTGAAGTCAGTAAAAACCCATCACATTGTCACAATCACTTAAACCACTGGTTTCTCTGCCATGGAAGCCCCCTCAGGTCTTCCAGACCACATCTGTTGGGATTTGAGATGCTCTCCAGGCAGTGATTCTGGCTCAGTGAAGCCTCTAAGTGTCAGAATTCCAGACTATCCTGCTCAAAGCAGTGTGGGATAGATGCTGCTGTGAGCACTGCTGTAAGTGCAGCCTCCTGGTAGCAAGCAGGCTGCATCCCTCATCACCTTCAGCCGTTTGCATTCCCCTCATCACTAAACCAGGATGTAGCCAGATGGAGGAAGAGCCAGATCCAAGTGATTCCGTGGAGTTAACTGTGTTCTAAGTAAGAGACCAGGATGAAAACTGTGCATGTCTCACCAAGAAACGTCAGCCGGTCACTGAGCAGCATGGATGGCCCCAGGTTATCGATGAGGTCCAAGTCAGAGAAGCTCCCCCGTTCACAGTAATCCTTAAGGAAGCTGGGGAGAGAGTAAAACACAACAAAGATGCAGAGGTAAGAACATCATCCACGTTAGCTTTGTACCTCTGAATCCCTTCGCAGAGAACGTCGCTGTACAACTGAGTTCCCTCTCAATCAGCCTCTTGTGAGGGTTTCAAAAGGCATCAAAACAGTTCCTCGAAGTGGCCACTTAATTAATTCTTCTAGATTTTGTGGGAGTTGAGATCTGTCCTTTGAAAGGAGTGAGGGAAGGAGTGAGCACAGGAAGCTGAGGCTGGTGGGTGCATAAATAACACTCCCAGATCATAACAAAAAGCTCTGTTTTCCTGCTGTCATAAGCAGCAGGAAGAAAACAATTCTAAAAGCTTCTCATCAGTTTTGCTGCAGCCTTCATGATGCTGCTTTTTGCAGAGCTGCTTCCTGGCGTGGTTTTCTTTCACCTTCTGTTGAAAGAACTAGCACGATTCCCACTCCCTCCAAGGACAAATGAAACAACCCCAAACTAAAACCCCCCAACACAGCATTTCTTATTCCCTGTTTCCACTGCTGAGGACAGTGTTGCCTGGCCACCTACCCAAGGGTGTCATTTCAGTACTGGACTCAAACCATGCAAAGAGGTTGGTACCTGCCCATTTCCAATTAGCCAAAAACCACATGACAGGGATTGTGAGGGTGTAAAAAGCTTAAAGAGTTGCCAGAGCTTTTGCCCAGGCCTTGTCAGCACCCTCTTCAGTTTTACAGCATTCCCACCCCTGCAAGGTCTGATGTTTTCATGAGCTTATGCAAAACCAGGGGCACAAAGAACTTCACTCTCTGGTACATGTGTTAAACTGGGGGTTGAGATTCTTTGCAGAAACAGTGGCTCAAGTGACTCCCACTGACTTGTCTGGAGGTTTCCTGGTGAACTCAACTGGTTAAGAATAACCTGCTGAATATAAAGCACAGAAGGGGCTCATCCTCCACCCAAATCAGTTCCTTGGTTCGCTGTACAGCCCCATCTAAGCAAAGGAAAGGGCAGTGCATGAGATGATAGAGAGATTGCCCAAAGAGATGTTTACCAAAGCACGTTTTAAGAGGAGTGGCCTGTTGGATAAAGCCAATCTGTTTCATCTCTAGATTGCAGGAAGTAGAACAGTGCAGAAAAGAACCAGGGCACTGCAGGGTAGGGTACTGCAGACAGGAGTACTCAAGGATGTCCTATGCTAGTCCAGAAGCAGGCACTTGCTCTGAGGCAAAGCCAGTGTCCCTCTGCCTGCAGCAGGACCTGCTCTGCTCCACTGCAGTGGCTGATAGTCCTCTCCCCAGCACCCTGCTCCAGCAGCATTCCCCTGGGAGCTGCTGCTCACACTCACCGGTCTGAGATGAGTGTAGCAAAAGCTGCATCTTTAGCTCTGATGCTCCAGGAGAGGGCAGAGCCCAAGCGGTTATTCCGCAGCGCCTTCATGGCCATGATCTTACAGATGCTACGGACTGAGAAGGAAACACAGGAGAAGAGGGAAACACTTAGTTCCAGTGGCTTCACTTATCACTCCAGACCAGTGAGATTTACAAATCAATCACCTTGTTCATGCATCTGCCTCTGCTCGCAGATCCTCAGCACTTTGAGGGCCTTCTGCTCTGTGTTGAGGGGTATCCGTTCGATGTGGAGCTCCAAATACACTCGGCCGTACTCGGGGCAGTGGTCAAAGTAATCGACCCCCAGCTGCCACAGGCTGAGAGAGGGCAAAACCCCAACGTCAGCTACTCTGATCATATACACCTTAAATAAGCACAACAGTAAAGCCACAAGGAGAGTCTGGGTCTGCATTAATAACAGCCAGCTCTGCTTAAGTCAGTATTCAGACCTAAACTGGGTTTCAGACCTACAACTGGGGAACACCTGCAGCTCACAAGTGCTTCAGTACAAGGTGTTCTGTACCAGGAAAGCCCCATGACAGGAGTATTCTGCACAGGTCAACGCGCTCCACAGGTTCTAACAAATAGCTTTTGTCTTCCATTCAGGAAAGAAAACATGCTCACGTTGCATGATCCCTGAAGGACACCTCTGCTGGGATTCCAACAGTGGCTCTGGAAATTTTGCCTTTTTCTTTCATTAACATGGAGTTAGTTGTTTTGGCTGCCTCCGTGTTTGTTGTCTGAGCAAACCCAGAAGTTGGTACCTGTGATGGGAGAAGAGGCCTGAGGCATACTCCAGCAGAAGGAATTCACGCATGTTCGAACCAAAGCTGGGGGGAAGAGGGAAAAGAAACAGGAATTACTATTTGCATCTCATTGAAAACAACCTGCTGACTTGATTTCACAAGTATTTGAATTTAAGTATCGTGGGCCATCTTAATCTTTGTTCCTCGGGCCTAAGCTGCAGGTCAGCTTTCTCCTTGGGACACCTGCCAAACAGCTACAGCACTGAGCAAGTGTAACTGAGAGAAAGTGCTTTATAAACTGAGACCTCAAGGGAATCCACAGAGCAAAATTCAACTGCTCAAACTTCAGTTTATTCAGGAACTCTTTTTAGGTTAGTTTCTCACTATTCCAAATCACAAACATTGGGGCCCTTGATTATATGTTGGATAAAATGATATTTAAGAATCCTAACACTGTATTGAGGTGCTGCTGAACAGATCATCTGGGCTGCCTGTAACTTCAGAGGTACATAGAGTCATAGAATGGTTAAAAGCTGGAAAAGACCTTAAAAACATCTCGTTCCAACCCCCTGCCATGGATGACATGCAGCATCTTTATTCTCCCTCCTCTGTACAGGCCCAAGATGCTCCTTTTCAACCAACATCCACATGGTGCTTCAGTCATCTTTGCTGCTGAGGGTCTGAATAGTCAAGGCAAAGAAATACTTACTAGAGATTGTGGGACTGCAGGAGTTTACAGTGGTCCAGCAGGTCAGTCAGATGAGCCACAAACCACCAGTTGCTCAGGGCAATGCTGTATTTGAAACAAGGAAAAGAAAGGAAAAACTAAGCCTACAGCTGCCAAGGAATGTGTCACGTTTTCCACAGGCATCTCTTCCCAATACAGAGGC
This sequence comes from Strigops habroptila, assembly GCF_004027225.2. NCBI lineage: Eukaryota > Metazoa > Chordata > Aves > Psittaciformes > Psittacidae > Strigops > Strigops habroptila. Next base: position 5,914,044 of record NC_044290.2, read on the forward strand.
TGTATTCCAGCATGATGCCTGGTTGCAATGTCCCAGACCTAATGGAATCCTTGTCACTGCTGCCTGCTTCATGTACTTCCGCTAAATCCTTGGGAAGGATGATGAGGTGGGGCTGTACCCATATCCTCTACCCCAAATCCTACTGGAGTAAATGCACACAGAAGCAATACTGTAAAACCAGGGAATGAGAAGCCTTAAAACTCCACCTGCATTCCTTGATCACTTGATGAATCTCAAATTCAAAGGCTGCCATTAAAATCGTGTCTAGAGGCTCAGGGCTGCATTCTCCACCCAGGAACAGGTCCATGCTAGACTGTGGAATGAGATGACAAGACATGATAAATGCAGAGGTTGGGAGATGGTAAAAGGAAGACATTTGTTTGGATGGAGCAGCCTTGTTTTGGTTATTTTATGGGAAATAACAGCTCACAGAGACTGAACACATTAACAAAAAAAAGATTTTTCCTTATTTTAGCATAAAGAAACTGGGAAAACAATCTGCAGGAACAAGACTGGTGACAGCAGCCACTGAAGAGAGTGGGTCTTCAGCTCTATCAGTCTCCTGACCCACTTCACATTCTAGGGAACATCTTACAGGTATGTAGCTGCTGTCGGATGTTACCCCCCCAAAGTTTTCCTTAAATCAGTAATTTTGTGTGTGTGAAACAGTGGAGAATATCCATAAAATCCTATTTCATACCTGTGCATAAAACCGCAGCTCCATCGGCTTCACCGTTGGGTGGGAATAGAGGAGTCGGGTAACCAGGAAGTGGTACCAAGTGGTCATGAGTTCCTTTTTCTCCAGTATGGCATCCTCATCTCCCAGCAGGATCTAACAGGAGAGAGACACAGGAGTGATCCTCCAAACCCAGCTGCACTGGGACTCTTTAGAAGCATTACTCCCAGTTTGCAAAGTTTTAATCAAAATGAAATGATAAATGACAAAGATCCTTCTCAGAGCCCAGTTTCCTCATCAGCCCCATGGCCTTGGACAGGAAAATGATCTGCCCAGGCCTGCAACAACAAAGAACAGAGAAGACGGGCCCGAAATCTCCTGATTTAATGAACAGGTCATCCAGTATAATCAAGTTATTTATGGCTACACAGGGCTCCTGAAATGGAGGATGGATCTGATACTTGCCCAGTTTCTCTCCTTCCCAGCAAAAACACACCTTGCAGATGGATTCCGTGTGGGAATTGGAAGCAAAAGTTCCATCCTGTAGATAGCGCTGACATTCTTCATGCCAGTGCTGCCATTTCAGCTCCATCTCGGTCAGTGTCTGGGTGTTGTTAAGCTGAACAGAAGACACAGAAAATAAGGGAAGCACCAAGTCAAATCACAACAAGTGCTTGGGGCTGAACTCAGTTGTGATAAAAAGCTAAATCCATTTTTAACTTGTCCTACAGTAAGACACCTGAAGTGTCGTATTTTACCCATCTGAATAAGGCAAAGGGGAGCCTATGAGAGGTTAGTGTAATGCAGCTGCAGTTTTTCCTCCACCAGGAAATCACTGCAACAGAGGAAAGCTGCTGGTAAGAGTCTTCAGAGAATATTCTGTAGGAGAGAATAGTTCTCACCAGGATGTCTTTCAGACAACTGGAGAATGGATCCTGCTGCTAAAATGACATTTCTCTGTTGGTTTGTCACCCAACAGGCTTTTATCTGAATGGTTGGGTCTTTAGGGCAACTCAATACAAATATTATGGCTGTAAAGGATTAAGACTGAGATGTTTTAGTGGTGAACAAATTGTGATGTGACAGGAGCCACATCAGAGTAGTTCCCTTTTCCCAGTGGAACTGCACGATAACAATGCTCTTTATACATACACTGGGCACAGGCATCTTCTTCATCAAGTCATCCAGGATTCTGTACATGTTCACTGACGTGGGATTGGCACTGGCTTCCTTGGAGAGCAAGTGCCGTGCTTCATCCATTCGGCCTTGCAGCACAAAGACATCCACCTGCAAAACCCACCCTCTGTGAGCATCACACTGGGCAAGGCTGGAAAACACCCACGAGAGTGTCAGAGTTCACTTGTGAGCTGAGTGGAGTTAAATGCTTCAACTGTAAGCCCTGCTAATTCAAACACACAGTGTGTTGACCTCTGTGGAGGGTGAAAATGAAAGGATCAGGACAGGAATGATCTTCAGAACGGCTTCATCTTAAAAGCTATAGAGGTAGATAGCAGCATCCCAGGAATCAGTTTTTTGATGTCATCTAGTGTTGAGTAGGGAAGAGGAAGGCACAGGCTGGCTGAGACTGCACTCACCACGTTCCAGAAGAGCTCGTGTTTTGATGGATCTTCACTGCTCAGAACTTCACGGACCATGTTGTCCACATCACAGACGTGAAGCCGAACCCAGTCGAGGAGGCGAAGCAGGAGAGGGCCAGCTTTGGGCAGAGAAGAGTTCATTGTTAGTTCCCAAGTGTTCCTTCCCAAACTGCTTCTACTTGCTTCTGACCTTACTGGCTTGACAGTCACTACCTGAGCTTTACTGACTGGATTTCTACCTGCCACAGTCAAATTACAAAGGCCCGGAGCTCCTCAGTAGCCAGGCTGTGGGAGCCCCAGGCTGCTGCCAGAATTCCATGTGGTGAATTAGAACAATCCAGAAGAAAACCCTAACCAGGTACTTGAAGAAATAAAAGGTGAGTGATTCAGATCATAAATCTTGCAATGCCAAAGGACACACAGAATGTTCCTGTTTAATTTAGCATCAATTCATTATTATTAACTGATTATGAAGAAGGAATCTGGCACTTGGTTAATTTTTCTTCAGATTACTTGATCTACAACCTGTGAATCTCTCTTCTGACTTCTGGGACTGTGCAAGTAGAATTTGTCTGCATAATCCCATTTCCTTAATATTTATTACTTTCAATTGCCAGTGTAAACAAACTGACTTCAGAAATGGCATCTAAAGCTAAAGGAGTTACAGCAGAGAATGTGTAAATGTTAGCTGGCATCAACATATTTGATGGTTAAAGACGTGTTTATGCTCAGAAGTCAAATAAATTGGCAATAACTTTTGATATCCCTCTTCTTCCCTACCTGTCAAAAAGAGAATTTACATTGTAGTGCACTCTACATGAGGGGAAAAGGTAGAAGGCAAATCTAATAGGTTGATATCACTCAGAAGAAGGCAATTTACAGAGGCAGAAGAGGTATTAAAAGGCTTACTGGCACTTGTTATAGCTCTAAAACATATTAAAATGACACACTAGCTGCTATATATATTTTAAACAAGTAAATATGCAAACCAAAAGCCCTTCAGTCTTAACGTCAGATAGTTCACTGCTCACCTGCAGCTGCTTCAACAAACAGAATCTCACACAGGTTCCAGATCAGCTCCATCGCAGAGAGGATAGAAACCTGAGGAGTGAAAAAAGCAGGGCCAGGTTTAGAGCCAGTCATCATTCCAGTTGTTGGGAATAGTAACACATTTGAAGCTGTCTGTAGCTGTCAGGTAAGCTCAGTTTTTATGGACAAGACAAATGTCATATTTATATTTCAGAGATACAAATTAAAAGCCAGCAACAGGCCACAACTTCTCTATATTCAGCTTAGAAACTATTGGCACTGCAGTGATGATCTGTCACCAGTGGGCAAGACTGAGTAGCACAGCAGTAGTAGCACACAGAAAGTGTTATTTGCAGCCTTCCTGCACTCCTAAGATTTAATACAAACAGCAAAGAAAGGCCAATGAAACAACATCACTGCAGTCACCAGGACAAAGCTACTGCAAGCACTGCTCTTCCCATGCTCTCCCAGTGAACAGCCAGAGCTTGCCACGAGGCCAACTGGAACTTGTGTGTTTGAGGGGTGAAGTTCCAGACAGCCCACAGCTGACTTTAAGATGACAAGAAAACACCACCCCTATAACACTGGATAAATGCTTAAGAAATGGCAGTGAATTGAGATGTTGGACACCTTTTTTTGGTTCTAGAAATAAAGGAGTTAACTATTTATTCCCATTTTTTCTTGGTCACAAACTGCATCCAATAGACTAAGGCAGAGTTAAATCTAAACTGCTTTAGTGCCACAGTGCTGGCCTCCTTGGTGGATTTACTAGCCAGGATTCATGCTCTGGTGTGACTACACATTACCTGGGTGCTGTACTGGTTTTGCAGGGCAGGGTCACGGGCTGAAACTGAGAGAGGAACAAGGAAAGTCAAAGTGTGACAGATTCACCTTTCACAGCCCTTTCTGGGCTCACAACTAAAGACAACGATACGTGATCACTCACCAAGCACAGACCTAACTGAGTACACACATGGCAAAGCTAACTTTTATATAAAACTGCAACTTTGCTTTATAAATCCTGCGCAAATCTGGGTATGGCACCAGGGAATGGATAGAAGAGTAAAATCTCCCATTTTTTGGGGGAGCCAGCTGTTAATTTGGACTCTGTATCCCATAAAACTGCAACCTGAGATATGAAAAGATTGCAAATCCCCGGAAAATCTGTTAAAATGGGGTAGGATTTACAAACCAACTTGGAAATCTGGATGGAAATGGAGTCTTGATAATTATTGGAATCTATTTTACAGTAGTTGCAATAACTCACAATTGAAATGCTATTTTATAACCCCAACCAGCATTTCCTTTTAGTGCTGTAAGAGAATAAACTTACTAGCTGCCTGGTGCATGTCCTCCATGCAGGCTCTGATCACCGACCGGTAGTTTTTACTCACTTGAACCAAACTGCCAAACACAGAAAGGCTTCAGTTAGGAAGTGCTGTTTGAGTTTTACTCTCATGCCTGTTGTCCACTAAAGCTTTGCAAGTTCCTCTGCAGCAGCAGATGCTCCCAGTACTTGGGTGTATCAGTAGGGATCAGTGCGCTGGTTGCTGTATGCTGGGAAAGGTGTTGGTCAGCACAGTCACTGGAAGGATCAGGACTTTGGTTGGTAAAATGACCCCAAACCAGACATTGTTTCTGCACTGCAGCTGATTACAGCAGCTCGGAGCAGCCCGGTCAATGGCACCCGCCTCACCAGAGGCAATGCCAAGTCCCAGGCACTTTCCTGGCTGGAGAAGGCGCAGGGACCACGGATGTTTCCCGCCCTCCCGCTCCCCATCCACTCACTGCGATTTCCTCGACTTCCCCGCCAGCTCCTCCTCGCTCCGCTGCAGCCCGATGAAGATCCCGTGCGACTCATTGAAGAGTTTCCGCAGGGTGTGGATATAGATGTCCTGATCCTTGCGGACCACGAAGACGCGGGAGGCGCTGGGTCCTCCATCCCCGGCACCTGCAACACACGCGGTCAGCGCCGGGGCAGACGCGCCCGGTCCGACCCGACCCGGCCCGGCGGGGACCTACCTGTGCGGTCGAAGCGTGTCTCGCACAGCAGCACCTCCGCGGGGCCCCAGGCGAAGCACAGCTGCCTGGAGGACGGGTCCGCGCCCGGCACCACCTGCGAGGGGACAGCGGCACGTCAGAGGCGCCCGCACGGCCCCGCACCGCCCCGCGCCCCCCGGCCCGCACCATCACTGGCGGCTCCGCATCCAGCTCCTCCATGGCGGCTGCCGCGCTGCGCTCCCGGGAAGGCCCCGCCGCGGCTGCCCGCGCCGCTGCCTGCGCCGCCGCGGAGCCCCGCCGCGCTCCGCCGCTTCCCCGCAGCGCTGTCCGCACCGGCGAAACACCGGCCGGGGGAAGGGGCCCCGCGGGGAGGCGCCGGCTCGGGGCAGGCGCCCGCCGCTCAGCCCCGGAAGCGCCGCGGGTTCCCAAGGCCCCGCCGGGGCGGGGCGGGCTGCGCTCCGCTGGGCGCTTCCCTGAGGCCTCCGGAGCTCGCCGGGGCGCTGGTGCTGTGCGGGGGGCTCCAGGCTCGGGCAGGGCTCAGCGCCGCGGCGGGCAGGCAGCGGGGAGCGCGGAGCCCCTCGGAACCGGAGCCGCCGCGTCTCCATCTCCTTCATTTTCGTGTCTCGGCGGTTTCCGTGCTGCAGGGACGCGGTGCTGGCGCTGGTGCGCGGCGATGTAGTCGGTCAGTGAACACCGTGTTCACTTCATTGCCTTCTAATAACTGGTTTGTCTTATTTCTTGATGCACTTCAAACACTCGCAGATAAATGAGCCTCCAGGTTGTTGAAGGTGACATTCTCTCTCGGGCAAGCTCATTGATAAAGCTGAGTAATCAAATTACGTGCTTTATGACTTAAGCGAGCTGCCTGCAGGTTGGAGGAGGACTGCGATGAAGCATTGGATCAGTCGCAGCAGATCAGGGAGATGTGCTGGCAAGTGTCAGGGAGAACATCTCTGCTGTGCTCTGTTCACTCACTCAGGGCCATGAGATGTTTTCCCTTCTGTGCCTGGCAGGGTTAATACCGCCAGAGCCTGATGGATGTTCTAACGCTGGGAGCTCACCTACCGGTAGACTTGAACTTGAGGATCCGTTAATAACTTGGTGTGACAAAACACTGACCACACGCTGTTCTTTTCCCTCACTCTGCTCTTCTTCCCATCTCTGCATGCTCCTCACTTTTTGCCTGTTCCTCTCAATAAAGAACTTGTTCAGTGATCCACTGTTTAAGAGAAGCCCTGGCAATGCTGCCTCGCTGAGCTCTCAGCTGGGAGGAGGCAACAGGCCCTCAAACTGGTGCTTTACAAAAGCTTACTAAGGTTTTCCCAAGATAGCTTAAATAATTCACTGTCCTCTTGAGACAAATGCTGCAACACTCCACTGCTAAATCCCCCTTTTTCACTCTATTGGCTACTGCATCCATCATTCCTCAAAACAATAAAGGCAGCAGTTATCTTTGGTGAAAGCACCTTGTGTTGCCAGTCATGCTGGGCAAAGGAGGTGGTGTCTGTGTGGGTCAGGCAGGAGGGGTGGCTTGTTGCAGGGTAGAAGAACTTAAATCTTCAGAAACCTGCTTGAGAAACTAAGAGGCATCAGTTTTAAGAAAGCTCATCCTTCATTTGTGGGTAAGAGTCCTGTGTTTTGGGGAATGTTGGAATCTCTGTTGTACAAATTCATCTACTGACTTACCAAATGGTGCTGCTCTGTGCTCTGCAGGATCCAGACAACTTGTATTTCTCCTTTACAAAACTGCTGTCCGAGAATGAAACAAGGCGTGGAAATATTTTAGGAAGCAACACGTGGAATTTTTTTTTCCCGGAGTTGGAATTTCTCTGGAATGCTCACTGTGACGCTGCCCCATTCACTGCCCTTCAACTCCAGGCATTGAAGAGGAGGAGCTCAGAGGGACAAAAAAGCTTTGCCTTTTGCTCCCCTCTGCTGCAGCCAGGATCCTGCGGGACCAGGTCCTTTGTGTGTGGCTTCTCCCCTGCTGCTCGCTCCGAGTGCTGGGGAGTTCTGGCCACTGCTCTGGGGATTTTAGCACTTACTTGTAGCTCCACTGAGCCTCCTGTATAGTGTGAGTTTCCTCTGTTGCTCTATAAGAAGACAAGCCATATAAATATGAGGCTTGTACAACCCTGCCCTGCATAATTGGTGGTGAGACCAGTGGTGGCACAGTTCTCAGCTTATCTGAGCACATATGACATCCACAGTGGTAGCAAAATCTTGTATGTTCTCATGAAATCTAGTGTATTTCCTTGTCTCCTTCCAAGTGCTATTTGTAATACTGGCCTTAATGTATGTCTCAACACCATTCAGTTCTTTCATGCTGCTCTCAGGCCCTGACCAGCTTCATCCCACCTCTCCCCAAAGAAATCCTGCTCCCGGCCCTGCTGCACGGAGGTCTTCAAAGAGGGAGGGGAGAGCAAAATAAAGCAGGACCATCGAGCACCATCAGTCTCGTGATGCCCTTCCTCACAGCAGCCGCTTCTCTCTGGTGTTGCATCATTTCTAAAAATAGAACTTCAGGTCTCTTGGGAAGTGGCACTTGTCTTTTGTTCTGCAAAGCACCCCTCGTGCACAGAGTCTTGCTTAAAGAAAGCCATGTATGAAGAAGACGACTTGAATGGGGTTTGAGATGATTTAGTTCCTTGTCCTCCCATTTAGTCCTGCTTTGCAGCAGTGGTAATGGATTTCAGAAGGCCACAGTGACATTGCCCATTGTTTTTCAGAGCTAAAAGAAAAGGTGAAAGGAGATCATAGGAGAGTGAGTCACCATTAGGCTGCTCGAGGAGGGATTTGGACAAAAGCGGGTTGTTTTCTCTAGTCACAGGTGCTTCTTGCCTCCTGGTAGCTTAAATAAATAGAAAAAACAATAGTAAGAGGAATTAAATGCAGGGAAAACAGGCAAGATCGACTGACTGGAACAGTCTTTTGATGATAAGGAAAACCATACAGGTAGGAGTGGAATGTCCAGCTCAAAGGAGGATCTGAGTTGCAGTCACAATTTAAAACAGCATACTGGTTGCTTTCTTGGGTCAGATGGAGCTCTTTCAGTGCCTGTGATTCCAGAACTGACTAACTAAGACTCTTCAGAAGGAGTAAAGTACTAAAAGGTTCTATGAAACTCTAGATGACGTTTGATCTTTCAGAGTATTGAAGCAGAGAGAAAACTACGATCTATGGGAGCCCAGTCTACAAGGAGATGGTAGGAGACTTCATGGCCTGTGTTTTGTGGAAGCTCTGCCTCAGGTTGGGTTATGGCTGTTACTTTCTCAACTGGGAACTCAGGTAAAGGTTTGGCTTCAGCTTTCCATCCTCAGCACGTGATACTGTTCTTCACCTTCCAGACAATGGCAATAAAACAAAACAATCTGTTTGTGTCTGCGCTCGGGTACTGGAATGTGAAGTAACGTGACAAAAGGCAGAGAAGGGGGATCAGAATCAGGAGTGAAAAGCATGGCTGCAGTCTGAGCTTTGCTCGTAGGTTTCTCTTCAGTTGATATCTCACTACTTGAGTGCTTTAATCTGGACAAATCCCATCTTGTAACATCTCCTGTGCCTTAAACACAGGCCTGGGTGTTGTCACGCCTGGAGCAGAGCGTCCATCACCTCTGTGTCACAATCCAGTGTATTCACCCCACGGAGCGGCTCCGGGTGGGACTGATGCCCCCCATTAACGGCAAATCCATCCCTGAAGCATCCACAAAGGTCCTTTTTGTGGCATTTCTTCCCCACCGATGTGCTGTGGAGAAGCAGTTGACAAATGGCAGCGGGTGTAACACTGATGGGAACAGGCTCTGACACTGGTTTGTGGGAGCCTGAGAACTCCCTGGTGTTACCGAGAACTCCCCCTTCTCCTCTATTGGAAAGAACTTGAAGAAACCACTTACATCATTAATGGTATATCCTCTTATTTATGTATTATATGTTTGAGGTGCTGCCTCATGTCCTTAGCTCGTTGAAGGACACAAGTAAACCTTCTCTGCAATCATTTTCACTATATTCAAGCTGTGTATTTTGGATGCAGCAGAGCGGGTCTCCATTCCCTCTGCAGAAACCACCTATTTCAGGGCAGGAAACTCGAAGCCCGGGGGTGCCAGAGGCAGGGTGACAGGGTGGCTGTCAAACCTCAGTGTCAGCTGTAAAACAGCGAGGGCACGACTTGGGGGGGAGAAAAAGCACCTCAGGTTAGAGGAGGCCGAAGCAGCGGGGTCACCGGCGGGGGTGCACCCGGGGCTGTGTGTGTGTGTATGTGGGGGGGTAACATCCAGCAGTGCCCCGAGGTGAGGTGCCTGAGGGGAGGTGGTGGTGGGGTGGGGGGGGGCGCGGCGGCCATTTTGAGTCGGACAATACCCGCCTCACAGGCACGGCGGGGCCCGCTGTGAGCGCCCGGCGGGGCGGGGCGGGGCGGGGCGCGCGCACGCAGCGGCCGGGGCGCGCGCACGCTCCGCCTCCCCGCCGGGCCCCGCGTTATGTAACGGCCGCGGGGAGCGCGCGCGCGACACCGCCTCTCTTCCCCCTCTCCCCCCCCTCAACTCTTACCTCCCCCCCCCTTGTCCCCGCCCACCGCCGCGCGCTGGAGCCCAATGGGCGGCGGGGCCGCGCCGAGGGGGGGGAGGAGAGAGGGGGAAGCGGGGGGGGGAGCCCGTCGGGCGCGCGCACGCACGGGGGCAAGGCGCGGCCCCGCGGCAGTGCGTGCGCGCTCCCTGCCCCCCCCGCCTTCCCCTCTCTCTCTCTCTCTCTCTCCTCCGCTGCCGCCGCGCTCGGTCGTTCCTTCCCCCCCTTTGTGAGGCGCTCGGAGCGGCCCGGACATCGCTGACTCGCCATGGCCGACGAGAAGCCCAAGGTGAGGCAGGCGCTCTCCCGCCGCCCGCCCTCGCTCCCGCCGCCCTCACTTCGCCCCTCAGGCGGCGGCAGTGGTGGCGGGAGGAGGAGGAGGAGGCCCGTGCCCGGCCCCGGCCCTGGCCCGGCCCCAGCCAAGCGGCCTCGGCTCCGGCGCGCCGGCTTTGCGCGCCATTTTCCTGCGCACCCAGGCCGCGGCCGCTTCCCGCCCCGCCGGGGGAGGAGGGGGGCCGGGGCCGCAGCCTCCCGGGGCGGGCGGGGGATCCCCGGGGAGGATGGCGGGGAGAGAAGGGGGAGGCTCAGGGGGGGCGAATCCGGGCTCCCTTCCCGCCCTCCTCAGGCAGAGAGGCAGGTCCGGAGGCGGTTGCTGCCGCTGCCGCCTTCTTCCTCCTCTTGCTCGTCGCGGGGCCGGATCTGGCCTCCCCTGCGCGGCTGGCGGCGCAGCATCCCCGCTCGGAGCCAGCCTCCCGCCGGGGCACTTGCCAGCCCCTTCCCGTTCGGTGCCGCGGGAGGGGCGGGCGGACATCGCTCCCTGCCCCCTTTGTGCTGCCTCCGGGCCCGGCGGCCCTGGCCTGGCGGGGGGGGAGGGAGGCGCTTCGCTTTCCACAGCGGCAATTAAAGAATAACCCCAGCGAAACTAATAATAATAATTAAAACCCCACCACAGCCAGCCCCGCGCCGTCTTCCCTCTCTCGTAATATTTTTTCCCCTCATTTTAAACGGGGTTCGGAGCAGCGCCGGGCCGGGGGCATCTGTCACATGGCGGCGGCGACCCGCACCCGGGCCCGGGTCGCTTCTCCGGTAGAAAACCCAGGTGAAAACGCTGCCCTGGAGCCGGGGAGCGCGGAACCTTCGCGTTGCCTCCGGATCAGAACGCGAGCAGCGGAGTTGGAAGTTGGTTTTCTGCAGTTTGTGCATGTGGCTTCTCGTGGAAGCGACAGGATCGGACTCCGGGTCTAGGAGGGGTTTTATTGAGCGTTTTCTGAAGGAGGAAGCTTGGTTCCGCTCAGGTTTTGCCACCTTTTCACATCGAGTCCTTTAAAGTAGCTTGGAAGTTTTCTTCAGAAGTACTTCAACCGATAGGAAAAAGTTTGAGGTGCAGTTAGAAACCACTTGCTAGTGGTGGAGATCATAGCTATAATATCATTAACTTTATTGCTTTGATTGGGAGCTGTGGTGTTGCATATTATTGTGCCCTTCATAGAAATAACTACTTTTTTATCTTTAAATTTGTTGTAAAACAGCTGTCCTAGTAGCTTTTCATTGCTACCTGACATGTTAACCAGTCTCAAGAGTGACAGCCAATATCAGTTGGGTTTGGGGGTTCTTTTTGTGTGCATGGTTTTTTTCTTTACAGTTTCAAATAAAAACTACTGACCTTTATCTCCTAATACAAATTTTCAAGTTGTTAAACAGCTGTAATGCCCTTTATTTCCTCCTTTTTAATGACCTGTTGCACTTTGGTAAAATGTTCACTTCTTGTTTCGTACCTTTTTTAAAAAAAAGAGTGTGTTTGGTTTTTTTTTTCTTCTTCTTTTATTTCCTCCACAGGAAGGAGTGAAGACTGAAAACAATGACCACATTAATCTGAAGGTGGCAGGGCAAGATGGGTCTGTGGTGCAGTTTAAGATTAAGAGGCATACACCACTTAGCAAACTAATGAAAGCCTATTGTGAACGACAGGTATGGTTCTTGTGTGATCCTCAGGAGAGGGCTGGGGGAGAGGTGATCTCCAGAGATGATAGCTGAAGGCAGCAGAGGCTTAGATCTATGCAAATATGCAAAATGATAAAGGCTTAAGAGAAACTAATTGTGTGGTGGGGAGTGTGTTGTTCTTCGGATCTGTTACAGGGTGGACTGACAGGGTTGTGACAGGAAATGGGTAAAATAAAGATCTCTTGTTATCTTTGTGAAGTCTGGGTTATAGGTGGAGGCTGTTGGGAGGTGACTGTTATTCTACTGCTCAGAAATACCCGTATGGAAAGGGTGGGTTGGGAACCTGTGGTATGAACTCAGGAGAGAGACTTGAGTGATAATCAGAGGTATTTTTATAACTCTGAGTAACGGCTTGGTGTGGTCAGAGATTCTGGTTTATTAGCTTAGTATCGAGATGGAAGAACATCACTGGGTATTGCAGTGTTGAGTGTCCACCTTGAGAAGGAGCTTGTACAGTTAATGCTGAGCGTGGGTTGTTTTTTCTCTTGTGGCCTTGTCAAATTAATCCTCTGAGGAGCAAGAAATTCCCTGTATTTTGTTAGTGTAATGGCAAATGTAGGCAGCTATTGCAAGTTTCACACCCACCTGTATAAGAGCGGTGCTATTTAACACTTTCAGCTGGAGCTTTTGGTTAGGAAGGTTCTGTCTCTGCTGACCACGATTTTTTAATGACTGTCTGCCTTTAAAAAGTTCCATCTGTCCAAAAGTGTTTGGAATTGGGGATGGTTTGGGTTGGTTTTTTTTAAACACAAATATTCAGTGATACCATCAAATACAATAAAATCAGTATATATCACTGAGGTAACTATTTCACTCCCAGGAAAAAACAAACTAATTCACACTCAGAGTGGGAAAACCTCTTTGATTTACCCTTTGCCACAACAGGAGAGTGATACGAATAAAGACAGAGCAAATCAGCTCTCACTGGATGTGTGAATATGTTCTCATATGGGTGTTCTGGGGATAAATTAGTGAGTGTTTGAAGCCGTGAACTCATTTTTCTTACCTCTGTCAGACAAACTCTTGTTAGATTTTGCAGATCTCTGTGTACTGCTTTTCCAAACATGAAGTGCAGTTAGAGCTGTCTCTTGGAGGGTTTCAGGCTCGGTCAGTTGGTTGTAAAGTCTTAGGAAAGATGATTTTAGAAGCACTATTTGTGCTTCAGTTACTTGGAAACAAAAGTAAAGCTATAAAACTTTTCACCTGAATTCCCCAATTGTCAACTGGAGGGGAAAAAAATAATAAATCTTTATAATGGGAGACATGTTTTATTGTTTCAGTTTGAAGCCAGTAGGTGTGCAAAGGATACTGTCTTCAAGTTGTGTTTCTTAGGTGCTGACTTTGTTTAGAAGCGTTTGTTCTGCCTTAGTCTAAAAGTCAGATTCAGTTGGTGGTTGTAACTAGGCACATCCAGTCTTAAAATCCTTAAACTGTGGACTTTGGATTTAATTTTGGGCAGCTGGAAGCTGCATATAGTAGAGAATTGAGCAGCTTTAAAGCAGGAAAATCATGTATTGCATGTTGTAGGCCTAAAATGGAAGTAAAACCTTGACTGATACGTTTAGAAGATCAAGACTATTCATGTGGGGAAAACTAATCCATGGAACAGCCAGTTTTTTGTGGCTATTAATCTCACCAAGGTACCGTTGGTGAGTATGTTTTCAGCTAACATTTATCCAGCTCATAAAGTTGTCAGGAGCCTGCAAGAAAAAAACCCCAGCACTTTTGGAATAGGAAAAATATATTTTAAGCAACACAATGACAGAGAAAACAGCTCAAACCAAGTGTTGCTGTGCAAAAATGTGTTGCTGCCATGACACTTTGCCACATGGGTTTTTTTAAACAGGAGGATGTTCTGAGTGAACACTGCAGAGTCTGAGTCATGGTGGAGAAGGATTTTGCTCTGAATTCTAAATTCTGACTGAAAATTTTACTTATTCTTTATTAAAATCTTTTTTTTTTCCTGCCAAGTCTCAAGAATTAATGAACTGCATTTTGTGTGATTGATACAGCTGCTCTTGCAGGGCTAAATGAAGTCTGCTCTTCAAATACAGAGGAGCCAGAACAGCACCATGTGGGATTTACCTCAAGCCAACTCGAGTTGTAGAGAGAGTAGCTAGAACTGGGGAAGAAGCAGACAACAAAGTTCTTGGTTCTGGTTGTATCCTCACACTTCATTCATCTTCCTGTGCAGAACGTGGTGTACAGTAGAATACTTTGGAAAACTTGTGAATTTGAAGCTTATGTTACAACTAGAAGGGATTGTTGTTCTTTAGTTCTTTTTGAGTTGGCTCAGGCAAGAATGAGTAGTCCTTTGGGGATAGAAGAGGTCAGCAAAATGACTGTGTGTGGTAGAAATGCTCAAAACCAGTTCAAATCCTATTCAGTAGTTTCTGGAAGTAGAAGATTCCATTATCTTTTTGTAAAGTTTCAGCTGTGCAGGGAACTTTGATCCATTGACTTCTTGTAAATAGGAATTGGAGGTCAGAAAGTCACCATTGCCTGCCCTTTGCTGCTGCAGACTTAGAAATGATGATTGCATTTATGGAACACATACTGTTGCTTTTGGGCAGGATCAAAAAGGAATATTGACTATTACTGTTTGACATGTGTTACCCAAAGTGTTGCCTCTCATTTTAAGTGCATTATTATTAAACAGCACTATAAAAATCCTGGCCTTTGGGGTGAGACTCGTGCACTAGAAGCTGCTTGATTTTACCTTCCAGTCAGTGGGGGCACTGTTGCTTCTCTTAGTTGTTGGCCACAATACAATTACTAATACAAACCAGACTGCAAGGATTTGTAGGGAAATGCCTTAAAGTCAGTGCATGAGGGGAGTATGAAAACTATATCCTGGCTTTTAATGATCATGCTGACAAGTTGAAGAGCAAGCTAGTGAGTGCTTCTACACCAGACTTACTTCCCTTTGTTGCTTCTCTTTGTGCAGGGGTTGTCAATGAGGCAAATCAGATTCCGGTTCGATGGGCAGCCTATTAATGAAACAGACACACCTGCACAGGTAAACAGCAGAAGAAAGGCTAAAGAACTGCATTTGATACTTGCTGCAGGGGTTGATGCTTCTGTTGCGTATAAAATACCCGTGTAATTGTATCTATTAGTGATAGAACTTGATCTTTTTTACCACTGTTCTGGTATAACTAGTTTAGGGGTATTGGAACTGGAATCTCAGGCTTCTGTAGTGTTTTAAGTAATGAGTCTGTATCACCAGGAATAAAATAGGAACTGGAAGTGCAGTGTACAGATGGTGAGTCTTGTAAACCTGTCACCTTATTGAGTCACAGCTCTGAGCTAAGAGTTGGTAAGTCAAGAATTGAGTTTTTCCTGAAGCACTGACTTGCTTCTGTAAGAGGTTGCCAGGATGTTATCAGGATCTTGTTTGCAAACTGGCTTTTGTAATGCAAAAGCCATTTTCTGTTATTCATAATTGGAAGCTCTGTTTCAGCAGCATAAAAATAATGAATACTGTGAAGTTGTAACTGGGTAAAATCAAGGCCATTCCAAGAACAGAATGGTTTGCTGTGGCTCTTGAGTATTTCTCTGTACTGCTCCACGTAGCTGAGTTTAATCAGTGTTTCCAAGTGATACAGGTTGATGTGCTTTGCAGAACTGCTTGTTATGAAATAAGGGACTCTTGGTGTTGGGGGGTTTATAGTAGACCTGTATTTTCTAAGCAGTTGCTCCAAAGAATGTGCCTCTTATGGGCACAATCTGCAACTTTTTAGCTCGGAATGCTGATAATCGAGGTAACAGGGTGCTTTTCTCTCCATCCATGTTATGCTGAAGCTCAGGATCAGTCTATTTATAGCTGTGGTAAATGCCATAGACTTGTTTGGTTTCCTGGAGTAGAAATTGAGACTGTTTAGGAATATAACATTAGTTATAGCAACTCCTTCAATCTTCCTGTAGATTGTCATCTCTAGGTAACATCAACATCCCAGAAATACCAACTGTAAAAATTGGGGTGCAAAAGAGACTTACATTTATGAAGTCTTGCTGCTGCTCACTGGCAGTTTGTTACATGGGTGACCGTGTCAAGTGCTTTCTTTCATGCTTGCTGATGCTTGGTTTTACTGCCTGCCTGGGCTGGGGGCCTTCATTACAGTCTGTTTTCCTTAGTGCTGTAGCTGAAGCCATTTGAATAACAGCAGCAAGGTGGAATTGTGTCAATGTTCTAAGGTAAACTGAGGAAGTAAGTAGGAGAAAGAAGATGCCATGGAAAAGTAGGCATCTGAATTAAAATGTTATGAGTGCTGATCTTTTCCACACAAGTCCTACAGTGCACCCTGAAGTTATGTAGTAGAATCCGTTCTAGGACAAGAGTTATCAACTGGCTTTTTGGGTTTTGCCTCTGCAGTTTCTTTGCTCTTGAGTTCTGGCGATGTAGATTAAATGTACAAAGTGATGGTGATGGAAGGGAGTGGGGCTGGGCTGGTTTAAGTTGCATGAAAAGAAGATGTAAGAACACCCAAGCCTATAGTAGATACCCGAGAAGAGTTGAAAGCCTTTTCTCTCTCTTTTTTTTTTCTGCTACAGTTGGAAATGGAGGATGAAGATACAATTGATGTGTTCCAGCAGCAAACAGGAGGAGTTTACTAAACAAACCAACACACAAACAAAGAACCTGCTACTTTCCTCTGCAGAACTGTGCTCCCACAGGCAACACATTCACAATTAGACAAACGAGACTTGGTTCAGCCACATCCTGACTACTGCAGTAGAGTTTTCTCTCTTCTCTCTCTTGATTTTTTCTTTTTTCCTATTCCTTCTATTGTACATAAAGTAACTGGTGTATGTGCACAGACATAATGCATATTTTTTTTAACTAAATGGCCAATGGTATGTTTTGATCAACATTTAATGGAGATGGGGTGGGAAAAACAAACTGGTTCTGTGAAAAATGCCCCTTTCTCCGTTAGTGGCATGCTCCTGCTCCTTTTATCTTTATATTCCAGTAAGTTATTTTGCTCTCACTGTTTAAAAAACAACAAAAAAAAACAAAAAACAAAACCTTGCATACCTTGTTTGATTGGATAATTTCAATGTTTTTTCTTTTATCATTGTAAAACCAAGGACAATTTTATAACTTTTTTGTACGTAGCTGTTACATGTAGAGCAATCTCTGTCTAAGTAGGGGTAAATTACTCTTAAAAAAAGAAAAAAAGGAAGAAAAAAAAATCCTAGATAGTTTTTCCCTTCAAGTAAAAGCGTCTTGTTGTTTAAATAAACTTCTTGTTTAAAATAACCAGGTTTCTTTAGTGTTCTCTGGAGTAACAGGACTCAGCACTTGTGTTTCTTTCTCTGCAGTGCTTTACGCTTCCCAGGGCTCAGCTTTCTGTGGGGTAAGTAAGTATAATTCCCCTTTTACAGGTAGAAGACTGTTGGATAATGAAAGGCTTCCTTAAATCCTCTCAGTCAGTAGCTGACTTGGAAATAGAAGTTGGTTTTCTCTTTTGATTTCTTATTTTGTATGTTCTGCTAAGCCAGAAATGTTTCAATAGGGAAACTGCAGAATGTTGGACTTTGGGTTGAGCTCTTTTTGTCAAGCTTTAATAGAAGCATCAATATTGTTACAGTAGCTTATTTAAAACTATTTAAATGCTTTTTGATGTAAAAATGAAGCTAAAAAGAGCAAATAATTTCATTAACCATTCAGTTTCCCATGGTATCAAATGGGAGGTGCTTGGAAATGTAAAGCACAAATAAAAACCACCTGGGTTTTGGGTGTATGTAGCAATGGTGGTGTAGATTCCAAGCTCTGCTTTGCCATGATGTAAAGCAGAAAGAGAACCTCCTTCCTGCTTGGAAGGGGCTGCAGGTACCAAAGGGAGCTGGTGATGGTCATGTTTTTCATGAGTCTTTTCCACAAGGCTGTTGGTCCTGAGCTTTCTCCTGGGGAAGTTCAGAGGTTGCAGTGAAATCCATGGACATTCATGAAAGATTGACCTGTCTACTCAGCGGCCCTAGAGCATTCCCTGATGTCCTGGGAGTGTTCCAGCATCTTCTTGTGTTCGCAATGAGCTGATGCTCTTTCTGGTATTAACTTGTTGGCAGAGCTCACTTGTGGGTGGTGGGTTTTGTAGTGGTCAGTTCAAGAAGTGATTATATGTGAGGCCAGTGCCTGCTGGGTCTGGAAACTCTCAGACTGTGTGGCAG
Organism: Strigops habroptila; assembly: GCF_004027225.2. Classification (NCBI taxonomy): domain Eukaryota; kingdom Metazoa; phylum Chordata; class Aves; order Psittaciformes; family Psittacidae; genus Strigops; species Strigops habroptila. The sequence continues at coordinate 5,932,080 of NC_044290.2, forward strand.
AATGTCAGGTCTGTGCAGTTAGCTCATGGACAGTGATCTATTTGACTTATGTCATGACTTTAATACATTGGATATTACATGTATCTTTTTAGGAGAAAAAATGGCATTATTTTTGCAGTTACTTTTGACTATGGAGCTGAAGAATGTCATTTACCATTGCTTTAATTGTAGGGAATTCTACTGCTAAGCAGCTTATTTCTTCCTCTGGTATGTACCTTAGAGACTTCTGTGGTATATTGCAAGGTTGGAATTCCCTCTTGTGAACAAATGTTTTCATATCCAAGCTCACACAGACCTGGAAAAAATCTTCTTGGGAAGAAAAAAAAGGGGGTGTGTGTGCAGAATATATTTCAACACCTTTCCTGGGTTAGACATTGCTTGTTGGCTTTAGAATCTCTGGCACTGATAACAGTGTCTAAAATTCTTTCAACTTGATGTCATGCCAAGGCTTCTCCCAGAAGAAAGCTCTCTTTATCTTGTTTGGCCAAAAAAGATGTTTGGACTTGCTTTGGTTTCTGAAGAAAGGGTGAGGTCTCCTTAAATACAGGGATTTTTCCAGCCCAGCTTCAGCCTGTGAAGCTCACAACTCTCTATTATATCTTGCCAACTATTTCTTCTTTCCTGAGGCCATAAAAGTCAAGGGACAGGTACTGAACATGCTTTCAAAAACACTGTCTTAATTTCCTGAATGAAGAGTGGCACTTCATCCGTCATGAACTTATGTGCAGGGTTTGCCTGAATGTCCTCATTTCTCACGTCTTTGCTATTCACCTGGGTTTGCTCCTCATGTTTCTGCAGTAACTGCTCTAACAGTGCTGGATGGTGTTGGTGTAAGGTGGTGACTGCAAGCAGAAGCTGATAAATTGGGCTTTTCCTCGATGAGACAGGTATCAAGAAACTGTCTCAAGCGGCTTAATTCCTCGAGAGCCTCAAACATTAATTTCCACTAGTCCAGCAAACTGTTGAGTTGGCACATTCTGATGCATATCTGTGGACACAGCAATGCAGAAACACTGTAAAAGCTGCTTTTTTAAACCTATTCTTTAGAACTCGTCTTGCCAATGCTCTTCTTAGGACAGAACTTGGTGCTTGTCGGTACCACTCTGTTGCTGGCGAATTTAACCTGTTGATTCCTGTTTGCTGGGACCTCAGTGGGTTTCCTGTGAAACCTCTTCCCTGGGAATGCTGCTGCTAGGGGTGAGGATTCAGAAGTGGTGCTGGGAAGTGCAGGGGTATGAACAAGTCAGAACATATTTGGAGTTCACTGGGCTGTTTGGCCTGGCTTGGTTTGTAGCAGTTCTTACACTGGTGGCCTGTGTAGACTACTAGAAGTCCACATGGTGGATGATAGTGGGAAACTGAGCACAGAGATCTTGTCACACTGGTTGGGAGGTGAGTTTTTCATACTTATTACCAGTTGGGATCTCTCAAGAGCCTGGGCAAATGATATTATTACCCACAGCTTTCAAGTAACACATTCTAAAGTGATTGCCATGCAATTTAGTTAATGTTCCTCTCCTGGTTTCTAAATGAAAAAGAAGGGAGTAAGTCATAATCAGCTACAATTCTCTAGTGAGTTCTTGTGGATGATGGAGTGTGCTCGGTCTTCAGTCCCTCAGAGAGCTTCAGTTGTGGAATGGACACAAGAAAAGCACGGTATTTTTATCTCTGTGAGTGATAATGGCAGACTGGAAGTACAAACTGGCTGTGAGGGGACTCAGTTGGCACCTGAAACCCAGCACCTCTGCACAGTGGGGGTGACACCCATTTAACAGGGCTCTTGTTCAGTACGAAGTGGCCTGAGATGCTGGTTTCAAAGGTGTTCTGGGAGGTGTTGCAAGGTCATTCTGAAACAGAATATGCTGAACTGCTAAGAGGGTAAGGAAATACTGCAAGTGGTGATGGGAGAGAGATTCTTGTACTGGCTATAGAGGTGCTCTCAACAAAAGAAAAGCACCTGTAGCAGCAGTATGATGGTTGCTGCTTCGAGATCACAATATCAAAACAGATAAGAGGGCTCCTGCAAAGGAGATGGTCAAAACAAGATTATTTTCTTGCAAGAATATTCCTTTCTAGTACCTCGACTTCATTACTTCTGAGTCAATGTAATGTAAGTGCTGTCGTTTCATCTGTCAGATACTGGTTCTATTGTGATTGTCACTGCAACATTAATGAACAGGGATGTGACCTGCCTAAGGAAAGAATGCTTGCTGTGCTTCAGGCAGCTGGAAAGAGGGGAATTGCTAAGGAAGAGCAATTTCTTTTCAAAGCTAAAAATGAAAAACTAGATGCTCCCTCAGCATCATCTAAATTGAAAGTGAACAATAAACTGAAGAGGTTTATTAGAGGTTTAGATCGTGGCCTGAGAAAAGGCCACTTGAATCAGCTGGTGAGGGATTGTTGGGGGCTACTAAAAGACACTCTCAAAGCATTTAAATAACTTATATTACCAGTGTCATTAATACATTTCATTCTCTGGATTATTGAGGTTCATTCTGGCTGTTAAGTGGTTGCCAAACTGAATGTGTTCTGAGAGGGAATAACTTAATCCTGTAATTTATCTTGCCTTCTTTGTACTTGGTGTCAGAATGGATCAGTAGCACAGCAGTTCTCCCTGCTGGTTAGGATGTAGAAGTGTGAGGATCATCAGGAGATGGAAGACTGGATTTTGATGTGGTTTCAGTCCTTGGCTACCCTTCAAGGTGCTTAATTACAGAGGTTTCCTGGTTTCTTCATTAGTAGCATGAGACTAACGGTCTTCTTCTAACATGGAGATGCTGGGAGGCCCAGCGGGTGCTTGTGAAATGCTTCTGAGTCCCTTTGAGGGGAAGAGTTTTCCTCTTTTTCCGCTATTCCCGAGGAATTTCAGACTATGCAGGAGGGATGAGGGAGAGCTGGTGGTGCTGTGAAGTGGCTTGCTGTCAGCAGAGGTAATGAGGGTGTGGGTGCTGTAGGAAGAACAAGTTGGTGAGGAGCTCTGGTGGGAATGGGCAGAGCAGGAGGCTTTCACAGTTAATCCTGATAGGAGCATCACTTTGAAGCACCGAGGAAAGACTTAAGGTTGTAGAAGCCCAAATCAATAGTAAATTGTTACTTCTTAGGAAAGGAATATTCTCCAGGGAGGACATGGGTGCACAGGACACCCTTTGTGATGGAATTTGTGCTGGTTTTGGTGGCTTACATCCACCCCCTTTCAGCATCCCATCCATGGATCTCATTAAAGCACATCTGATGCCCTGCAGAGACTCTTGAAGGATCACTTGGTGAAGAAAACTTCCGTTTAAGCAAACTGGAATGAAAGGAGCTCTTTGAGGACTCTGTCAGGGCACTGACTTCCCCTTCCAGTGATGCTTGTCTTTTTCCACTGAGGAGCAGTGCTTTGGAGTATACAGCCAGACTCGGTAACGCTGGATGCCTGCACAGGAGCAGGAACATGAATTGGCCACCCTGCTTTTTATGTTCAGAACTAAATCTCTGCAGCTTTGAGAGGAGTGTGGGCATTGATTCAAGCCTCCTTCCTAAACACTAGCTTACTGTGATGAACTTTACCTGAAGATAGATGTACAGGGGCACCAAAGAAGCTTTCACAGCTCCTGCAAACTGCAGCATCTGCTCAGTAGGACAGACAGTTGGATCTGTATGATATTGTTGACCTTCCACCATGCATCACTTCAGATGCAGAGGTCTTTTACAGCTGCAAATCCAGCTGTGACAAGGATTATTTATTAGCTGAAGCTTACTACTTACCTTCAGCTATGAATGGATTGGGGCAATAGGAGAAGACAAGACTGAGCCAAACCCTATTTTTGGTAAAATGAATTAACGAACAAATGTTCTTTGTGGCTGTGCCATAAGTAGCAGAGAGTGGCATGAAGAAGCAGCCCTTGGTCATGGGAGGATGACCAAGCTGAGGCTTTTCTCAACCCAATGGTATCTCTCCTTGCCTAACCCTTGCATTTCCTGGAGTCTTGTTTGCACTTCCAGATGCTTTTTGCATTCGTTGCCGCTTGAATTTCAAGAGCAGGTGGAATTGTGGTGTCTGAGTTTGTCAAATAGCTGCTGGGAATTGTTCTGGTCAAATGTCATCATCCCGAGGAGGATCATAAGCCCAGTTTCTGGAGCCATCTTCATAAACCTGTTCCTCTTCTTATGGATAACTAATCAGCAAAGCAGCTTTTCTTTACAGACCATCCCCACAGACTGAGAGATCCGTGGGGTCCCTTGGAAATGCGGAAGGTTTAGAGTTGTAAAGCTGCGTGTTAAAACTGGCTTTGTCGGAGGGAACGGGTTTTTCTTCCTCTCGACTTTAAGAAAAGGCTCCGCATGTCTCAGGGGTACAAATTTAAGAGTCAAATCCTGTGGGTTTGAATAAAAAGCATTTAGATGACAAAATACTTAAGCAAGTTCTCAAGAGAGCAGCTGCTTACCTGTATGCAAGGAGGGATCATTTGACTTCTTAGTGCCCGAGCCTAAGGGGTAATGGAATTAAAACAACTGTGTCATGTTACTTAAAATTCCCCTTTAATCTACATCTGGAAAAATGTGACAGAATTCCCTGTGGACCAAAATAGTGGTTGGGGCTTTTTTTTTTTTTTTAACTAAACAAGAATTTTTTATAGATCCTAGATTAGAAAATTAGAATACTGTGCTCCTGTTTGTGTAGTTGCAGCAGTTCAGCTCTGAGCTGCGTTAATATTAAGGTTAATGATAATTCAGACACTCGATACCTCCTGTTGTACATAAGAGTGAAGTAGCACAAACAAAACTTGCATTTGCCAAAGCATAAAGGATTATTTTCTAGAGGGAAGTGTTTTGAGGCTCTGAAGGGCTGTTTTTAGCGCAAACTGGGAGGGATGGATAGAACGCACAGGGGGTTTCTTTCCCTCTTCCACCTCCTTCATGCAAGTACTAATTACAATAACATTTGCAGCGGGAGGTCCTGATGTGTTCATTTAGGAGTAGATGCGCTGCTGATCCAGGAAGCATCTGTGTGTCTGCAAGTTGCCAGGAGTTCAGGAACTCCCCGTCACCAGTTCCAAGGTGGGTTTGACAGGTCAGCAGCCAACATCTGGTGATGTGGAGTCTGTGCTGCGCGTGTTTTGTGCTGGATCCACACAGCCTCCAGGGTTAACACACATACTTCATACTCCACTACTATAGACAGTGGTTTCCATGGAATAACCATCCTCTGATACTACAACTGACTCATTCCACCACGTCTTTTGACACAGGCACCAGCCCTGTGCCTATCCCCCATGGATGGATGCTGCAGCAGCCTCATGCGAACACCCTCCACCCATTGATGGCCTCTTTGTCGTCCATGGCTGGTGGGCTTGCACCATGAGGCGACTTCAAGGCTGTCCCGGGCCGAGCCGGCTCCCAGCACGGCCATAGGTGTGAAGGTGGCTGAGGGGGAACTGTGCTGGGCGCTGGGAGCCCGATGGTGCCCGGGCGGTGTCGTGGGGCCGGGCGCTGGCCCCGGTCCCCTCACAACGGGGGCACCGCACACACTTTTGTCTCGCCTCATGTGTGGATTAGCCAATCGCAGCTCACCTGGGCTGATGAGCGACAAGGCTCCTGCCAATCACCAACAAAAGGCGCCGCCGCCTGGGCTCAGCCAATCAGCGCAGAACAGACGTATTGCTTCACCAATCGGCTTTTCCCGGTGAGGCAAGGAGCTTCAGTAGAGACGGGGAGGCGGGCTAACGGGTAGAGTGGCAGGGTGCGGTCGAATAGGAGCTCGGGGTTGGATTTGAACCGTCCAATGAGACGGCCTCTGGAGGGCGGGCCGTAACGCGGATATAAAAGGCGCGGTGGGTGCGGGCGGCGGCCGCAGTTGTCACCGGCAGCAGGAGGGTGAGGCCGGGCGGGGAGGGGCGGGGAGCTCGGTTCCCGGGACTGTCACCGCCCGCTCCGCGGAGCCCTTTCCTCTGCGTCCGCCGCCGCCGTCCCCGCCGCCATGACCACCACCACCACCTTTTCGGGCATGGACCCCAGTGGCAGGAGCAGCTCCAGGTCCGGGGGGGGCTTTGAAATCGTTACGGCGGCGGGGCCGCCGCTCCGCCTCACCTCAGGGCCTGGCTGGCTGTGGAGCGGGTGCTCGGCGCGGCTCTAAGCGGGGCGGCGAGGCGCGGAGCCGGGCCGGGGTGGGGGGGTGTGCAGCGGCCGCCAGCCGTGTCGGGGCTCGGTGTGTGCGGTTCTGTCTCGCCGGTTCCCGGGCGGGTCGGCGGGAGGCGGTGGCGGCCGCACCCACCCACCCGGGTGCCGCGGGCTGCCCGTCGGCTCCTCAGCTGCGCTGCCGGGGGCGGCGGGCGGGGGGGCAGGCCGGGGCCGGGGCCGTGCCCTGCCGCAGCTGCCCGGGGGAGGCGGGTGTGGGAGCTGCGGGGTGGGAGCTGGCGAGACCCACCCCGGGTGCTCGGGCGTGCGCCCCTGCCTCTCCCGAACAAAGAAGGGAGGCGACTCCCTGCGCGGCCGCGCACCGCACCGCGGGGGTTGGAGCGGCGGGGAGGGGGGGGAGGCACGGCACCCCGGCTGCCCTCCGCTCCGCTCCTCTGCCCGCCGCTCTCCCCTCCCTGCGGCTGCCAGCACCGTCCTTTACCCCTCGGCCTGGCGGAGCAGCCCCGGAGGCTGCCGCGTTCTGGGTGGGGCCGAGCGGGCTCCATTGTCTGCTCGCCCCGGCCTCCCCACCTGCGGGCTTCAGCCGGCCGGTGCCGCTCCCCGCGGTGCCCTGGTCGGAGGTGGCCGTTCCGTTGCTTGACCGTCGGCGGGCAGGGAGCGTGCTCGGGGCAGGGGGTGCCCTTTCCCCGGCCCTGCGGTGGCAAACGAGGGCTGGGGAGCTGCGGGGGGGGTCGGGGAGCTGTAGCCTGTCTGCAGACAAAGAAAACTTGGCAGGTAGGTCTGGAAGAGGTGCTCGGCGCTGTGCGAGGCACCCACGTTCCTGCAGCTGGCTTGGGGAGGACCCTGTCGTGTTTTTCTGTGAGGTTTTGGCCTGACAAAGCTGCTGCTTCCTGTTTGCTTCTGGCTTTTTGGGGTGCGTTTTAAGACAAAGCAAAAAGACCCCACAAATCCTGTGTAAGAGGATGCTTCCTGGATGGAGCCGTGGCTGAATCTGCAGGATACATCCCTGGGTATCAGGTGCAATTTTAAGAGCGGTTCATTGCTTGAAGTGTTAGATGTGGCTTTGACCAAACGTGTTGCAATGTCTCGAGGCTGTGAGCGGCTCCTAATAAAATCTGTGAACCTTTAGCTGAGGTTGGCAAGAAGGATTATTCCCTTTTAACAGTTTGAGTGATGGCTTTCTTCCTTCAATTGCCTCTTCTGTTAATTTCATTAAGGCTGTCAGTGGAAACTGTTGTGCTGTTAAGAGAGTGCAGGTTTCACTGCTCTGGTAAAATAAAGGTGATCTGAGATGTGGAAACAATCCCTCCTTTGACTGGTCTGTTCTTTGAATTAGGGAGTGCAACAGATGTAGCTAGGAAAAGAAACCTTCTACATGGGGACATTATCTCTGGGGGAAAAAAGATAAAGAAGATTCAAGACCATCATATCGTATCTCTGAATTCAGAAGAGACAAAGCAAAGCATAAAAAAACCATTCCTGGATTCTCAAAACATGCTCCACAATCTCCGGGGATCCTCCCATTAGCAGCTGAGCGTTCTGACAACTTTGGAGAAGAATTTTGTTAGGAAAAGTAGTTTGCTGGTTAAATAACACTAAATAGCCCCAGCACACACCTGTGTGAATTCATCCTGCCATTGAGCTTTTTCATCTCTCTAGGCTGGAGAAGTGGTTTTGTGTTGCATCTGGAATGCAATAGGCACAAAGTCTCAAAAGATGTAAAACCTTTTAGTGATGGAGATGACAGTGTGAAATCAGACGTGTTCTTTGTGTGGAATTCCTGGGTTGGGTGCATTGACAAGCCATGCACTGTTCTCTGCTGCAAAGTTCTAGCTGTATTTTATGTACGCCATCCCAAGTGTGTTCTGCTCTTCCTTTCAGAGCACTAGATGTCTTAAAGCCCAGTTCTATTGGTGTTACTCGCATCTCTCTGGGGGTTGTGACAATCCTCCTTATGCGTTTTCATGCTCCCAGCTTTTGTCTGCCTTCTCCAGCTAACACAACATCTCATACTTAAGATCTGAAGGCATTTACATTTAAAGATGTGTTTTACTGCTGCTGTTCATTTCGGTTGATGTCTGCAAGTTGGAAAGCAGACCACAATGTAGCCCCCAAAGTCCCAGGCAGGCTGCTTTTGTGTCTGTCTAATAGGATTGCTAGATTTAGGTTATAAATTTGGAGCCTCATATACGTGTCTCTCCTAATAATAGTTTAGCCTAAGACTGTTTAATTGTACCTTTTAAGTCTAGTCCAGCGGCGTGCTGCAGACTGGAGGATTTCTCCAATGGAACAAATGTGGATAAAGGCTGCAGCCCCCAGTCATCAGCGATACAACCAGTACTTTGGCTCCTGTCTTTGCTGTGCTGTCAGTTTGAAGATTAGTATTGGAATTCTCAGGGCTCTAAGTGTCGCTGATGAGAAGAGTAGTGGAGTTACAGTGTCTGGCTTGAAAGCTGGCAGGCAGCTTGCCTTTTGAGCTGAGATTCTGCACTGAAGACATGACACTGTGTCATCTGTTAAAAGCCAGTGCTTAATACAGTCATCTTGCATAGTTTCTGTCTGGACAGAGTACTGTCTGGACAGTATGACTGCCTGGTAACAAGAGCCAACTATGATCTCTTGGCTTATGAGTCTTGTTTTACGTGTTGAGTGCACTCAGTAATGGTCCCTGCATGGTTGTAAAGCTGCCTCTTTCTCTCCCCAGAGTGCTGCGTCCTCCTGGAGGTGGGTCCAACTTTTCGCTGGGGTTTGATGAACCAAAAGAACAACCCGTGAGAAGGAACAAAATGGCATCGAGCATCTTTGGAACTCCTGAAGAAAATCCACCTTCCTGGGCTAAATCATCGGGTAAGAACGTAGTGCTTTGTTCCCAGAGCTGCTGACATGTGCTAATTCCAGTTTTTGAACGGGCCTGAAGCTGTTGGTGGCTTAGTGTAGAAACCAGAGTTTGCTTCCCACTGGGGTGTCCAGGGCTATAAATGATGTCTGCTTGCATGAGTCTATTTCTCATTTTGAATTGCTTCCAGAGTTTTGCTTGGCTGGGAATTCTTTTATGCAAGTCATGAAAATAGGTGTTGCAAGCAGAGAATTGTATTTGGGATGCAATTCCTCCAAGCCACAATAAGGTGAACTTGTGTCTTAGTAGCACTGATTGCCCTTGGTTATTCAGAGGAAGTTCAGCTTTGTGGGATTAAGCTTCCATCTCTGCAGAGCACTGCCAGTATGGGTGGCCTTGGGACCCCAGTTTCCATCTGTTTAAATAACACCCTCAACTGCATGAGATGCTATTGTAAGACTGTAATTTGTGAGCTATTATCTAAAGGTCCAGGACTAAGAATGGTAAAAAAAACCCCAAACCTCCTGACTTTATGATGTGCTTTCCCAGGAAGTTTATCTTGCAGCCTGATCAGAATCAATCTCTGGTTGTAGGGACTAAGCCAGGTGAAATCGGAGAAAACTGTGAATCATCTGGGCCACAAAGAAGAAACTCAACTGATGTAAACTGTGGAGACTTTGTAGATCCCAAGGTCAGTACATTAACTAGGAAGAGCCTGATAATGGGACAATTCGTGCTCTGTGTGGGATCGCTTTATCGCTGCTGTTCACACAGTTGGAAACATTGTAGGATTTGAAGCCTCAAATCTGATCTTTTCCTGAAGGTTCTCTTCTTTTCCACGTGATAGCCTTACAGGATGGTGATGAAGGGCTGGATTTTTCTAAAGCTTTCTAGAGCTCTCAGCTCTTCTTATTCATGAGCCAGTAATGAAGTGGTGTGAAACCTAGCTTCAGACGTGTGTAATTGTGTTTTTAACAGACTTTACAAACAATAGTTATCTGCAACAAACTGTGGCTCTAACAAAGGACTTGGTTTCACATCCCAACAAGTACTTAGCTCAGTAGCACAAATGCTTGCTTGCTTTATGTTACTGTCTTTAATAACAACATCACGTGTGTTCTTTCCTAGATAAACTGTCCTTGGTAGCAGTATGGAGCATGATTTGTAGTATTAATGTGGGGTTTGCTAGATGTGTGATTACATTTAATGGGAAAAACAAAAACAGGATGAAGAGGAGCAATTCCTCTGAACTTAGAAAAACAGGAACCAGGGTGGGCTGCACTTGCCTGAACAAATCCTAGGGGTGGGGGGGAAGAAACCTTGTTCTTTACAGCTCTCCAGCTTTAGGTTTTCTGAAAAGAACTTGGTGGGTAAATTGTGGATCTCAAAAGTTGTGGCAGAACCTTTTGGCTCGTGGATGATAAAGAGCAAGTTTTAGTTTTGATAATTGGCATCAATCATCACAACCCGTTTTTGTTGTTAATTGGCACTTTCAGCCCCAAGACTGTTCTTGCAGGAAATATCTTGTTCCAATTTAGCAAATGTAGGTAAGATTAAATTTACAGCCGCTAGCACAGAAAACACAAACTGTTTAGTCTAATTCTATCCTCTACTTAATTGTATTAAATACTATGGTTCTCAGCTTTGCAAACAGTTCCAACGGGGAATACTTCAACTTTGTACAGTAGTTACAGCTACAAACAGCAGAAGCTGGAGCCCAGTCTGATTTAAGTTGATGTATTTGTCTGAGTTTTATATCCTGATGGCTGCAGTTTCACTGTGTAGTAAGCAATGTTAAATCTATGAAAGCTGATAAAACCTCCTGCCATTGAGGAGCCTTGCCTGCTGCTGGAAGACTTTTCTGTATCTTTGTGTCAAGTTGCAGCCTGTGAAGAGATTCAGAATGAAACCAATGTTTAGCTGTTTATGTAGTGAAGGGAACTTATATCAGTAACCTTGCAAAACACTGATCTGTATTTCACAAAGGGATAGAAGAAAAGCTTTTGGCCTTGCTAACAGATAAATGTTTGGGGTTGGAAAGAGTTGCTTCGTAGAAGGAGGAGACATAACTGCTGTGAATTGCTTACAGTATTATTTTCTTGTCACTACTGCTCAGCAATTAGAGTGTTCTGGTTACTGTCTATGCTGCCTCATGGAGGGTGATGTCTGTAGTAAGTGTTCTTGCCCACCCATGTCCTTCACAGTGTGAGAACAAGTACGATGCCACATGTTACAGGTCATCAGGATGGCTTCAGTAGTATCTTTCTGCTTAAACATTTAGAAGTCTGCCAGATAAATAAACAGCTGATGAAGTTATTTTAGTCATTTTGTAAGAACTGGTGCTTACAAACCCATAATATCTGCAGAAATGTGTATGCAGAACCCACCGCTCTGGTATCTGTCCCTAAGAGCCTGTTGCTGGTCTGTAAGTGCTTCACTGGCTCTGTCACTTGGAAGGTGTTGCCCAACCACCATGGTCATAATGTGGAGTGCTGAGTTACCCTCTTGATGGAAGGGGAAAATACATTGTGAAGTGTGAGATTTAATGTGTGTCTCTCTCTTCTAGGGAGGCGATGGTGGTGGTGAAACTTCTGGTGAGTAACTCCTTCAGACTCTACTAGTAAAAGCCTTTTGCAATTGGGCGCTTCTGAAATGCAAGAGGATATAGGATATATAAATGGTCATGTATCAGGAGAGAGACAGCTCGGGGTGGTTCCTTGAATCCATCACATCAGTCAAGTGAGCTGACTGCTTCAGTGGAAGTGTGGCTGTGGGATGAAACGCTGGAGTGCCTGGTAGTCATCAGGTTAAAATGAGAACAATCCTGTTCGTTTGTTTTGCCAGCAGCGGTTGGTGTCTGGATTTGTTTAAGCACTAGAAGGCAAGGTGGATACCATCCTGCAAAGAGCTCAGTCATTGAGACTGCACTGCTCTTCTAGTAGTTTATAATTCAACAGTACAGATTTTAGTTTAGCAATTCAGTTTCCTGTCATCTCCTACAGCAAACACTACAGTCACAGAAATAATCAAACCCAGCAACTGCATCTGGAAGTGTCTGCACTAACTGGCTTTTAAGTTCCTGTCGCTTTTTAAATGCTGATTTCTGTCAAGGAAGTTCATATGCATACTGCAAACATGGTGTAAACAGGCATTTCCCCTTGCAGCACGCATGGTAACCTTGAAGTGTTTTCTCTAGCTCTGAGGCTGGAAATCTCTCTTTTGTAAGACTGACCTTAAGAACAGCTGACTTCCTGACCAGAGGAATGTGCGTGTTGACTGTTGCTTTCCAAGTGCTACTTTCAACACCTATGAGTTGTGGGAGATCACTAAAGCCATTAGCAGCTCCATGTCCTGAAAAGACTTCAGCTGGGAGGGGGAGAGTTCTCCCTGAATGTTTTACCTACCTCTAAGTGGTATCTGTGCCCAAAAGAAGTCTTGCTGCTGCTAATCAAACTGCACGGGCTTCTTCAGTATTTCTTTCCCATGTCTGTCTGATCTTAATTAACACTGCAGGCATCTGGAGTTTATGTTTCAAGTAGGAGGATGTGGTTTGCTAATAGAAGTAAACTGATCTGAGGGCTCTGCTGCTTCTCCTGGCATTTAATGAGCTCACATGGGGTCGGATGAGAGCCTGTGAGCAGTGGTAAGGCACGTAGAGATGGGAAGGGAGGAAGCAGAAGCAGGGCTGTGTTACTGGCCAGTAACTGGGGTGTTTGCTGTTGTAGCCGTGACTCAGATTACATTTCTGTAGATGTGTAAAATGAAATAAAAATGACAGGCAAAGGTTTGAATGTTAAACTTCCACAGATGGTGCTTGAGAAGGAGTAGAAAGTGGAAACGGTGACTGTGGCAGATAGCTGAGAACCTTGATGGATTAAGTTAATTTCTAGTGTTGATAGCTTCAGGTATCAGAGCTTAATGGAGCACAGAGTCTTGCTGAGCTGGCTGTGTCACTGCACTTGATGTTCCTGCTGTGTGAGATGGCAGGCATGAGCTGGTGAACATCCCACCTGTGGCACTTGTCTCTGGGCTGAATGAATACACCTCCAAGGAAAAACAGCTCACAGCATAACCAGCCGCTTAATGGGTTCCCATCATTAAAACAAAATGGTTATTCTTTTGAATTTGGAAATGATTTTCTGTATGTAACTGAGGGTAAAACCCCAAGTAGGTGTCAGGTGGGGTGTGCATGTTTAATCATGCCTGTCTAGGGGAAGAAAACCTGTTCCTTTTTGCAGCAGAGTTCTTGCTGCTTGTTTGGAAGCTGTAGTTCCTTTCTGTGCATCAGCTTCCAATGGTTTGCAGTGTACTCAGGAGGAAGCTGTTTCAGAGATCATGCCCTTTCTGATGAGGGAAGAACGTCAACATTTCATCTGATCCTGCTGCATTTACCACTTTAGTTATTAGGTTGGTGAACTTATCTATATCTTGATTATGTGGGAAGCACTAATGTGTACATCAGCTGGCCAAGTGAGCCTCTAAATGCTGTAGAAACTTCCCTCAAAGTCTGTGATAGTAATTCTTGTTTCTTTTGTGATTCAGTTAGCACTGTGTGCCTAATGAATGTGACCAGCTAAGGAGAACCAGCCAGCCCTCCATTGACTGTCACCAATGACTGACTCTACATGATACACAGGAAGGTGGAGTCTGGCATTTGGTGGACAGATCATCACTGGGAGTGCTGCACAGTGCTTGGGCTGTGTGCTGAAGGTGCAGACAATGGAGCATTCAGCTCTGTGTGAGCAGTGGGTATGGCCTGAGTTGTTCTCAGCTTGCTGAGTAAGCAGGCAGTGGTACATATGAGCTGCAGGAGCTTCAAGCTTCATAGTAACAGTGCTGTTCGGATGTGGGTTAATGAATACAGCAGAGAATCTGTGTTGTAGGTTATTTCTGATTCATGGAGACTATGCTAAGCTGCTGGAGCACTTTGAGATTATTAGAAGCGTGGATCCAGGGGGTTCAGTGGACACAAGTGGGTTTTCAGTGTTTCTGATAAAATTCTGCATCAAAGATGCCACAGGATTGGAGGAAAACTGCTCCCATGGATAGGAAGGTAGCTAAAGAATAGGAGACAAAGGGTAGGGCTTAGTGATTGCTTTTCATGTTGGAAAAACGAGCCATGGGAAGTGATGCTGGGGCCAGTGTTATTCAGAGCCTTCATCCGTGACCTGGAAAAGGTAATGAACAGTGAAGTCTCCAATTCTGTTGGTGACATTAGTTCTTTCGAGTAGGCAAATTGTGCTGATGGTGGGAAAATCTTACTGTCAGGACTCACCTAAATAAGGCAGGTAGGTTAAAAGGTGGCAGGATAGTTTTTGTGTAAGTCAGTATAAAGTAATGCATTTTGGGGGGGGAGACCCACAACCTAAACGATGCGAGGCTTGGGTTCAGCTCTGTGCAGCAGTTAACTCCCAGGATCTGCCTTGGGTTCTATTACTGAAGTTCTCTGACACTCTGAAATGTTGTCAAGGAGAGAATGGGGAACAAGACATTGTTTTGCCTCTGTAAACAAGGATATACCCACATCTTGAATCAGGGATGCAATTGTGGACATGTAAAGGCCAGAGTGGAGTGGAGGTAAGAAAGGGGCAGAGGAAGGTAAGGGGAAATGTAAAAGGATGCAGTAGCTGCCGTGTGAGGAGAGACTAAAATGGCTTCAGTTGGGAAAGAGAATAGGATCAAGATACACTAAATCATGAAGGTGGTGATGAAGGTGAATCCTCCAAACCAAGAACTAGTGATTAGATGAAACTAAATGGGGTCTGTTAAATTAAGTTCATCTTCACAGAGCTGGTGGGGAAGCTCACTCCCTTCATCCCCCCAAGTATCAGGGGCTATTGGTGCTCATTTGGGCCTTTGGCTCATACCTCATTGTGTTAATCTATAAACCATGAGATGCTGAGGTATTTGCTGTGCTCCTTAAATGAATTGTCAATGAAGCAAATCCATTAGTTCTTTCCTCCAGTATCTAAAGTGCTTCCTATGAAGAATTCCTTCTGTGTCCTGTCTTCACTTGTGGTTGTTTGGAAGTATTTAGATAGATTAAACTATCATGTGCTTCCCAGGGAGGGTACACGCGGAGCCTCCCCATGCATGGCTGTTCCCTGTTCTGTCTGTGTGAAGCTTCAGAAGTGTGTGGCAGATACTCTTCCCTCTAGTTCACAAAATTGGGAATGTAGTTTGAGCTCTTGCTTCCAAGTCCTGCTGCTTCTGTGACTTGGTTTCCAGCACCTGCTCAGACTTGAGTTACAATTGGCACAGTCATACGCTGACTAATAATATGGACAAGATTTAAGACTTAAGCTGCTTGTCTTTAAAATATATATATATGAAAAATTGATGGGGTCTGCTAATAGCAGCTGAGTGAATGTGGCTCTTGAATGCCTGAAGCTGAACCTTAAAGCATTAGAGTTCACCTGAAACACTTCAGAGGGCTGCAGTCTGTCCTGCCAGCAGGTTATAGCAGCGCTCTGTGCGTCAGCCTGAAGAAGACTTACAGGAGTTGACCTTCTGTCTAAGCCAATGAAACGTGTGGTTTCATCATCCACATCAGACACTTTAAAAGCTTCTTTTCTTCTAGAAATCACTGAGGCTGATGTAGAAGCTGCCCCAGGTCAGAATGAAGAGAAATCCCTGCCTGCTGCACCTGTTCCTAGCCCAGTAGCACCAGCACCATCCAGGAGAAATCCACCCGGTGGCAAGTCCAGCCTAGTCCTCGGTTAAACCTTTCCCTTCCCAACTGTTCTGAACTCGTGTCTTGTTTCTTCCCCCCCCCCATGCTTGTGAACTGCACAACTTGAGCCTGACTGTACATCTCCGATTTCTTTCATTAAAAAGAAGCACTTTATGTACTCCCATCTTTCGTTGAGATCAAGGGTTGGTTCTTTTTTTTTGGTCCTCCCCACTTCTGTCCTGTGTTTTCCCCTCCCCAGATCTACTGGAAGTGACATGAGTGTTTTCTAGTGATAGACTCGAGGGAAAGCTTTATGAAGTATCGTCATTGTAACTCAAAGGAGAGTAGATTGGTTCTAAGTGTGCTTAGAGGGTTTTTGTACTGAGGTTTTTTTAGAACCCCTTTAGCTTTACAAGGGTCTAGAATCCTGGTTGAAGAGGCCAGCAAACAATCAGCAAGAGCAGTCCCTTCCTCCACATGCAGGATTTGGGGACCTAAAAGGCTTCATTGACTGCATGTGGTAAATGCCTTGAGCCCTGCTGTGCCATATGAATCCTAAAGTGGTTAGTGTACACCATGCTGCCTTTAAAATACAATATAGAATCAAAACCTCTTGATACTGGACTACTATGAAGCAGGGTATGTGCCAAATAGGGCTGATGAGCAGAGCCGCCTGGCCTGATGCTAGGAGGGGAATTATTCAGACTTTATTCAGTAAAGGTGGAGTGGATCATAGAAATACAAGTGACAGGGCATTTTTTTTACAACTGACTCAATGCTGTGCATGATCATGCTGGTGCTTGACCATGAGGTGAAAAAAATCTCATCCTTTAAAGTGTGTGTTGTAATTTCACAAAGCTGGACTGTTGCTTAAAAGTAAATAATATAGAAATTTTGAAGCAGTGTTTCCTGTGTGGGTTTTATTTCACGGGTTTGCTCTGTTCTCAGCTGGCCTTGGCTCAGCCTCCGACAGAGGCGGGATGCAGCAGAGGAGGAGACCTTGTGTACCTGGTTTGAAGTCGCTGTCCGGAGTCATCTTCCCTTCAAGTGTCTGATTTGCCTCTTTATTGTCTAGATCAGAGAGTGTGTGATATGGTGGGATCTCTATAACCTGCTCTATCTAAAATACCCAAGAAAACAGAGGCAAGTTTATTCTCCTCACAAAAATGAGACCCTAACAAGGGAGGGGAGACCAACCCATGGAGGTCTCTGTTGTCCTGGAGGGGATCTGCTGCATGGTAAGCCCAAAGCAGTGGATCTGCACAGAACTAGTGTAACTGCTGGTGCCTTTTCCACCCTCCTCCTGGAAGAACCAGTGCTTAAAAACACCCTGTTTCCGAACCAGTTGTTGGGAAGCCCTAGCCTTGGGTGCTTAACCTATAAAACCGGATTTGCTCTAACGTGCTCCTCCCCTCCTACATCTGGGGGTGCTGTTGCTCGTGGCTGGTAAATGCGCTGTGGCTCCCGCATGTAAATCGTGCCCACTTTGTTTTCTGCCCTTGGAGGAGGAAAATAATCAAATCCCGTTTCCTCTGCGAGCCCCACAACCGGTGCAACTTGTTAATGCTCCTTTTACGGTTGCTGGGACTTCAGCTGAGCGGAGCTGCCCTTCCATCCGCTGCCCTCTTTGTCTCGGTTGGAGCGTGGTAATGGTGCCGAGATGCCTGGAGCGGCTCTGGCTGTTGTTTTTACCCTTAAGCAAGTACCCCCAGACACTGGTAGAAGCCACCCGTGTGCGGGGCGAGGGGCTGCCCCCGATCCGCGCCTTCCCCGCCCATGCTCATGCATATTCAGGCCGTGCCTCCCGCACGGCTCTCGCTGGTGCCGCTGCTCCCGGCGCAGGGCGGCATGTCCGGCGCGCTGCGGGTGCTGGTGGACATGGACGGCGTCGTGGCTGACTTCGAGGGCGCGGTGCTGCGGGGCTTCAGCGCCCGCTTCCCCGCGGAGCCCCGCGTGGAGCTGGCGGCACGGAGCGGCTTCTCGGTGCGGGAGCAGTACCGCGGCCTGCGCCGGGACCTGGCGGTGAGTGCCGCGGCCGGGACGGTGCTGGCGGAGCGGAGGCTCCTGCCGTGTATCCTGCTGGGAGCAGAGGGAATCTCTTCCTGCCCGCTGTGCGTATACAAAGCAGAGGGGAGGGCTGTTTCGTGCCTGCATTTGTATGGTGGTGATTAGTGACTTCTTCCAGGAGGATTTCCTGCCCTTCACAGGGATGTGTGTGCGGGAATTAATTGGCAAAAGCTGCTTCTCTCTTCAAAATAACTGGATGAATCTGTTTGCTGAACCATCCTCAGCTCGTTCTTTTCCTACTCATGAACCTCTCTGTGGTATGCATATTACTATGCAGAAGTAATAACTTAATAAGTAATATTGGCAGTATTAAAAAGTAATATTAACATTATTAAAATAATAAGTAATAATAAGGTAAGTAGTAACTTAAAGCTCTCTGAGCACTTTAAGTACTAATGCGCCTCTGCAGCAGGATGAAAAATAGGAATACTATCTGTGCATTGCACAGCTAATGAAACCCCACACCTCGATCATGCCCTCTGCGTGCTCTGACAAGCAGAGTGTGTGGTAGATAACCCATGTGGAACTATGTAAAACGCTGGTGGTACCCCCCATCCCTGCACATGGTTTCTGTTTTGTAAATGTTTGCTAATGACTGAGGGAACGTCAATTTGCAAGGCAAAATTAATAATACTGTGAATGCAGATCATGCTTCCTTCTGGTTAGCTCAGGACACTCAGGGACTGTAAGAAGATGGAATGGACGCGGATCCAGGCTGCGGATCCAGGCTGTGCCATACACTTTCATTGCTCATTTTAAGATGCTGTCCTGGGCCTGCAGAGGTTCTTTTACTGCTGAAAAATGACAATTCCCATTCAATTCCTCCCATTCCACAGCAAGGTTCAGGCTCCTGCACCCTGGGCCAGACAGGAGTGCTGGCTCCAGGCAGCGTTTCCACAGGCTCCAAACTGACCGAGCTCTAATGGATGACTATTGATGCTCAAAACTTCCTGAACATGGAATTTGTAAATATGGGGAATGGGCATGAATTGTTTATCATTTATAGAACCAAACCTGATTTATTGCTTAAGTGAGTATTCCTTAAGTGAATCCCATTAGAAGGACCAAAAAGAAAAAGGCAGGTAATTTAAGAGGTCATTAAGACCTCTTAAGCAAATTTTTATTTGCTTTTATTTGGAAGGGCTACAATGTGATCTGTCCTGAAAGTCATGTCCTGTTCTATTCCTGGCATTCCCATTCCCTAATTTGGTTCATGCTCATCCTCTTCCTTCCCAGACCTTTAGGTGTGTCAATGCAATAACCAGATAACTGGTTTGAATCCCATGCAGATCAGCAGTTGCACAAAGCTCTTATCTCACTGTTTGTTATTAGCCTGGCTTCCTAAGGAAATGAGGTTTAGGTGGTTGTGTGTCTGCCTCCTTCAGCCACCTCTGCATCTCTGGGCTGGTTTAGGTATATTTGGCAGAAAAATAAGGTTTTAAAGCTCCTTTATGTGAATACTGTGGCTGTAGAGACCTCAGTTCTGCCAGGGTGATGCAGGAGGGGCCCTGCAGAACATCACTCTGTTAAAAGGAAACATTCAGCAACGATGGCATGAGAATGAGTAGTCACATTTTTGGGTGGGCAAGATGGTTTTTGGTTCTAAAAGTCATCAATTCCAGTTTCTTTCTCCAGCAAAGCCAGGCTTTCTTGTGACATGCTGGAAACTTGCCCGTTTCTGGTGTCTTGCAGTGGATAAAAGAGCTTTCAGATACAAGCCCTGGTTCTGTAATTGAATCTCCTCAGGAAGAGCTCCAGGGAATTGTTGCTTAAATCGATGAGGCTTTGCCTGGAAGCAGGGATCTGGGCAGATGTGATCTCCACGTCTTCACCTTAACTCTTCTGATCTGCATGTGGAATCAGGCAGTGCTTCCACATGTCTGGCTGTTGAGTTATGAGAAGTGGTAAATTAGGAGAGCTGAGAGAGCACCATGATCCAGGAGACTTGTTTAGTGCTGACTTCTCATTGCTGCTTAATTGAAATGGGCTTTATGTTGGTGTCTGCTGGTGAAATAGAGCAAGGAGTCAGCTGGACTATAAAGCAGTGTGGTACAGTTCCTAAGCGAAGCTGCCAGCCTGCCTTTGAGGAATACTTACAGAGAACTAAGTTTTCCAAATTGTGGGAATGTCTGACTCTAATGCTAGTGGAAAATGCTGCCTTGACACCTCTGAAGTTTACTGAAGGCGGGATTCACATGTTTTAGGGTAGAAAAGAGATCAGAAGTTTAACCTGTCTGTCTGAGAACGAAGCTTAGGTCTGGATTCAGCCCTTAACGCTGCTGGGATGCGCCTGCTGGTGCTGCCCACTCAGCCCTGGTGTATTCCTGAGCCACCAGCAAATTCCAGTCAGACGTGACAGAGGAGCAGGAGCCTTGAACTTGTTCCTTCGATTTTCACAAGAGTCAGTGGGGAGAGACCTGCTGGGAAGGGGTGAACCATGAGCTCCCCCTGTACCAGACATCAGCCAGCCGAGCTGTCGGTCAGTGCTGTGTCTGTGGTGCTGCTCAAGGTCAGGATCAGCTCTGCCTCCTCACTCCTGACGAGCCACCAGAGAGTAACTTCTCCTTCTTGTGTGCCTGAGCTGGAACCCAAAAGGTGAGAAATGTTACAATCCCCTCTGGGTGTGAAGCATCACCTCGCGCTAAAGCACTGGCCCTTTGATGGCTGTTGCACATGGGGTAACTGGACAACTGTGGTGCTCAGAGCTCGGATAAAGGCATGGGTGGGCTTTGCTGACTGTCCCCCTGTCTCTTGCAGGCTAAGGTAGCCAGTGTCTATGAGTCCCCTGGCTTCTTTCTAGGGTTGGATCCAATTCCAGGAGCCCTTGAAGCAATGCAGGAGATGATCCGCATGGAGGAGTAAGGATGCTTTGCACCCCGCAGCCCTTTTCCATTACCTTACGTACTTCCCCCTGACTGCTAATGGATGGTGTTTCTTTTCAGCACCGAAGTCTTTATCTGCACAAGTCCCCTTCAGAAGTACGAGCACTGCGTCCTGGAAAAGGTGGGAGAGAATTTGTTTTACTGGGTTTTATTTTGCTGCTTTTGCAAGGCCTTGTTCTATCACACCATCCAAGCCAGAGTCATGCATTTATAAAGACAGTGGCTGGCTCCAGCTGCCAGGCTTCCCTGGATCCCTCTGTTTGACGGGCAGCTTCCCAGACACAGGGTAGTAGCACAGGACAGGGAATCTCGGAGTGCCACGTGGTGCCAGTGTCCTTACTGTGGGGCACGTGTGCTCTCGGAGCTGGCATGATGTGACCCTGCTGCTCCACCTATGATAGCAAAGGAGCTGTTGTAACATGGCTCACAGGGGTGGATATTCCCAGGGGATTCCACACTGGAGAATCCTCAACAATAAAACTTTACTCTGTCTAAATGCGGAGCCTGAGACACCCAGTGTCCTGAAAGAGGCCAGTGCTGAGTTAAGAGGAGGCTTCAGTGTTGGAATCGGTCCTGTTTGCCACTGGCATGAGAACGAGAGGGGGACCTTAAATCACTGGAATGACTTGGATGGGCACAATCCACGTGCTCTGGGCCAGCAGCCAGTGCTGCTCACAGACTCGATAGTGGTTAGGCATGGGAAGCACAGTGCTGCTGATAGAATACAGGTTAAATCAGTGTCCTGGGCCATGGCCAGTCTCTGCAGTGGGGATTCATGGACACAGATGTAGGTTTGCAGGGAAGAGTTGCTCTGCTGGGGCTGATGTGACTGGAGCTGAAGCACAGGAGCATTTTCTCTCTTACCTCTGCAGTATAAGTGGGTAGAGAAACATCTGGGACCTGAGTTTGTGGAGCGGATTATTCTAACCCGAGATAAGACCGTCGTGTCTGCGGATTTGCTGTTTGACGACAAGGACACCATTACAGGTTTGGAAAGCACTTGTATGGATTGCTGTTAGCCGGGAAGGAACCCCCTGCCTGAGCCCAGCTCTCCTCCCTTGCCCCCAGGCGCAGAGCCCAACCCGAGCTGGGAGCACATCCTCTTTACCTGCTGCCACAACAGGCACATCCAGCTGCAGCCCCCACGCAGGCGGCTGCTGTCCTGGGCGGATGACTGGAAGGGCATCTTGGAAAGCAAGCGCAGGCAGTAGTGCACAAAGGGGATGCTCTTCCCACTGGCAGGGAATAATCCCATTCCCAGGAGGCAGTGAGCACTCTCATCCAGGCAGAAGCACTTTGGGAGTAGTTATAACAAGACATAAGCTGACCTTGTTAGACACGCTGCAGAGCTGATGCTGCTCCATGCGTCTGGAAGATTGCTCTGCAGTTAGTTATGTCTGTAGAGTTTGGGATGTTTGCTTCTGGTGAAGAGAAACGATAAAATACAAGCAGTTGTGGGTTGTATTTATGTGTGTGTGTGTGTTTTTAACCTCAGTCCTGTTTGTTTTGTGCTGACTGGGGGTGGAAGGGAAGAAAAAAAGAGGAAGTAAAGCTCTGAAACTAGAGCAGACGCAGCGAGGGTGTCTGTCAGGGAACACCGTGTGCAACAGCCAAACCCTGTTGGTGTTACGTATTTGGCCACCCTGGCTTTTGGGTTACCTTTTGCATCATTGGCTGACGAAGAGAGGACAGGAAGCTGGCTTCCATTTCTGGCCCATGTGCGTGAGTAAGAGTGGGCGAAGGCTGGGCTGCAAGTGCTGGAGAGAAATATTTATGAGCTTATACCAAACTGTTTACACAGCATTTAAGTTAATGTTTTATTAAGAGAAGGTTTTACAAGACAGCTGTTCCCATGAGCCAGGCTGCCGTGAGCCCTTTATTTAACATTCACCTTTCTCACCAGTGGTAATGAAAGAAAAACAGCTTTTCACTTCCCCATTTATAGGATAGCTGCAACCTGCCCTGTGCAGTGATTTATTAGCCTGTGCCACGATGACAGGATGGCATAGTTGGTACTAAAGAGGTGCACTAAGGCTGCAAACTGCCAGGGCAGGGAAACACCTTATTTTTTCTGCAGAAGCAATAATGTTTATGAGACATTTCAAAGTCCTTTGAATTGACACTGAAGAGCTGCAGCAACACCAGCCAGGAACCAGGGTGGGATATAAGCTGCCCAGTAACTCATTGCTGGGAAGGGTTATTGGTGCAGGCTGGGTGCTGGGCTGCACGTGGCACCCTGCTCTCCAATGGCCATGACCTGTTCTATTTTAAATATCTGCTTTCAGTTTCAGCTGTGTGCTTGGCCTGACTTGACAGGGCAGTGCTATACATCCTCTTTAGTAACTAAACCCAGTGCTGGTGTGATTAATTTCCCTCTTTAAGGTTGTTCCTGGCACCACTATTGACCTGCTGAGCAGAAAGCGGAGGCCTGGGAAAACAGAGGGAGATCTCCCTCTTTTTTCCCTAGGAAAGTGGTGGAATCACCCTCAAAAACCATACAGATGAGGCCCTCAGTGCCATGGCTTAGTGGTGGCCTTGGCAGTGCTGGGGAATGGTTGGACTGGATGATTTTAAAGGTCTTTTCCAACCTGGCTGATTCTCTGATCTGCACTATCCTGCCAGGATCAGTCCCTGGGGAGAGGAATCCCCACGGCAGTGTGTTTGCTCAGGCTCCTGGCCTCCTCCACCTGCAGCGGGGTGCAGTAATCCTCCAGGAAGATGGTTGCCAGGTTGCTCAGCCTTCTGCTGGCCGAGAGGGAGAAGCGGAGCATGCACTCCACCACGGGCAGCGCCGTGGTCTGCGGCCGCGACTGCGGCGTCGTCAGGTACATCAGCGTTGTGACCGCCGACATGACGGTCTCCTCGTTGGAGCTAGAGAGGCAGTTGATGATGGGCTCTACCCCGTTTGCCTCCAGGATGTAGTCTTTGTTCTTTTTATCCAGGCACAGGTTACAAAGACCCCCTGGAACAGCAAGAGAAAACATCTGATGCGTGCAAGAGAAGCTCTTCACCCCCTCAGCTTTTTCATGCTAAGATTCAAAGTCACAGCTGAGCCCTTTCTTCTAACACAGAAATAAGCATCTGGGATGTTTGGATGGAAAATTCTTAACGGGTCCTTGGCAAGGTTTTCCACCACAACATTCCTTCTCCTTTATGTCATTAGAGGGCACTGTTACTGCTGGACATAACCTCTTCCACAGAATTCCAGGATCCCTTAACCCTAACAGAGGCTAAAGCCAGCAGTTCATTGCAGGTGTTAGAGGAAAACAGAGAATGGAGCCAACAGCACAAGCCAAGAGGTGCGGCATGCTTGAACTTGACACTTTAAGACGCAGCCATGTCCTGGTGTAGCTCAGCCACAAACCATAAAATCAAATATATTTATTGTCAGCTCATGGCATCACTCACAATTAGGATCTGGCCCCTTAACTTATCTTTGGATCATGTTGAATCACCATAAGGCAGTTCCTCAGAGGGCTTATTAAAAGACTTCAAGTAAGTATTCCAGAAGCTATTCTGGAATTTGGTTGCCAATTCTACTATTGATTGTCAATAGCAGAATGAGAGCATTGCACATTACACATGTGCATTATGTATTTTATGCATTAACGTCTGCTTCTCTATAGGTAATTTCATCAAAACCTCATTCAGTTTGAGTTTGGGGATAAAGAATCCTTCTTGCAGCACAGCAGCTCTATGAGGATGAAGGGGAGATGCCTCCCATCTCTCCCCTTCCTCTCTCCCCACCAAACGAGGCTGTACCAGCACAGCGTGGTGCTGTCCATGCAGCTGTGTGCCCCTTGGAGGGACATGAACCCCCAAACCACACATCAGCCCCACTGTCCCCTGCGCTTTCAGCCCCTTTCCATGGTGCCGGGCGCGTTCCTTACCAATGGCGAACTCCACGAGGGTGTCGCTGCGCTCGGTGAGCATGTCGAGGAACAGGTCCAGCACCTGGAGCTGCCGGAGGTGCTCGTAGTTCCGCGGGTCATAGGCGAAGTTGGCCAGGTTGGCCAGCACCTGCTCCTTGGCCTCTGCAACAGAGAAGCGCCGCTGAGCGCGGAGCAGCCCCGCACGGGCGCCGCGGTCCGCCCGCGGCCGCGGTACCTGCGCTGTCCGTCGCCTGGAACTCGGTGACCAGGGCCTGCAGGTACTCCAGCCGGCCCAGCTCCATCCGCGCCGTGCCCCGGGCTCAGCAGCGCACGGTGCCGGTGACAGCCCCGCGGGCGGGGCGTGCTCAGGCCCGGGCTGCCCCGCAGCGTGGAGCGGGGCCAGCGGTAGCGGGGCCGCCTCATCACCGGATCAGGCACGGCGCGACCGCCGCCATCTTGGGGGCGTGGCGCGGCGGCTCCTCCTCCTCCTTCCTCTTTCCCTTCGTTTCCTTCTTTTCCTTTTCTCTTGCCTTTCTCTTTCTCTTCTCTTCCCTTTTTCCTTCCCTTTTTCTTCCCCTTTTCCTTTTCCTTTTCCCTTTTCCTTTCCCTTTTCCTTTTCCTTCCCCTTCCCCTTTCCCCCTTTATTCCTTCTCCCCCTTTTCCCCTTTCGTTTTCCTTCTTTTCCCCCTTTATTCCCTTTTTCCACTTTTTCTACTTTTTTCCTCCTTTTCCTCTTTTTTCCCCTTCCCCCCTTTATTTCTTTTTTCCTCTCTTCCCCCTTTATTCCCTTTCTCCCTCTTTTCCCCTTTCCCTTTTCCCCCCCTTTCGCCCTTTATTTCTTTTCCCCTCTCTTCCCCCTTTATTCCCTTTTCCCCTCTTTTTCCCCCTTTTACAGCTTTTTTCCTTTCCCCCCCCTTTTTTTCCCCCCGTTCTTTCCCCTTTCCCTTTTTAACCCTTTCCCTTTCCTTCTTCTCTTTCCATCCTCTCTTTCCCTGTGGACCGTGTAACCTGTTAACAACTACCACAAACAAGTGTGTGTCGAGGTTCTCGGCTCTTCTGTCTCAGAGTACAGCAGAACTCTGCTATTTAAACACTTTGCTTTAAACCCTCACTCACTGCTATGTACTCACTAAACTTCCATGTGGGATAAACTAAAGGGAAAGAAATGGGAAGCCAAGGAGTGAATGAAACCAGCAGCAGGTAACTCCATCCTGGTTGTGGAGTGCTCTGGTTTAAGCACAAAGCAGAGTAATCACCCCATTCTGAACCAGCCCAGTGCCTGTGAAACCACCGTGATTACAGGCACTGCAAGTGGATTCAGTTGTGGTTCATGTCATTTAAATATGTAAGGTAAAGGTACGTAAACTCAGCAGAAATTGGTGCTTCTTTTATTGGAGCAATTAAGCATATGAAGTTTCTTCTGTAGATAAGGAAGGGAACAGGCTGTCTTTTGTGTTATCTCAAGTACAGCTGATTTTCAGGTAAAGCAAATTGAGGATGAACTGATGCACTGATTATGTGGCACGGGTGGCAAGTGTGTTGGGCTGCTAATCATCTACTACACAGCTGGGTGTAGTAACCTACCTGCCCATGACCACATTAAATAGAAGAATGAGCAAAGAAACTACACTGAGTGCAGGAATGCTAAAGCTTTTAACATTGCAGTGCTGTGGGAAGGCAGAGAATGTGAAAGGGAAGGTGTTTATTTACAACTGATATAAAGATTAAAGCCAGGCCTGTGCTAGCAGCTTCAACTCTTCTTAGAATTATTAGCTGAAGTTGGTGTATATATATCTATGTGTGTATATTTGTGTGTATATGTGTGTACATACATGAAAGCAGTCAGCAAAGGTGCTACAGACAACTTCCATATCAGACTGTTTGCTAATGTATTAACAAATCCCTTAATGTATGCTTTTGTAAGTGGTAAGTGTTGACACACTTTAGAGCCACATCTGTCATTACATGGAAAGTAAATGACTAATGGGAGAAAGCAGGAGAAGAGAAAGCAAACACAGCTTTCAGCTAGTCAGCACAAAGAGAAGCGATTAAGGATGCTGGGCTTGACTAATAAGGGGTGAAACTCAGTGTTTAAAGAGGAAAAATGCAATGACTCGTGTCTGTCAGGGTAATTCTGCATGCACAGAAGGAACTTTGTCCCCTGGTGCAGTTCCACAGACAGTGGTGCTTAGAAAAGGCTGGTGTCTGTTCCAGGTGACACATCTCCAGGTCATGCTATTCAGTGCATGGCAAGAAGTAACCAGGAGAGAGGAACACCCTGGGAACGGCGAGCCGAGCTCCTTCCAGCCTTTGTCTTGCACTGAGTTTCATCCAAGCTGGTTAGATGTGAGGAACACTTTTCATTTCATTTGCTGTGCCGGAGCTGCCTCCTGGAGGAGAGGTTAACACCATCCTCTGGGTCTGTGGCTCTCAGAGGTTCCCTGCAGAACCAACAGACCACACTAGTACTGATCACACAACCTGCTTTGGTACTAGCACTGTGCCGCTTGTCTTTGTGCTGACTTACTACAGGGAGTCTGGCCAGACCATCCAGAAAGATCACTTGGCAGTAGCTGGAGTTGGCTGTTTACTCACCCGATGCTGTCTATATATTTAATCCTCTGAATGCTCCAAGCACTTGCTTTTTGCCAGAAGAGTTACTGCAGAATGGGCTGGTATAGCTGGAGTATTCACTGCTCCAGGGGCTGGTCTAGTGACATTGCAAGTTACAATTCAATAGAAGCACTACTACTTCTAGTAGTTACATTTCCTTTCTTGTAGTCACCAACCAGGCCTGCAGACAGGATGCCAAGCTCTTCATTTGAGTGCTTTTGCCCTTCTGAGGTGTTTCAGAGCTTGGAAGTTTACTGTGACCTTCCTTTGGGTTTGTATTAAACTTTTCCAAGTGTTACTTTGGCTTTGAAGGACCATGAGCCCGCATGATTTCAATGTGAACTTCCTGGTGAATGTTTCATTGCAGTAAGGAAAGGTGCTCGTTGCAGAAATGCTTACCTTGCAAGGTTAATGGTACTTGAAATGATAAAGGGAGCAGGAAAGGGCAAGAGGGGACATGGGGAGCTTGGGACATTTAGTTCTGGTCAACTTTTGTTGTTCTCAGAGGTTTATAACCTGGCTGAGGTGTAAGTGTTTGGCCATAATTAAAACCAGGGTTATTTTACTGTCTGTAGGTGTTAAATAAACTCTGCTTCAGGGGGTTTTTGCTTTGCATAATGGGACGACCTTAAACTAATGAAAGGAGCTTTTATTGCTTTATTTTTCTTCTGGGCCTCAAGATTCTTAAGGACTGAGTGTTACTGCTCCTGTATGACAGCTCTGAGGGGGAATTTTTGTTATAGGGTAATGTGGTTTTTATGCATGGTCCCTTCAGTTATGCTTTACAAGCTCCTGCTCAGGGCAGCTTGGAGCTCAGGTTGAAAAGAGAGCTAGGAGAGGAGAGCTTTGGAACAGCAGAGGAGGGAGGAAGGGGTAGTTTCCTCTATTATGGGAGCTCAGACACCTGATTTACCTGTGGAAACAGCCTAAAATGTTCTCTCTTCCCTCTCCAAGATTCATTTCCAACCTGTGGGTTGTGGATGACTTCTAAAGGGTCTGTGGGAAGTAACCAACCCTCTTTTGAGGCAGCTCACGTTCTGTAAAGCTGTTAGAAAGTTTATAGTGAACCAGTTGAGAAACGTTAAAATAATGGATTTCCTTTGGTTTTCTGCCCAGAAACATCTCTGCCTTATCTGCAGATAAGCCCCAGTGACCCTGGTGTTGAGTCTGGGAGCATCAGTTCTATAAAGTACTCTCCTAACTTCCCATCCTAAATCATCTTCCACTGCTGCACACAGCTAAGAAACAGTCAAAACAGATTTCCGTGCCATGGTGTAGGAGGAGCTGATCCCTTTGTGCCAGTTCAGTGGGTGAGTACTTCTTTTTCCTTCCTTATATCTTGCAGGCATGCATTAGATTACGCATTTCCTTGCTTATGAGCCAGCTCTAGGGCTAAAGCATTGCAGATAGAGCAATTGGCTCCACACAGATGTGTTCTATTGCTCCTTCAACTAACCTTTGTTTTCCCGTGGTAAAGTTTGATGGGTTGTAGTTTACACCATGTTTTACCTGTTTGGCCCAGGACATCTGTAGCAGTGGGAAGATATGGGACAATATGACCCCATGTTTCTGGAAGAAAACAGAAAAGGAGTGTAGAAAGGTGATCAGAACGTAAAACGTAAGAATTACACACAGGAAAGCGGCAATGTGTTCAGCAGCTTAGCTGTTTTATTTGCAATAGCTAGGAAAGGTTTGGGACTTGGCCCTTTTCATTGATTTTTTCGGGGGGGGAGAGAGAAAGCCCCATCTTTTTCCTAGGAATGTACAGCCATTGCTTCAGTCGTTGTTTCCATAAGCTGAGAAGCACCAGTCCCTGTTTACTTTGTAGTTATGGACCGTGTAAGCATTGCACCAGTTAATAAACACATGTGGCAAGATCAGATATTTTTATCTCCCACTAGCCATGTCATGTAAGTGTATGTTTGACCAGGAAGTGCAGAGCCTACTGGTTCAGTAATCCTAGAGCAGTACTGAAGAAGATGCTGAGCTGTGGGAGCAGGAACCCCTCTGAAGGGTGATACCTCTTCCCACTGTAAAAGCCAGCTGTGAAGCCATTATAGTCTCTGAAGACCTCGGAGTCAGTTTTCCAGTGGTTTCATTCAATGTGAGGTTTATTTTTCAGTTCCACTGGTTTGTTTTGCCCTGGGAGCCCACAGCATTGGTGAAAACTGGGGTTTGTTGCTGGGAATCTGATGTACCAGTCCTAAAGAAAAGCTCTGCAGCTAAGCTGAAAGCTGTTACTTCTTCCATCTCACTCCCGTGTTATGCTTCTGTCTCTCTGATGGTTCTGATGTGTTGAGTCTTCATCTACAGTGCTTTGTGAGTATGAGCCAGCAGCGTGCACAGGTAGACAAGAGCATCCTGGCCTGCACCAGCACCAGTGTGGCAGCAGGACCACGGCAGTGATCATCCTCCTGTGCTGGGCACTGGTGAGGCTGCACCTTGAATCCTGGGTTCAGTTCTGGGCCTCTCACTACAAGAGAGACATTGAGGTGCTGGAGCAGGGCCAGAGAAGGGAATGGAGCTGGTGCAGGGCCTGGAGCACAAGTGTGATGAGGAACGGCTGAGGGACCTGGGGAGGTTTAGTCTGGAGAAGAGAAGGCTCAGAGAGGACCTTCTCGCTCTCTACAACTGCCTGACAGGAGGATGGAGTGAGGTGAGTGTTGGCCTCTTTTCCCAGGTAACAAGGGTAACAAGGAGAAATGGTCTCAAGTTGCTCCAGGGGAGGTTTAGATTAGAAAGGGCTGTCAAGCATTGGAACAAGCTGCCCAGGGCAGTGGTGGAGCCACCATCCCTGGAGGGATTTAAAGGATGTGCAGATGTAGCACTGGGGGATGTGGTTTAGTGGTGGACTGGGCAGTGCTGGGTTGACGGTTAGGCTCAAATGATCTTAAAGGTCTTTTCCAACCTAATCAATTTTATGATTGTGTTATCTGCTCCTGTCAGATAAGGAATGATACAGAACATAACCATTGTGCAACTCAAGCTGATGCCGAGGGAGGCTGAAGGCTCATGCAGCTCTCATCTTAGTAGTTATGAGTGTAATTCCCAGGAGTGTAGCAAGAAAAGCTACTTCTAGTCAAGGCTGTATGGATGTGGAAGTCAATAACATTGACTTTTCTCAATGTACTTTTCCCCACAGATTCCTCTGTAAGTTATGCTTGTGCTTATAAGAAATGTAGTTCTGCTTGTGCAAGCACTCTATAATATAGAGAATGCTGGTGTATGAAGTCTGAGAGTCTAAGACTAAAGAGCTAGATTCATTTACACAAGGGCTTTGTGTACTGCAAACTCCTTTACTACAGTGGCTTTGAATTTGGCCCTCTAAGGATGTAGACACTTATTGTTAGGTCTAGTAACACCTTTGCTACCACTCCCCCCCTGCAACAATGGGTCCCAGTTAGTGCTGAAAGGAAGTGTATTTACACAAGCCACAGATCCTGTTTATGGTATATCAAGAAGCACTTGGGATGTCACTAGTTACACAAAGCAGGCACTCTAAGGCTGGTTGGTTCGTTTCTTTTTGATGCTCTGGAGTTGAACCTTTGAGGCTTTGAAAATGTCCTTGGCATGAAGAACTCGTGTGTATACCTCATAGAAGAAAATATTTGCTCTTACTAGAGACTTGGCTGAGTTCTGCAGCACATGCAGCAGCTTCCGTACAATATTTAGAGATGTGGAAAATAATAACAGCCTTCCTGTGGAAATTGCCACCCCCAACATGGAAAGCAACCAGGAAACTCTACATTCTGCACCAAAATCATGTGTTCAGATGAGGCAATAATACTTCTTTGTGGAAGAGTGACCATTGTGCATAGCCATTAATACGTATTATCCAGTGTTACCAACTGGAATGTGCATGTGAGATTCCAGTGACTTAAAGGCACTGATTTACACCAATTGAACTGACACAGCTTTTGTGTCTCGGTGCTGGTTACCATGGCTGTTATCCCAGGGTTTGCTTTGGGGAAGCACAGTTCTCTTTGTCCTTCATCTCTTTGGCTGGCGCTGGGTTCTGGGCTCAGCCTGTGGTCCAGATCACTCACTTGGAGTCTGACACGGCTCCATGGAGTGGAAGTGCAGAAGGATGATGACATTTGTGGAAAGCAGACACTTGGTTTCTCATCTGCCACCAGTGCTGGGCCACGTGTAGCTTTGTACAGGCCACATAATCATTTGTGTTCCTCTTTATTTGTCTTTTTTCTTTTCATATGCTTGTGATGTACACGACTGCTGGAGGGGGTTGACTTTCAGGCTGTGATTCAGTTGGCATTTCACTGTACTGATACCTGGAAGGATTATCCACAGGTACTTTGGAAGCCTCTTTCAGTCTGGTTTTCTTTTCCAGAGCACAGAAGGAGAGTGCCATGAATAAGGCAGCCGAGATCAGGAAGAAGCTGGAGTTGTAGAAGACGTAGTGGAAATCATTAGTTATATCTACCAGGACACCTGAAATAGAAGCCACAGCTTAGTCAAAGAGAAGATGCACACTAAAGGCAACGGGGTGACAATCACATGAATGTTAAACCTAAATCACTCAGCAAACTGCCATATACAAAAGATGAGCATCCACAGGTGAGGTAAATTCTCTTTAGATTCCAGGGCTTGGTTGTGTTTTGTAGTCATGACTCAAGTGATGTTTGTGCTTTTGTATCAGGTAGATCACAATACACAGAGAAATCAAGGGGAAAAAAGGAAGTTGGGAGTTTTCCCCAACGTGCTGATTCGTTTTGCTTACTCAGCAGAGGACCGTTGTGCCACTCACTGGATCTTGGACTCGGTGACCCTGTTATATGCCAGGTCAGAAAACAGAACAAGTAAATAGAGAAATCTCTCCCAGATGGACACGTTAGGGTCTCTAAACTGAAACCTTGTCTCTAATAGTGTGTAATCAGGGAGAAAGCAATTCACAACACAGAAAGCATCATGACTAACATTAAGTGCCTTCAGTATAAAACATTTAAAGTGTGACATATCAAATGAGTAATTTAACACTGATGTTAGAGATGGAAAGGTGATACTTGGGTCAAATGTATGATGCTTTCTGTAGGCTACTTATTTACATGGGAATACTGGAGTACTGTTTGTTTGCTTGTATTCTTCAGTAAAGACTGGTGATGTTTCTTGTCCTGCTGCACTTTTCTTTAGCAGAAAAAAGGGACTGACCCACTAATGCCAGGGAATACCATGCAATATGGTGCATGTTATCGTCCTGTCCTTAGAACAGACAGTATTTTCCTGCTGAATAGCACACAGCTCATTGTCTGGAGAAGAGAACTAAAGCCTCATTCATGCTCAGGTCTTTTAAATTTGCTGCTGTGCTGCAGGAACAGGTACATGCAGGGGTGAACTGTGAAATCTGTGAATCATTTATTGGCTTTGGGTTCATATCTAGCTCCTTTCTTGTCTCCAGAGAAAAATCAATACACTCTAGAACCTGGAAAGAAGAGCGAACAGAAGCTTTTACTATAAGGCTCACGTATAATGTAGGACTGGTATTAATTCTGATCAGAGTTAATTTGTTTATTGGGCCGTTCACAATTCCTTGAGACTTCGTAGATAAAACAGTGCGAACTGACGAAGAAGTGAAAGAGTTCAGAGACAGCAAGATCCTACCACAGTAATTCCTCTCTGTCTTGCTGCTCACTGGAACAAACCTTTTATCACTCCCATACCTGACAAACTGCCATAGTGACACTTGGGCAGCTGCAGAAATGACCCTCCTTCAGCTGTGAGAAAGGGCTGATCCTTCGTTTCTGATTCTCCCTTTTATATCCCTCCCTTTGCATAACTCACCTCCCTGCATGGGTTTGAAATCTCCCTTATTTCTCTTCTTATTTTCCCAAACACTTCTCACCAGTGTCTAAACAACCAGTTTCTCCCCAGCCTGCTTTAATAGCTTCTCACCTGTGAGAGGGGGTCCGAGGAGGAGTGTGATGCTCTCCACGATGGTGAAGAGCCCCAGAGCACTCGAGAACCTGTCCATCTCCACCACATCCATCAGCACCTGGAAGGTGAGTGCCCCGATGCCACTCATGGCTATGCTGAGGATGACGCAGTAGATGATGAGCACGCTGAACTCAGCTGACGCCACACAGATGAAGTTGCTCAGCCCGCAGAGGAGCACGGCCAGGCTGAACAGGTAGATGCGTCTCCCTGAGAAGACTCTGTGTCCCGAGAGCAGCCCCGTGAAGGGGCGTATGAAGATGTTGATGAACCCGATCACAGAGATGAGGAGAGCTGCCCTGCGCTCCTCCACCCCGTTCTGGATGGCGTAAGGCACAAGGTAGATATGGGGTAATGCAAACCCCATCATCATCCAGGTCACGCCAATAGTATATATCTGGAAACGTTTGTTTTGACAGAAGATGTCAAAAGCCAGGTACTTCTGCAGCACATGGAAGCATGCAGTCCTTCTGCTTTGCTTCTGGAGCTCATGATGCGGAGAAGATGCTCCATTGGACAGCTGTGTCTCTTCTGCTCTTCTCCTTGGCTCCTCTCCAGGCTTGGGTGACTGTAGCACTGACCCTGAAGCGAGCTGAACTGGTCTCATGATGGCTCCACAAACACAACAGTTCAATAGTATTCCTCCAAAGATAAGGAAAGTGTTTCTCCAGCCCATCTCATCCAGCAGGTATTGAGAAAGCAGCGGCCACAGCGTGAAACCCAGAGAGACACCGGTGGATGCCATGGCATTGGCCAGTGTTCGCCACCGTACGAAGTAGTATCCCAGTGCAGTCACTCCTGCCTGGAAGCTGAAACACGACCCCAGGCCTAAAGGTAAGAATAAAAAAGCAAATGACAGCACATGATCCCTCTGCGTTGTCTTAAAGGGTGCAAAAAGCCTAAATCCAGGGTGTACCCACAGGTGAGATAGGACAAGGGGGAATGGCTTTAACCTGCCAGAGGAGAGATTGAGATGAGCTCTTAGGCAGAAGTTCTTCCCTGTGAGGGTGCTGAGGCGCTGGCACAGGGTGCCCAGAGAAGCTGTGGCTGCCCCATCCCTGGCAGTGTTCAAGGCCAGGTTGGACACAGGGGCTTGGAGCAACCTGCTCTAGTGGAAGGTGTCCCTGCCCGTGGCAGGGGGTTGGAGCTGGATGAGCTTTAAGGTCCCTTCCAGCACAAACCATTCTATGGTTTTATCACTTTATTGCCTCTGAAGCATTTCCTCACCTGCCAGGCTGCACAACCCGCAGTGATTCATACTCAGAAACCCCACAGAAGGGATGTTGTGCATAAATTAAACTAGTTGTGTTCTATACTAAATATACTGATCTAAGCTGACATTTTGAGCAGTCTGCCATTCCTAAAATTGTTATGGAATCGTTCATTAAAAACTTTTTATACTGCACACAACAAGCAGTGCTGCTTTCCTGACACTTCCATCAAGGCTCAGGGAGTTACTTGGTTTTCTCTCTATGCAGTGGACACCATCTAGTTTTCAAGATCCAATGGGATTAGTCCCAAAGCAGCATAGCCTGGCTGAAGAAATGAATCTCTTCATTGTGTTAGAAAACCCCCAAGAGCTGAACGTCAGTCACGTAGGAGAAATATTTGGAAAGGAGAAGTTCCCGTCTGTTACTTCTGTTCAAAACCAACATGTTCCTTTGTTAGGTGTCTCCACACTGCCCCAGCTTGGGAGTGGTGAAATACAAACCCAGGGAACTTGGGAGGGATGTTATCATAGATTATATTATCCCAACACATTCCAAGATTGAAAGCCCCCTCCCTTCCTCACAGCCAAAAGGCTGAGAAGCTGCTAAACAGAACAGACATCTTTGCTCTCCATTTTGCCCTCTGGAGACCTGAAGGTTTTTCCAGAGAGAAACACTTTGCAGTGAGCTTGGCTGGATGAGGTGCGTGTTGAAGGGGTGCGAAGGGCAAGTCTGGCTGCTCTATGACTCCTGCTGCTCCTG
Source organism: Strigops habroptila (assembly GCF_004027225.2). Lineage (NCBI taxonomy): Eukaryota > Metazoa > Chordata > Aves > Psittaciformes > Psittacidae > Strigops > Strigops habroptila. The sequence continues at coordinate 5,967,056 of NC_044290.2, forward strand.
GTTTATCCTATTTCATGGATGAATGGAACAAAGTGAGCACATAGTCGGGAATCGCCATTCCCCGTCTCTCAGGTGAAGCTCAGCCACCGGGTTTCCTGCTGCTCTGTGGTACTCACCCGTGATGAAGCCAGCGGTGATGTAAAGCTGGCTGATGGACCTGCAGAAGGAGCTGGACACCATGCCCACGCTGCTGAGCAGCCCTCCCAGCATCACCGCAAACCTGCAGCCAAAGCGCTTCACCAGGATGCTGCAGAGGGGCCCTGGCACCAAATAAGCAAAAGGGAAGCAGTTAGGGAGGAAGAGAACTCTCTGTGCCTGCTGGATTGCTGCAGTTATCCAGCATAATGTGGTAAGGGAGCCAGGGAGAGAATATATAGTCCCTAATCCTTCCAAGAGCTTGGTTGACTTGTTAGCTGAGGGGAAGGCTTCTGTGATCTGCTTGGATTTTGGCCATCAAGTAGGATTTCTAAGCTTCTCTGTGGTAGATTTTAGTTCAAACAGTTGGAAATGGAATGGCAGAAGGACTTTCAAGTGTAATCTGTTCTCACGTCATATAAATTCTGGGAATGATTTGAGAAAGGAAAGGATTGGATTTCTGTGCCTCCAAATAAGAGATGCTAAGCAGGATGATGGTTCTGTTTGCATATTTGCACTCCTTTCACTGTGTGTTTCAAATATTCTGCCACAAAATCTCCTGAATTGCCTGTGGTGTCCTCTCCCTTAGTGAAACTCCTTGCAAGAGAAGACAGATTGACCCTGAACTAGACCAAAAATGGGAGAAAATAGACATCATTGAGGAGGATCATTTGAATACAGCTGAGGTATATTCATGCCTACATGGGAATTGATCTAAGCTTCAGGCAGTAGCATCCAAGCTGCAGCTTGTGGAGTCCTGCAGTGTCCTGCAAGTCATCTTCTTCAGAAAAATACTGTTATTGTCAGCACAGCTCTTTGCACGTGCCTGTCCTGGCTTACCTGGCAGGGTGGGAAGGTTTCACTGTGTCCACTCCCAACAGGACACAAGCCTAGGAGCAAACCATGCACATCCCAGCTCCCACTGCCGCTCCAGCACTAACACCACAGAGGTGGGAGTGAGACCCAGGTGGTTCTGATGGACCAGAGCCCACCTCTGCCCTTCCTGGGCCCAAACCTGTGTTCTGTTGTGCACCTACGTTGCTGGCAGGCTTTATAGCAAAGAGTTGTGTTATTTCATGAGAAAAAGAGCAAATAGCCATGGTGGTGTGTGTTTAAAGTCAGTTAATTCTTTACTGTTCATAGAGTTTTGGTGAATTCCATGAGATTGTGGTAAATTACTAGTTTATTAATATCATTTAGCATCCTTCATTTTGGGGTAGGAAAAAGTTAGTTCAGACCTGCAGCCCACTAGTGGGAAACATGCTTCTCTCTGCATGAGAAGAGGATCTGAGAGTTTCTTTTTCCATTCCTTTGAGGATGTTCAGGTTTTTCCAGGGTTTATTATTTTTCCTCTCTTCTGAACACTTCAGGTTATATGAGCAAAGGCCAAATGACTGTAAGTTTCAGAATTAGGAGTCATCAGTGCAGGGAAAATAACCTGTGGCATATTTGTGACCTAAGTCAACGTCTGGTTTGAAATAGAACCCACATAATGGAGTGAACAGGGGACCATTATTAAAATGAGGAGAGCAGCTGCCTGTATTTTGATCTGCTTGGGAGATTTCCACCTCAGACTTTGAAGAAGTGTTCAGCAAATGGTGACTGCATTATTTTCCTCCTGCTGAAGATATTAAGGATGGTTCTGCAGTTTAACCGACCCCAGTAGCCAGAAGTCGTGAATTGAACGCTCCAAAACGATGAGAATGGCTCTAAAAGTATAAGGGATTTTCATTACTTATTCCTGTTAACTTGCTTTCTAGGTTTCAAACGTTATTTGTCACTTGCCTGAGGCTTTTGTGCTTTCTTTTGCAAAAATAATAGCAACTAAAGTGCTGCATTTGTATGAGTGTGAGTTGCGAGTTACATGTGTGTGAATATCTAGGAGCAGGAACCTGTGAGGCCTGAACAACCCTTTTGGGGATGGCCTCAGGATCCTGAGGTCTCTCAAACCATTCTTATAACAAAATAATCATTAATCACTTTTACCTAGAAACATAACATGGGCAATGAGATAACTTTGGCTTCCTAACTGATGAGTTATTGTTTGCACTGTGTCCTTCCCTGTTTCCTTCCATAGCTCTCCTGCTTGGGACCTTCTTGACCGCCCTGAGAACAGGCTGCTCTGTCCATTTCCCTGCCCCTTTACCTGTTTTTGCCACAAATATTGTTCTTCCCCTTCAGTTTCTCTGAATTAAAAAGAATAAAGGAGAAGAAAAGAGAGCAGCATCTTCAAGAGACACCGGTGACATTGCAGAATGCAATTTAGTTTAAGTGCCAGGATGATGGATGTAACTGAAGAACCTGAACCAAACAGAGCCTGGCCCACCACTAAGGAGGTCAGAAGTTGCAGCAGAAGCCCTACATGCTTGACCTGAGAGGGAGTCTTTATGTCTGGTTTTTGTTGGTTTTCTTCCTGGTTATGCTACTCCTGCCTTACACTCCTGGGGGACAAGAACAAGCACTCCCTGCTGTAACAGCCTGCAACAGGAGACATAACTGGCAAGCAGAGTAATAAGCCTTTTGTAACTCACTGGCTGTGCCCTGACAAATTCTGTTGTTGAATGTCATTAGTATGAGGCTGTTCTTTCCTTGACTAATTTATAACTCTTAGATCTATTTATTGGCCGTCTTTATAGTGCCTTTTACTGTGGTCCCAGCCTCCTACACAACAATTACTCCATCAGAACAGATAGGATAATAGATATTTTCTTGCAGATGCTGCCAGACTTGTCACTTCTGGACATGTTAGGACTGGGCTGCTCCTGAGACCATTTCCCAGAGCCAGCAGGTCCCGTTTGGCTCCGTCCCACTAACCACAGCAGGGATGGAAGGCAGCACAGGGAATACCCAGCAGCTTCCAAATTCAACCCCCCCAGGATGCTGCTCTATTTCTGCTGACCTTCAGTGATAATTCCTCCCCTGGTTGCCTCCCTTGAGCTCTCTTTCCATCCGCACCTTGCAGCTCTGGACCCAACTGCTTCTCTAAGGTGCAAACTCTCTCTCCTGTGGCTGTGAGCCAAGCCCTGCACAGGAGAGCGTGAACCTGACACTGCCTTCACAGCAGCATGACTCAGGGCTCTGCTTTGTATTCTCTTCATCCTGTAGTGCCACCTTTCACCAGTGTTGGAAGGGGCAGGTATGAACTCAGGAAGCAGCTCAGGGATGTGGCTGTCGATGGGTGCTTTGCTGTTTGCCTGGTTCAGTTTGGGTAGTTTCTGTTTATCAGGTAAGAAGGAGCTGTACATGGAGGGGTCAGCAGCAATGTGGACCATCCTCTCATTGGGAAGCCCTCGAGCTGCTGGGGACTTGTTTTTCTCTTCTGTGCAGATATATCCATCTGCGTGGGGGATCTGGGTACCATGTCCTGTCACCTCCCACATCATCTTTGCAGGGAAAACCCAGTGATTCCCTCCACTACCCACAGAGCACAACCTTCCTTCCACCCCCTTCACCCAGAGGCTGCCTCCTGACCCACATCCTGCATCAATCCAGCTCACATCCACCCTGCCTGGGTGTGCACCCAATGCCACCGCCCAGGAAGCTGGTTTAATCCTCTGCCTCAGCTAGCAGCCTGGAGGAGCTTGGCTTGAGGTGTGTTTCAGCCACCAAGAACACACTTGTCAGGTGGAACATAGAAGAAGATGGGTTCTCACAGATGCAAGATGAACCAAGAAAGCACCTAAGCTCCAGCACTACCTAGTGGCTCATTCAAAGAGCTGCTATGGGGAATAACTAAGTTCTCGCTGGTCTGGAGATGCTGGGAGAGAAAGGGATTCACCTCCTTTGACCAAGGGTCTTGGGTGTCGCTTAGAGTGGCAAAAGGGAGCTTGGTATCTGTGGAAACTTAGGTGTGGTCAAAGCAGTTAGGAGATGCTGTGCACTGCCAACCAGCCAGTCTGCTCTGACCTCCCAGTCCCTTCCACCATGGAATACCTTAATGGAAAATGGTAACCTGAATGGTAACAGTGCCCTCATTACATTCCTCATCAGCCACACAGCAGCAGGAGGTGGTGGAGAGCATCCCCATCACTTACCGCCTCCGTGCAGCACAGCCACCATGATGGATGGGAACCACGACGTCTCGCTGTTGCTGGCCTGGAAGTCACGCTGCAGGTCCGTGAAGAAGATGCCGATGCAGGAGGGGAAGCCCAGTGTCATGGCCTGCAGCACCACTGCAGCCAGCAGGACCATCCATGCCCAGCCCTGGTCCTGGGCATTGGCAGCTTTGCGTTCTCCTGCTTGTCCTTGGGACATGACAGCTTCTTTCTCCTCCCAGGCCAGCCTGCTGGGGAAGGAAGAGCAGCTACCATGCAACCCTCAGCCCAGTGAATGAGCCTATGGGGCAGAGCTGATGGTATTCCCAAGGCTTGGAGGCACCGGAGCGTCCCACACCTTTTACAGCTAACTCTCTAGACTTCTTGCTCTGCATTTCTTCTAGCACCTCCCTTCATTCTCGCCGCAGGATCCTGGCAACTGATTGCTTAAGGAACAACTGCCTTCCCCTTTTATATTTCACAAGACTGTGGCCACAGCCAGGTACAGGGCAGGACCACACCTCCTCTGAGGAATGAACTGGCCTTACCTAATTCCCGCCCTTATTTTCCCTTTCACCTGCTTTCATCATACGGAGTCCCCTTGCTGGCAATTGCTAAGGTCACCCAGTCCTCGTGCCCAGAAGAGGAGGAAAAACCCCACAAATGCCAAGAAAAATAGAACCATATAAAGTCTGCGTGTGGCAGCAGGGCTGGGGTGAAACTGGCAGGAAGGCTGCACCTACCCACACAGTGCTAGTGGGGAAAAACCAGTTTTAAAGCCATTAAGTCATTAGGATCCAGTGATCACAGATGGGATTTTGCTTTACCTCCGGTTAGAGCTGAAGCTTCTTTGGAGAGATCCCAGCTTTGACTTCTTTAAGACTGGCTACAAGAAACACATCGCAATAGCATTCCCCATCCACATGAATAAACATGCATAAGGAAAAAAACACCTTTGGCAGCTGGATGAGCTCGGAAAAGCACCCATAAGGTCGCAACATGGTGCAATATTTATTTAGCACTCAAACACTGATCTTCCCTAGCAGAACAGCCACGTTTGAGTTCTGTGTGCCTCTTTAAAGATGAATAACAGTTTGATTATGCTCATTATTTCATATATGCCACAGGGGCAGAAAGTTAGTTCCATACCTCAGGTTGAGACAAGGATTGGTCAAGCGGAGGGTGGCGAGCGTGTGGCTGCGCGGGCAGCTCATCCCCTGTGTGCGCAGCTCACGGCCCGCACTTCTGCTTCAGTAGCCACTAAAAGCTTTGATGAAGCCCTTTTGCAATATTAACCTCGGCATCACTTCTGTAAGCAGGGCTCTTATGCTGGCTCCCAGCCCAAAGGACAAAAAACAAGGCTGGGAGCAGAAGGGGGGCCCCGTGGGAAGGGGCTCTGAGATGCAAATCACGGTGGTGGTGCTCAGCACACTTTAATCCTTTGTCCACTTTAGCCGGGCGCAGATAATGCAACTAATTCAAGTGCTTGTCTCTCTGGTGTGAATTAGCTGGATGACAGCCTAAAGCCTCTCCCCGGCAACAGCGAACCTGCAATAAAAGGCAGAAGCACACAGCTCCTCTCTGTTCCCAGACAGCCCGTCCAGCTCTTGAGCTTGTCCAGCACATTTCTGGCTCCCCACACCTCTCCCTGCATGCCGGCTTACATGGAAGGGCTCTCCAGTGGGGCTGCAGACCCCATGGCTTTCATCCACCTTCTGCAGGACACCCGTTCCCCTGGGCAGCCCAACCTGGAAGGGCTCTGGTGATGTGGTGCCAAGAGCACGGTGACCTCCTCGCTGCCTCCTCGCTGCCTGCATAAAGGTAAAGGAACGAGTTTATTCCAGCGCTGGCTCAGCCGGATGTGCCACACGGAACACCAGCAGCGCTGCAAAACCTTGGTTTAACCCTTCCCAGGGTAACCACATCGGATGGAAGGGGCAAACATGGGGGGTAATGTGTGTTTTTGTGCTCCTATGGGCTTGGTGGCTCTCAAGCAACGCGTTCCTGGTGCTGAGCAGTGAATGTGACAGAGCAGGGACATCCGCGAGGCATGGGTTTTCCCATGTACGTGATCATCTCATGCTGATGGTGTTGGGAATGGGACTGAAGTTCACCGCAATAACCACGCCTGGGTGCCTACTGCAAACAGTGTGTTGTGCTGGGAGCACATAGATGTGCAAAGGTGCTTCCCTCTACCAGCCCACACAGTGCCCGGGGGACAGGGGTGCCATGGACAGGACATGGGGGAGCACGTGCTGGTTTCAGCCTTTCTTCCTGGCCATTCACTGTCTGTCCTGATGATAATTCTCTCTCATTCAGGTCTGGATGTTGTTTCTTCTTCCTCCAGTGACACCCAAGACCTTCTTGGATTTCCCCAGCTGTGATGGAGCAGCCCTACTAGTTGCTGTTTATGGCAGCAGACCAGGAGTGACTCTGCCTGCTTCCTCTGTGCCTCAGTTTCCCTTAGCTGTGATGGGGGACAAGCAGCTGCTGGGATGAGGGTTGCTGGATGCTGCTCCCTGCAAGGACGGGCAGCCCTTTATGCTGACAAACACAAGGGCCTGGGGCATTTATGTATCTCACCTCCTAGGAAGAGGCTTATATTTAGCCTGCAAATGATGGTGATGTCTATATGTTGCCCTCGGTGAGAGCCTGCAGCTGGTGGGTATCTCCATGGGGAGAAGAGCGGCTCACTTCTCCCATACAGCAACCCAGGAGGGATGATCCAGCGGGGAAATCAGGAGTGTGGCTGGTGGGGGGAGACAGGACCCCTGTCCCAGTGATGGGGCTTGGAGGGCTGTTCAGAGACCACACGGTGCCAGCAGCTTGGGATGGAAATGGAGAGGAAAGGTTCTTGATCATAGTGCATTAGGTCTGTGCATCCTGCTGCCCAGCAGCATCCTCCTGCCGCCCCAGCTCGGCCCGGCGTGTGCTGGACATGTGGTTTATGAGTGTGTAAAATCAGCTGCATGCACACAAGTGAGATGTTTACTGTAAACTGAGAGGGGTGGAAAACTGCTTCTTGGGGTTACTCGGTGTACGTTGAGGGGAGGAGAACCAAGCACTTCTCTTGGTAAATACCTTTATAAGTCACTTTTTAAGTACCTTTTCATCCCGAGATCCTGGCTTGCTTTGCCATCCTCTCCCAGGGCTGTTGTGTTCCATCCCAGCTGACTTTTCCAAGGTCACCCACTAAGTTGACAGCAGAGAATCCAGATCTAGCTCTGATTAAAGCAATGGCCCAAGTGCTGCAGCACAGCCTAATGTGATGGGCTTGTGTCTGTGGGATGTCACTTGTCAGCAGCCCTTAAGGGTCAGGCCGTGCCCGGGACCATAGGTCCCATGCTCTCTGCATGTCCTTGCTGGCATGTTACAGCTTTGTAAGCCAGTCCCCAGGTCAGCAGCACTTTTGGGGCAGACAATGTGGAAACCAAAGTGCAAATATCCCGGAGATTGCAAATCACTTTGAGAAAGAGTCATTGAACCTGCTCCAGAGATCCAGGTTAGCAAATGGCCTGACACAGATTGAATCCTGGGGAGGAAGCTGCGTGGTGGTTGGGTTTGGGTTTTAAGCAAGGGGAACTAAGTGACATTTCAGCTGTGGGATTGCAGAGCAATAGCTGGGGGCTATTCCTTTTCAATGCCAAATTAACCTCCTGCTCTGATCCTTTCCTTGAACCCCAACAGACTCAGCAGAAACCAAGCTCTCAGAGCACCTCAGTCCAGGTTCCTGGCCTGAGACTGAGGCAGGATCTGAACAACCCTGGCAAAAGCCCTGCAGAGCAGCTCTGCTGGTGCTGAGCAAATGGATCTGTGCCAAGGGTGGGCAAAGTGCTGGTTGATCAGGAGTTTCCCAAGCAGTTCCCATAGCATCACTCCCACATCCTCCCCCTGCAAAGGCCGTCAGGGTCCTGCTTGCACTGATAGGTCCTAATCAGTTTGATCAGCCTCATCTGGGGCCTCCTCCCACACCTCTTCCACCCCATTTGCTCTCCAGCTGCATTTAAGCCCAGATCTTTGCCTTAGATCAGTTTTTGATGTGTTTCACTGCTGTTTGCTGCTCTCCTGCCCTGACTTTGGCTCTGCCTGACTGCTCTGTGCCCATTAGTCACCAGAACGTGGGTGTACCACCAGGTGAGACATTCCACTTCTGGGACCAGCTTTAATGACCATTAGCCAGTACTGGGGATAACAGTGCTTGGCATGGAGATGGGAAGTGGGGGTTGAGGAGGCAGCTGGCACCAGAGCGTGCACTGACAGCTCCCCTCAGCTCACAGGAATCCAGCAAGATGTGGCTTGTCCCTGTGCTTTACCCTGGTGGGTGATTGCAGATGGTTTGAGTGCGATCCAGCCCTTGCTGCTGTCCCCATGGTCACTGCCTGTGGCTTCCCCAGGGCATGGGCTTTGTGCAGTAGGTGGGCAGCTCTCCCCGAGGCAATGGGGATGAGCCTGAGAAAGGTGAGTTCACATTGGAGTGCCTCTGGCTCGTGTTGTGTGACACCCTGACCTGCCACGCTGCCCTGGGAGTGGGACTGATGCTGGCACAGCACTGCCCAAGCAATGGAGGTCTTTGCTAGAACCTGGTTATTGAGGCTATCCGGAAGGTGCTGGTGCTGGTCTTGCAGCTATTCCCTTGTGAAGATGAGGAGGGTGGTGTGTGTCCTGAAAAGTGGGGCTCTTGGAGAAATGGAGTTACCTTATTGCTGGCTGCATGAAAACATCTGTGTAATAGTTAAGGATGTGGTAGAGGAAGGGGCAATGGGCTGTGTTGCAGCTGTGGGTGAGTCTAACCCTGCTGCAGCCCATCTCTCCCATGGGTTGACATCTAGGGATGCTGTGCTGTGGTGTGTGGTGTTCCCTCTAGCAGATCTCATCTATCAAGTACTTAATTGTCACTTTACCTTGGCTTGTATTAATGAGGAATAAGGTGCTTAATGGTTGAAAGATTGAGAAGTATTTCCCTTGGGTGGATGCTGGATCCTTAGAGCTGGAGGAGGTTGTTGGCGATTGAAGGTGTGCAGCCACAACCTGGGTGTGCAGGAACCCAGCGGGGTTTTGGGCTCCAGCCAGCCAAGAGAAGCAGCTTTGGCTGTGCTGCTCTAAGCAGATGCTCTGCCATCCTGGCCGGGTCCTGCTCTCAGTTGTCTTTTGTCCAAGAACAGTTGCTCTAAGCAAGGTGCAGGTGATACCTAGAAGTCACAACAGAGCAGGGGAGGAGATCCAACACCTCAGTGCCAACACATGGGCTCTTCTTGTCCACCCCCAGAGGGATCATGATGTTCAGCTTTGTGATTCCTTGAAAAGAAAGGCAGGAGCTCTTCATTCTGCTGGGAAGTGCAGGTCGCTGTGTGCCTTAGGGTCATGTTGTCAGGGGGGTGTGTGGAAACAGCAAAACGTGTCCTTTAACCTTTGTTTCATGGGTAAACCCCCTTTGGTTTGGCAAATACAACCACCCTTTGCTTTTTCCATGTTTCTCCGCATTCGATTTTAGATGAAAACCCACTGAATTATCAGGATGAGGATGACTGTTCATGAAGTATTTGTTAGCGCTTTAGTGACTCATCCGCTTCTCTACAACATCTTGAACTCAGTGCCTGGGTTAAAGGCCTGACCCTTTGCTCGGTTGCCCACACAGTTTTCCTCATCTTTAGCCACTGTCATTTGAATCCATCCAGACCGCTGGTGTGTGTGTTCCTGCCTGGGCTGCAGGACCTGCTGCCCTGACCCCAATCATGGGTGAAGGTGCTCACCTTCCCCAAGGGTTTTCTTGGTGATGCAGAGACCCGCTGAGCTCAGCTCACTGAGGATCTTGATGGTAACTCACGCTTCAGACCAATGATGGGCTTGTATCAGGCTCCCATCTGCTGAAGTCTGGGGAACTCTTAGGAAGGATGGAGGCTTCTAATAGGAAATACTTCTGGAAGGTCAAATGTTGATGCCTTTGCTCATGTAACACCACGATCTGAAGGCAATTGCTTCGGGATTGTAGCTCCTCTTTACTGTGGTTTGAGAAAACAACATGTTTCTCCAGCCCTGGAAGGGAGAAGGTACATGTGGGTTATTTGTCCATGTGAAAGTTGGGTTAAACCTCCGGTGGCTGCCTCAAAACCAGATCAAGGTGAATGGCTATGGCCAAGGTCCTTGTTTCCCAAACAAGTTAGTAAGCTGGGTTGAAAATATCTGCAGGCTTCCTGGCTGCAAATAGATCTGGCTTTTGATGGCTTTGTTCTGGTGAAGGGGGTGGATAAGTGACAAACTGACCTTGTCTTTATGCGAGGGCCTGAGGCAGAGCAGAAGAGTGTACATGTGGTGCAAGATGCCCTTTATGGCTGCGGCCAGACCTCTGCACCACTGGGTTTCCCCCTCCCATATGTGTGTGAAGAGGGGAGATGCATCAGCAGCTTCCACTGCTTTTTGCTGGAGCCTCAGGCTGAGCAGTGGGATGCTGATAAGTGCCTCCATGCTGCTAAGCCCCTTTCTTATCTTGGGTGTCAGTTCGGGTTTCCTGTGCCCACAGACATGAGCAGGCAGGCCAGGAAAACGAGTGAACTGTGCTGCAGGCAAAGCTGGCAGCGGCTGCAGGGTGACTAATGGCAGGTTTGCTGTGCTGCAGCGAGCTGAGCCCCAGCCACAGGGAGCCAAATAGTCCCTAACCCAGTGTGGTGGCCAGGGTGCTAGAGAGCCTGAGCCTTTCCTTGAGGTGTGGGATTGCTCCTTTTATGCCCCTTCAATGCAGAAAAGGCTGATAAAGGGATATTGAAACCCCCCTGCTGCAGCTGGGATGTGTGTGCTGCTTATTGACTGTGGCTATCGGGAAATCTCAGCGATGGTTTGTTACTCATCCTCCTCCCAAGCACCTGGAGAAGGCACCTGGGGAACTTATTTCCCCCAGTTGCCCCTCAGGGGTGGGAGGCACCAAATCATGGGCAGGTATGAAGTTCCTTGGGTGTTTGTGCTGCCATCCACCTCCTGCCTTGGGGGTGGCACAGCCCCAGGGATGGAACTTCTTGCTCACAGGAGCTGCTTGTCCCCGGGGAGGTGCCTGCACTGGGTATCCCGCATCTTGAGGCAGCCTGGGGTGCTCTGGCAAACCCAGACAAGAGCCTTAACCCTCTGCTGAGGCCAGTTCTGCTGCAAACCACCCCTCTCTTTCCCTTCTAGAGCAGCCTGGGTTTGACAATGGGGAGAGCTGAGCTTTGGCCCTGGCAACCGCAGGACCTGCTTGTTAAGAGCTGGTGTATAGAGTTACATTACCCAGGGTAAAAATGAACACACAGGATGCTGCTGCCTATCCTGCACAGCCTCTCGCTGCTCGGTAACGCTGGGGCATCGCCTGTGTGCTCTGCAGTGAGAAGAAATGATCTTTAAAAGGAGTTAAGTGCATTGCACAGCCTGTAATGGGAAAGGGAGGGACGGTGCAAAGCTCTGGCAGCTCCAGCTTGTGGTTTCTGCAGACACCACTGAGTGACGCTTGTGTCTTCTGCCCAGTGATGTGGCACTGAGTTGTACAAAGGCTTTTCCAGCTTATGTGGCCGTATAGGGCATCCCTATGGTGGGAGAGCAGGGAGGTTGTGACTGCAGGCCTGGAATGCCAGCTGTAATTTGGATGTGATCTGTAATTTCATCTGCTGACAAGTCCTACCTTGTGAATGTGAATGAATACGCAGGTGGTGTCAGCAGTGCCAGCCCAGCACCTCCTGCCTCTGCCCAAGATGCTGCCAGTGCTCGAGCATGGCTTTGCCCTGGGCAAGTTCGCTGGCAGCCCAGACCTGCAGTCAGGTCTGGCACAGAGACACGGGGATGGGTCAAGGAGGTTCTTAAATGAGCCCATGCTATGTGGTGACTTGGCCCAGATGTGGTTTCTGCCCCTGTGAGCAACCTCTGGGGGGAAAAGTCTTATCATCTTCCATTGTGTTGCTGTTAAACCCACTCCAGCTCTGTTTTGAGGCTCCTGTTGTGGTGGGGATGGAGGCAGCAGGGTGCCTGCAGGGCAGCTTCAGAGCAGCTGCAGCAGCAACAGCCACTTGTAGTCAAAAGACTAAATTAATCCATGTTTTCCCATCCGTATGTCTTTGCTCCTCCTCCTTCTCCCCATGTTGGGCCTCAATTGTCAATGTTATCCACCTTTTGGCATCACCAGAGCCTCACTCTGTGGTTTGCCTCTGCCTCCCCGCTGCCTGTCCATCTGTTGGTACCTCTGTCTCAGGCATTTGAGTTGCAATGCTCTGTAAACAGGGAAGAACCTAAATCTCAGCTAATCCACCAGCCACACTAAGGACACAAACACAGGGAAGGCCGGCAGCTCTGTGTTTGTGGTAATAGAGGTGGAGGTAATAGACCAGCGATTTCAACCATCCTCCAGGGTTTCTGGGCTAATGCCCATGCCCAGGGCAGTCTCTTGCCCGCAGTCAGTGCAGGCTCAGGATGCAAGGGGAAGCTGGCTTGAAGAAACTGCAGTTGTTTCTTACGTTCATTCCCTTTTTGCCTTGGTGATGGCAAGAGCTGCTCATCTTTGGTCTTGTGGGGCAAGTGGAGAGCTGTTTGCAGGCTGCTGCGGGTGGTCAGTGAGGGTCTCTTGTGGTAATCACAGACTGGTTTGTGTTGGAAGGGACCTTAAAGCTCATCCAGTTCCAACCCCTGCCACGGGCAGGGACACCTTCCACTAGAGCAGGTTGCTCCAAGCCCCTGTGTCCAACCTGGCCTTGAACACTGCCAGGGATGGGGCAGCCACAGCTTCTCTGGGCACCCTGTGCCAGCGCCTCAGCACCCTCACAGGGAAGAACTTCTGCCTCAGAGCTCATCTCAATCTCCCCTCTGGCAGGTTAAAGCCATTCCCCTTGTCCTGTCCCTACAGGCCCTTGTCCAAAGCCCCTCTCCAGGTTTCCTGGAGCCCCTTTAGGCACTGGAGCTGCTCTAAGGTCTCCCCTTCAGGAGCCTTCTCTTCTCCAGTCTGACCCAGCCCAGCTCTCTCAGCCTGGCTCCAGAGCAGAGCTGCTCCAGCCCTCACAGCAGCTCCGTGGCCTCCTCTGGACTCCCTCCAAAAGGCCCATATCCTTATGTTGGGGACCCCAGAGCTGAACACAAATGCAGGGGAGTGTATGTGCGTGTCTCATGAGAGCAGAGGGGGAGAATCCCCTCCCTTGACCTGCTGGTCGTGCTCCTTTTTAAGGGATGAAGCTGTCTGCACAGCCAGACCTTTGTCACGTGTGCTGAGCCAGAGCAGAGTAAGGGTTAGCAAACAAAAGCTGACAAAAAAAGGCATTTTCCTTTCTTAGCTACTCATATTTAATGCTTGTATTAACATTCTACTTGTTTTTGGTTGCCAGTGGAAACGATAAAATGTGGAAGTTTAGATTCTTTGCTTATAATAGCAAACCAGAAACCTGCTTCAGTTTGCCTTTATAGAATCACAGAATGGTTTGGCTTGGAAAGGACCTTAAAGATCATCTAGTTCCATGGGCAGGGCCGCATCACACTAGGCTATGTCACCCAAGGCTCTGTCCAACCTGGCTTTTGAAAATAATCAAGAAGGACTCAAATCTAATTATATCCACCTCTTGTCAGATCACTGTTATAAATGGAGGCAGAAGCACGTCTCCTTCCCCACGCTGCAGTCCCTGTGTGGATGCAGAGAAAGCCGCAGACCGTCAGCTCAAACGTTTCAAACCCATTTCTGAATCTTTATTTGAAAAACAAGAACTCAGTCAATCACTCACAGCATCTCACCTGTTATTCAAACACATTTAATAACCAAAGAGAACCGGTAGCAAAGGGCACTGACACAAACTGTACAAAACCTCCGGGTTCGCAGGTAAAGGTGAGGAGCCCACGGCCCAGCGCCCCGCAGCCCCCCCCCGGGCCCCCTCTGCCTCAGCCCACTCAGTCACCCCTGAGTAAAACCGCTTTGTGTTTAAAAATGTGCAGAGACAAAGACACTTCGAGAGGTTATTTCCAGTCTTGCCATAAAGGAACAATTTTAGGCCACTGGGAAAGTTTGTTTAAAACCCAAAGTGTCGTCCTCGCCGTTGCCAGGATTCATACTTGAACATGAACCTTCCCAAGAGGCACAAGCACTCTTTGAGATATCCAGTAGATCTACCCCTGCTCACCTACCCTACTCACCACAACACGCTACCTGTTTTGGAGTGAATGGGACAGATTTCAGCCTAATATGTTTTGATATAGTTGTGACTGAGTGAAAGGCAATGGAAGGAAAAGCCCTGTCTTGAGCACGGAAGGGATGCAACTGGTGCATAATGCTGAGACCAGCCTTGGTCTTAGGGTAAAGGTGACCAAGCACAGCTGGGAAAGCAGAAATCCTCCTGGGAATGTACCTGCTCTGGATGGACTTCATACCTGGTCATAAATATCACCCAAGAACTCAAGTGTCCCGTACCGATTGGTCTCCTACCATAAACTTGGTTGGTTGAGTTTAAAGACCCTGCAATTGAACCCAGAGTCTTCAATCCCCTGGCACATCCTCACTGAAGAAAGCAGCATGGAAGGGAAAAGCAAGATGCAACTTTGAAAGTCTTTCTTGTGCACGTGAATAAAACAGCTCTTCTGTTAGCTGGCAATGGTAACTTTTAGGCTCTCTGTGGCTCAGATCGGGGACTGATGGCATCACTCTTGTATCAGGCAATCCTCTGGTGGGCTTCCCCATGGATGGCATTTCTGGTGATACAAACAAGCATGGATGTGTCACTGTTATCTACTTGAGCTGTACTGGACAGAAAGCCTCCCTCTGCTTTGAGCTCCATGGCTTGAACAGCAAGGTGCTCAACTGGCATTGACGTGACAAAAGCAGCTTGACCAGTTCCTGTTGCCTTTAGTTTGGGATTTCTTGATCAGTTCCCAGAAACTCCCTCCTCTGAGGAAGGGAAAGAAGATAGATGAGAGTGTTAAAGGGCTTTTTTAGGCTGCTAACTTGCTTACGTGTGCTTCTTGATTTCCTAGCTGTGAGCACAGACGGACAATGAGCGAGGCTACAAGATAGTGACAGAGGAAAGATCTCTATACACATCACAGTGTTATTTAGGCCCAGCCAAGGCGTATGGTCTAATCACACCAATACCATCTCACCACGTTATAAACAGGGAAGTTGGAGGGCAGAGGAGGAGCTGGGTTCTTCAGCATGATGGCAAGCCAGCTGCGTTTCAACAGCCTGTAAGTGACACGAGGTGACTTCAAAGACATTTGGCACAGTCTGTTGTTACCAGGATTAAAGTAGCACAGAGAATAAACCTTTCTTGAGAATGAGGCAAAGCCTCCACCGAAGGACGTATGTTGGCAAAGCAGGATGGGAGGGGACAGGCAAGAGTGCATACAGGAGCACTGGGAAGAGGCAGAGTGCAGTGGTGTCGCTTGGTGTCCTTACTGCATGTCTTGTCTGCTGAACTGGTCATTGAACCATCGGTAACGCTGCTGCAAGGCCCTGTCAGCAACAAGTGATAAGATGGGAAACCTGCCTAATTCTATCTCAAAGCTTTAAGGAGACCACAGGTAGCTGAAGTCCTCCAGAAAGGAGCCCAACTCCTCAGTCCAGGTGAGGAATCTTCTGATACCTTATTGAGAACCAACTGCTCTGAGCTTGTCAATGTCTGTGAATTCCAGCATCTCTGGAGTGCTTCACATCAGTTTGGGACTTGACTCAAAGAGACCCAAGTGCCTGGACCCTTGGGCTACAAAGAACAAAGCCAGGATGAAGGGGGGGGAAAAACATGCAGCAAATTGCTAAGTAATTCCATTTACCAGACTAGGAGGGACATGCCCTTGGTTAGGGATGGCACAGGTTAACAGAGGGGAACCAGTGACTGCAGTTTGGCTAAGATCAGAACTCAAGAGAGGCACAAACGAACATTTTGCACATCCATCCAAGGCATTCAAAACAAAATAAGGAAAGAAAAGTCACAGAAGTTGACACATCACTTTGGACAAGAAACATTACAACAGTTTGGCAACTTTTCACCAACCCCCCCTCCCTCCCAACCCCAATTCTGTGCTGCCCCTCTATAATTTGAGGTGATCTCCTAAAGGTGGGGACATGAGGGGGCTGCAGGTAAATCACCGCGTGGAAGTAGGGGATCTCCTCCGCGAAGGATCTCATGGGTGAAAACAAACCTACCTGCTTGCTACAGTACAAAAGAGATTCTGCCTGAAGCCCTCCCTCGGTGAGAAGGAAGGAGACAGAGAGCCCACGCTGCTGGAGACAAACAAGGCAAAGCTGAACTTGGCAGCAAGAAGTCCCTAACCTTGTGACTTTGCACCAGGCTAAGATATGGCCGTGGCAGGGTGCTGGATGGGGAAGATGTCACTGCTCCTCTGCAGTAGAGAAGCGTGAAGGACAACTATCACTCTACCACTACTCTGGGTGAACACAGGTCTCTGTTTATGCATGCGAAGTAATGGGCTTTGGGAAACACCAGGAGCCCATATGTAATAGTGTTACCAGTGAGACCCACGTAAGGTGTACACACAACTCCCCTCCCCTTAGTATCTAAACTTAGCTCTTAGGAATTGAACAAGGAACAAATACAAAGCAAGAATGGAAAAGTCTGGGTGGGTTTTTTTTACGAGTGGTTGTTTTGTTCCTCCTTTCAAAGCCCTGTTCTGATTTTGGGGGGGGGATCTGGCTGATCAGGAGGGGGAGCACTGCCAGGTCCCTGCGCTTTTCTAGTGGCAGCCCTGGGTGCAAGGAATGGCACAGCTCAAACACAGATCGTCCCACCGGCACCAGCCTGTGGAAGGTGGGACTGATCACAAGGGCCTGTGGACCTGAGCAACCTTCACAAAGGCTCTGACTGGGAATCCGGCTGGTGGAGAAACTCAATACAGTGCTGGCCAAGGAAATAAACCAAATACTTGTGGAAAGGACCATCCCACTGGAAGAGTCTCTTCCTTCCCAGGTTTCCAGGGTAAGAGGGAAGCCTTTGGTTATGACCAGAATTATTCACCATTGGCAGGACAGGCTCGGCTTTGCTTTGCATTAGCTTGGTTACTGTACAAGGGCAAGGTTGCACTGCGGAGAGGCGCTCTGCCCAGCTGGGCTGCCCTTTGACATCTGGGAGTGTTAACGGAGTGAATGCTGGAATTACATCCGGGATCCTCGCTCCTGAAGAATCTGGAAAAGAAGAGGGTTTCTATAAACACCTTGGACAAGTTTAGAGGCAAAAGTTCCTGCTCAGAGTCCTCGGGTTTTGCAGAGAAAGGAGATGGAGTAACGTGAGAGTATCTTGCTGGCTTCTTTGCTACCCTAACAAATGACAGGCTGGTTAAAGCAGACTGAGCCCCTTCTCTAGGAATCCTGCTTAGCTGCCTCCCCGGTGTTAAGAATAATGGGTTTTGTTGCTATCCTGGGGGAAAAACGAGTGGCTTGAAAAGAGAAAGAGCTTGTCTCTCCCTGCACCATCCTTCAACCACGAAATGTGACCGATCTCAAAGGTCCTTGCAATGCTGTCTGCCTTTTTCAAGTCTTTCTCCTATTTGTCTTGATTTGAGACATACAGTCTTAGCTCTTGTTGTACAATAACACATAAAATCTTCCAAGAGGGGAAGATCATGCACACAGGAGGAAACAGGAAAGCTGGTACACAGAATTGCTACTGCAAATTATGGATCTGCTACTGTAAGAAGAGCTTTTTCTTTGCAAAGGAGAATTCAAGCCCATACCTCTGAGCAGCTGCCTCACCTTTGCCTTCTCGCTCGGCTCCTTGACAATACCATTGGTAGAATTGTTGAGCTCCCTGGACACAACGCAGAGGAATTCTGCCTGGTCTTCGTTTCCGTAGTTATAGGAAGATCCAATGCTGATCAGCTGTGCAACAGGAGATAACCAAGGGAACTATCAGTAAGTCTTGACTTCTGCTTTATTCCCACTATTGCTTTGTGAGGTACAAGTGTCCAGTGGGACCTATCCTGGACCTCAAGTGTCTCCCCGTGGCCTTTGATGTGTGTGTTTAAGGCAGGGACAGAGCCGAGCTCCAGAGCCCTCTACTGGCACCTGGAGCCCAGGAAGACATTCCAGCCTGAAACACTAATGCTGAACACAACGGAGTGTTTTTCAATTAATTACTGAGAGCAGAAAAAGGAAAGACACATCATATAGATTTTGCTATATAGAGATAAATACATTCTGCTAGATACATATATTTTGCTATATATAATATCCAGCTAATTCAGACACGGGGTGGGCAATGCAGGCTTCCTGGTCCAGACTCCACTGAGCTCTGCTCTCAGCTTGCCTTGTGACTTTGATGTGTAAAACCTGGAAAGGCAATTCTTTACCACAGGCAGATGTTAGATGAACTAGGGGACATGTGGCAAACTGACACCATTCTTTATGTAGATGCTGTCAAGATGGAGTTGATATCTGTATAAATGGGATTATATTCTATTGCTGTTGTGATGAGGGGCCTGGAGTGGATCCAAGAAATCCCATCTGTCTCATTTATCATTATTACATTAAAAGGCCATCCTGGAGTGCAGAGCTAATTTATCATTTACTGCTCAGTTCTGCTTTCTAGATAATAAATCGAAGTAATCTGAAGAAAGCAATATGAATTGTATCAATTGTGTATAGTAGGAAAGTTTAATATGCAGTGTGCACCCTAACTTCCATGTCCTAATGGATTTTAGAAGAGACAGCTCCGTATTTGAGACAGATGACTCTGTGATTACAGTGCAGCTGCAGGAACACTTGGGCTGTCATATTGCCTGACCCCCAGCACTGTTTTAAACAGCCTTTGATGTTTGTGCTGATGGCAAAAGATAGACAATAGGATTAAAAAAGGGTTGTTTTTTTTTTCCTTTTGCTTCCCTGCTCCTTTCTTGCCTGTTGAATCTCTTTGATATTTCAATACCACACACCACTATTTACTCAACAAAGCATCTTTTGATAAAAACAGCAGTTCTCCAGACTATAGAACTGTAGGGGGACAGAAGAATGGATTTCTGTGTAAAATAGCACATTTCTAGTCCATCCTAATTTAAGCAGGACTGAACAGAACAAGGCAGAGAACCTGAAAGGCCACATGCTCCTCGGAGAGCCCAAGCCTCACAGATAATAATGCAGCAACAGCTTTTACTGCTTCTGCCTTTCCTGCAGGTTTCTGAACCAGTCTTTTTGGTGTTACAAAATGACTGGATCCAAAGAGCCCAGGAAGGGAACGTCTGCTCTGTTCAACCACTGGCATCCAGGTTAAGCAATAGGCTCTTTGTCCCTAGTATGTAGATCTGTTACTGTCTTTCCTAACACGTCTCAGCATGCCAAGTGGTGTGATTTGGGGGAAGATAGAACCCATGGCAGGGTTGCACATCTGGGCAAGACCTTGGCAACGGGCTGCAGCTACAATGTGCCTCTCAGCAGGGCCCATTTCAGCATTGGACACATCCTGTGCTGCACCACTGCCATGCTCCTGCTCTGTGACCCAGTCTGGGCCACCTCACAGCTGGAGAGAAGCTGTGTGGCTGTGTAAGGGATGGTATCTGTCCTGTTCTGGCTTGCTGCCCTTGGGTGTCTGAAATGCAAGTCCTGGAGACAGCAAAACCAGCTCCTGATGGTGGGAATGTGCTGGAGCAGGACATGCAGGAAATCTTCCTGGTGCCTGCGGTGTACAGGAAGGAAGCTGGTGTGGATTTGTGCAAAGGTTGTGGATGGTGGAAGAAGGGAACTGGAAGGGAACACAGTAACGTTTGCCTACAACTAGTATCCTGACCCTGTCATTACAGGTTTGAAAAGCAGGACTAGGAAAGATGTAAGGGTGCAGGTTCCTGTGTGTGGGTTTTTGGTTTTGGGGTTGTATACATGCATGTGTATGTTCACGCATGTGTGAAAGGCAAATTCTGGTTAAGCCAATTTCTGGACAGCAAAACCTGGCTGTTGGAGAACTGCATTTCCATAAAGCAGCCACTGGCTCTTGGTCACAACATGTCACCACCAGCTCACAGGGGCAAGAGGTTTTTAACTCCCCATGATGCAATAGGAGTTTTCAGGCATTACAGAATAGGTACATATGAACAAGTGATGCAAAGTGCTGTTGTTAATCCTCTGCCTCCCTTTGTGTCAGCACACATTTCCCACAACATCCACTTGTTATGGGATTAATTGGGAAGCTGCATTAAGTGGGAAGACAGCAGAGCTGTAATCCAGAGCCTATTCTGCAGTTTCTTAATAGAGCATTGACATGCAGGCCAGCTGGTTTCCAGTTTTCCAGCCTCTTAAATAAAAGGACTGTATTTGATTCCAGAAACCAAATGTGGAACTAACGCCATATGTAACTTCAGTGATACCCAGCCCTGAAACCAGCTGCATTACAAAGGCATCTGCAGGAAGTGTATCTCTCATGTCACCCAGTGCCTCTTTAGCAAATGCTGGAGTCATGTCTTTGAGCTTCCAGAAAAGCTGTGCTGTGTTTTTTCATGACTCTCTTAATTTTCCTATATTAAACTGATGTATTGGGGCCTGGTCTATGTGATGAAATGCAGGAGAAGGGAAGACTTGCTCTGGGATTTGACAAGGATATAAAAAGTGCTGAGAGAAAATGAAATCTCACTGCAGTTTGAGTGAATTCTGCCTTTCCCTGTCAGTTATGTTACAGAGCAGACTGCTGCTCGCTTCAGGCTGCTTATTCAGAAGAGCAGAGCAGTGTGAAGTGCAATTCAATAGCAAACTCTGCTTATTCTGTATGCAGCTTTCAAAGTTCTTTGGTAACTATACCTGTTCAAACTTCCACCCATCGGACATAGTGGACACCATCTGTGTGAGCTCTTCCTCTTGGCACTGCAGGACTCTGTACACATGCTTCACAGGTCCCTAAGGCAGGGAGAAGACAAATAAGTGTAAGTTTAGCAATTGTTATGCTAGTATCAAGCTAGAAAATGAATAAGCCTCTCCTGCTCTGTTGTCTTGTTATATGAGGAAGTCTGAGGGTCCCTCCTTCTGACCATCCAACTGATCCTAAAATGGGTACATACAGTTGGCACATCACTCTTAAAAGCCTTCTAGGCATCTAAGGGCTACTAAAAGCAAAACCTCTTTGGCTTTCAAAGCCTTTTACTGCTTTTTGAAAACATTTCTCTTCTGAAATTGAATCTGCTGGATGTGTTATCAGCTGAGCAGCAATGGGGAAAATTGCCTCAGATGGATATAAAGGGAAGAAAATGGTTTAGAGAAGGAAGAGTTTGAACCACTCCTTACCTACCAAAGCAGCGTGTTTTGCTTTATAGCTACCCAGCTTTGCTCCTGGCCCCTCTTGTTTAACTGTTCATTGTCCTCCTCTACAACACTAACAAGATGGCTCTGTTCTGTGCTTACAGAACCCTAATGGATGCTTTTTCCTAGCTGATCCCTGGATCTACTTGAAAGCACTCATTTCCTGCAGTTAAAGATAACTGCTAAAACCAAAGAACTGCTACTAGAAGTGCTGACAGCCACACTTGTCCTTCTGCTGTGCTACAGAAGCACAAATATCCCTGTGCTCACTTGAGAGGTTCTGTTCTCGTTGTCCCGTATCCGCTCCTTCACCAGCCGCACGAGAGATGCAATGTTGTAAAACTCAGCTTCTTCCAGTACCCCTAAGGAAGGAAGCAAAAGCAGACACAGATTCTGTCACTTTGTACAGGGTAGAATGAAGATGATTCTGTCACGAGGGTGGAACAGCTGCTCCTGACTCCAGATCTATCCCAGAGGTGAGAAAATCCCAAATGCTGAATGGGCTGTGCCACAGATCTCATGCTCCCAGGCTGGAAGAAAACGACCTGTCAGTTCTTCCCCAGCGTTTTTCTCTTACCTTCCTCTGCAAGCTCCTTGTTTATGATGAGCTTCCCGTGTCGGAGGTAGTTCAGTATTGGACCAAAATAGGTGGGGTCTCTATCGATGAGATACGCCCCTGTCTCATCCTGTGGAAGAGGGATGGGTAAGTGGTACCAGGAAAAAAGTCATTTCAGTTGAAAACAATAAATTGAACAGTTTTTCTTTTGAGAACCTGGGTTATTTGCCTGTGAAAGGTGTATTAGTGACTCCACATTTAACCCAACACTTATGTTTTCAATGCCTGAACTCTGCTACAAATGCTGCAGCTCAATAATGTTAGTAGATGCTTCAAGTTAAGCAGTTCTACACACAGAGTTTATATATCTGGAGAGAAAAGCAGGGTTCAGCAGCTTTTCTTCACTGCAATAATAAGAACCAAAAGCTGGTGGTTGTCTTCTGTCTAACATTGTTTTCCAGATTGATATAACTGAGAGGCTCTGGAGGAAAATTGGCTCTCCAGTTCCAGCTAAGAGAATACAACCATTAAAGTAGCTCTTTTTTACTCCTTTCTACTACAGAAAATGCACGCTGCAATGCACCAGCCATGTCTCTAGCAACACAATAACTACTAAATAACCAACAATTCACAACCAAAAGCATCTTTGGAGCACTGACAAAGCCTGTGCAGAACTCTTCCATCTCTCTCTCTCCATACACCACTTTAAAGCATCATTTCTCCTGGCAACCAATCTGCCCTAAAGCAATAAAAGACCAAAAAAGCCGTTCTGAAATGTCACCTCCTCTACTCACGGATGCAGTGACTCCTAGTTTGATCACAACTTCGATTAAACTCTGAGCACAGTGGCCAAAGACCAGGCTAACTCTCAGCCTGACCTACCCACAAAACACATACACAACCTGGTGCAGCAGCTCCTAAAGAAAACCTGCAAGTACAAGAAGAACTGTTTGCAAAATCCTTACAATGAACTGCAACGAGTTCCAAACTATCCATCCATGTAAGGAACACACACTGTGATCTTTTATGAGAGCAAAGTGGAATATAAGATTAAAAAAACCCCACCAACAAACAGGAGAAACCATTAATATTACTATTTCTAGGGAAGCTTCCTTCTTGTTCCCTCCCTGCAATAACCACCATGGGAAACTGCTGGTTTGCTCCTTGGAGGACCCGTGCCATGGCAGGAGGCGGAGGGCATCGTACCCGCCTGTTACCAGCGCCGGGCAGACCCTAACCCCGTCCCTGGGGCTATGGCCGGCCATGTGGAACAGGACACGGGACAAGGAGATGGCGTGTGCCCCGGGGAGCACGGCGGTGGGGCTGCTGTGGCGATGGGCCTTGCCACGCCAGGGGGACCGAGGGGTGCCGGCCCTGGGGAGCCCGGCAGCGGGGCCAGGGCGCTGCTCCCCGGTGGCACCGGCTGCCGCGGCGGAGGCCCCGGGTGCGTGTTGGAGGCCGGTCCCCGCCGCGGCCTCACCTTGTCGGAGCCGAGCTCGGGCCCGTCCTGGCAGCAGAGGCGGCACAGGAAGGACTTGGGCTCTCGGCACAGCGTCTGCCGGGTGCTCACGAAGTACGTGCCGCCGACGTTCAGCCGGACCCACTTGGAGGCGGCGGCGGGCGGCCGGGCCGCGCCGGGCGGGGACAGCGCCCCACCGGAGCCCGCCGCCGCTCCGGCCGCACGGGGGCTGGGCGGCCCCGGCGCTCCCCCAGGGCCCGGGCTGGGCGTGCGGCCCCGCGGCGGCCCCTCCGCTGCCGCCGCCAGCTCGGCCATGGCGGAGCCGCTCAGCGCCGCCGCGCCGCCATCACCGCCCCGCTTCCGGCAGCGCCGAGCAGGGACGGGAACGACGCTTTCCGGTAGGGCCGAGCCCGGGTTGGGCAGCGGGGACGGGGCTTCCGGCGCTGCTCGGTGGCGGTCAGTGAAGGTGAGAGTGGGGCTGCGGAACCGAGGAGAGGGGGTTCTGGGGGTCCCGGGGCGGCGGGACAGGACGGGGCGGGTTGGGGGGGTATGGAGGGGAAGCGAGGCCATGGCGGGGATGGGCTGGGTGCCCTCGCGGTCCGCTGCCCCCGTGTCCCGTTAGCCTCGTGTCCCATTGTCTGAGTGCCTCCGTATCCCGGTGCCCCCGTGTCCCCTTAGCCCCGTGTCGCGGTGTCTCGTTGGCCGCATGTCCCATCGTCTAGGTGCCGCAGTGTCACGGTGCCACCGTGTCGTATTGGCCCCGTGTCGCGGTGTCCTTGTGTCCTCTCGGCCCGGTGCCCCCATGTCCCCCGTGCCCCCCAGTCCCGGTGCCCCCGTGTCCCGTTGTTCCTGTGTCCCGGTCCCCGCTCCCGCCCCCATCGGTTCCCCATTCCCGGTCCGTCGCCGTCCTCCCCATCCCCGCGGTCGCTGTTCCTCGCCCCGGTGTAACCCGCCTGGTGCTGTCTCTCCGTGGCCGCAGTGGGGAAGCATGGCGGGGCGCAGAGCTGCCATCAAGGCCATCGACTGGGCGGCCTTCGCCGAGAGGGTGCCCCCCAACCAGAAGGCCATGTTCAACGCCCTGAAGACCCGCAGCGACGCGCTGTCGGCCCGGTGAGTGGCTGCCCCACTCCTGCATGTGGGGCAGGTCAGCCCCTCAGCTGAGCCGCCTGACCCGTGTGTGCTGGGTTAAGCTGGGGTTGGTAACTGGTCTCACAGCAGTGTCCTGGCTGGCATTAAAACAGGTCACCTTCAAGACATGCGGTGGCTTTTTGTGGCAAATCATCTTTACATAATCCCCCCCAGAACAAAACAATAGCTGAAACGTAAAAACAAGTTCTGTGAAAGCAGTTTGCTTTGGTGGTTCAAAACGTTTTGCATTCTTTGTTGTCTGATAAATGCTGTACAGATTCATGACTCTCTTCAAGTCCTTCAAGATCCACCGCTGGACACAAACACCTTTGGCTGTTGCAGTTAATATTGCTGATTGCCTCTAGCTCGGTGTTGTGAAAATTGCCTAATCCTCTTACAGGGCTGCTCCCGGAGATGCTGTGCAGTGGTTTCCAGTGGAGCAGGGCTGCAGGCTGAGCTCTTCTTGTCTGTATAGAGAAGCCTGTCTCAAGGATTTGCAGAAATGGTTCATTGCTGCTTGTTAATGATGGATCTGAAAAGATTTAAACTAACCTTAGCAGGCTCTAAGTAACTGTGGCAGAGATCAAATGATGGCACCAGGTTGCTTCCAGCACTGTTCATGTCCTCTGTCCTCTGTCCCTTTAGGCTGGCTGCCCTGCCAGAGAAGCCCCCTGCCATCGACTGGGCCTACTACAAGACTGCTGTTGCTAAAGCAGGCATGGTGGATGAGTTTCAGAGAAAGGTCAGTCTCTGTGTCAGCTGGGTGTTGCTTTTTGGGGATTAAATGGGGAATGTCTTTGGAGGTGGGAGGAAACACCAGGATTGGCAGAGGAGGTTGGTTTTGGCTAGAAAGAGGCTCTGGATTTACATCTGCAGGTCAGCATCACTAACCTGGAGGAGCTCACGTCAGTGCCATCTCTCAGGAGGAAACCTGTGGCACTGTGCAAGTGAGAGGCTGGTGAAAGAAAACTTGATAAGTTATTTTGGCTGCAGGAGCGTGTTTGTAGTGCCTTCTTGAAGCAAACCTTCAAAGTATTTCTCTAACTCACTGAATGGAAGGAGGTGGCGAGTGTGGCTCTGCACACTGTGAAACGTGTTGCCTGCAGGGCTTATCATCCTCTTTATAAATAGGAATTGAAAAGCAGGAGCAAGGGTCTTGCTGAAGGGCACGTGGTGTCACTGGCACTGTGAGAACTGACCTCCTGAGACTGGGAGGACCCACTGATAGGTCTGGGAGCTTTGTCCTGGGGGAAATAAGTCTCCAATATGTCAACTCTCTGCTTTTAGACTTTCTTGCTTCTTTACAATGCTCTTTGCAGTGCTGTGGTGTAATGTGTGTAGCACTCTGTGTCCTGGTGGTGGTATGCAGTACAGACTAGTTGGCTTTAAGCTCACAGTCAAGCTGCAGTGATCAGTTTTAGAAAGCTCCTTAGCTTACATAGTCATGAGCATATCCTGGGAAGAAAGGAGGGAATGCTCCCCTGCTGCCAGGGGGAATGAGTTCGGTGTGAAGGATTATTTCAATCAAACAAACTGTATAACTAAAGTTTTCTCATTTGATTTACAGTTCAGTGCACTAAAGATTCCTGAGCCAGTGGATACACAGACTGCCAAAATTGATGCCCAAGAGCAGGAAGCTGTAAGTGTTTGAAGTGTTCCCTAATGCCAGCATGGTCTGTGGGGATGGGAAGGGGTGGGAGGGAAGGGATGTTCCCTGCGTGCATCTGCACAGGCAGGGCAGCCTGGGATGGAGCATGGCTCCACGCTTTGTATGTGTCTCTGGCTTTTGGCTGAGCAGGAGGATCTATGCACATGGAATGGTTTGGCTGCTTGGGATTTGATCAAGATTCTGTCCACTTACCTAGTGTAATGAGGAGTTTTAATGCCAACTTCAAGCGCGGGGTTGCAGGTTCACTCTGGGTCACTGTCTTTAGTATAACCATGTTCACTGTGTCCTCTGCTTTCCTGCAGGCAAAGAGCACTGCGGAATACGTGCAGGCTTCCAAAGCTCGTATTGCCCAGTACGAGCAAGAGGTAAGTCTGGGCTTTGCTTAGAGAATATTGCCTTTAACCCAGCCTGGCACACGCCGTGTTCTTACCTGGGGGTGTGCTTTGCTCTTTCTTGCTGATAAGGGATTTGTAACATGTTTTGTCTCTGCTCCCACTTCAAGCTCCAGAAGCTCAAAAGCATGATCCCCTTTGAACAGATGACGCTTGAAGACTTGCACGAAGCCTTCCCTGAAACCAGACTGGACAAGGAGAAATACCCGTACTGGCCCTACAAACCAATAGCTGATCTGTAAACTTGTCCAGAAGCAGTTTGTCTAGTGACTGTCAGACTCTATGATCATCTAAATAAAGTACTTTCCCTCCTGTCTGTGCCTTAGATCTTAGACATGAGGTTGCCAGGTGTTGAGGAATGTGGGACAATACATGAACTTGCAAACAGCCCACTGGATTTTGTCTTTTCTACCTGTGAGCTTGGTTTTGTAGCAAGGACAGGATCCTTTCTTGATCAGACTGTGTCCTTTTGTAATGCAATCAAACTGTCTGTTCATCTGTGTGACTGCATGGCGCAGGGAATGTAGTTCTTGTGCCATTGCAGGCAAATAGTTGCATAGGAGTTGAAGGTATAAAGCCTTTTTTGATGTTGGGGTGTATTTAGTAATGATCTGCAGTGCAGTGGGAGACATGTCCCAGTAGTTCTACAGGCAGAGGTCTGGGGATGGTTTCTAGGTTGGTTGTGATGGTTTAAGTCCAGTCAATTGTAAAAGGAGTTGAAGGAGTGTGAAAGTATTGAGATACATTAAAAAAAGGTTTTATCTTTTTCAGACAACCCAGCTATCACCCCTTTAACCCTGGTGATCCTGTTCCTCTGTCCCAGGTTTCTGGATGATGCAGAGCTCACTGAAACTCACAGAAACAAATGCTTCAGACTTGCATTGGTTTATTTCATTATCTGAGGTGGATTCTTCAACACCTTTCCCCAAAATGGAAACATCTCCAAAAGAGAAGGGCATTAACTCCCTTTCCATTGGTCATGTTAGTGGTGAGAATTATAGACCCATAGAACGAAGGCGTTATCCCTAGATTTCACCAGTGTTTTATTGCCATGCTTTGCTAGCACATGGAATGCTTTAAGAACAGATGTAGCTCTACTGAACAGAGTATGAAGCACTAAGCATGCAGATCTCACCCCCTGTGGGTTTGTCTTTTTAATGTTATTTAGGCAACTGAAACAACTGCAACTCAGTGTATGAAGCTGGATAAAAGCTACGCAGGAGGGGCAATGCAGTGGAGAGCAACTGACCTAGTGCTGTGCAGAGCTGGAATTCAGCTGCTCCATTTAGTAAAAATAATAGCAAAGAAAACCAGGGACAGGAAGAAGTGGCTGTAGAGAAGCACCTTCTCCAGAACAGGCAGAAACGGGTCCTGCTCCTGTGGCTGCCAGTGGCGCTTGGCTGGTTGTCCCTTTTCCTGGGCCTTCTTGGGAAGGTTCGGCTGTTGGGCACCGTCCTTGGCCAGGTGTTTCGTGCTCTGGTTGTTTGTGGCTCTCGTTGCCAGCTTGGTGTGCACATCTGTGAAGAGCAAATAGCATATATCAGTGTAGGGCAGTTGGTGGGTGACTGCCACAGCTGAAACCCACCTTCGCCCAAAGGAAGCTGCAGGAAAATGCACCAAACTTACTGGTTTAAGAGGTTATTTTGGGTTTCTTTACCTTGCTGGAAGCTTCTGAGAACCTTGTCTACGTATAGGGATTTGTGCTGCTGGTGCAACAAGAAGAAGGTGTCGAACACAGCCATGATCATGAGGAGGAAGGTGCCCAGGAAGAATACCACTGCAGAACAATAGGAAAACAAAGAAAACAGCCTTCCAGTGCCTAAAGGGGCTGCAAGGAAGCTGGAAAGGGGCTTTGGACAAGGGTCTGTAGGGACAGGACAAGGGGGAATGGCTTTAAACTGACAGAGGGGAGATTGAGATTAGATAGAAGGCAGAAGTTCTTCCCTGTGAGGGTGCTGAGGCGCTGGCACAGGGTGCCCAGAGAAGCTGTGGCTGCCCCATCCCTGGCAGTGTTCAAGGCCATGTTGGATGAGGCTCAGGCTTAGGTTCCAACCTAAAAACTAACCCAGTTAGTTTTTATTCAGTAAAGACGGGTACCTATCACGGGTGGCCTGTTGGAGGACGTCGGGAGGATGTTGTTGAGAATCACAGCTAACATGGAGCTTCCAAGGATGATGGCAATCTGGAAATTGATTTTCTCCTCGAGGGAGCTGGGTCCAAACAGCACGGCCATGTCCAGCAGGTACAGCGCACATGTCGGCAGGATCAGGTTCAAAATGTACAGAGTGGGTCGTCTCTCCATGGAAATCTGTTGGAGAAGATGGACAAAACTTAGGTGAGCAGGAGATAACTTACTGTGTTGGGCAAATGCTTTTTCCCTGATGTAGAAAATCATCTTGTTTCATGCTTTTCTTTTTCTTTTGGTGGCAAATCGATGCAATCTATCATGAAGGTACTGCCATACCATGTAGGTGACCACGGAAAATTGTCCATCATCCAGGTTTTCCATGTATTCAATGATGCTCAGGTTGGTGAACTTCCATTCTCCATCAGTGAGGAAGTAACTCTGGCTGTCTCTCATCATATCAGCTGGTGCCCGCTTCGTCTTCATGACAAGGTCTGTAACTGTTGGGCAGGAGGTAAAAGAGGAGAGAGGTTGTAGAATTGAGGTTATTTATTAGAGGTCAGGTATTTCCTTTCCATTTCCCTCCCAACCAAGGGTGCCCGCAGATGGGGAAGGCAGCGTTCCCTGCACTGATGGGGCTTCTTAACCCATCAGTGGACTCTGGTGAAGAGACTTGGCTGGACCTTTAGGAATGTGGATCAGAGGGGAAATCTCTGCTGAATTAGGACAGTTGTGTTGGAGCTGGAGGGTTTTGTGTCACCTCAGCTTATTTTTCAACCCTTCCTGATGGGGTGAACTCTGAGCACAGCTTGGATCCCTGAAACTCCTTAATCTTCTCCCTTTCCATGGCTTTCAGGTATGTTTAAGGATCAGCCCTTGAAGCTGTATGTGAACAAGCAGCCTTGTTTTAAGCCTCTTAGTCTCTTGGTTTGTAGAGACCAGTCCTGGGGAGGGGGAATTGCCACAGAACATCCAGATACTTCCGGGGATGCCACTGAGAAACGTGCCAAACAGAATGACAGTGGTTTAGCTCATTTCCCCTGGTGTTATGTGACCTCAACCCCACCAACCCATTGTGAGCATGTGGTGCTGGAACCCAGGAGTGAGCCGGGGTCCATCCCATCTATTCTTCTCTCTGCAAGTTTAGCCCAGCTGATGTGGTAAAGCCCATCCTGCTGCTGTACCTGGGTAGAGAAATGAAGCTATGCTCAAGTTGCAGGTCTGGGTGTCAAAGGGGAACTTGAAGATCATCAAGCTGCACGTCAAGGTCGCCTGGAAGGGCTGGGTGGAGTTGAAGGTGCCGTTGTGCGTTACACCCATGTAATCCAAGTTCGGCTTTTGTCCATTCACTCTGGAGGAAACAAAAGTGGAGAACAACCAAGCTCCAAGATGCTGGAATGCTCCTCAGCGGGCTGTGAGCATCCTTCCGGGGGGGCTTTGTGCCGTCACCCACCTATGGGATGTAGCAGTGAGGAGGAAACCTGAGGCTTGAAGAAGGGCTGGTGGGTGCCTCTGGACTGAGGTTTGTAGTTCTGCGCATCCTATTGAACTCCTTCCTCTCTCCCCTTTGCTTCCCACTCTCAGCTGGGGCAGGGCTCGGTGCTGGCTCTGCTCACCGCAGAGCTGCCACCATCCTTCCCCCAGCTGAAGAGCTGATGCTGGTGCCCATCCCTGTCAGACCCGCAGCGCTCATCCTGTATCTCACAACTCACTACCAAGGGTTGCTTCATCCCACCACACCGCAGGTCTCTGCTGCTTCCTCAGCTTTAACTACAGCCCAGGTGGGATCTTTCTGCTGATGTTACAGTTTTATAGAGCCACAAAGTGCTTAGTATGAACTGTGGTCACCATTAATCTAAATTACAAGGTTCTTGGTTTCAGAGAGTTCATGGGAACAACTTTTAACCATATGAATTTATCCCATTTCCTACAATAATACCAACACTTCGCTCCCATTGTATTTCTCTTAAGGCAGTAGATAAAAACGAAAGGGGAACGTACCGCTCTAAAATGAAGATGGGGGGAGACCAATACGATTCCATGGGCAGAATGACTTTGGAAATGTTACAGAAATCCTGCGGGTTCCAGGTTGCAAAAGTGTTTTTCCACTCCTGGGGGAAGAAGTTGCAGGAGAGAAATGAGCGCCGGGCTCAGCACCATCATGCTGGGCATCGCAGGATGGAAACGCTCCTGAGGGACCTACCAGGTTCAAAACGAAGTAAAAAGTGACTGTCTGGAGCTTTTCAACCTGGAGAAACAAAAGGGAAGATGTTGCTTTCTCAGGTACATCCAGTGCAGAGCCCGGAGCTCGCCCCTGTCGCCCTTGCAGTGGACAGCACAGATTGCAGGAGCTCAGCTCAAGGGTCTTGGTCCGACACATGAAGAGTGGGAGCAGTCCAATGGTTTACGTAAAGAAATAGATTCTTGTTACCATTTACATGCCAGTGCCCTGCAATTGCACTGCTCAGCTGAGGCACTCTGCAGGGTTGGTTTTAGAGCCTTTTATAAAGCAGCTTCTCTGAATTTGCCTCTGAACTTCTTCCTGGAAGTAAGTGGGAGACAATACTCTAGATCTTCCAAAGCCACTTGCAAACAGCAGAGAGCTGAAGTGGAAGGGGCTGATTCTCATCCCTGTGGCCTTGCTGGCTCAGCCCTGCCTGGCAGAAGACCCAGACCCCAATCTAGGAATTGCCCAGTTTTCTCTTATAAAGACTCGACGGGAGTTTTGGGTCCTTACCACGGAGAGAATAGCCATCAGCATGAAATCCATCTTCACCTCCACAGGCTCCTTCAAGTCTGTCTTGGGCAGTATGTGTGCGTGCACCTTGCTGTGAGAGGAGATGTTCAGGTACTCAACCACATCGTAGTAGGTGCAGATGTACCTGGGAGCAGCCCCTGCTGGAGGAAAGAATTCAACTTGAATCAGGAAAGGATCAGGCAGTTCCCAACCTGTGTGAGAGATGTACCAGAAGAGAAAGGGCCTGGAGCTCTGGGTATGAAAAACATCATTAACACAGGCGAACCCCTTCTCATGTGGATGAGAACAGAATTCCTCAAAGCTTTTCTATCCCTCTTGCACTTACCTGACCCAAGAGAGAAGGTGAGGATAACTATAAAAGCTCGCTGCATCGTCTCCTGCTTCTAAATAAGGAGGCAAATGGTACCCGGGTGTCTTATGAACAGTTGCAGGACACGTCACTTGTTATGTCGAAGTTGATTTGATATTTATTAATGAGGGATGGCTATTTTGTAAATAGGAGCTAGACTTTTTATGTATTTATTTGCATTGGAAGGAAGAACTTGCTAATGGTTTGATGCACTCAGCTGGCTCAGGGGAGCAGCCTTTAGCTGTGGTGAAGGAACAAATAAAGTCATTAAAACAACCCCAACAATTTGAGGGAGAGGAAAAGAAAGGGCCCATCTCCACAAAGAAAAGGCAAAGAGCCAGAGCTACTCAAAGCAAATCCCGTCTGATTTATTGGGCTGAGAGTCTGCTGCAACCCCACTGAAATGGAACAGGAATTAGTGCTTGTGCGGTGTGAGGGGTGCTGGGGAGGCAGACGAGAGGCTGCTCTCCTTTGAGCCTGGTCCTCTCCATAGCAGCGCAGGCTGTGGGTGTTAGAGTGTGTCCTCATTTCCCAAAGCACTGAGCCTTTCATGCACCCACTGATGGGTTTCTGACTCCTGAGCTCCTGTTCTCCTCCAAGTCCTCAAGGTTAAGATTAAAGGCTCAGAGGCATTTTCCATCTCTGTCTCTTTCCCTCAGCTACCCCTCCTCTCCATCACTGCCTGTTTTTTCTGCCGTGATTCCATCAATACCTTGAGGTGCTCAAAGTGATGGTTCCCTTGCAGGGGAGCGGCTCCAATTCTTGTCCTCTTGGAAAGTCCCATCCTGCCAGGACATCCAAGATGGCACCTAATAACTGTGTGGTGCGGCTGTTCCTGAGATAGGAGGTAGGAAGCATATGGCCATAAGAGTGGGTTTGGATCACATACAAGGGGTACGAGAAGTAGAGGTGATCTCTGTGCTGGGGCTTGAGGGTTGTGTTGATTGTAGGAGCTTATGCTGGTGGGTGACGGTATCAGTAGAGATAGGATAATGCTGGGCCCCCAGCATGGTGCTATAAAGGTGACTTGGCCTCCAGCAATCCCTTATGCCTGCCAGCAGCTGGTGTGATGTGAGTACATTGGAAAGGCGAATCTGTCCTGTTGCTCTGCAAACCATTGGTATCCACTATGTCCTGCTGCGGCAAGGACCTGCACGCTCTGCACAGCATCCCTCCTGCAGCAGCTCATGTGGGGGGCAGAGGAGGGAGGGAGGCCGGACACTTGCGAGGCTGGGTGAAGCGATGGGACGACTTGGATGCTCAGCGAGAGCCTGGGCTCTGCATCATCCTGCTTCTGCCTCTCCCCAGCGAAGCACCCCGGCCCTGCCTGCGGGCCTGTCCCCGGCTCCAGCGCAGCGAGTCCCACCCTTGCTTTCCCCCGCCCGGCAGTGTCCTTCCCGGCCGTGCCCGGGGATGCTCCGTGCCGGGGTCCCGGTGGGACCGGCGGTGGGAGCGGGCTGGGGGTTGGCAGCATCGCTGGGGGGCGCTTTCAGAGCGCTGACCGCGTGGCCTAATGGATAAGGCGTCTGACTTCGGATCAGAAGATTGAGGGTTCGAGTCCCTTCGTGGTCGACCCTTTTTTCCCTTTCCCCATTTCCAGCTTTTCCCCTTCTCGCCTCTTCTCCCGGCGGGGGGGCGAGAAGAAGCGAACCCGGTTTGGCCCCTTGTGCCCCCCCCGCCGCTCCCGGTGCAGCCCCGCTCCGCCTCCCGTTCCCCGGGACCCCCGGGTGATTTCCCCCGCTTCCCCTGAGGGCTCCTCGCCCCCCCCCCCTCCCAGCGCCAGGGCCGGGCCGTTCCCGCGGGCCGGGGCGCGCGCCCTGCGCAGCCCCAGTGGCCTAATGGATAAGGCACTGGCCTCCTAAGCCAGGGATTGTGGGTTCGAGTCCCATCTGGGGTGAGCACCCCCCCGTTTTGCTGGTGTCAACCCCATTTCTGTGCGTTTGCTCCCTGGTTTAGGTGCCATCACCCCGCTCAGAGCTTCCGGGCCGCCTGCTTCTCCTGGTGCTGCTGCCCGGTGGGAGCTGGCTTTGGCTGCTTGGTCATGGGGCAGACGTTCCCCATCCCTAGTGGCAGATGTCAATTAAGGAGGTTAATGCAGCAGGAGAATAAACCAGTGCTGCTGAATGTGTGTGCCTGAGTGCAGCCGCTGGAGACAGAGCTTGCAGAGGGGAAAGCTGAAGAGGGAGGTTGGGGTAGTCCACACTATGTGTTTTGGGGCAGTGAGATCCCCACAGCAGAGCTGGTCTTGCTCCCTGTGCCAACAACCGCAGTACGCAGGGTGCTGCACACGAGCTGTACACGATGGTGTTGGGACGATGTGGTTATCTGCTCCTGGCCAGTGGTCACAGTTTAGAGCTCATCAGAAAGACAGGGCTTTGTATGGGGCTTGGAGCAACCTGCTCTAGTGGATGGTGTCCCTGCCTGTGGCAGGAGGTTGGAACTGGGTGAGGTTTAATGTCCCTTCCAGCACAAACCAGTCTGTGATAATATGATTCCATGAAAAAGGGAAGCAACAAGGAGTAGCTACAAACTGCCCCAGGCCTCAGTGCAAAGGTGAATGCTTGGGACCTGTTGACGAAAGGATGATTTCTAGAGAGGTGTTAATGAAAGGATGGTTCTGGCTGGGGCATCTTTCCAGGCGACCCATACAGTGCAAAAGCAGAGCAGTTAACACTGTTTAATTAGCTTTGTCTGGGCAGAGCTGGGTCTGTGTTGGCTCAGGGCTGTGCCGGGAACTTCAGCTGCATTTTTACCCGCTCTGGGTGCTCCCTGTGTCATCAGCTGCATCTGACCCCCAACAAAAAGCGGATGGATGCTGGGCGATAAGAACCTTGCAGGTATCACATAAACCTCTTCCCGGAGCAGGACAAGCTCTGCTGGGAAGGATGCTTTACTCCGCCAGAAACTGCATCTCAGTGAGGGGCAGGTTGCTGGGGTCACACAGTTTGGCTGCGCTGCCCTGGGACCACAGCCCTCCACATAAGTGTCTTGGGGGTAATGATCTCTCAGGTTTGTTGCATTAAAAAGCTACTTGGAGGGTCTTTTCTAACACAGTTAATGGATTTTAAAAGGCAGCTGTGGTCAGGGTGATATCACACCAGTGAAACCTAGAGTAAAGTTTCTTTCTAAGTAGTTTTTCTCTCTTAGGTGTAGGAGGAAATGACTTGGCTGCTTGGAGAGCAGCAAACCTGCTTGAGGCCTAAGCACACCCACAAGTGCTCTTCAGCATGTTTCTGCTCAGCTTTTGTTTGACATACACATCAGAAAAGACACACTGGTTGAAGCTGAGCTGAACGTACCCCAGGAGCCAACAGGTCCCCAAAACCTCCATGGGTGCAGAAGAGGTTAAAACACCTTTCCGCCCTGTGGCAGGCTTTGGGAAACTTATTTAGGGTTAGATGAGAAATGCAGGTTTGGGGGAGAAGCCAAGCTGCACCAGGAGGTGTTACTAATAATGAACAGGGGCTTAATGAGGCCCATGGTGTTACTCCTTGTGTCCTGCTCCCGGCATCTCATTGACACTGTGCCCATCACACTGAATGCTTTAACAGGCAAGGATGAATTGTCTCCAGGGTCCTGGCTCTCCCCATCTTTCTTCCTTCCCCAGTAATGCCTGACCCTGGGAGTCAAACGCTGCTTCCCTCCCCCTTAAGGCTCCTGCACAGCCGCAGCTGGATGTGATGATGTTGTCTTTGCCTTTCCATGGGGATGGGCAGGGAAAGCCTGGACTTGTGTGCCCCCAGCAGCTGGAGGGTGACCCCAGTGGCTCTGTGTTGGGGGTATCTCCTGGATGGGGTCTCTTTGCGTTTTGGGTTATATTTGTGTGCAGAGTTGTTGGCATCCTCAGCAGCACGGTTTGGGCAGCAGGGCTGGTGGCAGGAGGAGAACGTCACTGCTGCAGACATCAGCACGTACAGGGTAAACTGAGGCTGGGGGTAGCAGTGGGGTCTATGATGACCGATTAAGCACATGGGGTCCCGTGTTGGGTGTAAGGAACAGCGTGATCCCAGGCGGGATGGGAATGGGGAGGATGCCCAGGGGGTGGCAGGGACCCCCCGGGACCCCCGGTGTCTGCCAGTGTCCCCAAAGCAGAGTTATGGGGGACCACGTGGCCTAATGGATAAGGCGTCTGACTTCGGATCAGAAGATTGAGGGTTCGAGTCCCTTCGTGGTTGTTTTAAAGCCACGGGAGAGCCTCGACTAGTTTAATTTCGCTGTGCTGCTGGCGTGGGGGGGGCGGCGATCAGTACCGCCTGGGGTGATGGCACCCCCGGGGTGCCAGTGGGGCAAAGCCCGAGGGAACGTGCCCGTGCTGGGGCAGCTTTGGGGTGCGATGTGCCCTGCAAATCCCCGGGGATCTCCTGCTCGGGGCCATTCGTGCTCCTGGGGCTCCACGGCGGGCAGCGGTTCGGGCCACCCTGTCCCGGGATGGGGGCACAGGGCGGATAATGAGCCCCAGCTGCGGCCGGTTACCGGGGATAGGATAAAGGGGCAGGGGCGACCGGGCTGCGGCTTTTCTTTGCTACGGGGAGCGTCCGGTGAGTTGGGGCGAGGTACAGGGGTCGGTGTATGTGAGGGTGGGCGTCCCATTATCGCCCATCCTCTCCCTTGGGGTTCTGATGCAAAGAAGTGGACAAAAAAAGCCGCTCCCACCCCAGGTGGGACTCGAACCCACAGTCCCTGGCTTAGGAGGCCAGTGCCTTATCCATTAGGCCACTGGGGCCGCGCAAAAGCCGCCACTTGACCCCCGCCCCCCCGCGCTTTTTCCGCGGGGGTCCGGAACGAACGGAGCGACCGGTGCGGGGGGTGGGAAGGAGGAGAGCGGCTCCTTGCACCGCAAACCGGGCGGTGGGCACCGGAACCTCCCGCCCCGCCGGTGCGGGAGAGCGGGCTGCGGCCCGGTGGGCGGAGCCGGGCCATTCGCGGGGTTCCCCGGCCCTCCAACACCGCCGGTTTCCTGGGCTGTACACACAGAGATGGGGCTGTGCTGGGCGGGGAGCTGCGCGGCTCGGCGAGGACGGCGCTGCCGTGCTCTGGGGGTGCCGGGGGCCCCCCGGGGCTGTGCAGGACCCCGCACCCCGCTCGCCGCAGCCGCGCTCCCCTCCGGCCAGCAGAGAGTTAAGTCACGGCACTAAAATAATCTATCTGTGCGCAGCCCCAGTGGCCTAATGGATAAGGCACTGGCCTCCTAAGCCAGGGATTGTGGGTTCGAGTCCCATCTGGGGTGACTCTTTTCCCTCCGCGGATCTGAGCCGGTTTTGGGGTGACTTGGTGCGTGGCGAGGGGTCGGTGCTGCCGTGACAGGCGGTTAAGCATGCCCCCCAGGTCTCCGTGACCCCTGGCTCAGCGCATACTCACACGGGAGAGGTGTTGGTGCACAAACCCAGCATTAAAATATGCTTTTAATCTCTGAAGCGGCTCCCCCGAACCGTGGTGTCCAAGGCTTTAAGCAGAACTCGGCAAATCTTACTGCAAAACCTTGGTAAGGAGACCCGGAGAGCAGGGGATGATGAGGTGTCCTGGTTGCAGGAGGCCTCGGTTGAGGTTGTTGCTGCCCCAACTGATGTTCGTGCAATGATTTTGTGTCAGAAATACATCTGAAGCATTTTTTTGTCAGAAATACATCTGAAGCAGCAACATCCTGTTCACTTAGCAAAGCCCAGGGCACAGCTCGGAGCTGCAGCCGCTGTTGCTGTGAGGGGGGAAGCTGGAGCCACCCTCCTCCCATTCAGAAAACCTTTAGGCAGGGCCAGACTTAATTATCTTTGCTGGCCTCGGTGTGC
This sequence comes from Strigops habroptila, assembly GCF_004027225.2. Lineage (NCBI taxonomy): Eukaryota > Metazoa > Chordata > Aves > Psittaciformes > Psittacidae > Strigops > Strigops habroptila. The sequence goes on from NC_044290.2 coordinate 6,004,653, forward strand.
AGGGGGGGTGATCGGGATGCATTGATGTGCTCTAGCCTGTCTGGGGAGGATGTGAGGTTTGAGCTCTTTGCTTTCTGATCCGGGTTGATGCAAGGGCAGAGATCAGAAGTCCCCTCCATTCCAAAGGGGACCGGGCACTGTAGCAAAGCCATGAGTGTCCTGTTAAACTCCAGGAACCAGCAGAGCGCACTTCCCTCTCTTGTTTGGGTTTTTGCCTAAAACAGAGCCAGCTCTGCTCACCCCAGGTGGGACTCGAACCCACAATCCCTGACTTAGAAGGCCAGTGCCTTATCCATTAGGCCACTGGGGCCCTGACAGAGGAGGAAAAATGTGTGATTTTGGTGTTTTTGAGGACATCCCCCCCCCCAGTGAAGTGACCTGGTGGTGAACCCCACATTACCCACAGGATCGTCCTCTGCTCAAACAGGATCCCCTAATGAGCGACTCCTCAAGCCCAAGAGACTCAGCCTGAGGGTTCTGGTGTTGCACCTCAAGGACCAGCATCCTCCTGGACTTAGAGGGTGGTTTGGTCTTTGAGCACCCCCAGAGACCAACCTGCCCAATTCCTGCTGTGGCTTTAGGTTAACGTAATAAAATGACACGTACTTTTTCATGGTTAGGAAAAAAATCAACTACAATGAATGGAAAGTGCTTGAAATGGTGAATAGCTACTTACATATGTAGTTATGCTTTTATACTCTTCCCTTTCGTTCCACCCGAATCAACTGCTGCTTTTGTGCTCAGCAGCAGAGGGTGCTCTCATAGAGCAGAGGGCTGAAGCACGCAAAGAATCTACATATACAGCATATATATATTAATATATTTTAAAATATATATTATATATATTATAAAATATATAATTCAAACCGAATTTTTAGTTTCAAACATGAACAATAATTTTTCAATTCAAAAGGAGATGTTATATATTTTTATTTACACTTTCAGACCATTTTTGTTAAAAACAGCTCATAAGTTTAGCACCATCTACAGCTGCCAACGCCATTTCTTTATGAAGATGGTATGCTGAAGGCTTGGGTCTCTGCTCTCTCAGTCGAAGTCTGCCTTCCTGCTCTGCTTTATGTTCGAGTGTATCTTCTTCTGTCGTAGTCGTTCGCGGTTCATTTTTTCCACCCTAAAACAAAGTTAAAAGCTCCTTTAGTGCACCAAGAAAACATTTCCACATTCAAATCTGAGCACAGTTACAACATAGACTTGATGACAAATGTCCACAGATAGAATAACCAGTCCCTGTTCTTGGGATGCTATCCAGGGAAGTGGTTAAAATCTAATGGATCAGTGGATTTCTTAGCAAAGGAAATCCAAATGAGTATGAAGATTGTACAAATGAACTGCAAACTAAATCACACAATGATCTGAATCCATCTCAAATAAAAGGCCGTTTCAATAAAGATACCTCTCTATGAGTTTCTGTGCTGTCTCCTTAGACACCACCTTGGGCTGCTCCGTAGCCTCCGTGACCATGGTTCTGATCTTTTCTAAGCAAATGGCCAGATTCCTCATTTGGTAGCGACTCTCCTCAGAGCTCACAATCAGCTCACCAGCCCGGTTTATCTTATTCCTGTGCTGCAGAGGGGAAAACGGGATGTGATCACTGACACCTCATCACATCCTGTCTGAGAGTGACGTTCAAACTGTGGCTGGAAGGGGTCTGTAGTTACCATCGATGCTATTTTCTGTCTTACGGCTTCTGGAATCCAGTCTGCTGATGCCAAGTGGAAGCGAACTTCTGCCTTGGTGTTCACTGGGAGGAAAAACAGGGTCTTTTTTCTATGTAATGGCTTGCCTTCCTAAGTTATAGGAGATAATTCAGCCTGTTCACTGTTAGCTTTGAACATAGGGTGATTCCAGCATCAATTTCCTGAAAAATCACCTTTTTCCTTGCTGTATTTTTACTGACCATTCTCAAAGACAATCTCTAAATCTTTATGGATACTCCATCATGATATTTGCCTTTCTAGACAAGATTTATCGCTGTTGCCAGTCAATACCCCCCTTATTTAATGGCAGCGGCACAACAGGAAGTATTTCTAGTTTATTTGAATTAAGCTGAGAATTTATGGTGTTGTAAAGTTCCAGAAACCATCTGGCTGCTTGTGCCTGATCACTGAAAACAGACCAGACAGAGGTGATGCTTCATGTGGCACATGTCGCAGCAACGCTCCCAGCAACAGCAGGAGAATCAAATACATTACCACTGGTCTGGAGCATTGTGAAGATGTGGAAGTTGTGTTAAAATGTAAGGTAATGATGATGAAAAAGCACCAGGCAGCACAAAGATGATCTTTACCTTCATGTTCTGAATGTTTTACCACAAATACAGGGAAGCGATTGAAGACTATGATACTTTCCCCATCAAAGGGGGAGATCCTCTTCCTCACCTTTATTAACGTGCTGCCCGCCGGGGCCGCTGCTCCGGCAGTAGGTCACGGTGAGGCGACCTGGAAGAGAAGAGAAGGAGCGCACTGACCCGGAGCCACAGCTCCTGCTGGTGTTGGAACAGGATTGATCCAGGCTAACACCTCCGGGCACCTAACCCAGGGCAGGCCCGGATAAGCACCTCGGCTGGGGCTGGTTTCAGGGGGTGACTCACCCAGCGGGATGTCGAGGGCGGGCGGCTGCTGCTCCTCCTGGAAAACACCATGGAATGCCCGCGTTGGGAATAGGGAGTGATGGGGCGACCGGGAGCAGCCTGGCCCCGCCCACCCGCGAAAGCCACGCTCCCTCTAAGCCCCGCCCATCCATCGCAGCTACCCTGGGCCACGCCCCTTCCGATAAACCCCGCCCATCAACTACAAACACCTTGTGCTAGGCCCCGCCCATTGCGATTAGCCCCGCCCACCCCGCATCAACCCATTGCATTAAGCCCCGCCCGCCCGCGGCGGCCCCGCCCCTTGCGATTAGCCCCGCCCACCACATAGCAACCCATTGCGCCAAGTCCCGCTCACCCGCGTCGGCCCCGCCCCTTGCTATTAGCCCCGCCCACCCCCATAGTAATCCATTGTGCTAAGCCCCGCCCACTCTCCCTGTCACTCAAGCGCTAAGCCCCGCCCCTCGCCCGTCTCCTCCCACCGCCCTCACCGCGGCGCTGCCGGTGCCGCCGCCGTCCTGCCGCGGCGGGTACAGCTTGTCCAGGCTGTACGCGCTCCGGTACTCGGTCCCGGCGGCGGCCCGCTGCGAGAACCGGGCGGCGAGAAGCCCCAGCCGCGGCCGGCACAGGGCCCTCAGCGTGTGCGCTGCCATCTTGGCTCCCGCGGTGCAGCGCTGCCACGGTGTCCCTACGGAAACGGCGGCTGCGCGCAGCGTTCCGGGGCGGGGCCCGAGGAGGGAGGGTGTGTGTGGGGCCAGTGGGGTTGTGAGACACGAGGGGTGTGGGGTCTATGGGGGGGTTGTCTTTGGGGCACTATATGGGGGACATTGGATGTCTGGGGGGGATTATGGGCTCTCTGGGGCGCCTTGGGAAGGTGTAGAAGGCTATAAAGTGAAGGAGGTTCTATAGGTTATAAAGTGTAGGGGGTTATATAGGGTCTGTGGGGCACTTTGGGGGGTATATGATGTCTGTGGGGGCAGCATGGGGAGCGTGTGGGAGGACTGAGGTGCTATATGGGGTCTGTTGGGCACTTTGGGGAATATATGGGGTCTGTGAGGCCGTGGGAAAGTATAGGAGGTTATATAGGTTATGAAGTATAGGAGGTTATATAGGTTATAAAGTGTAGGGGGTTATACAGGTTATAAAGTATAGGGGGTTATTAGGTTATAAAGTGTAGGGGGTTATATAGGGTCTGTGGGGCACCTTGGGGGGTATATGGTGTCTGTGGGAGCACCATGGGGAGGGTGTGGGAGGACTGAGGGGCTATATGGGGTCTGTTGAGTGCTGAGGCAGGCCCTGGGGCGTCATGGTGTGGGAGGCCCATAGGGCTGGTTTGGGTACATCATTCCCAGCTCTGGGGTGCAGGCAGTGGTGGGGACCGTGTGCTCTTGCCTGAACCCTGCATCTTGGTGAGCTGAGCGGTGACACTGAAAATACATCCAGAGTTTTCCATGTACTTGGACTTTGCACCCGGGATGCTTCAGCTTTCATCTGCTCGAGAGTGCTAAAAAGTTATATATGCATGTATATATATAATTATATAGTTTTGAATGCTGATACAGGAGCATGTATGTGTTTCCAGGTCTGTAAGAGAGATGCCAACGCTGGAACTAGATGATCTTTAAGGTCCCTTCCAACCCAAATCATTCTGTGACGGGGGATGCAGGGGAGTGAAGCATTTGTGGATATCCTCCCCAGCTTTCTGGAGCTGTCAGGTTGGCTTTTGGGAGGGGCAGGGATTGCTATTTCTGGCAGCAGGAAAGTGCACAGGCAGGGATGGGGCTGTCATTTGCTCTGGTGTTGTGACAGGAGCTGACTATCTCTTGTTTGAAAGGGTGGGTGAAGTCAAGAACGGTGTTTTGAAGCTGATATAAGACAGTGGGTGATTGAGGAGCTGAGCTGGGTCCCATCTAGAGAATCAGAGCAATGTCAGGAAGCTCAGTCCATGGGGAAGGAGCAAGTCTCTGTTGGTGGTTGGTCTGTCGTGGCTGTGTCTGAGCAGTGCTCGAGGGGACAAAGAGGGTTCCATGCTCTGTTCTAATCAAATCTCTATGTCCTGAGGTTCTGCTCTGCTTCCTCCATCCAAACTCTGCTGAAATGCTTTAAAGAACCCCCCCAGCACTGTCAGAGACAATCCGTGCCATCTGGTGACCTTAATTTCTATCAGGAACAGGTAAATCATTTGTAGCCAGAGGGATGGGTAAAATAGCCAAAGCAAAATGACTCATTTTACCCACTGTGGTCCAACACGTTGGCATTGTCACTGTGCTGGTAACACACACCAAGGACAGTGTCACTGTGTGGTGCACAGAGGGGCTGGGAAAGGGGCTTGAAGGTCAGAGCTGGACCCAGACCCATCTAACAGGGCATTATTGTGGTTTTGCTTCATTCCCACTCTCTGATGGTGAATGCAGGTGTTTAAAGAGCCTTGTAAAAAGCAGGATGATGGTTGGAAACGGCTCTCCCCAGCAGGCAGGGCTTGGGGTGACGAGGTCTTACTTTGACCCAAGGAGAGCCAAGCTTTTGACCTTTAAGCTGGAGAAGTGAACAGCCTTGGTGCTGGTGCTGTCCCCGTTTGGGCATGGTGGTCACCAGCGAGCAGGAGCTGTGAGGAGCCACCCCTGAAAGGTGATGCAAAGCTCTTGTGTCCAAGGAGCCTGTTGCTCCTTGTGTGAGTGAGGGCACAACCATTAATGCAGGAGAAATCAGCTCTTTGAGGGGCCTTCCACAAGGTTTAAGCTCTCATAAGAGAGGGAAGACTGAGTCAGGAAATCTCCTTCCCCGTGAGGGCTTAAGCTCTGTAAACCCCTTGAATTTGTGCTTCGAGTGCTCCATCCCTATTTGTGATGATGGGCGGGTTTCTGACGGGTAATAAAGTAAGAAGCCAGACTAGATGTGATACAAATGCCCTTGTCTCAATGTCATCTTTCAATCTCAGCATGAAACTGGATTCTTGGCAAGCTCTGTCCTTATTGATCTTAATGCTATGAGCTGCATAGGTTCATTGGTCTTGCCAAATTCTGAGATTAATCATTATATCCTATAATAGCAGACTTTTCCTCAGCCTTTTTAATTGCATGCAGTAGTTTTCTTTCTGTCTTTGATCACTGGGCCATGCTCTTAAATAGCTGCTGCTCTATTAGACCTGTTTCTGTGGTCAGCAGTGTGGTTGCTTAATACTCTCCTCTTACCTCTTAATGGAGTTGTGTAGTTTTCCTTGGTGTTTTCAAAGCAATATGAAAAGTTTAGATAGAAACTTGGCTAAAAGGCCAGAAGATGCTTATTCTTTCCTCCTTTGGTTGCTGAAAGCCTCACTAAAGGAAAGAATCAAGTGACTCTGACTCACACAGTCATCAGGACGTGTATATATGGCCACTAATATTTTTGGATGCAGAGGAAAATGCCCTCAGCTGAACAAGCTGCTGATATACAGCAGCTGGTCCTTTGTGCAGCCAAATTCTAATGCCACGTTACTCCCATCAGTCAGCTTTGGATTTGGGGCTTTCAAGAAAGACCTAAACAAAAATAGCATCTGAATTGCCAGCTTTGAAATGGTGTGGGTTTACAGAGGCTTCCGAGCTGGCAAATGGGGGTTTCTGTCATGTGGCAAATGTTAGTGGTCCAAGTGCACAGAATATATGTTATATAAATAATGCAGCAGTATAGTTTGGTGTATTCGCTCTGCTTTCTGCAGGGAAGCCTCAAGCATTATCTTGACCCAAATTGTACATGTAAATCCAGGAAATAACTCTTCTGCTGCTCTTAAAAGAGCCGTAAAGAAGGTCTTGGCTTTGAGAACACCAGCGTTCCTTTTTATTCGAGAAGAGAATAAAGCTTTGGAAAATAGACTGTGTGTACACTGGGATGCTGATTCATGTGGGATTGCTTAAAGAAGAGAAGGTGATCCTCTTCCCACACCTCTGCAGCAACCAAAGGACTGCAGGGTCAGCTTAAACCATCACTGCTTCAGCCATACCCTGCTACAAACAATGGCTTTAATGGATGGATGCTCTGAGAAAATCACCACCGCTGCTTCTGCTGCTGCTGTTGTTCAGTTTTATTTGTTTTCTTTTATTAGACAACTGCTTTCCATTATAAATAAATAAGGCATGAAGGTTCTCCATACTGTTACAGAGCTGGCAGCCACGGTCGTGCGTGCGGCTCCTGATGCTTCTCGAGTTTGGGGCCATGGGGCACCTGAAAATGCAGAGCGTGGAAGAGCAGAGTGGATGGTGGAGGGTGGATTGAGGAGGAGACCTCCGGAGCGGGCATGGTTTGGGCATTGCACTCCTGCCAACTTACCTCCGTGGTCCTCACTTTAACACAAGAATGTGTTTTGGGGGGTATTTTTGCATTCTTTCCATGGGGAGTGAAAGGAAAGTGGCTCCTCATAACATCAAGGCCCTAGACTGGAGGATAATTACATTTTAAGAGTCTTTCCCGCTCCAAAGCTGCGTGCTCATTTATTCATGGCAGGGTTGCAGAATTCCCAACCATTCACCCAAGGTTTTGGGATGTAAGCTGGTGAAAACAGAACCAAATCTTGCCTGGAGCTTCTCCAGGCAGGTACAGAATAGGTAGCTTACACTGAACTGCTTCATTTTTGTGGCTCTATGCTCAGGGTGTTGACTAAGCTGTAATGAAATGCTGCTTCTCTGCCTAAAACATGTGTCTGACCATACAAGGTTCGTGAACGATGGAAACTGGTGATTCCTGAGACTTGCAGTGGCCTTTTGGCTGTGTGTTTGCATGTCTGTGGAAGCAAAAGTGAGGAGATTTCAGTGCTGGGAAGTGAACATGAGAGGTGACAACCTTTGGAGACAGGATCTCAGCCAAGAAAGGTGATTTTCAGCAGAAACCCTGAAATGTGTCCTCTCGACTGGGGAGATGTTCAGAGCAAAAGTGGGGGGATAACGTGTGGTCAGTGCTACTGCCAGGACCAGAGCTCCTGGCGCTGGGAGATGCTTTATCCTTCTGCTTGCATGCGAGTCACTGGTGGTCAGTTCTGCAAGCCCATGCAAGCTGTGTTTAAGGAGTTTGCTACAACGGGGCAATGGCAGCCTCTTGAAGAGCACAGCACAGAGGGCTGCTACCCAGACCATGGGATGAAAGCGTGTCTGTGATACTGTAATAGCACTTCTCGTCTAGCTTATGGGAGAGCCCTGGTCATCAAGTTCCTACCAGGCACAGTGCTTCACCTGGGCTGAAATAGGGGGGGCAGATGTAAAGCGAGGAAATCCCATGTGCCTACAAAGTCTGGAGGGTATGGACCGAAACACTACGCGACGCTGATGAAGACAGAACAATCATCTGTTTCTCTTCAAGTTTTTCCAGTTGCAATGAGCTTGCATTGTAAAATAGCTGAAAAACCTGACTGGTAAGAGAAATGGCTTCAATAGCAAGAACATACTGCCCTTTGGGGAAGGGGAAGGCGTAGACGGAACTCTCTTGGGTACAAGCATAGGTTCTTAGCCATAAAACCAAATTGGGCCAGTGTGCTGCAGCAGCCCCTGGGGTTCTGATGGCTTTTGGTTTGACTTTGAAAGGCTCCAGCTGTGGCAGGATGCTGGAGGACATCCAGGCTTTTGCTTGCAGATAACTGGGCTGTAAGACAAGCTGGAAAGGGTGGAGGAGGTGATCCGTGTTCTTTGTGGTGTGGTTTGCTGTTGTGATGTCTGGCAGCGGCAGTAACTCATGCAGAGATCCATCGTACGGTTTCTGGAATCCTCTAACTACAATGTACAATTGTCCCAACGAGTTGTCCAGAGCTTCCATAAAGAGAATGGAGTCTCTGTGACGTTGTCTTGCTTGTAGACCTCTCAAACCTTCAAAGCAGAGGGGCCACGTGGCGTTTCCTGGGGCTTGAAGAGAAGACGTGGCTGTTGCGATTGCACATGGGAGTTGCAGAGAGGCAGGGCTCATTTGCTGCTCTTGTTTTTCACCTTTGTGGCGTTGATGTCTGCTTTTGTTTTCTGGATGCGGGAGAAGATCTCCTTAAAGAGAGCCTTGTACTCGGGCTGGCTCTGCTCCAGCCGCTTGTCCACAGCCTCCACGTGTTTGCTGATGGTCTTCTCCATGGTTTTCCGCTCTTCCAACTCATGTCCCTCTCCTCGGAAGTCTCTGAAGGAGCTGTCGCGGGAGATGGGGCGGGACGTTTGGACCCCTGTGTGGCGCACACTGTCCTTGTGCTGCCGGCATTTGCTCAGGAGCTCTTCATACTTCTCCAGCAAGGCATGGTACTGCTCATCCACCTCCCTCAGGATGGACATGCCCCTCTTGCGCACGTTGTTGGCGTGCAGCGTGTAGTTGCCCTCGTGCCTGCTCACGGCATCCTTGGTGACGATGGCGTTGAGGGCAGTGTCACTGCAGCTCTTCCGGACAGGGTGGTTTGGGGAAGGTGTCATGGATGGCCCATGACTTTTTCCTCCTTCCTCCTCGGAGAGGTCGATGTAGTCGGCTTCTGGGGCGTTATTCAGCGGCTCGAGGAGGGCCTCGGATAAGTTGTCTTCTCTGCTGAGCAAATACTTCTTGACTTGTTTCATCTGTTGTAGCTCCAGGAGCTCTGCTTCCAGTTCCTTGATGCGCAGTTTGCAGTTCTCCATCTCGCACACCCGCTGCTCCAGGTCCGAGTACTCCTGGATAACAGAGGTGTATTCTCGCTCAACCCTCTCCTTCCGCTGCTTCTCCTGGTTGACTTGGGACCTGAGGGAGTTCACCATGGCTTGGAGACGTTCGTTCTCCCTCTCCAGTGGCTTCTGGTTGAACTCTGTGGAAGAGCTGTGGATCTGGAATGCGTCCTCATACCTGAAAGGGAAGAAAGACCCTTGACAGTGTCTGACCAAGTGACAGTCTGTGAGGGACTCCTTGTGTCCTATTGTCATTAAGTGATTCCACTGATGCCCAGAGCAAACCTGAGCTCATGGAGTGAGATATGCCTCTTCCATGTGCCAGGAGACCAAAAGACGTGGCTGAGGCCCTTCTGCACACAGAGACCAGTCTCTGTCCCAGAGAACCTGCAGTCTCATTTGATAGCAGTGATCCAAGACAGGAGGGAAATGAAACCCTAAAAGGTAGAAGACTCATCTGGTTAACAGACAAGCCACCAATGTTGCCATGAAGCAACAATGAGCGTTCAAGTTCCACCAGTCTGAGCTGAAAGTAGGAGGCTTTCAGTGTTTCCTGCTGCAGTTCATCAGCTACTCACTGCATGGAGTTCACCAACTACTCGCTGCATCAGCCAACAACCCCAAACCCCAACTAGCCAAAACCCAGACGTGCAGGCTCTGCTGTCCTGTGTCTGGGAGGTGCTCCAGAGAGCGTGGGAGAGGATTCAAACAGCAAAGGAGGCAGGTAGAGGCTTTAGACATGGTTGAGTTGCCCCTTCTTTGTTGCCTGGGGAGTGGTAACAAGCACTTCCCCCTTCCCTCAGCTTCTCCTCCTCCTCAGTGAAGTGCCCGTGGCATCCTATGTGGTTAGAACAGATTGGAGAAGAGCAAGCACCGTGGCCTCCCCTGGGAGGCAGGACTGGTGGCGCGGGGTATTGAACAGATTCCCAAGTTATGGAAGGGCAGCCTGACCTTCAGAGCCAACTGCAGAGCTGCAACTGAACTGAGGTCCTGAGGCACTGGGGTGTAGTGGGACTTGGGAACTGGGGGGGGAAAGAACCACAGAGACATTAAGTGGATTTTGCTGGGGGTTAGATTATGGCCTCATAAACAGCCCCATTGCTGCTGCAGTAGGAGTTTCTTTTGTTCATATCCTCTGGCAGAGGATGCTGTCAGTAACAAAGTTTATCGATTGCTTATCTATTTAAAGAAGCCTCTATTGTGGACAGAGCTGAGCAAGAAATGCCCTCACGAGGTCAGTGAATGAACACAGTGCGTGGGTTTTAAGGAGGATCAAGTGTGCAATAGTGCTGAAGGTGTCTGTACAGCACTTGGCAGCACATGGTGTATCTTGGTGTGTGACTGGTGCTCCTGGGGGGATACCGAAGTCACACAGGACAAAATGCACCATCTCAACTGGTTTTAGTGAGCCAGAGGTGCTGGTTCTGTGCTGGGGGGGAGCTGCAAAGGGCAAATGGGCTGTGCTGGTGTGGGAAGGGAAGCTGTGTAGGCAGCTCGAGGTAAGGGTCCTCTTCACATGATGCATTACTGAATGGGCTGTATGAGGAGAGGCTGCTTTGAGCTACCTGGAGCTAAAGCAATGTGTCCTTGTCTGGTGTCTGTTCCCACACAGCTCCTTGCCAACGTGCCAGGAGAGTCCCAGCCCCTCCAGGCAATGCCTGTCCCCTGCAGCCTGGCTCAGTGCAGCTGCGTGAGGCATCCAGGTCCTCCTACCTAGCTATTGCCCTCTTTGAAAGAGCTTCTATCTCCCCATTCGAGGCATCACTGATGCTGCGATCATGAAGGCTCTGCTTTGCCACCCGCATAGACAGGCAGGGAGGAGAGAGGGAATTTCTTCCTTCACCTCCAGCACTGAGGTTCTGAGGCCTGGAGGGGTGCATGTGGGGTTTTGTGCACCCCCAGAGGATCTAACCCACTGCATCCCCTGTCCACAGGCAGAGGAGGTGGGGGAGAAGGTTGGAGGGGTTGCTATAGGCAGGGGTCCATACCTGGGGCTGGAGCACAGCTCCTTAAGGCAGGGGAAGGTGTGGATGGTTCGGCGCCGCTCCCTCTTCTCCCGTCGAATGCGGAGCTGCTCCAGGCTCCTCATCTCCTCCACCTGCTTCTGCAGCTCCTCCACTTGGTTCTGCAGCCCCTCGATTGTTTCTGTCAAGCTACAGAGAGAGGAGGGGGCACGAGTGAGGAATTGGGCACTGCAGGTCCTTGAAAGGTGTGTTTTCCCTATAGAGAAAGCCAGTCTAGGGGAGATGCTTCCATTTTCTAGCATGTGGGCTGGGAGCATGATAGTGCTTGGTGTTCATGGCAGTGGTTGGTCTTTCTCTGTGTGATCTCACTTGAATGGGGGTGTTTGCTGTAATCCCCCACCTTTTTCTACAGTGGCAAGGGATATTGAGACCCTCTGTCCTCAAATCAGTTGGCTAAAGTCACCTGTGGAACATAAGCACTATCCTGGAATATCTCTGCAGTAAAAGCAATTTACTCTCTTCCTCTTGTGTATCATGTAGAGATAAACACAGAGAGACCAAGCAGAGATTTAGTTGTGTTCTGGCTGTGAATGCAGTTTGTAAAACTCCCTCTCAGCACAGTCGTCTGCAAAAGATGCTGCATTGCAAGGACATGGCTTAGTCTATTGTTTCCAGGGATGACCTTGAGTATGGGCTTGTTTTAGGAAAGAAGTATTATTGATAAACTGGTGTTTCAGCATGGACTAGCCAGGGTTTCATTAGATGCTGGATCTGTGCCTAGTGTTGCTGCCGGGCTGTGTGCTGGGGACCTCCCTGATATCATTATGTGCCTCTTCTTCAAGGAAACACATCAGAGGAGAGGCTGCCATGGCTCCCTCCTGGCAGCTTCAGACACTCCTTTATCCAGCCCTTGTCCCAGGGGTGTCTGTGCTGTGGTTGACCTCTGCTAAACAGCATCAGTGCAACAAGCTTGTGTTGTAAATAGCTGCAAAACCTGACTGATAAGAGAATGGCTTCAATAGCAAGGACACGCTGCACTTTGGGGCAGGGAAAAGGGGAGATGAAGGTCTTTTGGGCACAAGCATTGCTGCAGAGGGAGGAGGGGAGGCTGTACCACTGTATCTTCTGTTGGGATGTCTTGCTTTCCAGCACGAGCTTCTGGTTAGCTAGCTCCAGGTCCCGTGCTGTCAGGTCCAGCTGCTCATAGACTTTTGCATGCTGTTCGTTCATCTGCCGCAACGTCTCCAGTTGCTTGGTCAGGTACTGCAGGAAAAAGCCAAAGAGAAACACTCCACATCCCAAATCCGGGTTGTTTCCCAGCCAGAAACCCCTACAGCCCTTGCTCCCTCTAATAGTGTGTTCTGTGGCTGATTTATCCTCTGCCTGGTTGAAATATTCATACCCCCTGCTCACTGTGAGCAGTTCTGTGTCTAAAACAAGATTGAACTTCCCCTGCCCTCTGTGAAGGGCACTAACCTCAATCTCTGTTCAGCTGCTCTTTTATTCCCAGTACCCACAGAAAGCTGATACCCCTGGGACCATGACCCTTCACTGCAGTTGACTGAACGTGGCCGGTTGGTTGCTGGATTGTCTGACAGATTGATTGCAGGAGCTGCAATTCCTTGGGAATTCAGGCGAAAGCTCTGAGCCTGTGAAATGTGAGGAGACCTGCAGCTCCGGTGTGTGTGCAGAGCCTTTGCTGTGAGCCTGCCACTGCAAGCTTTCCTCCTGCAAAGACTGGGCATCACTCTTCGCCAGGACCAGATCCCAAATCCTACAGTGAACATGCTCCTGAAGGGCTGCTGAAGAGATGGCTAAATCCATCCACCAGTGTCCTCAGGCATCAGCTGTCAGATCCCTGCAGCCACCCTGTGCTGCTCTTATCATAGAATCAGAGAATGGTTTGGGTTGGAAAGGACCTTAAGATCATCCAGTTCCAACCCCCTGCCATGGGCAGGGACACCTCACACTAGACCATGTCACCCAAGGCTATGTCCAACCTGGCCTGGAACACTGCCAGGGATGGAGCATTTATCTCTTCTCTGGGCACCCTGTGCCAGTGCCTCAGCACCCTCACAGGGAAGAACTTCTTCCTCATATCTAACCTGAACTTCCCCTGTTTAAGTTTGAACCCATCACCCCTTGTCCTATTGCTACAGTCCCTGATGAAGGTCCCTCTCCAGCATCCTTGTAGCCCCCTTCAGACACTGGAAGCTGCTCTGAGGTCTCCACGCAGCTTCTCTTCTCCAGGCTGAACAGCCCCAGCTCACAGCCCTGCCCTGTGTCCTTTTAAATCAGGGGGGTTCCAAGCTTTTTTAACTCACAGATCCCTAGAAGTTTTCCAGTGGATGAAAAACCTCTTGGCACAGCAGGTTTAAGCCTCTAAGATCACTTCTATGGGCTCTTAGAAATACTGCCCTGACCCCAAAGGATGCTTGAAACACTGGTTTAGATTGCAGCTCCTGCAGAAAGAGCTATTTTATGCCTCTAACAAAAGGGGCTGTGTTATGGGGGTGCCCAGGGGCCAGCTGGGAACAAACGTGATTATGAATAACTGGAATGAAGGGAAAGCTGCAGCAGAGCAAAGGGAAAGGAGTGTGGAGGCTGGTGGATGGGCAGGGAAAGGCCAGACGTGACCCAGATGCAACCTGGTGCCAAAATCTGGTGTGCACATCTGGGCAGGGGGTGGGGATGTGTGAATTGGGGAAATACCAGTTAGGGGAGGAAAGGGACCCTCTCCAGGGCTGGGATGAGCTCAACCAGACCTTAATCCATCCCACTTCAGGCACATAGAGAAGATACTTTTAACTCCCATGCCCTTTGGCACATCCTTTCTACTGGCATCTGAGCTGTTGGCATCAGTGGAAGAGCCCCTTCCCCACCACCACCCTTAGGTGACAGCAGTGGCTGAGCAGCTCCATCCCCACCCCTATCCCGACTGTGTCCCTACCTCGATTTCCTGCACTTGCTCCTCGTTGGTGGCATACATCTGCTGCAGGGAGTCCTCCAGCTCCTTGTTACGCTCCAGCAGCGTCTTCCCCAGCTCTGCGGCCAAATGCAAGTCTGGAAAGCAAGATGGGACAAAGCTGCTGCAGTTCCTGTGGCTCCTCAAATGCCACCACATCAGACACAGGAATGCTTTGCATGATATTGATTTTATAGGCAAGTTTTGACACGGATGCATGCTTATGGGACAGACAGGATCTGGCCTCTGTCATCCTGGGCTGCAGGAGCAAGGGGAGGCTGAGATCAGGACATCTTTCATGCTATGATTTGGTGCTTGGCTGGCTGCATAACCCTTCTGCACTGCACACTGCATAGCCAGGGTCAGGCCCATGGGGCTTGACTGTTGCAGGTGCTCAGCACCTCCATCCTCCATATCACCAAATCCTGTAGGGCTGAAACGGACTCAGCACTTATCAGAATGAGAGCCTTGGGGATGCTCTGTAAATGCTGCTATTATCTCTAATGAAGGGAGTGCCTTGCCTTTGCCCTCAGCCTCCATCCATCGCTGCTAATAGACTGACATGAGCAACACAACCAAGTGTGGCCCCAAGGGCTGGCAGCATCTCCCGCTGCTTGGGCAGTGCTGTGCTGGGGCTGGGGCTCTTTCCTTGGGGCAGCTCCAGGGTGAGGACAAACCACTTTATGTTGCTCCCTGCCACCTCTAAACACCCTTTGGAAGCTGCTGAAATAGTTGGACCTAGGAGAAGTGCAGGGGCAAATAGATGACAATGTAGTCAGCTTAAAACACTGGGTTTGCTGTCTCCTGGGTAAAGAAAAAGCCTCAAGACCTTGTGAGTCCTTTGGCCAAAGCGTGAGCACATCAGGTGATGCTGTTTGTGGGCCTGGGATGGCTCAGCTGGCTCTGATAACATCCCTTTGCTCTCACAGAAATTGCTTGTCTTTTTAAAGCCTAAACCGATGAGCATGTGGGTTTCTGGTTTTCCTGGTTCTTTTAGAGGTGAGTTTCTAGGTCTTACAGTGGCAGCCTGAAAATCTGACCTCCAAAAAGGTAAGGTAAAAGGTCCTGGTGTGTGTTTCTCTCTCTGGTATGGTTATTATGCAGTTTTAGATACTTAAGGAGTGGCAATCCTGCAGTGTGTGAGGGGACCTGGGTCTCCTGCCCTGGCATTTTCTCAGCCCATCAGTGCTCCTCTCTAGTTTGCAGCTAATTGCGTTTTGTAAAGGCTCTGCCATGGCTAAAAGCAGCTGTGATTTCTTCTGGGGGTTAATTTGGCCGTGTAGTTCTTTAGGAAAGAGGGATATTTGGTCACTAAGGCAAGAAAAAAGGGGATCAGGATGCTTAGAATGTATTCCGAGCATGGGAAATCACTGATCTCTCACACTTCAAATGGCACATCACAAACTGAGGCTCACACTGACCTCTTGGACACGAGTCCTTGCTGGGACGAGTGTTGTTAGTGCTCTCAGTGTTTGGGATGGGGCTTTCCTGATGGATAACACTGCACTGTTGGAAGTGCTGGTGTGTTACTAGTTTGGGTGATGCCCATGTTCCTTTCCATGCAGCTCCAGGGGTGCGGGAGGGCTGGCTCCCAGATGTGCTCCAGCCAGCAGCTGCTCAGTGTGCCCGGAATCTCCCCTCCACCATGGGCATGTGCTCTCCAGCTGTGGCCCGCATTGCAGGGTGTTATTCTAGGCTGTGACCTTCTTAATTATAATCCCCATCGTTGCACAGGGACCTGGTCTGAGGGTCGCAGCTATCAATGCAATCAAGACATTGGCACGTTTCCCCATGGACTTTTCCACCTATTTTCTTCTACCAAGCACTAAATTTCTCCTGTTTCCAAAGTGCCCTTGGGAGGTTGAGTGTTTGCTACACCAGCTGGGGACAGGGAACAGCCAGATGCCACCAGAGAGGGAGGACAATGTGTGCCTTTAAGCTGCTTGGGGCTGTATTTTAATGGCACCACCACCTTTGCCAGAACTGGTGTTGTTGCTGGAGACCAGCATGTTGCAAATCACATCCCTTGCAGCAAGCAGGGCCCCGGCACAGAGGGCTCTGTGCTGCGCTCCAGGTAATGACTCAAGTGTGTCCCCGTCCCTGCGGATTACACCAGTGCTCTCCCACCATATGGCATCCAATTTAATCAGCTGGGGTTGAGTTAAGTGGATTAGGCAGTGCAAGATCCTGCATTGTAATTTAAAGGGCTCTGTCAGCAATAATTTAGTGGGGGAAAATGGGCAGCGTTTGGGGACGGGTGGGAAAGAGGAGAGAACGGGGCTGAGCTCCGAGGAGGAGATTGATTCTTCGTTTCCAGTTTGAGCGTAAGGGCCTGGGAGACTCCAGGCTGGAAGGACATGAGGGAATTGGTTCTTTTAGTGTCTTTTAACTGCCTCAGCTGCTGTCACACACATACATTCACTCCCTCTGCCTGCCAGACAGCCCGAGCATCCCCAGTAATCCTGTCTCATCCACCCCCTTGTGCCTGAGTCCAACCCAACCTGTTGGTCTCCCCCAGGCTGTGGGACCGTGGGGATGCTGCATGGAAGTGCTTTAATGTCGTCTTTTAGACCAGCTCCCTCTTGATCTTTGCACTAATTGTGGCTCTGCAGGGGCTGGGGGAGCACACAGCTCCTCTCCTTGGAGACCACAGACACCTGAGGCTGAATGGGAAATTTCAGTAAGTTTGGGGGGAAAAGGAACAATTTAGGAGCTTGGGGATTTTCTATGGATAGCAATGTGCTTTCTCCATGGTTTGTTGTATTCCTCTGCTTCCCCACTGCCACATCAGCCAGCGCTGTACGACTTGCCCTAATTTAGCAGATATGCTGATGCCTCCCTTCCCCCTTCTCTTCGATGCAGAAGGAGAAATAAAGTGGTTGGGAGCGACTCTGCAGCGTGTGTGCTCCATGTGCCTGATCCCTCCGCAGCCTCTGTGCTGAATGTTGTTGAAATGGGCAACATCCAACTTAAAAGATGGGAGCATTGGTGCTGCCCAAATCCTGTTTGGGAGAGGGCTGCGGATGCAAACTGTCCTGGGCACCAAGTCCTTTGGCTGTCAGTAGCACAAGTGACACCAGCCAAGGAGACACCCCATGTCCCCACACAAAGAGCTGTGCCTATGGAATGGAGGGGAGGGACGGAGGCTGCATTTCCCTGCAAGCTTCCACAGGAAAGGCGCTGAGCAAGGAGGGAGGGGAAGAGAAGAGAGACCATATGGTGGGAAGGGAGCGGGAGTTGAATGCCAGCAGTGCTTGGTGGAGGGGAGCATGGCTGGGCAGCACGTGCAGGAGCAGCCGTCCTGGAGCTGCCGAGATCAGCAGCAGCTCAGCAATAATTCTGCTAGCTCTGTGCCACTGAGGAAACCTGGGAAACAAATCCTGATCCAAAAGCTGTACCAGGTTGTGTATGGCTGAAAGAGGCTGAGAAACACGCTGCAGGGTATTCCCCCGCGGCAGCATCCTGTGGCAATGCTGGCACAGGCAGATGTGCGCTGCATGGGGCTGCTGTGGAGCTAGGCACTTGCAATGAGGCTCAAAGAGGGTTTGGAGCCATTCCTGCCATCCCAGTGCTGGCCTGCATCTGCTGAGCAGAACAGACCATGCTTGGAAGGGTTTTTTACCCCTAGCATCTCCTGGTTGTGGCTTCAGGGGAGCACAAGCTTGATGCCAGGCAGAAGAGGTTTCGGCTGCTCTCTGCATGGTGGTGATCTGGTGGCTATTCAGATGGTCCCCAAAAATACAGCTTCTGGAGGAAGCCACCATCTGGAGCAGCCACTTTGGGCTTTCCCCCATTGCCTCTCTTGCAGCAAGGGATTCATTTGTTCAGGCTGTGAGAGAACATGCTGCTGCCCCAAAAACGGGTGAGAGGGATGGTAACCTTTACACCAACCCAGTCCCCATCCTCTGAGACAGGCAGGGGGTGATGGAAGTCCTTTGACTTGTGGTGCCAAAAAGCAGAGGTTTATGGTGCATGTACTTGCAGGTCCTTTTCAGGTAAGCATCTATGAAGGAATTACTTGTAGTCCCCTCTTAAGCACGGAAGGGCTGCTCCTGCATATGATGAATATGATGCATATGGTGCTACTGCAGATGATGAATTCACCTGGTTCAGAGCAGGGAGGAACTGCTCTGGTGTGGAGGTCTGGAAGAAGTTTAGGTTGTTTGTTAGCTGATGGATGGGGTAGGTTGAGAGTTAAGAACTGATGTTTAATGCTGTTGACGTTTAGTTTAATTGCATTTGCTGTCTGCTCCATTACACACGAATACTTAGAGTCAAGGGTAGGTGCAATTATTCCTTTCAAAATCTAAATAAATGATGCTGTGCTGGTTTATCCTAGGGTAGGGTGTGCTTGCCATTCATTTATTTTTCTTCTTAGTTGAAAGGGATTGTGCTGTCTGGGTATATTACAATGAAGATCAGCTTTTGTATATCACTTACTGCTGCTCCATGAGAGGTGAAGGAGGCATTCTGTGTACTTAGCCCTTTTAAGCCTTTGCAACAGAATGTGCTGGGGTGCAAGGAAGCCAGTGGCATCTGACAGCATCTTGCAAACAACCTGGAAATGCCTTTTCAATGTGCCCATTCCACAGATGATAGTGTTTCCCACGGCGAGGCAGAGCTTTCAGAGAGCCACCAGTGTTACTGCTGAGGTGTGGATTCTCCATCCCTTTTACACTGGATAACTCCAATGTTGCTGCCCAGTTCAGCTTTGCACTTGATGTTCTGTGTGTTTCTTAAGGGGACCTGCCTTTTTGGAGTACCGCAAAGGCAGGGTTTGCTTTGCAGAGCAGCCCAATGCAGCAAGGGGGAAAGATGCCCCTGGAAGGGCTGGTGAGAGCCGGCGAGGGGTGTGCGTGAGGTCTCTGGTAGCACAGCCACCTCCTCCCTCTCCTCCCTTCAACCTGTGGCTGTAGCTGGGCTGAGCTGACGTTGGTCACACGAGCGTTTCTGTTGGATAATGAGATTTGCTGGATTTCCTGCTTGCTGCTTTTCTTCCTTTCTTTCCCTTTTATTTCTCTTGTGTAATATGTTACGTACCCCTGAGCTGCGTTTGGCTTTGCAGTCGTCCCTGGTAGGGGAGAGATGTGGTTTGCAGGGGGCAAGGCAAGAACAGTGGAATGAGAGCAGCTCCCTCGGTGCTGCCTGTGGTCCCCTGAGCAAAAGTGGCACCACCAAGGAGTGAAAAGCCTGATAAGGGGCTCAGGGGTGCAGCAGCTGTACTGTGCTGCAGGGAGGCCCTCCAGTCTTGTCAGCCCCTGCAGCTCCCTCCCTTGCTTTCTGTATTTTTCAGTCCTGTTCAGTATTTCCATTCCATCAGCTCTTTTAATTCACAGATGGTCATCAGGCTTTTTATTTGATTAATACTTGCCTTTTCTTTCTGCCCTCTTATCTTTCTGTGCCCCAAAGCTTCACCTATACATTAACATTTGAGACCTAGGGTGGTTACCTCTGCTTCTAAACTGCATGTGTCTATACAAACACACACGCAGCAGTCCCATCCCTGTGCCCACAGCAATCAATGTGCATTTTGCCAAGTTGCTAGAGCATGAAAACACGGAGTGTGTTATCAGACCATGGTTTGGACCCCAGCTGCGTCTTTCCCTGCTGTTCTTTTATCTAAATAGCCTTGGTGCTTGCGTTTGCCTTGTTAGGCTGAAACAGTCATCTCAGAGGCTCTGATAGTGCACCTGGATTAGAAAGTGTCCTAAATGAATACATACAAGTGGAGTTGTTGAGGAGAAGCACTGAGGAAAGAGGAGAGGGAAAGGCAGCCAGTGCTTTCCTGCATGTATCCCTCCTCCGGGCAGCAAAGCTCCAACTAATTAATTATGTTGGGGTGCAGAGAACCATGAATAGAAGCTTTGACTCTTTGAAAGCTAAAGGCACAGACGTGGATTGCTGCCATGTGGCAATCTCCTCTCCCCTGTGTGTTCTGTGGGCAAGGAGGTTGTAACTGACTCAGGATGGACGAGGAGGATGAGCATCAGGGAGACTTTACGTGTTGGCTGCTGCTGCTGCACCACAGCACTGTGCATGTGCTGAGCCCCGAGCAAAGGTGACCTGTGAAGGACGGGTCCGTGCGCTCGTGTGGCAGGGAACAGTGCCCACAGCAATGGGCTGCCACAACCGGGTCAGCTCTCGTGCTCACACAACGTGTTCTCCTACTCCGAGCCTTTGCCAGCCAACTCATCGGCCCTTGCTGGACCACTGATCCCGAGTGGTTCGGTCCCTCAGGGAGCAACCGAGTTCCAGCACAACTGCCACTTGCACCAAGACCACCACCAGCACCACGGCTGCTGGTTACTCCTGTCTGCTGCTTCTCATGTGCCAGAGGCATGTAGGTACAGAGAATATCCTTCTTCCACAGCCATGTGTGACAGCTAATGCAGAAAACAGCCTGACCCTCTGCAGCAACACCAAAAACCTGCCCACCTCTTCTCTAGCAGCCCCTCTGCTTGGCTTTAAAGTGTATCATCTTGCATGCTGCTGCCCCACCACTGCTCCCTTCCCATCCACTGCTGGGGAATGCTCTGAAGCCCTCTTCCTCTGGGTGCTAAGCTCACACACAGCCCAGCACCTGGTACCCTGGCTGTGGGTACCGGCTGGAGATGCTGCCCATGTGGGAAGAGGTCCTGAGCTCAGGTGAGTGATGGATTTGTGGAGCTATGCAGGAAGAACGCAGTGCTGTTGCCTTCCAGCCTGCGTTTGCAAGGAAAGGAAATGATGAAATTCTTGATGGTGGTGTTTATGTCCATCACTAGTCCTGAGCAGGATGCAGGGCAATGCCTCTTTCAGGAGCCCAACATCAAAGCCAGAGGCCCTGAAGCAGCTCTGCTGCAAAGACTGATGCTCAGGGGGACATGCTGCACTTCCCTTGTTCTGCCTCATCCTGCAGAGCCCAGTGCTCAGCCACCACCTCCCAGGCCAATGTGCCTTCCCAGGACCCAACGCTTGCTTGCAGGCCAAGAAAACTTGGAGCACGGCGTGATAATGTCCTTGCTCCAGCTGCATAACTGGAAGAGGTCAGCATGGACCTGGATACTTCACACTCAGACTGAATCCTTCAGGGAGGAGACAAGTTAACTGAGCAGTGCCAGGGCAGCTGCACTGCACGTGGGATAACTTAGAGGGACTTCACAGAAGGCTGCAGAGGAACAAGCTGTTTAAATCATTAAATGAACTGTCTTCTTTTGGAGAGAAGGTTTGCAACTGTGTTTTAAATATACATGGAAAAAACTGGAACAAACTCTAACCTAAAATCAATTTAAACTGCCCAGCTATGAAAGACCAGCAGTTGTGTAACATCTGTCTCATTCCTCCGGGGTATTTTGTATTGGAGAGATTTTCCTGAATTCTTGACTCAGATATGTGTTTTTGAGCAGGTCAAATAGAAGCTTTGGAAGCCCTCGTGGTGTGTTTGGTGTGAGCACGTAGATCTGTTGGAGTCAGGTGAGGTGGGAATATACCACTGTGCTGCTTTGGGAAAGATCTTTTAGCAGAGGAGTGTGTGCAGGAGTGAGCTGTGTGTTAGCATAAGCACTGGCACAGCTTTCAGCAGGAGCAGGGTCGGACCCTGGTGCTGTCACAGCTCTACATGGCTCCTGGCTGCCCCACAGTCAGTGCATCTCCCCTGTCACCAGCCAGCGCTGGCTGGTACAGGAGGAAAGAAAGAGGGTTGGAAAACGCTGGGATGGGAGGAAAAGCCTCTGATTGCAGGGTGTTAGCGGCTGGTGCCTGGGCTCCCAGTCCCTCGGGCTCAGGGCTGCTGTGGAGGGAATGTCCTTCAGGATTTGGACCATAAATCCTTCGCGCATGGCCTTGCCAAGGAGAAATTCCACTGTTAGCTGATTGTTTCAGGATGGGAGACATGGAAAGCTCTGATTTATGATGTTTGGGGTTAGGGTTCTTTTTCCTTTGCCTCTCCTTTTCCCTTTCCAGCAGTCCCTGTAATTCTGCTCCCTCCCACAGCTGGAATTATGTGCCTGGGGTTCAGCAGATGGAGAAAGGAGCTTCTGTGAGAAACCAGGAGGGAGATCCTGGTAGTTGCTGGGTGAGGCTCTCTTATGCCCCTATTTCTTGCTGTCTTCACATAACAGGGGAATTTTTATTCTAGTAAAATGCATACATACATGTATATATTCTTATATTCCTTTGCTTTTCCTTCCCAGATTTGGAGGCTCTCATCCCCTCTTCAGGCTAACCTAGCTGTCATCTTATTTCCTTGTCTCCTGTGACTTTTCTATTCCCTCTTGTCATTCCCAAGCAGCTCGGCAATTAGTCACTGAAAACTTTCCACTTCCATAAGCTACCTGCTGTACTGCACTGCTAAATAAGTAAGTGGCTCAGCTACTGCAGGCAAAACTCTGTCCTTCTGGCTTGCCACTGGGAAGAAAGGACAGCGAATTAACTGCTGTGCTGCTGGAGGACAGGCGAGCTGCATGGCTTGTCCTCTGAGCGGGGATAACTGCATCATGAGGGACTGAATTTGGGGTACCAACTGCTCCCCAGCACAGTGAATCCTCTGGGGAAGCTGATGGTGAATTGCAGCTCTATGGAGCACCCTAGGTTAGGCTGGGTGATGCAAGTATGGGTGCTAGTGGGTGCTAGGACTGAGTCCCTGGCTTCACATCAATGTCACCGGAGCCTGGTGACCCTGTGTCTTTATATGGATGAGTTGGGAGTGGTGCAAGCTCAGCACCTTGTGTCATTTTCCTTCTTAGCATTCAAGCAATCAGATGCTTGGCAGGAGGAGGAGGAGGAATTAAAATAAGAACCTTAAATCTGGAGACCTTTAGAGGTTACAGCTATAAAGTCCTAAGCCTGCATTGCAGATGGTTTGGCCCAAAAGTTTCTATGGCTGAGGATGATCAGTCTTGCAGTGGCAGTGAGGTGATGTGCTGGTTCTTGTGATACCTCTGTTCCTCTGGCTAACTCAGAGCAGTGTAAGGCTGTTTTATTTACATGGGAGGGATTGCCCCAGCACTTAGGTGGTATTTAAGCTCCAGACACCATAAGGTTGGCCTTAAGAGCCCTTCTCTTGGGCTGCACCTTGCTCTTCTGCTTAGACTGGAATGCTGGCAGTGGGAAGATCAGGGAATGCAGTGGGGTGACTGCGAGAAGGGCTTCTCTTGGGAGCTTGCTGCAGGGGGAGATGAAGGCTGGAAGTGGCTGGATCTGGTCTCTGCTCTGTTTGGATCCAGATGTGATTGAGTTGGCACACAGCCCTTCTGCACACAAATGCTTCTGATGAACAGAAAAGGTGTCCCCACTTATCCCCAGCTCAGACTCTCTAATTTTAGCTCATTCATTCTCTCAGTGTATGGCTGCATACTCTGAGCACAGGGTATGATGCAACTGGAGCCACATCATCAGTTCCCAACGGCTGGAAAAGGCTCATCATCACTGTATTCTGGCTTTAACGCTGAGAGGCACAGATTCCCCAGCTCATGGAAGGTGAGGCTGTGGCTGAACCAAAGCAGCACTGATACCTGATCATGCTTAGAAAGCCTGGCAATAAGCAAAGCCAAGCAATCAGAGCTCCATTTTTACCCCTTTCTTCAAACCAGAAAGCCTTTCCAGAGGGAACGCCATGAGAATGAAACACCTCAGAGGATACCACTACTGTTTCCATATTACTTCTAAGTATCTTGGCTGGGATTTGAGTCTCTACTTCTATGTCCTCAGGCATCCTGGTACAATGCCTTCAACCACACAGGCTTACAGCACACTAGGAAACAGGTAAAGGAACCTGAAAGCCACCAGCTTCACTGAAGGAGCCTTGAGGCTGGGGACCAGGTCTGGCTGCCTCCAAGGCATGTGGTGGATGCAGTCAACCACTGTGGGTGCTTTAGCCAGGGGGAAAAGAGGGATTTGGGTTTATTTTCTTGGAAAAATCAGTTACTTCAACAAGAAGTTCTCTGGAGGATGAGGAGCAAAGTAACAGGTACTCAGAGTGGAGCTGGAGGTATGATTTCCTCTGTGGTGCTAAAATGGTTAATTGACACAGTCATCACGTTGCTCCCAGTTAAGCCATCTGTTGCTTAGCAAACAGTTTTGGATGTAAACGTAATAAATATTTGATGCTGTGAAATGATGATTAAAGGCCCAGGAACCAATTGGTTCCCAGCAGAACCTTCTCTGCTCTCCTCGCTCCAAGAGAAACAGCTCCAAGGCTGTTTCTTGTTTCGCCCACCCCTCACTCCTAAGGAATAGTCTCTAAGCCTCTGCTTTTGTCCTCTGCTTCCCTGGTACTGCTGCCAGGCGTGGGTTTCTGTGCGACCCTGGGCTGTTGGCATGCTGATCCTCTTAGTAATGCTGGTCCATGCCCATGCTGATGGGATGTCTTGCACTCTACTTCCACCCCCCCTTTCCAAACCAACAGCTCCACAGCTGTGCTGTCACCAGAGGCCTCTGGATACTGCTACTGCTATAATGCGAAGGCACAGTGTATGTGGACAAAGTCTAGCACTGCCCTTCGTGATGCTTTGTGCATCATGCAAATTAATTACGGTTGTAATTACCCCGTAGGACCTTTCCAGTTGGCTGGTTTTAGTTAAAGGCTTCCTCATCCCTCCTCCTGTGTTTGTGCAAGCCTGTGCAGCCCCCGTTCGTACAGGAGGCTGCAAATCCCACCGCTGGGCTTTGTTTTGGGTCTGTGTTTTCTTCCAGTCCTGGATGTGCTCAAAGGTGGAGTCTGTCCCCAGCATCAATCCATCATGTGGAGGCAGTTATTCTGCATTACGCTGCCGGGACAGAGCGAGGAACCTGGCCTGCAGTGGGAAGGTGGCTTCATTGTTGTGAGCCAGTTGTAAGGTGCAAGTGCTGACTCATGAACCTGTCACCAGGGACGGTGTTACACTCAAAATCAATCTGTCCCACGTTGTCCAACAATCCCTACATTCATCCATGATTCTGCTCTTCCTCAGCCTGCATCCCGCCCCTGGAGCAGTGCCCAGGCCCCTTGTGAGCCATGGGAAGACGTCACCCAGCAATGTGTATTTCTGAGCACTCAAAGGCTGCACTGTTTATTCAGCCGATAGCTCCATCTCCGTGCTCTGCTCTGGCTTCATCTGTTGTTCCATAGACCAGGACCCAGTATCCCGCTATGGATACTTCCTGTTTCCTGATAAACTGGGGGTTGAAAACCAGCTGCAGCGATCCCTGGGGAGCTGGTTTCATTCCTTGCTGGGCCTCTGCCCTGCAGCTGAAGTTGTGTAAACTTTCAGTCATGACATAATGTCCTGGAGCGATGGTGGGCAGAGGCACTGCAGCTGGACCGCGGGGCCCTGCTGACAGCCCAAAGCACATCTGTAACTGTACCTAGAATGCAACGCAGCGGGGAAGTACTGGATTCAGGGAGGAATCCTTCCCTATGGATTGACTGAGCAGTTTGGTTCACTCCTGGGCCGATTGCCACTAAGCAGGACTTCTTCCAGTTATTTACTTACTGCGTGTTGAGTCAAAATGTTAAGATAAGGAAAATGAAATTTAAAATAGATGCCCCAAATACCCAAAGCCACCAACTGCCCAGCCTCGGGATAAGCATTACATAGAATTAATGCAAATGTAGGTACAGCTGCTTCAAAACAAACTACAAGTGAATGTTATCTTCTCCCAAAGCTATTTTTGCTGTTTGAAACTTGGCCTTGGTTTTGTCTTTTCCTCCATCCCAATTTCTCCTGCTTTTTGGCTGATTGCAAAAACCTCCAGAAGTAATGAGGTGACTTAGAAGCGGAAGATCCCTTTGGATTTGGGCTTGGCCAGCAAAAGCTTTTGAGAGATGCTTTCAGCATAGCAACACATTATTTTTGATGTGTTAATTCCTAACTAGTGTGCGTGCTAACCCTACCTGCAACTGCTCTGACATGAAAGCAATGTCCTAACTACCCATCTTTGATTCTGCCTGCAGCAAGTTTTCTGGGGAACCAGCTTCCCCGTGGATGTAACACACCAGGTTTTTTTTACCACCCCAGTGCTCAGGACAGACCTGCTCTCCCTGCCTCTATCCATTGGATTTAAACTTTCCACAGCCAGGACAGTGATTTGGAGCAGCAGAGATGAGATTTCCACGGAGATGCCGCCGCAGGATGAGGCGCTGGCTTTGCCAAGCACATACGATGCTTGAGAGAAGGTATCCCACCCTCCCGAACCCGGGATTTGCTCCCTTTTCTGCCTCCGCATCCCCCCAGCCCGCCATCCCTGGCAGCTTGCGGGGTGTCCCCATCCTTACCCTGCTCCAGGTCCTGCTGGTCGTACCAGGGCTCCTCTTCCTCGCTCTGAAACTCCTCCATCCTGTCGGCGCTCAGCATTTAGCACCAGCGGCCCGGGGAGGCGCGCAGCATCCGCCAAAGGGGACCCCGCCGCCGCCGCCGCGGAGCGGAGCGGGGAGGGATGCGGGCAGGGATGCAGGGATGCGGGCGGGGATGCGGCCTCGGTGCCCGCGCCGGGAAGAGGGTGGCACGACGTGGCAGCCGGTGCCTTGCCGCTGCCCCGGCTCTGCCTGCCCGGGCCGGCGGCTTCCTCCTGCCTCCAGGGCCGGGGGAGGCTCCGGAGGGGATGAAGCGGGGACGTGGCGGCCAGGGCGGGGGGCACGGCTTGCCCGGGGCTGGGGGATGCACAAAGGAAGGAAGAGGGCCCGGCGCAGCCAGGCAGATCCTCTCTCCGCAGCTCGGTGGAGACCTCTAGCATGGAAATGCTGCAAAGAAACCCGGCGACAGGGAAGGGGGAGGCGAGGAGAGACCAGCCTCCTTCTCCTCCTCCTTCTTCTCCTCCTCCTCCTCCTTCTTCTCCTCCTCCTCCTCCTCCTCTCCGCCCAGCCCTGCCGCGGGCAGCGGGCCTGGGGCTGCAGGGAGCGGGGTTTGGGGCTGGCAGGATGGGGAGGAGGGAGCTGCCCTGCTGTTCCCTCCTGCAGTGATACCTCCGGCTGGGTCCCTGCATCCCGGGGAGGTCAGCCGGGAGCAGGGCTTGCTCCGGCGCTGGTTGGGATGTGGAGGGTGTCCTGGCCTTGCTATGGGCTTCTCTGTGGCTTTGGGCAGGTCTCAGGACCCATCAGTGGGGATGTTGGTGCTTTCTCTGCCTTGGTGGGTTCGTATGGGATGCTTTTCAAGTGGGGGTGTTTCTAATCTCCCTGGCTGGGGCTGTGAGAGGAGAACCCCCATACCAGCAGTCCCATAGCATCATCTTAGCGTTGTGTCTTCCCTAGCCCTTCCTCCTGCTCTGTGTTCTCTCTAGTTTGCACCCTGATGAGAAACAAATGCTTTGGATGTGGGTTTCTCCCTTCTTTTGATCAAGGACAAGCTCTTGTGTCTTTCCAAAGGGTGAAAGGAGCTTAAAATCAAGTGAAATGAGGATTTGTAGAGGTCTGAAGGGAAACATGACTGTTACACACAAGCAAGTTCAGAAAAGACTTGGAATTTTGGCACTTGCTTTTCAGCTTAAGGGAATGAGGGTTAGAGAAGGTGGCTTTTCTCTTCCTTGCTACCGTGGAGCTTGGTGCAAGGAGGTTTATTTGTCCTTGTCAGCCCTGGCACCCATCAGAGACTCCAAGGTCCAAATGAACTCATGTGTCAGTGGGTTTAGATGACTTTTTAAGTTTTATTTGCCTGCTGTGTGATGGAACTCCTGGGTTTTTACTGATTGCTTTACCTTGCTGTGCTGCCAACAGAAAAGGCAATAGAAGATGTTTACGCAAGAGCAGCAGACTGTGCATCCAGAAAAGATGGGATCTGTGTCACAAAATTCCACCCATTCCAGCAGTGACAGGCAGCTGGGAGCCCCTGGGTGATTAAAGCAGTGACTAGTACTCAGCTCATGTGTACAGCACAGGAGGAGGGAGATAAAGCAGGGAATAAAAGAGAAATAGTAGGTTATTCCTCTCCCTTTCTCCCCTCATAGACCTCTCTATACACATCAATATATCTGCAAAATTTAGGGAAGTCTTCTGCTTTAATGCTGTTGCAGACCAGGATTGAGGAGTTTGCTTTAACCTGGCATTTATAACCCAGCAAAGATAACCAAGCACTTTCTGTGCGTCTGGGAGGAAGCCACCTCTGACTGGCTCCTAGATCTTTTTCTAAGCAATTTTAACACAGAAATGAGAAAACCTCAATTTTCTCCTGCCTATCAGTGTTGAAGAAGCATTTGGACAATGTCCTTAATAACATGCTTCAGGTCAGCCCCAAAGTGGTCAGGCAGTTGGACTAGATGATGGTTCTTTGTAGGTCTCTTCCAACAGAGCTATTCTATTAATTGTGCAAAATAGTTGCCTGTGAGAAGTGTTCTGTTCCTAAATATAAATGATTATCATTTATCTATGTAGCGTTCCCATAGGAGTGAGTGCTTGGGTGTAAATCCCTTGTCTCTGGCAGCAAAAGCCAGGCAACATGATATTGGGAAAACATTTTCCTGTAGGTTTCACACGGACGGCTCAGATCTGACCCGTCACTCGATATGATCAAACACCGGTGATTCCTGTCCAGTTTATATGCCAGCAAATGAGAATTCCCACAGTCTGCCCCAGCTGGGCAGTCAGCAAATTGCTTCCTTTTGCAAAACCCTTTAGAATTACCTCATTTCCTCTGAAGAAAGCAGGTTTGCAGGGCTGAGCATGTGAAATGTAACTTAGCGACACCAAGAAGCCCAGCTTGCGGTTCAGTGCAGAAAACTGAGGATAGCTTCAAAGGAGACACTGAATCACCTCAAAGAGCTGCTTTGAGGTGTTCAATGAGGGCCAAATCCTGAATTCCCACTCCCCAGGGTTATAAAACAACCTCTCCTTGCAGGTGGGTAGAATTCCGTTAGGGTTAATGGGCCACTATATGCAACAAGCTTGTTAAAAGGTGTTTGCACATGGCACCTGTTACAAGCCTCCTGTTCTTGGCCTTTTTCAACCCAGGACTAGGGTTGCTAGAGCCGGCATTCCCTGGCATCCCACTGCTCCTCCTGACCATCCAGGCTCTCTGGAGCTGTCATAGGGCTTGTGCCTGAGAGCAGCCAAGCAAAGGGGCTTCAGGGGACAAAGGATGCAGGAAGAAAGGGGGAGAAGGGGCAAGATGGGGGGCAAAGGACGCTTATGAGGGAGAGAAAGCAAAAGGTAGGGAAGAAGAGAAGGGGGCTGTTAGGGAAGGTGAGGCGTGGAGAAGGTGGAGGGAGCCGAAGCCAAAAGGGAGAACGAGAAACGGCTGGAAGAGGTGGGGGAAATGAGGAATGCCGTGCTCTGCCATGGGCTCTCATGGAGTGACAATGAGGGAGCGTGTAGGGGGAGCATGGCCATGGGAAGCGAAGTGTGTTTGGAAAGGGGATGGCGGTAGGGAAGGGGGTGCCAGGAGGAGGATGAAGGGATGAAGTGGGTAAGGGGCGGTAAACGGCGATGGGAAAGGAGGGGAGGCTGAGGAGGAGGAGGAGCGGGGCGGGCTGGAAGCCTGGCGGAGGAGGAGCCGCGGCCGTGGGAGGAGGAAGCGATGCGGGAGGAGGGGAGGGAGGGCCTGGACCTGCGAGGCCGGCTTTGACAGCAGGGAGGCGGGCAGGGAGAGCCGCCGGCGCGGGGACGGGGGATGGCGGCAGCGGCTGCCCGAGGAGGGGAGGCGGCACCGGCGGCGTGAGGGGACAGCCCTGCCCGGCCCTGCCCTGCCCGCCGCGGCTGGCAGCCCAGCCCAGCCGGGCCGCACCATGGGCAGCGCCGACTCCAAGCTCAACTTCAGGAAGGCGGTGATCCAGCTCACCACCAAGACCCAGGTGAGGCCGCCATGTCGGGCGGTGGGTGAGGTGGGGGGGGGGGGGCGCCATGTCGGAGCCACCCGCCCAGCCGTGCGGCGCGGCCTCCCCGGGCTGCGAGGCGGCCGGGGCGGGCTGACAGCACCCGGGCACCCCTTGGTGCTGAGGGAAGGGGGCCGGGGCGGGCTCCTTGTGAGGCTGCTGGGGGTGGAGGTGACAACACGGCGGGGGGGGGCTGCAGCCATGGCTGGCCCTGGTCCGTCCCCCGGTGAGGCCTCGCCGTGAGGTTGCGGAGCCCGTGGGGGCTCCGGCCCCATCAGGGACCCCGGTAACGCCATGAGGCCGGGCTCCCCTGGGCACAGCCGTGGCAGGGCCGTGCCTGTATCACAGCGCTCTGACATCTTGTGCTTTGGTGGTAGCAGGCTGAGACGCTGCTGTCGTAAGCGATGTCCACGGCTCCTCATGCATTCAGCTGCAGGTTTACATCACCGCAAGCTTTGCCAATGCCTCCTTTTCTGTATCTGTTGTTTTCTCCCCCCTGAATAATTGGTGGCAAACCTTGTTTTGGGGTAATAGCTTATTCAAAGGGCTGTTGGCCATCCATGCTGTTGAGAGAGCCTTTTGCAGTAGAAGCAGCTTCCATCTGTGAAATAACACTTTATTTCTGCAGGCTGTAGAGGAGAAGGAATGGAGTGAAAGGCGGTCAGGGCTGTCTATAAGGAGGGTGGTTGCCCAGAGGTCTAACAGATGTTGCCATGCCCTGGGAGCTAGCTTGGTTCTTGTGTAAGTTGAGAGTCAGTGATGGCAGCATGCTGGTAGCAAATGAGTAGTGTCCTTCTGTCTAAGCAGAGGGATTTTGCTCTGTTGAGAAATCATATCTTGGATTCTTATGAGCTACACAGGAGAGTTGCTGTTATGATCCACCTTTGGTAGTAAGGGAATAACAACTGCTAAGAAAACTTAGGGATGATGGCAGAAGGATGCTTAACAATGAGGAATGAATTCAGCAGAAAAGGATATGGATGCAAAGGGACAACGGGAGAAAATCTGTGAAAACTCAAGAGATGAAGCCTAGAACTGGGAAATGAATCAGGCTGGAAAAGCCTTTGAGAAGCTGTGTTTATACTTTTTAAAGCAGTATCACTTCTATCTGCATCGCTCAGGAGGGGCTTTTCTGAACATCATCTTCAAACCTTTCAGTTGTAGATGTTCTGTAACATCCCTAGGCAAAAAGAGAAGTGAATGAATTAATGTTTTAAGGGATTCTTCCAAAGTCTTTTCTGGATGCCAAATAGTTCAGACTGCCTTCAGCTTTGGACCATCCTTCCTCCACTGGGAAATGTGTGTGTAAAGTGAAATTAAAGGGGAAATCAAGCCTGTGGGGATCTTCTCAGCCTGCTGTTCACAAAGAGAATCCTGTATGAGGCAATCCTTCCTATCGCCAGCCAAGAAGAGAGAGCTCCCCTCCCCTGCTTTATCGACGTGTGTAATGAAAGAAGTTTCACTGGGGCCCCACGTAAAGGAAGGAGGAAAAAGCTTCGTTCTTGGCTGGATTCGTTTCAGGTCTTTGTGGTGTAGGTGCAACTGAACTGCCATGTGGAAGAAGGGTGGGGTGTTGGCGCTCCCATATTTGCATACTGCAGAAGGGCACCGCTGTTTGCTTGTGCAGGATGTGTGACTGCGCTCTGCCGGAGCTCCGGAGCTCCCACCAGCAGCAGCCTCCTCCTGCCGAACCCTGGATTCAAACCCAGGCTGCGGTAGTGGACAGTGGCAAGTGCTTCAAAGCTCTTAGCTCAGAACACACCTTGCTTCCTCAGCAGCGTGTCTGCTTCTCTGCAGCCTTCTCCTCTGACCTTAGGTGGCTGGACAAATAGATTTGTGTCCAATCATCAGTAACATGAAACCCTGAGCTTAGTAATACTCACTATTACTGGAGTAATAAACACGATGTGGTGTTTCCCAAGGCTCTGATGGAAGGAAGTTGAGCAGAAAGCACTGTTCACTCACTGGTGAAGGTTCAGTTGTCTCTGAAGTTAAGCTTTTCCTAAAGATAAGTTCTTATAATTTCTTGTTAATTCAAAAATATGAGTGTTCCCCTATGAACATTAAAATAAATGTGTAAGGAACATAACCCTTGAATGCTTGTAGCATGTGTGGAACCAAGAACTTAGAAGTTGAACCAAGTCTGGACACAAATGAAATTGATTCCTTGGTTTTCTCCAAAGAGAAGCTCTGAAGGTGTAAGAGGATTGATAAAGAATGATTTCAGTGATTAAAAAATGGCAGTAGTACCAGGAGGAAGGAATTGGCTTATGCTACTGTTGTATATTTATAATCATACATGGAGAAAATGGGCTTTAGGATTTTCATATGTTATATATTACCTTACACTGCACACCTTTAAATGGATAGGGCCACCCTTTAATAATAAACCAGGTGTGCTTTATCGCAGGGAAGGTGTGAGCCCTCCCAAATTGCCCATGAAAATGCTGTCTCCTTAAGAGGTGAAGGGAATGTCAGGATGATGACTAGTCAGAGGTAGAGCAGGGAGCTGAAGTTGGGAGTCTGCTGGGAAACACGTTTTCATTTCGTGCCAGTTGGTGATTAAATGGTTTCTGCAAGCAGCCGACTGGAAGATAAGGAATTGTGATCTTGTGAAGCAGCTTGGTAGAATTTAGTGCTAGCTGTGCCTCTGCTTTTAAAGA
Organism: Strigops habroptila; assembly: GCF_004027225.2. Lineage (NCBI taxonomy): Eukaryota > Metazoa > Chordata > Aves > Psittaciformes > Psittacidae > Strigops > Strigops habroptila. Next base: position 6,037,235 of record NC_044290.2, read on the forward strand.
GACAGGAAGGATCAGACACGAGGGACAAACTCCAGTCCTTTCTTTCTCTCTGATGGGGAAAGGCTGTTAATTTGGGGCTGATAAAAGTACATCTTGTGCATGGAGGTTTCTCGCAGCCTATTTCTAACAGCGTTCAAGCTTGTCTCAGGTTGATCAAAAGCAAAGTTGTTGTCTTAAAAGCAAAGCTGTAACTAACAGTGCACACAGCTGACACTTGTCCTGGGCTTTCACTGCCAGACTCGCACTAATCCCCTTTTGCAGTTTCCTTTGCCACGCTGTCTGCTGTGGGGGCAGAGAACCAGCAGCACACTCATGTGGGGTCTGTCCTTGATTCTGCCCTGCTGACTGCAGAGATCCTCCAGAAAAGCTTGCTATTGCTCTGTGTGGAGCTGCTGGCCTTGGCAGCAGGGGGGAAATCTTGCTAGTTATTAATGTTCTGAATAAATCTGTCCTCTCCCTTTCCTTTTGCACAGTGGCTCACAAGCAGGGGGTACAAAGGTGTAAATTGCCTCAAACTAATCCCTTGGCCTTGCAGGGTTGCCTCGTCTCCTAGAGCTCCACCAAGTGCTGCACGAATGTCTCTCTGGTCACAGTTCTGCCTCATTTGGGTGGAAAGGAACATGCTGCTGTTACATTCCTGAGTTTGGGTACTACTGGCTAGAAACCCTGGTAAGGGATGAGGAACCCACTCTCCTCTTGACTCCCAGAAGAAGGAGAGTCCCTGCCCTGAACTCCTTGCTCCCTTGGCTCCATTGGTGGGATGCTCAGTTGGCGTGTGGGCAAGAAGCAAGAAGAGAATACAGTCAGACTAGTGGCTGCTTGTCCCCTTGATTCTCTGCTGATGGTTTGCAGCAACTTCAGAATTGGTTTAAGGACAGTCTTCTGGTAAGGACCTGGTGGAGGAATTGTTGGGAATGGGGATTTGATGTAAAGGTGGAAGTGCAGAAAGTGCTTGGCTGGGAGGAGGGTGCAAACACTCACCCTGCACGAGTTTGTGAGGGGTTGTATCTGAAAGAGAAAGCGAAGGTGGTGCTAGCACCAGGCTGAGGACAGTAATGAACAGGAGAGGCTGTGCCTCAGGACCTTTTCCTGTTTATAGAACGTGGTCAGCTCCACTCTGGGTTCCTGTTTCCTGTGAGGTATCCTGTTGGATGCCTGGGGATTGCCTGTTTGGAGCTATGATTCCCTGTTCAGTAACTGGCAAGATGCTTGTAAACAGAGTGTTTTCTGCTCCTACAGCATGTGTGTGGTGTGCTCTAAAGAACCTGAAACCCAACATTTAGAACTATTGGGAAATAAAGACTGGAAGTGTCCAGTAGGACTGGTTCCAGCTCTGTGTGGCCAGCATGCAGGGGGGAGGTCTTTACACCTTGCCCAGGTGAACTGAAGGGAAGTCTCCCTCTTGTTTGCTCTGAGATGTCACATCACCTCAGCTCAGCCCACTGTGGTCTCAGCAGCCCCTCTGTGCTACTGTCACCTCATCCCTTTGGTGTGGAGAGCTCGGTTCAGGCAGCAGCATCTCTCTCTGCAAGGTGATAACTGCAGCAGCCTCTGTGTTGGGGTGCGTGGTGGGTCAGGAACTTCCTTTGCTCTCCAGATGTGCCAGTTGTGTTTCCAGAGTAGAGCTGAGCTACTGATCCCTCAGTTCTTCCAGCAACAGTGAAGTTCTAATTCTCATTGTGCTGGTGCAGAGCTGGTTGTCTGCCCTGTGCAGGAGGAACATCAGGAACATCTTCATCCGTGCTGCAGCTCCCTCTCTGAAAGAGGACACATCCATGCTGATCTGGAGGATCCAAAGTGGCCCCAGCTCACAGCATTGCTGGTCAGGATTCAGCTCCTTGTGAGCTCTTCTGGTTAAAGCACTGTCCAGGTTAGCTGTGGGATTTGTTACTGCAGCATGTGCTGCTTGTAACTAAATCCTGACATTTCCAAATGAAGATATCCATAGCTGGTGAACAAACCTCTTCTAGGTCTCTGTATTTCCCTTTTCTGTGAGCTACATACGGGCTGTTGGGTGAGCTCAGCACGAGGAAATGGATATTTAGATCCCCAGAGATGCTGCGTGCGGAACACAATCAGCTTAAAAACATCCATTAATGTTCTATCAAGGGGATGAATATTACGTGGATGGAGTAGCTTCGTGATGCCAGACTGTTAATTAAACCAGGGGGGCTGTGGGGCTGTGAGTGACTCAGTACTGAATCCATGGCCTAGGATTGTACAGGGGATACCATCTGTTGGCGAGGAGCTGACTGCTGCAGCTATTAAACCCGAAAGAACCAGTGTTTTAGCATCATCTGCTTGCCAAGATGGCAGACATGACATTCACGTGGCTGCAGCACCCAATGTTGCAGCTAAGCTTCTCTACTTCCATGCCCTTTTAGTCAGAGACCCTGTTCTTCCATCTGCCTTCACTGGTGTGTTACCATCTGTAGAATAGCGGCTGTGTTCAAGCTCAGAGCAGGCCTGAGGCAAGCAGGAGGTAAAGGATCTGTGTCTGCTGGTGGGAAATGGTTTCTGCTTCCCCTCTAGATGACAGTGAAGCATTATTTATGCATGAGCTCCAATTAGCAGCAATTGCTGCTCCCTGTTGTCAGTGGGAGTGGCTGTGGCAGGCAGCCAGCGCGTACATGTGGCAATTATACACATGGTTGTGGTACCAGGCTTGAAAGAAGGGGTAGGATGTTTCGTGCGTTACATAGATTGGATTTCCAAATACTTGGCTCTTTTTGAGGAGTCTGATTAGAGTTGAGGTTTGCAAAACAGCTTTGCTTCCACTTCAGGCCCAGGTTACAAAGAGTGCAGCTCCTCCGAGCACGCAGGAAGCTGGAAGTCAGCGCTGAGCACTTGGTGTTTCCTATGGATCCCCTCTGAGGAGCTGTGATCTTGAACCTTGGGAAGATGTTTGGTGGGAGCTTGCTTTGGTGGCCAGGTGATGCAATGAAGAGGGTTTCAGCACTAGAGCAGTTTAAGAAGATCATAGAATCAGACTGGTTTGGGTTGGAAGGGACCTTAAAGCTCCTCCAGCTCCAACCCCTGCCACGGGCAGGGACACCTTCCACTAGAGCAGGTTGCTCCAAGCCCCTGTGTCCAACCTGGCCTTGAACACTGCCAGGGATGGGGCAGCCACAGCTTCTCTGGGCACCCTGTGCCAGCGCCTCAGCACCCTCAGAGTGCAGAATTTTTTCCTAATGCCTAAACATGTGTATGGCTTTACTCTGGTTGTGTTTTTAAAGTCTGGAGAGTCGCTTGGGTGGATCTGCTGCATGGCTGGAAGGACCAGGACACGAGATAAGCAGCCTCTGCACCACTGGAGCGTTAAGGCAGAGAGCTGCAGGGCAATAACCTGCTATACCAGTTTGGGGGCAGTCCCTCTCACGTTTTGGCCTTTGGGTGATAGTGACACACAGTGCTCTAAGACTGTGGCTGTTAATTCAGGAGGTGATAGCAGAGGGGAGATGGAGCACTTCTCAGTGCCAGAGCTGTGAGTGAGCTGTTCTCCCTGGAGCTGTGTCTTAGCTGCATTCAGACAGCAGAGAGCTGGGCGGGTTTTCTGCAGCAGAGCTGGGAGTGAGCAGGAATTGTTGAAGTTAAACACATGTTCATTTTCTCATCCCTTTCCCATCTGACAGGAGAGACCCACCCACAGGGCTGGTTACTGCAGTTGGAGAGAGCTGCTGTTTGCTTTGGAGCTGGTGCCCTTGCAGGCAGGAGGCTCCCCCTCACCTCAAGCCAAGGGGATGGCTCTTCTGATCTGCCACCACCCCTCAGCATGGCTGGGGAAACTCCTCTGGAAAAGCTTCCATTTTCCTCCTCTGATGTGCATCCATCTCTTCTATACTGCTGGGCATAAATAGGCAGGTATTTATCCCACCCCTGGGCTGGATGAGTGCTCCCAGCCTTGTTTGGGTGATGCCTCTTGGCAAGGATTAACATTTAGATGGGGAGAGCTGTGCTCTGTTTTAAACTGGCTGAAAAGTGAAGTCTTTCCTGGTTATTCAGAGCTTTGGATGCCTTAGATGTTGTGTAATGGAGATGCCTCCTTGTTCAGCAAACAGTGCTGGTGCTTTCACCATCTGGGGAGTGGCATCAAAGTGCTTGCGCAGGGTTGGAGGCACAGCTGGCCCTGTGTGTGCGAGCCTCTGCTTCACTTTGGAATGCTCTTTGGCTCTATAAGAGCAAAGCAAGGTGCAGTCCTCTTTGTTCAGCCACATAGAACCTGACACCCAGGTTGTCATTGGTGGTGTTTTGCTTTCCAAGTAGGTGCCATGCTATGAGGAAGAAGCTGGGGGAAATCACATGGGCACTCTGCAGCCAGATGTGCAGAGCTGTCTTTCCAGCTGTGGCCTGGCAAACAGACCAGCATCCCTGGTAATGGGGTCTCAGGGCGGGCTCGCGGAGAATACTCATCCTCCCACTGTAGCAAGGGGACTACAGTGCTGGTGAAGGAGAAGGTTGTACCTGAAGAGCCAGAAGAGGTAATGGGAAGAGGTGTGTTCCCAGACATGGAGGGTGGGATGAAGCTTCTCAGACCATGAGTCTGAAATGGATTGTTTTTTTGGTCTATCAGCCTCTTCCTTCCATCTTCCCCTTTGAATTGCACACTTAGTGCTTTTTAAGAACCAAGCTTGCAGCAATCAGCTGCACAGCCCAGTTCCTTATAAATATTTGATTCAGAAAGACCAATTGGGTTGGATCTGTAAGTGCTTTGAGGTGAGTTCTGTGAGATGTCTGTTCGTGCCTTCGTGTGAGATGTCTCTGATTGCTTCCTCGAGACTTTGGTTGCAACAGAAGTAATTCCAGTGCACACTCAGGGTATCCTTGGCTTGCTCTGAAGGTGACAGAGCTGTGAGAGCATTGGTAAAGATCTTGGAATACATCACCTGGGTGTTTGGACTTAATAGAATGGTGGTTCTGTAACCATGTTTGTCTTTCCACAGCCTGTGGAGGCAACAGATGATGCCTTTTGGGACCAGTTCTGGGCAGACACAGCTACTTCAGTGCAGGATGTCTTTGCCCTTGTACCAGCTGCAGAGATCCGAGCAGTGAGAGAAGAATCACCTTCAAACTTGGCAACTTTGTGTTATAAGGTAAGGTTGGTGCTGCCTTACTTCAAGCTGGTAGATCCCAGAGGGATGTGGAGGTTGTCACTGTATGAGTGTCTGGATGAAATTCAAGGGAGATCCTAAGACTTTTCTTCCTTCTGCTGTGACATCAGGGCATCCCTGCTGCTGCTTCTGGTGTTGCCATGGCTTTGTGTGGAGCACAAGGCACATGGACTCACGTTTCCTACCCTCCGGGTTTGGCAAATTGTCAAGCTGGTGAGCAACAGCCTGAGGTTTACTCTGCCTGGGAAAGTGCAGGTGTTAATTGTGCTCCTGATTTGAGCCATGCAAAGAGTAGCCTTGAATCTGTAGTACTGGGAACGTTTGGAATGGCGTTTTCCCAGTTTCAAATGGTTGTTGCCATCCTGTTTTTCTTTTCTGCTCTACAAAACGTGGTTAAAACCTACTGAATCATACTGAAGGTGCCTGTGACTGGGAATCGTGCCTCACACAGGTGCCTGTGGTGGATACTTGAGAAAGAGTACAAAAATGAGGGAAAAGGGAATAGTTCTTCCCTAGTGCTGTTTTCTGGCTTCTGGCATCGGCAGCTTGAGGATGGAGAAGGGCTGAGGAGACCTCTACTGACCACACAACCCCTTTGACTCTGTGTCCTCTATACCCCTAAACCAAGACTAAAACATGAGCTGTTCTCCCTACAGGAACCAGATGTGTTGGGAGACCTGATGGCTGCAGAGCAGCTTATCCAGGAGCCTTAGATCTTGGGCTATCAGGGTCAGAGGAGCCTACAGACTCCTGCAGTGCTTTTGCCAGGCTGAGGGCCCTGACATGCTCCATGTGCAGTGTGCCACTGGACTTAGCAATGCTGCGTGTGTTCATGGAGAGCACAAGAGCATGGCTGAAATGTCATTTGCAGTCCTGGCTACAGGCTTAGGCTGTACAGAGTCATGAATGTGCCTGAAAGAATAGTTAAGCTCAGTCACGGGGCGGTGTGTGACCAGACTGAGACTCCACAACCAGCATTTAAACACCCATTAAAGCAGTGGTGCAGGCTGTGACCCAAGCAGCCTGCTAGGAAAACATGCAGGGACACATGACCTCATGAATTAAAAGCAGCAAGGGGGATCCTTGGTAAATGCTTTGGCTTTCATTCCCCCCTCTGTTTCCCTATGGGATCAGGGAGTAGTAAGAGCAAGTGGGTGCAGCTGCTGGGAGAAGGAGCTGCCTTTTTCTGCCTGTGGGTAAAACCTCCTGCTGCTGCCCCTGGGGACTGTGGTTGCTGCCTGGCAAAGACCCACATCCTATTCTGGAAAACCCTGTGGCTGTCTCCGTTGGCAGGTTCAGCAGTGACTGGTTGGACTGCAGAGACTCAGCACCGAAGCTCTTTCCAGAGCACCAGTCCTATTGACAAGAAACCTGGCCTGGCACCCTCCTCTGCAGCAGGGCCTTGACAGACTCTGCTGGAGGCTCGATCTGTACACTTAATAGTCCCAGGCAGCAGCTTTGCTCCCACCTCCTGAGTGAGGAGAGGTTCCTGCTGTAATCACAACAGCACACACAGAGCTGTCAGACCTGTTCCTGTGCCATCTCCCGCTGCCAGCACCTCACGCCGTGCAGCACAGCGCTGTGCCTTGCTTCTGCCTGCCTCTTGGGTGCTTGCTGCAGCTGATGAATCTGAGCTGCTCTTGTCAGTGTGTGGTGTCACGGAGCAGGGCTGGAAGGAGCCTTTTGGGGCTGTCTCTCACATGGCATGACACATGTGCTGCACAGATTAACCCTGCTATGTGAGGTCTCTTTTAGTGGGACAGGAGCAATTCAAGAGGGTCTGTTTAGAGCCTTACCCCTATTTCTGCAGCGTTTCAAACAGCAGCAGCATCTGTACCATTGAACCCTGAGAAAATGGGCTCCAAGAGCTGGTTATGACTCTGAGGGTGTCGCCAGCACGACAGACCTGCCCAACTCTTGCTAACTTGTGTCCAGGCTGATACCTGTCTTTGGTTTTGTTTCCTTCAGGCTGTGGAGAAGCTGGTGCAGGGAGCAGAGAGCGGCTGCCACACCGAGAAGGAGAGGCAGATCATCCTGAACTGCTGCCGGCTCCTCACCCGCATCCTGCCTTACATCTTCGAGGACCCAGACTGGAGAGGTTTCTTCTGGTCAACTGTCCCTGGGGCTGGCCGAGGAGGGGTCTGTCTCTTAGCTCTTATTCTTCTTTGTACACTTGGGGGCAACTTTATTCCAGTTATTTCTATTTGGTCAAAAATCAGGTGGCACCTTCTGAGTTCTTTTCCTTCCTTTCATTCTTGCTGTTCTTTCTCTCCCCCTCAGCTGCTTTGTTTTGCAGAGGTTTCTGCATCATCTGAGTATTTCACTTGGCTGTGTAACTGTAGGAGAGCAGTGGTATGTGAGGGAAAGCTTCTCCAGTGTAAGGGAAGGTGTGAACTGAAATGAACACGAGAGCAGTACTAAAGGCTGTATGACTTTCTTAAACTGAAATGACCTTGTTCCATTAACTAAGGTTGATTTAAGATTCATGTCAAATTGAAACAGGCTGTAGTTTCCACTGACTTTACAATGTCGCATTTAAAGCAACAAGTGCCAGAGAAGCTCTCAGCATCACAACTCAATACTCTGTTATGAGCTGAGTGAAACAGTTTTAACCAGGAATGTAGCCCCATAGGTGAATCCCACAACTGAACAAGAATGGTTAAAGAATTAGGTGCTGTTCCTGGCTCTGTCAGTGATGTGAATAACCTCAGGGGAGGCTCTGAACCTCCCTATGTCTCTGGAGAGCAGGCACAATAATGCTCGTCTGTGTCTCTGGAAGGAACAGGATGAAAGTGCTTTAGGATCTCCTGTAAGTAGCAGAAACAGTGTTGAAAACACAGCTGAGTTAGGCCAGGAATACATGTGCCTGTTTGCTCCTTCAGGAGCTGCCTCTCTGTGCATAGAGAGCTCTCTCCTATGAGGTCCTGAAGCTGCAGGTCAGTGTGGCTGCACTGAAGAGTGTGGTTTCCCTGATGGCTCAGTGCCCTGCAGTGTCTTTGGGGACTGTTACAAAGGGTTGGCAGTGGTTGGTACAGAACAAACCTTGCACCTTGAGCTGTCTCTGCCTGTCACCTCTAATCTGTTCTGCCTGAGGCCACTTCAAGGGGAAGTTCTGGGTGGTGGAATGGGAAGTCTTTGCTAGCCCTGCTCTGTTGTGTGGTCTGATTGGGAGGGTGGTGGTTGTCCATCCTTTCATCCCTGCAGGGGCCAAGGAGTGCTGGAGAGGCTTAACAATGGAGGAGCTTGTTCTGGGAAGGCACATGCGGGGTGCCTGGAGCTCTCATCCAGCCAGGCTGCTGTTACTACTGTTTCTGCACCTTGTTCAGCAGCTAGAAGAGAGAGTCAGCTTTATAGTGATCCAGCCCAGTGCATGTGTGAACCCTCCTGCTGCGTTGTACCTTCTGAATGTCGAGGAGCTGTTGTGGTGCAGTGTGCTCCATCCTTTAACCATGTGCAGGAGCAGCTCTAAGGCTGGCTCAGCTGCCTGGCAGGGATAACAGAGATGTTAAGGGAAGCTGGGGCTGTGTCTAATCTAGAGGTAACAGCTTTGTGGTCTGAAGGCTGATTTCTCTTTGGGAACCAAAGGGGAAGATGATGGCTACATTAGTAAATGTCTCTGCAATTACCCTTCACCTGCTCCATGGTGCAGTGATGGATGGCAGAGCTCCTGGGGCATGGGTGCCTCCCTCCTGTGAGGGAGTCTGGGCTGTGTGCTGGTCTATTGGGTTGGTGTGCATCACTATTTTGGATGTGGTGGTACCCAGAGCCTGCAGGGACTTTCATTCCAGCAGCCAAGGTGATCTTAGCAAAGATCATTCTTGGAAAAGAAATCCTCTTGGACCCTAATGCTTGTCACTTCATCTCTGCCTGAGAGCCCAAGGAAAAGCATCTTTGCTGTGCTGCCTCCAGCCATGCTCTCTGGGTTTCTCCTGACATCCAGGATCTGTTTGGCAATAGTCTTCCTGCTGCTGCTGAGGCAGCCCCCCAGGTTGTTATCTCCCTTAGCTGCCTGCTGTGATTGAAGAGCTGTGTGTTGTGTGCAGACTGGCAGGGGCCTGGCGCAGATAGATAAGCTCCTGCCATTCCTGCTCCCCGCCTTTCCCTGCTGCACCAGGGCGTGGTGGGGAAGTTCTCCCATCCAGGATGCTCTTTGACAGGCAGGATCTGGGATGGTTTCCCGTGGCAACGGCTGCAGAGGAGTAGCCATGCATGAGTCCAGTGATTGCTTTGAATGGTGACAAGGGCAAAATCCTCTCTGCTGTCATGCCTGCTGTGCCATGGCAGGCTGAGGCAGCCCCTTGCATGATGCATGCAGCCTCTGTCACCTCTGTTCTGTCACCTCCAGGTCTGGGCTTCAAGAGGTTTTACACCTTATTGCTGCTGCTGGCTTCTTCCTGTCACTGTCTTTGTGCACCATCCAAGTCACCCTCCTTCACGACTGTAAAACCTTCTTCCCTGCCAGTGGTTCCCTTTCCTTTTGTCTCCAGTAAGTCAAGCATCTCCACTTGGCAAGGTCTAGTGCTGCTCTGCTGTTTCCCCAACATCTCTAAGTCTGTTTGCTCAGTTTGGTGTCATTTCAAGCGCTTATTCCTGTTTAGTCACCACCTTCCAGGGGTGAATTTCTTTCCTGTGCAGGCTGGCTTTTGTCTGTCCCTCTTGTTCCTTTGTAACTTCTTGCCTCCCTGTGTGTTCCTGGGGAGTGTATCTTCTCTTGCTGTGTTCCTGGGTGCTCTTTGCTAACCTGGGCTGACAACACCCTTCCATGTTTCTCACTGTAGGGAGATGAAGATGATGAAAATGCCCGGCCTCTGGCTGAGTCGCTGCTCCTTGCTGTCACAGACCTGCTCTTCTGCCCTGATTTCACTGTGCAGAGCCACCGGAGGAGCACAGTGGTGAGTTGGAACATGGGGTTATAGACCTAGATCAGCTGCAAGGTGAGGGGTACCCTGGAACACCCCAGCAGCTCCCTGCAACCCTGCAGGCAGGAAAACACAGAGTCACTGAGCTTGAGCCCACAGTGACTGGTGTTGATCAGCATTTTGGGTTCACTGTGTGGGGTTTGTACCTTCTAAACCAGATGTTCTGAGACAGCTGGATGAGTCTCAAATGGAGTGGCTGGCATCTACCCCTGCACTGTGGCTCGCCCCACAGGAACAGGGGGTTGTGCTGGCAAACAACCACTCTTGTGCTGTTGCCAGAGACCTTTAGCACTGTTCCTTTCACTGGCAATTTAGCCCAGATAGGGCAGGAAGCAGCTGTTTGCTTGATCACACGTGCTGTGATCTGAATGAGTAGATGGTCTCTGTTGTGTCTTTCCACCTCCTCTTCCTCTTTGCATCATTGCAGCAAAGCCAAATGTGTTCTGGTCCTTATGGTGACTGTCTTTGGAGGAGTTCCCTGAAGGAGGGAGCTCTTACCACATGTGCTAAGGATAGATTCTGATGCATCTCCTGCCCTCGCTTCCCCTCTTCCAATGATTCTGTGGTGTTTCTTGGAGGTCCAGTCTATAAACAGAAGTGAGCAGCCCTCCTTTTTGCTATGGCTATGAAGGAAATAAAAAATGAGCATTCCAAACCACTGTGTATTTGATGGCTGCAAGATCCCCTGGCAAACCTGAGTACTAGACTGCTTGCTTGAGGTTTCTGGGTAGTAGAAATAGAGTTGAAATCTGTAACCTGGGGATGAAAGGGCAAATTTTCCCTGGGAGAAGTCCTCACTGCACGTGTGATTTCACCCTTGGCAGCAGCCAGCCTGGTTTTCCAGGACTCTGGGCAACTTGAATTAGACAATGAGATCAGGAATGCTTTATGTTCCTTGCTGTTAGCTGCCTGCCTGCTGCCTGCAGCCTCTGTAGTCTTTGCTTAGCTGCTTCCCTCTCTGGAGCTGGTCTGACTGCAGGTTAAGAGCAGAGAGATGGGTACAGCCACGTCATATTCATGGCAGCCCCAGAGACACAGTTCATGGTGGGTAGTTGCTAAAGCAGAATTGAGAGGAAGAGGAAGAACTGGGATGGAATAGGCAAAGGAGAGCTGGGACTGACGCCTGCTCTTCTGCTGTTTGTCGTCCTACTGGAGTCAGCCCTGTAACTATGGCTGGAAACTGGGGCTCCTGTCATGCACAGTGCTGCATCTCTGTGTTTTACCCCTTACTTGCAAAGGCTGAGCTCTTTGAAGACATCAGCACCTGCTTTTTGGGGCCTTGGATCTGCTGTAATGCTGGCTGGTAACATGCTGTCTCCTCCTAGTGTTCCTGCTTAGTCACACGCTGTAGAAGCAGGTTTGTGGATGTGATTCCATTTCTTTCCATGAAGCCAGTGCCTGTCAGGAGATGCACAAGATTTGGTTGTGGAGGGAGGGCTTGGGCACAGCAAGAGTTGTTCTGAGGAGTTTGGTGAGGAACTTGACAGCAGGTTTGCTCTGGCCTGTCTGTAGGAAGTGAGTAGCAAGGCAGGAGAAGCCAGGACTGTGAAAGCAGCTGCAGTTGCTTCCCTGTCAGCAGTAGCTGCTGTCAACACGCTGGGTTTGTGGGAGTCATGGTTGGGGTGGGAAGTGCATCTTGGTTGCCCTCAAGACCTGAGATCAGTGCCTTTGTGGAAGGAGGGAGGTGATGCAGTGGGAACCCAGAGCAATTAGAAGCAGTCCTGTGATCTGCTTTGCCAAGTGCAGGGAGGAAAGAAGGCAGGAGGCAAAACTTGCTTGATTAAACCCCAGAAAAGAGACAGCCAAAGTGTGCCAAGGGCACTTGATGCAAACAGTCACCTGGGCCCTTGCTCCTCGTGGTTCCTGGAGGGTTGGCTGGTGGTTTTCAATGGCAGCAGAGCTGCTTCAACCATGGCAGAGAAGGGCAAACCACTGTGGTTCATCCCCTCAGGTTGCAAAGCAAGAGTTTGGGAGTCATGCCAGCGGCTGCCAAGGGACTGGGAGGGTTCTCACTGGGAGAAATAACTTATTTGCAGTCACCTTGCTTTCCCCTCTGAAAGCAAGTCACAGCCATACCTGCTTTTGTTATACATGAGGGTTAATTTGCTGCTTCTGTCTTTGGGGTGCAGCCACTGTGAGTCACCCTTATGTGGGTAAATTCAACATGATGTGCCCTGAGGTAGGGTTGAGGTGTCAAGCAGCACCCTGTGTGGTGCTCTTGATCTGCAAAGGAGAAGCCCTGACCTGGGCTGTATTTCGTGAGATGAGGAGGAGAGGAGAAGGTGATGCATCCTGTAATGAGAGCAGAACATACTTTGGATCCTTTGGCATTGGGTGACCCTTCCCAGAGGAGGTGGCCAGCACTGCACCTTAGCATGCTAGAGGAAGGACCTCATTTTGCATGGTGCTCAGTGCATGTTGAATGTGAGGCCCTCTGTCAGGGGCGCTCCTTGGTGGTGCTGGTATGTACAGTCAGTGTCTGGATGCTTCTCTGCTGGTTCCTTTGGTACTGCTGGAGAGAGGGACTGAGCTGCTTTGGGTACCACTAGTGCTGTCAGCTCTGGCTCTTGCCTTCTCTAGTCCAACCTCTTGTTTCTCCCACAGGACACAGCAGAAGATATCCACTCCATCGACAGCTGTGAGTACATCTGGGAGGCAGGAGTGGGCTTTGCTCATTCTCCACAGCCTAACTACATCCATGACTTGAATAGGTAAGAGGCTCTGCAGAGGCAGAAGGGAAAGAAACTGGGTTTGGGAGAGGAGAATGTGGTGGAAACAGACTCTCCTGGTCTCCTGGGGTGTTTGTGATTCCCCAGGGGCTTTCTGCTTGCTCTGAAAGGAGCTAACAGGATTGGCAACACAGGCAAAAAAGCCCAGCTGACCTTTTGAATAGCTTTGTGTAGTATGATATGGGAGTCAGAATGTCTGCAGCAGGAACTAGCAAAACACTGCTGCTTTGAAAATGCCCAGCAGCTCTCTACTGCATTTCCTTTTCATAAGGCAATAATTCTGCTGAGCTATGCACCAGTGACAGCATATTGCTTATGAAATGGAATAGGCTTAGCTCTCTGTGGTGAGGACTTTCTAGATGGATCTGAGCTTTCCTTATGTTCTGCTGTTGGTGCTTCCTGCACCCAGTTGCTACTCCTGAATGGCTCCAGGCCTTGGCTTTTCTTCCCTTCTTTCAGGACAGAGCTGCTGAAGCTGCTGCTGACCTGTTTCTCTGAGGCCATGTATCTGCCTCCCTCCTCAGACAGCAGCAACACCAACCCCTGGGTGCAGTTCTTCTGCTCTACAGAGAACAGGTAAGGGTGAAGAGCTGCAAACTGGGTGCCAGGGGAGAAGTACCCTCAAATCTCTTCCATAGAGTGCGTTCATGATGGGGCATCACAGGACTTGCTACCCCCAGCGCAGAGGGGCTGTTGTCCTTTATCTTTGTCCCTATCTTATGTACATCTCCTTATCATCTCTGCTTAGTGAGAATTGCTCCTCAGTAGCAAAAGGGGAGTCTGAGCATGGTGCTCGCTGGAGTTTGATACAGGATTGATCCCTGCCCTGTGGGAAATGGCAGATGCTGTTCCCTGCTGTAGAGCCTGTTCTTTCCAGGGGATGCTGGCGTGGCAGTGCTGCGGGCAGTGTCTGCTGGTGGTGGCGGATGGATGCTGCCCTCTAGTGACATTGTCTCCTCTGGGACCTCCAGCTCCTCAGGCGGTAGTTGCTCACCTCCTGGCTTAAAGCAGACACTTTTGTCTTTCCAGAGCCTATGAGAGCTTTGAAATCTTTTCCTCTTTTCACATTGCCGCACAGGATTCCTCTGAGAGGCCACTCAGCCTTTTTTACCTCCCCTTTCCCTCTTGGATGTAGTCCAGGAGACCAGCCTGGAGCTGGAATGTCAGCTCTTGTCTCTGGGCCACTGTCATAGGTTAGAGAAGATGATTGCGTTTTGTCATGACCCCAGACTGTCCCTCCCCAAGGCAGCACCTTTTGCTTCCTGCTTCTGCCTTCTCAGGGTGTTTTCTCCCCCTCAGACACGCGCTCCCACTCTTCACCTCACTCCTGAACGTCGTCTGTGCCTACGATCCTGTGGGATACGGGATTCCCTACAACCACCTACTGTTCTCGGACTACCGCGAGCCCCTGGTGGAGGAGGCAGCCCAGGTGCTGATTGTCACTTTGGACTATGACAGCTCCACCAGTTCAAGTCCCACCGTGGATGGCACGACCACTGGCACGGCCATGGATGATGTGGATGTGAGTGACACTGGGAGCTGTGTTTGCTGTAGTGATCACTCCCTGTAGTGATCTTAAACCAGCTTGTGTTGAATGTTGACCTGCAGGGCGCAGCACCACTTCTCCCCTTGCACTCTGCTGTCTCTGGTCCAGTCCTGCTTCTTTCCTGTAGGTCACTAAGCAGCTGGACATGACCAAACCATTAGGCTTTGGTCACTAACTTGAATCAGGAGCATATAAGTGAAAAGACTTTAAAGTTCCCTGAGGTGCTCTGTCTCCTGGCGTTTAAAACAGGACCTTTCAGAGTGGGAAGCTGAAATGAGAGACATCAGTCCCCAGAGCCAGTGGTTACTTTGCCTTCCTGAGTAATCCTTGTTGCCAGTAAGTGTTTCACTCCTTTTCTTTGCACACAGCCTCCTGGACCAGACAATCTGTTTGTGAATTACCTCTCAAGGATACACCGAGAGGAGGTAACGTGCTCCTGGCCCCAACTCTTCCCTGTCTGATTTCATGATGGTTGCATTAGCCCTGGCCTCACCACAGGCTCTTTCCTGGTCTCTTGGCAGGATTTCCAGTTCATCCTCAAAGGAGTGGCCCGCTTGTTATCAAACCCGCTGGTCCAGACCTACCTGCCAAACTCTGCCAAGAAGATCCAATTCCATCAGGAACTCCTCGTTCTCTTCTGGAAACTCTGTGACTTCAACAAGGTGTGGATCTGCTTCTTGCTCAGCTTTGCCCCACCTTGCCCCTTGCCCAGGGCCTGGTGAAGGGTTGTGGGCAGGCAGTTAGCAGTGGCTCTGGTACTCTGGCCCGCAGCACTGCTCCCTGCTGCATGGGGTAAGGGGGGTCTGGATGTAGGGACAGCTTATGAGAGAGGCTGCAGCTCCTGAAGGTCAGTGCTTGAGGCAAATGCTGGAGCAGGTGTTAGAATGGCTTCAGATAACTCTGAAGTTGAAGAGCTGGTGCATGCATCAGCCTTTCTAATGGTCCTGAGAGACTAGTTAGCTTGAGGCTACCTGTCGTGAGTCCTGCAGATGCTGCAGAAAATCAAATCTGCTTATGATTGCCTGAAATCCTTCCCTTTCTTCCAGAAATTCCTCTTCTTTGTGCTGAAGAGCAGCGATGTTTTGGACATCCTTGTCCCAATCTTGTATTTTCTCAATGATGCCAGAGCAGACCAGTGTAAGTTATTTTCAGTATCTGGGGTGAGCTGTGCTTGACACTTGAGCTAGAATGTTTTTAAGATGCTTCCTCCCTACCAATTAGATGCAGTTGCATCTTAAGCACAAGTTCTGAGCCTTCTACAGGTGTGGAGTGGTTCAGATAGGTGGGTTTTAGTGTCTAGAAGCAGGACATGATCTATACCACGACACAGGGAAGGGAAATCCTTAGCATGTTAACTCACTTTGAGTCCTTGTGTTGAAAACTGTGTCCCTGAGAGAGGGAAATGAGGAATCTGTCCTTGCCTTGGGAATAAATTGTGCATAATTCCATTACTGCGGAGTGGTAAGAATAATTCAGATCTATCTTACTACAGTGATGGGTTTACATCAAGAACATATGAAGAAAAGCATGGTTTATCCAAGACTCAACATTGTATTGGCCCCATAGATGTGCTTGGGAAGGGCACTGGAACTGGCAGCGGGGGGAGCTCTGTGGGGATGTCCCTTGTCAGGGTGGTCTGGTCTGTGCAGTTTCTCTTTCGGTCCCATAGTGTTTCTCCCCTCTCCTCACTGCCTTCTGTCTTGAGGAGTCCACTGGCCTCACTGTGATATGTTTTTACCTGCAGCACGAGTGGGCTTGATGCACATTGGGGTCTTTATCCTCCTGCTTCTCAGTGGGGAGCGTAACTTTGGGGTTCGACTCAACAAGCCCTATTCTGTACGAGTGCCTATGGACATCCCTGTCT
The DNA here is from genome assembly GCF_004027225.2 of Strigops habroptila. Classification (NCBI taxonomy): domain Eukaryota; kingdom Metazoa; phylum Chordata; class Aves; order Psittaciformes; family Psittacidae; genus Strigops; species Strigops habroptila. The sequence goes on from NC_044290.2 coordinate 6,053,401, forward strand.
TCACAGGGACACATGCAGATCTGCTCATCATAGTGAGTATAGCTCCAACAGTTCTTTTGTGTCCCTCCTACCTCCTGTTCCATACCTCCACAAATAACTGTCCTCTTTTCTCCTTCAATATACTCATGCTTCCTAGAATGACAGCCCACTGGGTAGCTAGAAAGTGGGATGCATCCAAGCACTGGTGGGATCTTTGCATGTTGTTAACCTGAGGTGGTGTGCCTGGCAGGGTACAATTCCATCTGCATGAGCTGATCCCAAAGAACAAGGATCCCGGATAGCACTGGGCTGGTGTCTAAAGGACTCTGGAAGTGGAATGAGTGGGATGGGTGCATGGCATCTGCCAGACTTGGTCGTGGTTGGGGAAGGCAGATGTGACTGCATTGCTGGCTCTGTCCCAGAGGTGTGTGGAGCACATCTGTCAGAGTGGGACCAACTTGGTGATACCGAGCTCAACCCTGCAGCTCTGGGGTGTGCAAGGTTTCAGTCAGCTTTCAGTCTGCAGTGCTGAGGACCACAGTGCTGCCTACAAACAGCTACTACGAAACACAAACTGTGTTTTGCACTACCAGCCTCAGGTGGTGGTATCCTCCTGTCATGTTAGTGCTTGCTTGCCAGAGAAGAATCTCTCAGCAGCTTCTGATAAACCTCCAAAAGGAGATTCCCACTACAAAGAATTGGGAGAAATGTGCCCACCAGGACTGTTGATGCCATGTGTTTTGCTATTACATTCTATTAATCTCATATCATCTCTATATTTTCATTATTCTGCAGACCTTCTCAGCTAGAGGTGGGAAGGCCAAGATTGGGAATGTCAAATCTTCCATGTCTGAGGGTATAGTTAAGAAAAATAGGAGAAATATTTGAGTTAGAAGTTTGCACTAAAATCAAACGTGAAGTGATTGGTTCTGTGGCATTTCAAGCAGCTATTGTTGGGGTTCAGAGTCACAATCTGGAGGTGAAGATGTTTCTTACTTCCTGGTGGTTAATTTCTGTCTCGGGCTGCCTGTGTGTGTTTTGGAATAGCTGACAGTCAGTTTCTGTTTGCAGTGTTGTAGAGCCCTAATCACATCCCCAAAGGATTCCTTGTAAATGAAAGCTTGTACTCCTGGAGCGCAAGTCTGCAGTGAGAGCAGCATTCCCCACCTGTGTAATTGTGGCATGTGCAGGGCCCTGCCTAGGCAGGAATGGTGTCAGGAAGCGATTAGTGTGGGGGTGGCACTGGTTTTGGTTGAGAGGGTGCTCTCAGTAAGGTCCCACCTTGCTCAAGTGCTCTTTCCTTGCCATAGGTCTTTCACAAGATCATCACCAGCGGGCACCAGCGGCTGCAGCCTCTCTTTGACTGCCTGCTCACCATCGTGGTGAATGGTGAGTGCTGTCTGAGTGTGGAACCACAGCCCACAGAGGGGACACCCTCACTCCCCTCTCCCTGTGCTCCTGAGCAGTGTCAGAGCTGCTGCTGGCAAGTGATCCTTTCTAGTCCATGCTGGAGGTGCCAGCTGCAGGTCAGACCTGCCTGCAGGGTATTGCCTGAGCTCAGATGGGGCAGAGAGTGGGACAACAGCGACCCTGGAGCCCCTCTGGGGTGGCAAAAGGGCATTTGCCAGTAGGTCTGGGGAGGGTGGTTGGTAGTGCCAGCCCTTTCCAGCAGGGAGTGCCACCTCCCCATGGTGGCAGTGGCTTCCCTTGGGCTCAGCCAGTGGCTCCAGTTGGATCAGCTTTTCAGGAGGTGTGCCAGCAGTGATGTTACTGGTATAAAACTACCCAAGAGCCTCTAAAAGCAGAAATGTTTGCTTTCACTAGGGTTTTATGTTTACTTCTTTTCTGTTTGGAAATGTTTCTGTGGAACCCTGTTGGGCTCAGCTGTTCCATGAGGCTTTCCCAGAAGTGCAGGGTGGGAAGGTGGTAAGAGCAACATATTTAGTGGTGTATTTATGTGAATAAATGCACCTCAGTTTTTCCTCCAGTTTTCATTTGTTTGCCTTTACAGTGTCTCCGTACCTGAAGTCTCTCTCCATGGTGGCTGCTAACAAGTTACTGCATCTCCTGGAGGCTTTTTCCACCACCTGGTTCCTGTTCTCTGCTGTCCAGAACCACCACCTTGTTTTCTTCTTGCTGGAAGTCTTCAACAACATCATTCAGTACCAGTTTGATGGTAAGAGACTTGACTGCTGTATTTAGTTGGTTTGCACTAGTTTAGTCCAAGAGAACATGAGATGGAACAACAGAGAAAGTCCAAACAGATGAGAGGTATAGAAATCAGCTACATGGAGACTTGCCTGGGATTGAGAAGTTGAGTTAGTAGGTAATCAGTGTTGGGTCCAGACAGAGCAGGTTAGAGCAAAATGAGATGGAAGCTAGTGACAGCATAACCTCAGCCTCTTGGAGACCAGAAGATGAGCTGGATAGAGGGGAAGAAGAAGGGAAAGTGAGTGTGTAATGCTTAAGTTGTAACTGGCTGGATGCTGCTGTGAAATTCATGTTGCTCAGCAATGTGAGGGGACAAAACAACTTCCATCTCCTTAAACTCCTTAGAAGTGCCCCTTGGTTCTTCTCTGTCAGGTCACTGGAGCTGAAGACTGAACAGCCCCAACCAGACAAAGTTCTGGCACTTGCTACCTTTCCAGGAAATCCCTTATGCTTTCCCTCTTAACTGCATGATAGTCTTTTACCTCAAAGAAATAATAATGAGGTCTTTTAAACTGCTCAACTTGTCATGTTTTGCTTTCAAACTGCAAATCAAGAGTGGCCATTTTGCTGCCCGGATCTTGCCTTGGAATCTTGCAAGTGGTGGTTGCCAGACCCTAAACCAGTCTTTGTGGCTGTTTTGTGTTTTATATTAGGGGATGGTTTCATTCTGTTCTCTGCCACCTTGCAGCCAGTAAGAATTCTGGTCTTTTGGCTTTGATATTTCAAGCCTGTTTCTCCTCAAACGCAATACTCCTGATGTGTTTTGTGAACTCTTTTGAAGGTGGAGGAATATTGAATCTTGTCTCAACCTTTTCTTTCAAAAGAGGTGCTAATACGTGATTTAAACTCCTTTTTCTTCTCAGTTGTTTGAATGGCAGTTTCTAAACCATTTTCTTGTCAGCCTTCCAGCCTAGGAAGGATTTCACTTACTGCTTTGTAAGGGATAAGAGGATTTTGAGCTCTGCTTTCTTCCACTTGCCGTCGCCTTTGTGGGCCGAAGCGTGGCTCTCTGAGCTTGCAGGGTCTCCACAACCACGCTTCATGTCCCCAGTGAGCTTTGCTTTATTGACAGAGCTCTTTGAGTCTTATTTCTCTGCTCATTTTGTTGCTTTGATTGCCAGGAAACTCGAATTTGGTCTATGCTGTTATCCGGAAGCGGAACGTGTTTCACCAGCTGGCCAACCTGCCCACGGACTCACAGGCCATCCAGAAGGGGCTGCAGCGCAAGAAGAGAACTCCGGAGCCTATTTCTCGCACCAACTCCCAGGAAGGGGTCTCCATGGAAGGCTCCCGTCCTGCTGCCCCTGCAGAGCCAGGGACACTGAAGACAAGTTTGGTGGCTACTCCAGGTCAGCTTTAGTTTACCTTTGTAACAGGAGAGAGGTTTGTTTTCGCTGGGAGATATAGTGTGGACTCACCCTTTCGCTGGGTGTGGGAGAGATTAGGAGTTTACATCTGGGAATGACTTAGTGCCTTTCAGGCCGAGTTTCACATCAGTTTGCCCAAGCTGATCACAAACAAGTCAAAGTAAACTGCCTTGAGCTTCTCTCTTCTCAAACTTCATGGCCACGTGGCCTAACCTTGACCTTCTGCCTCAGTTTAACTATATCCATGAGAACCTGTGCTCCTCTTTAATCAGGGAGCGTTTTCTTAGGGACAAATGGACTCCTTTGGGATGGTGAAATCAAAGCTTGATCTTACTTTTCCTGTTGAAATGAGAGGGATTTGGTTGTCAGCAGATGCATAAGGTGTCTGTGCATGTTAGCACAAAGAGCCCCCCTGCTTCTAAGTGTGTTTAATTCACTTGTATTCCTGAGCTTTGTCTCTTTTGAACATAGGAATTGACAAGCTGACGGAGAAGTCGCAGGTCTCAGAGGATGGGACCATGCGTTCACTGGAGCCTGAGTCTTTACAATCATCACCAGAGGGTAACCCCCCCTCAGCTGTGAGCGATGGGGAGCCCTGGAGCGGGGTAAGGCCGGACAATCTGGTGTGCAGGGAAGGGCTGGGGTGTGACATGAACTCAATGGGGGACTGAGAAGGAGAGGTCTGGCTGGCCCTTAGAATAAAAGCATCCTATTAGAGGCAATATGCACATGTGCACTGTGCTGGCAAACACCGTGGTTCACAAGTCCTCTTGCATCATGGTGGGTGTTTCAAATCCGTGCTAGTGACACAAGAGCTGGGACACCAGAGGAGTGAGCTTTCACCACCATGAAAGCTACTGATGGAGCAGCAAGTGCAGCATTGCAAAGGGATGTATTCCTGGGCTGGAGGCTTTCAGCTCAGATTCTGACTGCTGCTGCTTTTTCCTCTCCCTTCTTTCTGGGTGATCATCTGGCTGATGTTGTGAACAGTGTGTTCCCATGAGGGCTTGGCTGAGATGCTGTTCTCAGAGTGGAGGCTGCTTGGCCATGTAAATGAGGGAGAGGCTTTGTGGTCTGTGCATGAAGGCTGTGCCGGCTCTGGTGGCAGTGTCAACCTTCTGGCATTTGATAGCTTTTCCCATCAAGAGCTCTAAACCAACCACCTTCCCATTTCAGTGCAGCAGCAGTGTCTTCCCTGTGAGGGTGCTGAGGCGCTGGCACAGGGTGCCCAGAGAAGCTGTGGCTGCCCCATCCCTGGCAGTGTTCAAGGCCAGGTTGGACACAGGGGCTTGGAGCAACCTGCTCTAGTGGAAGGTGTCCCTGCCCATGGCAGGAACTGGATGAGCTTTAAGGTCCCTTCAACCCAAAGCAGGCTGGGATTCTATGGGGAGAATCATCACTGCTATCACACTGTGCTTCAGGCAGCGTGCTCCTGTCTCCAGGGCTTGTGGTGGTTCAGACTAGCTGAACATTGTCTTCCTTCTGTGCCCCAACCTGCTCCCAACCTACTCAGCTAAGATAAATGAGTAAAAGATACTGGATATGTTTTAGGATACCCACGCTTGTGACTGATTTACTTTCCTTCCTTTATCTCTTTGAATGTTCTCCCTTTTTCAGCCATAACCATTTCAAATACGTCTTGTGAAATGTTCAACTTCATATTTCCATGTAATTCCATCTTACTTCTCCTAAATGTGCCAGCTGGCTGGCAGCTGTGAGGGGGCAAGGGCTGTGGGAGAGGGAGGAGGAAAGAGGAAGGAGATGCGGTCATCTGCAGGAAATCAGAGGGTTTTATGCCTTTATGAATTTTATTTTTAGAAGCTTGATGAGGGCACAGCACTGAAACTGAACAGGCTGAATGATAAGGGTTGTAGCTGCAAACACTGCAGAGTAATATTGCTGTTTAGCCTTTGGAATGAACTGAATCCCTGAATATCCCAGGACCAGTTTTACTTACCCTTCTTGGCCTTTCCTGGTCCCAGATGAAGGCCCATAAGGTCAGCAAGACGTCTTAAGCACACAATTATGTTGTTATTAAGTGAGATCTTGGCTGAGAACTTGCAGAAAGGTTTTCTTCCTCCAGTAGCCCATGAAACATAATCACAGGTCATTACATCTCGATCCAGTTTGAGCTGTTTCCCAGTCAGAAAAGACTGGTACAGCACTGCCAGCTTCCAGTGGGTTGCAGCACAGCTCTGCCCCAAGCCTGCTGTGGCTGGTTGCAAAGGTGATGTAGGAATGAAGCCCTGCATGTGGAGGTGCAGGATGGCTGTGGAAGGAAGTGCTGTTCCCATTTGTTTTGTAGAAAGGTCAGCTCTAAGACTACGTTACTTAGGAGTAATGAATGGTGCAGGGTGCATTGCAAAAGGAAAAAGCCTCTCCATTTTTACATCATGCAGAGATTAATAGTGATTTTAAAGCTGTGGTCTTCAGCTGTTCAATCCCTGTGTTAAAAGAAAGCACTGTGTCTGGACAGGCTTTGTCAATCCTGTTTTAGCTTCCCACTGTGGATTGTTCCAACAGAGCGTCAGCAGCTGTGACCTTGCCAGAGGCTCCTACAACTTAACCCCATCAAATTGCCACTCTGTGGGTCAAAGCATGTGGTTTTGGTGATGGAAGGTCTGGTGGGTTTGATCTCTTCTGTGGGCAGGCTGAGCTGTGTTTCCTAACACTGCTCTGGGAAAACTGGGGGGAAGTCAGCAGGAAATGGGTGTATTTCTTGCTCTAAACTGGGATTTGCTTTTGTTTGCTGTTTTAATATGTCCTATTTATTGCCAGGAGGCATCACACCCCCGGCGGGATCGAAGGCGTCTCTCCAGTGCATCCTCCAGTGGGCAGTGGACCCCAACTCCTGACTGGGTAAGGGAATGGGGACAGAGGAAATCAGTGAGGATAAGAGTTGTGGCAGAAATGCCACACACACCACCCGTTTCCCCTGCTTGAAGGACTCCCCACAGGAGCATTTCCCCATGGGGAATGTCTTTGACTTGTGGTCCAAGCTCTGGAAGTTTATCACCATCTTTTGCTTTACCTGTTTTAAACCAATTCCTTGTTAGTTCCATTGAGTGGCTCATAATTGTAGTGCTGTTGTGCACTCAGTTCATCCACCACCTTTGTGCTTTTTGTAAACCTCCTTTGTTGTAGAGATAGTGGAGATAACCATAGATCAGCTCATTCCCCTGTGGGCTTTCCTCCTCACAGGTGATGTCTTGGAAGTCAAAGCTTCCCCTGCAGACAATCATGCGGCTCCTGCAGGTGCTGGTCCCTCAGGTGGAGAAGATCTGCATCGACAAGTAAGTAGTTTTGGAGAGCAAGGGCTGTGCAGTGTGTCAAGAGCTCTGTGAGGTTGGCAGAGTTTGAATTTGGAGTGCCTCTGGGGGAAACCTTGTAAAGTATCATTGAAAGCATCATGGTCTCATGTTATTTTGCTTGCCAAGCTCCTTGTTTGATCCCTTCACAACTCCTTTTTAGACTGAAGGCTGTGTGTGTTCTTGGTGGCCACAGTCACTGTGTTTAGCCTGCTGCTTTGTGCTGCAGCACTTTTGGGGGTGTCTATGGGCCGTGCTAAGGATGTTGCTCATCTGTCTCTTGGCAGGGGTCTCACTGATGAATCAGAGATCCTCAAGTTCCTGCAGCATGGCACACTGGTGGGGCTGCTGCCTGTGCCTCACCCCATCCTCATCCGCAAGTACCAGGCGAACTCGGGCACTGCCATGTGGTTCCGGACCTACATGTGGGGAGTTATTTATTTGAGGTAAACCAGTTCTTGGTCTTTTCCAAACTTTTGGAGGGCCTGGAGAGAGCATTGCATGTGCTTGGCTAGCTCTGGATTGTCTCATATCTACAGGATGAAAAGATGTCATTCCCTCGGAAAAGGCTGCTCCAAAACTTGGTTTGAGTGAAGGGAGCTGCTCTGGGAGCACTGCTTGTTTGGGAACTGGCAGCAGCAGCAGCAGGGAGTAGAAAAGCTGCCTAGAGGGGATGGTGAAGAGACTTAATGCAAAGCTCTGGCTTGTGGGATGCTGTAAACACTGTCATCCCTCTAAGGTGCATTGTCTCTCAACCAGTGATTTCCTCTTTTGCAAAGCTGAAGGCATCCTGTGTAGGCAGCTCCTGTAACCTCAGCTGTGAGATTGGAATTCCATGTACCTGCTCACAGGGAGTAAAGTGGCTCTTGTCTTTCTCAGGAATGTGGATCCCCCTATCTGGTATGACACAGATGTGAAGCTGTTTGAAATTCAACGGGTCTAAGAGAGCACTTACCTCTATGAAGAGAAATACACTGGATCTAAGGACTGCTGTGTGCTGCTTCATCACAGCTATTCCTGCATTTCACACCCAGCTGAGAGACCAAAAGGACAATCACTTCATTTACCTCCCTGTCATTTAAAGCTTTAACTGGGACCTGCTTGGACATCCCTCCCCCCAGCTCACTTCTCTTCCCTCACCCTTCACCAGGACCCTTGAGTGAAAGATGTCTAAGGGGTTGTGCATTGTTGTGGTTGCACTAGAAATCAGGTTGTACTTAGCTCTTCTGTTACTCTTTTGCTCCTGGATATGGTTTGGAACCCAATCTGACCCTGTCCTTGCCTTGGTCAGAGTCAGCACGTAATTGAATAAGACTAGCTGTAAATTGGGTGCAAGGGAGAAGCTGCTATTCCTGCAGGAGATGGGGGTTTGGAAACTGCAGTTGCTTCCATGTGGCTCCATAAAGTTTCCGGGGCATCCCTTCTGGCTGCAGGTGTCTCCCTGCTCTCAGTTACATATTGGTAGGGAAATTATCCCATCCAATGAAAGGAGAAGTTGCTGAAGGAAAACTTTGTGTCTCAGTTCTGAATCTCTCTACTCCTTTCCTGGAAAGCTGCTTAAGAAGTTTTGTAGGAGCTCGTGCTTTGGTGTGGCAGGAGAAGTTTTGCCTTGGCTTCCAGGCCCAGCAGCCTGTCCTTTATGATGGGCTGTTGCAATGGAGCATGTGCCACTTTGGAAAGCTCTGCTTAATCCATGGGAGCACATACGGAGGAAGAGACTGGCTCAGTGAGAGCAAGAAGGGACGTGACTGTTAAACTCCCTTAGTCTTCTCCTGGTGACTGAAAGGACAGTGTCACCTGGGTTTGAAGGGAACCATATCCTTCCGTCTTTGCCTGGCAGGCTGATGCAAGGCAGGGAGTGGAAGGGTCTTTTGCACACTACTGTTTAAGGCAGGGGTTTGAGGGAAGCACTCAGGGAAGTTGTAGGAGGAATTTGGAAGTTGTTGGAGGAAAAGCATCTCCATGTCAGTAGGGACTGGAGAGTGCTGAGGTAAAGTTCCATTCTTCAGGGCATTTTGCTAGTGACCAAGTTATCACATCTTGAATGTATTGGATCCCAAGCATGTGAAATCTTGGAAGCCAGAACCTGGAATTGGTGGGAGACCCACTGTTGCTGGCTTTGGTTCAGCAGCATGGGATAGGTGGAGACATCCAGGGGTTTGAGTTGCATTTTATGCTCTGTTGGGAGGGACTGCTGTGTTAGACCTACGTGGTCTTTAGACAATGAAATGTGAGGGGTCCTGTCAGGAACTGAGACCTTTCTCTCTCCACCAAAGCTTAGTCCATGGTGCTCTGGTATTCAGGCTCTTGAGAGGATCACTGACCAGAGGTGAGATCACTCCATGGAAACTGGTCCCACACATTAAAGGGAACAGGCATGGCACACACTTGTAACCCTTGCCTGAGTTTTGAAGCTAGAGTGATAGCAACATGAGTGTCCTCTCTTAGAGGGAGTTCTGCTCTAGTGAGCTGCTGGCTCCTGCTGGCTTGTAGTCAGGGGGTTTCCTCCTTTGGGCACTGGAAGTGGGGCTGGGGTCCCAGGCCAGTAGAAAGCTGAAATAAAAACTGAATGGTTTTCTTGAAGGATAAGAAATACGTGAAACAGAGAGAGGTTATTCCCCCACCCACCTCCCATCTCCAACCCACTTTGCCATCTAGCACTACTCCCATCCTGACCTCATCCCTGCTCTGATGCAAACAGGGTGAGGTCCCTGTTTTACTTGGAATCTCTCTCATATATAAGAATGTGATTTGGTGGGGCCAGCCTCTGGTTGTGTGGCACTCACACCTCACAGCTGGAATGGGGCATCCCGTGTCCCGTGTGCTTGCCTCTTCCCTCCCATGGATCTGCTGGTTCTCATGATCTCTTCCGTCCTCTCTTTTCTGCTTTGTTTCTTTGTGAGTTCCTCTGGAAACCTTTCTGTTTTGTTTCTTGGTGTTTGGAGTCTGATACTTGTTCTGTGGAAATCAACTTGCACTGTAAACTATTTGCTTACTTACAGAGAGAAAGATAAAGATTATCTGAAACATGCACTTGGTTGCTGAGTTTATTTCCAGAGAGACGTTTATAATCTTGTTTGATTTATGCTGGGGTGAGTTGTGCTACTAGGAGACCGTGTGCTGGCTTCCTCTGCAGTGTGTGGATTCTGTGTTTTAATCAGAAATGAAGATTGGCCTCTGGAAAATGAGCCTGAACTGAGTGGTTTGGGCCCTTTCTGTGTTTATGGCATGAGACATCATCAAAGGTAACTGCCTCAAAGGGTACAGAAGAGAAACTAGATCAAAATAGTCTCCCAGCTTTGAAGCATGTACTAAAACTATGCAGTTCAGGCCCATAAAACAGGCACCCTGGCCCTGGTAGAGCTCTGGAGGCCATTCATGGGTGGCAGATGACAAAGGAGCAGGTAGGTCACTGACATGTCCTGGCTGTGTTGGATTTGGGAGTCAAGGCTAGCTCACTGCTCACTAGGCTTTGGTTACTGTGCCCTGCTCTGCCCTCAGCCTTGTGAAGGAGCCAAGGGCAGTTTTAACTGCGTGCAAACTGTGTGTTCAGGGGTTTACCCCTCCTGCAGGTAGACACAAATCAGTCCAGAGATAAACCTCTCCTAAGTGAAAGGGCTGAAACCTTGGACCCTACATTTCTCTTTGGCCTAGAAGAGTGTTTCTACTGTTGCTCATTGTGGGGTTTCTTACTTTCATCTGCAGTGTTGGAACTGGATGATCAAGCCTGGAGGGCCCTGACCACTGATCTATAGTGGCTGTGGGTAAGAGTTGGCCCTGGTGGGCTTCATTGCTGTTCATGCTAATCATGAATGCAGGTATCCCATCTGTTTACCAGCAAGAAATCACAAGTCAAGTTCTCTTTCAGTGCATACTTGCACATAAAATCTGTGACTTCATGTTTTATCTCAGTGGGAGACCTCCAAAGCCACCTCTAGGCTCAGTAACTTAAACAGTGTTTTATCTGTTATGCTGCAGACAAAACCCAGTCCATGGGTTTGCCCATGAAGTACATCATTGCCTGTCTCTGAGCTGTCAATAACTAGGAAGTTTTGGGTTCATGTTCATCATTTGAAAGAGCCAGCCCTTGGCATGTGTCTCCTGTCGATCCCTTGGCACAAACTGTGACCTGAGAATAATGATTAACTTTCCTGGAGCCTCATTTATCCAGTTATTATTTCTCACGACATGTTTCTGTTGACACAGGCCTAAGTAAAAACGTGTATTGGGCAAAGTTCATGCTCGTGCAGTCATTCTCACATGTGTTTTCACAGGCAGGTGCTATCACTGCCTGAATGCTGAATCCTAAGGGGAGCTGTGTGTGCTCAGGAGTTTCCAGCTCTCATCCCTGTTGCTGTCTTGGGAGAGTTTGCTTTTCTAGGGGATCACAACCCCACTCCTAAGTAAGCTCTGGTCTTAAACCTGCACTTGTGGGATTGATTTGTAGAGGAACAGAAGCAATAATGTAAATGCCTTTTGTACCATGTTACTTTGGCCTTGGTTGAGGGTCATCAAAGGTTTTGATTGTAAAATAAGGCCAGCTCTTAAATCTCCTGTAACCTCCGAGTGCAAGAGTGGTGGAAGTCAATGTCAGTTCACTTTGAGTGTGGTCTTTGAGTGCAGAGAGACCCAGAGATTTCACAGGATAACACATGAAAATTCAATCTCTATTTATTTCCATTCATCAGGCTCTGTATTCGGGACCCATAGTCACAAGCCCCATGTGCTTTCAAAGCATCTCCTGCAGAACAAGTACTGATGGGTCTTTGATCAGGCTGTGCACGTGTTCCCTTACGGTGCACCTTGTGAAATGTTTGTGGATGTGCAAAGCAGCAGTGGGATCAAAGTGTTGGGATAGGGAGGGATTCACTGAGGATCTGTCAATAGCTCTTGAACTAGCTGCATGTGCAAGGGTGAGAGCTTTGCGATACATACTGGTGCTAACATCATGGATGAGCAGCATCAAGTGAAGATCAGCCCTAGGGCTTCTCACTTGAGGCTCTGTGAGTGCCTGTAAGGAGAAAGAGTTTATTCTCAGTAAAGCAAGGTAATGTTACAGCTTCTGGTTCTGATCATGGGAGAAGATGTGCTGAACCAGTGCAGGTCTGAAGGCCTGTCCTGCTCTTCAGTGCCGAGAGCTAATGGAGCTTGGCACTCAGTGGGGCTGGCTCCTACAGGACTCACACAGGTTGATGTGGATTGCCAGGAACAATCAGAAACAGTCCCTGTTCTGACCATTAAAGCAGCTACCAACTGCTTTTTGAATATGATGCATAAAGTGTGTGCTTGGATCATTTCTGAATGCCTGTGGCTGTATGTGCTTCTAGTGGGGCTGGGAGTGATAGAGCTCTTCTGTGCTGCAGGATGACAGGTTGGGGAGCAGTTCTGGGACTGGTGGGGCTTGACTGTGGATATTTGAAGCTCTATGGAGTGTAGGTCACACTTTGTTGCTTTGGTTGAAGGCTGCTCTTGTGTTCTGGAAGGTTTCAGCAGGAGCTGGTCAAGTCCTACTTGCTGCCATGCAGCATCCTCTGTCAGACTACCAAAAAGCCCCAGCATCCAAGCTTCCTTAGAGCAGCAAGACAGTTTGTTTATGGGCTTTGAGTCTATGGAGATAAAAGCAATATAACCCAACCTCCTTTTCTTCTGAAACTCAAAGGTGTTGTGCAAGGAGAAGTCAAAGCAGAAGCTGAAGGGAAAAAGCTTAACAGCTTCCATGTGCATATCCGCTGCTTCCTGCATCTTTGTTCAGCATCACTGTTCCACCCCAGCCCATGGGTGGGGGTCGGCGTGGGTCAGGCTGTGACATAGACCTCCAGGAGCCCCCCCACGGAGTGCATTCGGTAGAACACCCCCAGGGGGAGGCCGAAGTTCACGATGGCAAACCAGGTGGAGTAGCCGTAAAAGGACTTTTCCAGCCCATTCTCGAAGACAGGGTGAGCCCCAAATGTGGGAATGACCCACAGCTAAAGAGGCGTGAGGGAAACAAGAGCAAAGTCAGAGGATGAGAAACCGTCTCCTACCTGCGCTCTAATCTCAGCACTGCCTCAAGTCACTGTAGGAGTATTGCAAGAGTATCAGAGGAGTCTCCCTGCCAGGGAAGAGAAGGAAAACCCCCCAGTTATGCTGCTGAGCCCTTGCTGTAAGTCAAATCCTGTTGAATTCCTAATGACAGCCTCATTCTGCCCCAGCCAGCTTCGTCTTTCTACAGAATTCCACTGTTTCCTTGGCCAGTGTGTTTTCAGTGCGTTAAGGCTGCAGCGAGGATCCATGCTGATTCGAGATCCCAGAGCACTGAATTGGGTGAGTTTTAATCCTGGACCCTCACGTTTTCACTGCTGGTGCCTCACGTTCTTCCACCTATCTCATGAAACACCCTTAATGATTAAGATAACCTTTTCAGAGGCTAAAATCTTGGCTCATAAGGGTTTATTAGCTCTCTGCTTTCTGCACCCAGGAAACCCAGCCATATTTGACTCTTTGGTTGAAAAAGAGACCTTATCATTGTGAGAGTGGGGTGTTAACAGCTAAACTGGCCTCCATTTGCCTCACCATAGGTTGAAACATGGTGGACAAAGGTTTCTTGTCTGGAATAGCAGCCCAAAAGAAAGACAAGGAGAGCACATCTGTATCATCCTGGCTCAGCCAAGGTATGAGGTAGCAGAGAGAGCAGTACTTACTATGATGTTGCACAAAACCAAGAAGAATGAGATCTCTCTAAGTGCTCTTCTCTTCCAGCTCAGGTGAGAGTAGCTGTGGATATAGGACAGGGAAGCTTTGCGGATCTCCTGTCCCAGCTCCAGCACGCTCAGTCGTCTCTGGTCATAGGCTTCATGGATCTGCTCTTCTTTAACTTCCTCCTCTTTGCTGGAGTGTGTGTGCCCCTGTTTGCTGCTAGTTGTGGTTTCCTCTTCCTCAGGTAGCTCCGAAGCTGCTGCATGGTGCCTGTCATGTCCTGTGTGTCTGGCCTCAGTTGTTGCCACTAAGGGCTGCCGATGAAGCCCATCAATGATGAAGACATTTTGGGTGATGGTCTGAAGGATGAGGAGGACAGAATAGGACAGGATGAGACTGTTCAACTGGTCTCTGGGGTCGGTGGCCACAAGGGCTACAATGGAGAAGTAGGACATGCCGATCTGGCCGAGGGCTGCCCCCATCAACAGGATCACATCCAGGCTGCGGGTTGGGTTCTTCACTGTATCCAGCTCCTTCTTTTCCAAGGCGTGGATGATTGTCCCAACCACTGCACCCACACTCATCACAGGCAGGAGCACAATGTAGTATGAATAAAACATCACAAAGACCTGGTGGTCAGGGGCCGAGCTGGTGGCCTGGATCTGGTACATCATGAAGACGCAGATCCCGATGATGACAGCAACGGCACCCAGCAGTGGCCCAAAGACCACCCCCTGGAGCTTGAACTTGTGCTTGATGTGAGGGGCATGGTGGTGGCTGATGCGTCTCCCCACGTTCTTCCACATGACATACAGCACGGAGCAGCAGACGAGGCAGAACTCGGTGTTGAAGGGGTAGAGCAGGATGTAGCCCTTCTGGAAGACTTTGCAGATGGTTGTGTTTGGGCATGTGCATGAGACAGTCTCGTTGCCTGGAGCAAGAGAAGAGGAAGGCAATTATTAGGAGGGAGATGGCCTGGATTTCGTGGCTATCTTTGAGTGTTTCTTGTGTGCAGGTACAACATCTGTCTCTGTGGGTCTCAGAACCAGTGATCACGAAGTTAAGCGATCACTACTTGGTCCTCAAGGCTGTGAGGATTCAGAATAACAGGGTTTAGCAAATGTCTTCTAGTCTGGCAATCTTTTGCCTGCAGTTGACAGATAAACATGAGCAGAAATGCTAATATATGTTGGGCTTCTCCTTTCCTAACCCTCGGTTCCAGGGTTTCACAGCAGATCACCCCCCTCCAAGTGAAGATGTTCTCTCCTTGCAGCCCATCTCCTTGAGACAAGCTCCAGTAATAGGGAATCTGAAGCATTCGGGGGAACTGGTTGTGATATCTGAATTGCCAAGACCAAAGACTGTCACCTCCCTAGAAGTCATCTCTGTCAGCCTGACACAAACAGGGATGTGAGAAGGAGTCTTGCCTGCAAATCGCTGCTCCACCTCGCGCAGCTGAGACTCGATCTCCATGTGAATGGTGTCGTTGGTCACAGCCAAGAGCCAGAGGAGGAGGTTGGTGGCTATGGTCAGCATCAACCCACACCTGGGAGAAGAGAAAGGTGATAGGGCTGAGGAGGCCACCCCACCTCATCCTCCTGTCATGGAAGTGGTCCCTGAGCCATGCAGCAGGAAGGGATTTGGGGTTAGGAGGAAGCAATGAGCTTTGCAGCAGTCCAAGGCTCAAGTGAAAACCGAAAGGAGCTGGTGAGCCCAGGTCAGTGGAAGGAGGATGGGTCTGATCAAGTCACAGCTTGATTCTTGCGTGATACAGAATATAGAGAGTCCGAATACACAGAATCAGATGCAGAATATAGAGAGATCAGATGAAGACAGGAATAACAGAGATCATAAGCAAACAGAAAGGAAGAGTTTCTTTAGACGAGTAGAAGGCAGTTTCCCCCCTCTTTGTACCTGGTGAGGTTGTGCTGGACCTGAATGCAGTCCTTACAGTGATGCCACAGGAAAAAAGCCTGCAAACAGATAACAACAATGACATGAGCAGGCTGAAGCCAGCAGCCTGCTGCATGCACAGTGCAAAGGGACAGGCAGGCAAGAGGGTACGAGTCCAAGTGGGAGCAATCCTGTCTCTGTGCAAGTGGTGCAGGGACATGTGTGCACCTGCATCTCAGTGTTGAGACATGTGCTGGCATCCTCAGGTAACTACAGCATGTGTGTGCCTGCACCTAGTGCTGATCTGGGAGATCTGCTGTTCTCTTTCTCTTGTATATATGTGGGTATTTGCTGCTGAGATGGGCGCTAGGTTACTCTACAGATATGGGTTTGGGTTTGGAAAGAAGTTTGGCATCAGAGTAACAAGTTGCAAACAGTGTGAGACGTTTTTGTGCACAAAGGATTTTGTTGGGGAGATGTATTAGCAAATAGAGAGGCTGGGTCTCAGCCTCGTGAAGAGACTAAATTTCCTCTCCTCTCTCCCTACTTTGATGCTTCAAAACAAACTCATCTGATTCCTACGGTATGCCAGGTATTGCCAAAGTGATTTCTTCCTAAATCTTACTACTTTGTCCTCCATCTGGCCTATGAGGAGTGTGAGTGGTATGTGAAATGTGATGCTTTAATGCCTTAAATGCTCATAGGAATGCCTCATGTGCACCCAGTTCCCCAAGTATCCCTACTTCCCCCCACCCTTTGGGCTTCTGGGAATGGGACAGAGGGAATAAGCAAGCTTCCAGAAAGGCAATGTGCAGTACCTGGGTGCAGATAAAAAGGATTTCAATGCTGGGGAACACGATTTCCACCCTGGATTTGCACTGGATGAGAACCGCGCTGTAGCCGATATGAAACGTGTTCAGGAGGACGCTGAAAGTGGCGAAGAGCAGCACTGACCCTGGCAAACAGCAAAAGCACCAGTAAATAAATGAGGACATGTCTGTGGAGCATCTGGGCCTGGCTGGGGACTGGAAACCTCATGCATCTTGGATTTGGGTGGAGCTGTAGGCTTTCCCATCTGGAATTCTCATGATTTTGAGAGAAGGAGACAAAGGGGAGCCTGATTCCTGAGCCTGGTTGTGTGCTTTGGCTGGTTTAAGGTGTTGAGGCAGTGCAAGGTATTGTCTTGTCGTTGGGAACAAGGGTTTTGGCCTCTTCTGTGCCGTTTGGAGTGACAGAGGTAAGCTAATGGCATGTGATGGCTTCTGCCTTCCAGAGAAAGCCTGAGATCAATCCAAGCCTACTAAGGCTGTTGGCAGCACTAGACTGAAGAAGTTAGGACCCTTTAATTGTTTCTCTCCTTCACCTTGGAAACCTCTCTGCAGCTTTAGCTACTTGGGCACGTTGCAGCTTTCTTCCCTCTAGTTCTCCGTGCTTGGTTAACAAGACAGTGCTAATTAGAAACTCCATAATAGACCAGAGGCAGGCAGCTGGGACAAGTGTCACTTCACAAAGTGGGGCAGCTACTGATGGGAGATCTCCCAGGAAAGCCTGGGTGTCACTGGATGTGACTCACCAGGCAGGAATCTTCCCCTGGAAACAAGGCTGCTGTGATGTTAAACAAGGATGAGGGTGGCACGGGGCTGCTGACGCCCTTGGAGGGTAAACATGGTGGTTCTGCTCTCACATTGCCAAGTGGTCATGCCTAAAACCTTTCCTGTATCTCTCCCACGGTGCTCAGTTACTGGTGGGAGATGCCTGGGTTGTGCTTTGGGAAGGGACCACAGGGTGAAGTTGGACTGGAGGCTGAAGGACTCCTGCCTGCTCTGGTTCCTCTGTGGCATCCACTATGCCCATGTCTTCCCCAGCCTACCCCAGTCTCCCCATTGGGAGATTCCCAGCGCCCAGCTACATCTCCTGTGGCTTCTAGCTCTATTAGTCGTAGTGGAAGAACTTCTTTATCGTCTAAGTCCTGGGAGGAAAGGGAAAGGCATGAGGTGATAAACAAAAGCAGAATTTACCCCTAATCCAGATAGGCCCCGCATGGGAATCCCGGTACAGCACCGCATGTGGCTGCCTGCTGGTACCCAGCAGGTAGTAGATAATCCAGCACAGGCACAAGACCTTGAGGATGGAGAGCAGGATCCAGACATCCGCCAGGGTGATGGCCACATGGTTAAAAATCATACTGCTGACGAAGGCACTGCCCAGGAACACCACGTTCATGGCCAGCAGCCCCGAGAAGAGCTGCCCTGCTTTCTGAGCTTGCCTGTGCCGCTGCTGCACCGAGGAGCAGTGCCGGTACAGCCAGAACTTCTCATAGTGGATCATGGCGGTGTCCTGTGGAGCTGATGCTGGCCTGTTCTTGCAGTGCTGGCAGGATTTCTGCTTGGAGACTTTGTTGCCCGACATGGCTCATCTGCCTGTTGAACAAAAGGGAGGTTTAAAGTAGGAAAGGTTGGAGGGAGACATGCTGAGAGGAGAGGTTGTGCTCTGCTGTAGAGGTTGTGCTCTGCTGTAAAGCCGCTTGTGTGGTGACCTCCCTTCCTTGCTTTGCAGCTTTCCCTCCTCGCTCCAGAAGCTGGATGAGGGGAAAAGGATTGGTGTTTAGCCCAGGTTAGGCATTAAGCACTCCTGGTAGGCAGAGTCATTGCAAGGCACTGGGAAAAGGCTCTTCTGCCAAAAGCTGTCCAGAGATACCTGCATTGAAATGGGTATTTGAGTCTCTGCTTTGCCCCACCAGTACTTGAAGCTGTTGGGACCAGAGGTGCCCAAACAGTTTCCATGCTCACCTTTCACACCTTCTCACCCTGGATTTGGGTTTCCTCCTTTCCCTTTGTCACTGTAAGGATTAGGTGGATGTGCAGAGCAAGCTCAGACCTGCTCTAACGTTCAGTTTGATGGGTCTGACCTCTTCCTTGTGTTTCTGGGCTGTGAATGTTACACCAGGCTCCTCAGATGGTTGCAGGAATTGTGGCAAAGCTGCAGACAATTAAGAGGGTCTGTGAGTTTTGATCTGAGCTGCTTGGAAAAGATCCAACTTCCCATCCAGGTGGGCTGAGATTGGGATAAACGTTTCTTATTCTACTTGTTCAACGTTTCTTATTCTACTTGTAGCACAGAGCTCTGGGCACACTGACACAGAGGAGTTTGAGGGATTGGCTCAATAGACATCCAGAGCCTGGGAACTTTTCTATCCAGCTTTTGGAATAATCTCAGTTAGGACCGTATTGCCCATGAGAGAGAAATCAGCTTGATCACACACAGCATCCAGGCAAGATCAGTCTCTCTTATCCATTTGGCATATGGAAAGGTGCTTTCGCTCCAGGGAGTGACTCTGTGGTGGGGGGTGGCTGGAGGGAAAGCAGCCCCCAAGGTGTGTTTGAGGATGGAGGGAGTTATATATATATATATATATATATATATATATATATATATATATATATATATATAGTTATCCTATATATAAAATAGGGCTTTGGGGGAGAAGTTGTCTGGGAAGGGGTTGAAATTGAATGTTTCCCTCTTCTTTTGCATGTGCACTGAGGTGCTCCATCTCTCTTTGGTCTCTGGGGATTCAGTGGAGCTTGATCCGAAACTCTTCCCCATTTGATTCCAAAACTCTCTGAACTTAGTAGCAGAGGAGCAAATTCCCCCCCTCTCCTATGGCTATAACTCCTCTGCTTTGTGGCCAGGGTAGGGAGGGGAGAAGCCATAAAAGCAGAAGGCTCAGCTGGAAACCCATCCAGGCTGCACCAGGCAGTCCCCAAGTGCCCGGACAAGGCTGCACCCACCCCCTTGATCCTGTAGCTGTGCGAGCAGCCAAGCCCCAGCCCTTACCTCCTGCAGCCTCCTGCCGAGCGGGAGCAGCCACCGGTTACAGCCGATGTTCAAACCACTCCCCGAGTGCCACCAGGATGCTCCTAAGTATTTGCAGCAGCCCAAGGAGGAGGCAGGAGCCGTCGGGAGTCGGGGCTGCTCCCGCTGAACGTGGCCTCTGCTCCCAACCCATTGATTTTTTCCTCTTCTTCCCTTCCACCTTGTTTACTTTGGGTCTATTATTGTCATTACATTAATTACTCAATGAGAAGCTCTCGGCTCTGCCAAGGGCAGCCAATGGGGATCAGCTCCTTTGTGCACTTGCTGGGTTGCTCCATGTGGACAGCATTGGCACAGGATGTGCCAACTGGTAAAACCACAAAGCTGTGGTGACTAATGTGTGCCATGATTAGCTCTATTCTCACCTTAGCCTCCTGGCACAGGCTTGTGCTGGGAGTACTTTGGCTAAAATCCATTCAAGCTCCCCATTCCATTGGGTTTAGGTAGATCCTAAGGTTTATTCCTCAAGTGTACCATTACTTTTTGCTTTTACTCAGGGCACAGATACTCAAACCGACCCAAAAGGCAAAACTTGTCCAGGATAGATGCAGGCATGATGACAATTCGATGCACTTATTGCAGAAAGGTTGCTTCTTTTGGGGGTGGTAGCCACAACCTACTAGTGCTGATTTCAGAGACGGACCCTCATGTGCAAACCCTCATGTCAGGGATGCTTCAGGTCCAAGCTGTCTCTGTTCCCTCTCCTGTTGCAGGGCAAACCTATTTCTATGGCTCTACGGTGAGCTGATTTCCCCGGTTTTGTGGCTGGCAGTGGAGGACTTGTCATTCCTGCCTGACGTGGTGAGCCCAGAGGGTCCATCAGGAGAGGATGGAGCTCTCCATGGAAGGAGAGGAGTTTGCGTGTCCCGGGATGAACCCCAAGCCCTGTGGTTCTTGATGGCAAACAAGTGAGTTGAGAGTTCAGAGCCATGAAACCCTTTCCCAGAAGCTGATTAGGGGTAGGAGTGGGTGGTGGAGCACAGGTTATCGTGCGTGGGGATGTGACGAAAGGGATGGAAAACAAGAGGGAAAGGGGTGCATTGCTCTGGGTGAGAACACCCAGTGTGCGCTGGTCCAGCCGTTGTGTTGACTGTCTGCCAGCCAAGCGGCCGTGCTGACTGTCTGACCAAACCCTTGCACTGCTCTGGTGGAGCCTGGGTGCTGATCTGGGTTGGTTTTCATGAATACCCAGGGCTAGATTTGTTCTGCCTTCCTCCAAAGCATCAGCAGCTCCAGCCTGCTTGGACAACCCTGTTCTTGCCTTGATGCTCTGGGATGCCCTGAGAGCAATCGGGCCCTCCTTTGGGTGTCTGGCTCTTCTCCAGACCCCATTCGAGAGCTTAGCAATGATCTGGGATCTCCCAAGAGCTATTTGGTGGCCTCTTTGTCGAACAAAGACAATAATTTACATGCAAGACATTAACGAACCTGGCTGGTTTTCAGTGCTGTATTCCTAAATTGGGGTGACCATGCAGAACTGGGAAATGGAGGCCAGGAATCATAGATTGGAAAAGACCTTTAAGATCATCAAGTCCAACTGCTCCCCACCACTGCCAAGGCCACCACTAACCCATGTTACTGAGGGCCTCGGCTACACGGGGTGTGAACACTTGGAGGGATGGTGACTCCAGCACTGCCCTGGGCAGCCTGTTCCAATGCCTGAGCACCCTTTGGGGAAGGAATTGTTCCTCATCTCCATCTAAACCTCCCCTGGTGCAGCTTGAGGCCGTTTCCTCTTGTCCCATCCCTTGTTCCTTGGGAGCAGAGACCAGCCCCCTCCTGGCTCCATCCTCCTGTCAGGCAGTTGTAGAGAGTGATAAGGTCCTCCCTGAGCCTTCTCTTCTCCAGACTAAACCCCCCCAGGTCCCTCAGCCGTTCCTCATCACACTTGTGCTCCAGGCCCTGCACCAGCTCCATTCCCTTCTCTGGCCCCTCTCCAGCACCTCAATGTCTCTCTTGCAGTGAGGGGCCCAGAACTGAACCCAGGATTCGAGGTGCAGCCCCACCAGTGCCCAGCACAGGGGGTCAATCACTGCCCTGGCCCTGCTGCCACACTGGTGCTGATGCAGGCCAGGATGCTGGTGGCTTCTTGGCTGCCTGGGCACACTCTGGCTCACGTTCAGCTACCTTTGACCAATTTTCCATGAGCAGTTTCCAACCACTCTTTCCCAAGCCTGGAGCGTTGCAGGGGGTTGTTGTGGCCCAAGTGCAGGACTCAGCACTTTGCCTTGTTGAACCTCATCCCATTGGCCACAGCCCATGGATCCAGCCTGTCCAGATCCCTCTGTAGAGCTTCTTACCCTCCAGCAGACCAACACTCCCAAACAACTTGTTGTCATTAGGGGACTTACTGAGGGTGCACTTGATCCCCTCATCCAGATCATTGATAAAGACATTGAACAGAACTGGTCCCAACACTGAGCCCTGGGGAGCACCACTTGTGACCAGCTGCCAACTGGATTTAATCCCATTCACCAGCACTTTTTGGGCTTATCCAGCCAGACAGCTCTTTACCCAACAAACAGTATCCCCTCCCAAGCCATGGACAGCCAGTTTCTCCAGGAGAGTGCAGGAGTGTGAATATATCCCAGGGAAAAAAAGCTTGGGTGAAACTGGAGGTTTTTCATAGAATCATATTCCTTTAATAAGCCTTTTTATTAGGCTTATTGGAGGAATAAGCCTGAAATAAGATGTTGGGGCCTGTTGTGCCCCAGTGGTTTTGCCAATGGGACCGTGCATCTGGGCTGCACGGTCCTTCCTTGCTTACTTGCCTGGCTTGTCCTCTTCTGGCTTTGGAGCTAAAATTGAATCTAAAGGAGCTGTAAAGCGCCGGGAGACTGGTTAATCTTCCTAATTTGTCCTTTATGTGGAAGAAGAGCAGCTGTTTAACTTGAATGTATTGACACAAGTTTAACCAAGTCATTAAGTAAGCAAGCGTGCAGGAGAGGGGCGGGAAGGGAGCGAGGAGTTGAACTAACTGCATTGACTGATCACATAAATCACTGCCCTGCAGAAGCTGCCTTTACTCAGGGGCTGTGAGAAAGCTGCTCCACAGTAGGAGTGATGTTTGCCCCTCTGCTATCAGCAGCATGCTTATAAATGGCGTTATCTGTGCACTTAAGCAGTGATAACACCCAGGCTGGGCCAAGCGGATCTGTAAACAGGACCATGGGAGGCAGGAGGTTCATGCCCAGCTGCTGTGTTTGCCCAAAGGCCACCATGAGCCCGACGACCAGCTCACACCCTTCCTTCTCCTCCGATAACCACGTGGTGACGTCTCCCATGGGCTAATGAAGGAGCACCTTGACAGGAACTGCAGTGAGCAGCAGGAGGTGAGCCACACTGCACCACCCCACACTGTGGGAGCGGATGGGCTCCATGGGGATGTGGTGGCTCCACTCATGAAGCATGGACCCGCTGGTCCCCAAAGCAGGTCGCTTCAACTTCCTGCCACCATTGAGTTGCTCCTTGTTGGTAAGAACCATTACCCTGGTCCTGGGGATGTGCCTCCTCCACCAGCACCTCCTGCCCTGGCTCCCACATACCCCAGAGCCAGCGCTGCTGCAGTGCCTTGTGCTGCAAACCCTCATCTCCAGCCTGTGACCTTCTCAGTGCATCCACTTCCTAGCTGCTGCATTGACAGATAATAATTAACTCGGATTCCTGCCCTGTCCCTGACACACCTCGCAGCAAATCACCCAGATAAAAGGTTTATTTATTTTTTTTCACCTAATAAAACAAAACTCGCCCTCAAATAACAGATGATTAAGCAGCAGAGGAGGGGATGGGGAACCCTGGTCGTGGTGGGATGATGACTCAGTTCTGACCTTGACTATGGCCTCCCCGGCTTTTTTCTGAGCAGTGATTTCTCATCTCCTGCTCCTTGTGTCTTTCCCTTCTGTGGTTCTTATTAGTGGGGTTCAGTGCTCCCACCAAACCCCTGCAGCACAGCAAGTGCTCAGATCCCTGGGAGGCCAAGGAGGTTTTTATACCAAAGCATATGAGACTGGAAGCCTCTGGCAAGACACAAGCGCCCCAGGGCAGCCCTTTGCTTTCCTGTAGTTATTTATTTGCAGGGCTACCAATTAAACAGTCACCCTGAGGCACACTGTTGACCCCATTCCTGATCCCCTAATGTGGATTTGATCTCTGCTCCATCACTGATGCAATGGCAGGAGCAGTCAGCAGGATGCTGATGGTGGCCTCAGGGTCCAGCCTCATTCTTTGCTCCAACACAGGCTTTCTGTTCACACAGCTCCCGTGCCTCAGTTTCCCTCCTTCCAGGCGTGGAAGATGGATCTAACAGCAGTGCTTTCGTGCAGGGATCTGTTATGAGGATGCATGTACAAAGGATGAAGTGGGACCCCTTCATGTTACTCAGGTACTCTGCGTTTGGGGCGTTCTCCCATTCCATAAAACTCCATAAGGGAGAGATGTCCCTCTCTTTCACTGGCCTGTGAGAAGCTGTGTTCCAGATCCATAGTGGAAGGGGTAGTGACGGAGCAACCAGCATCAGTCAGCTGCATCCCTGGCAGTGCAGAGTCCCAGGGATGGGCATGGATCCAGGCAGCTAGGATGCAGCAATGCCTGATCCAGGGGTGCACCCAGATTTGGGTGCCATGCACTGGACACTGGCTGCATTGAGGAGTTAGTTGCCCAGGGACATTTGGTTGATTCTCCATCAGCCCTTTGCACATTAACAGACCATGAACTGATAAGTTCTAATAGACAACCCCTGAGCACGCAGCAGGCTCCCTGCTTACAGTGTTTTCTTACAGTTTGGGATGGATCATTTTGCTTTCTAGACTTGTGGGTGCTCATTTTCCCTCTGTCCCCTCTCTTGGGTGTATAGGTAGGGTTCACTGACGGCTGTTCACCTAGCTGCTGCCTGCCCAAGATGTATGGATGTGGCTGGAGAGCATAAGAAGAACACAGCCCTTGGTTGGAAACCCCTGCTGTCCCTGTGCTTGCAGCCTGGAGATGCCTCAGGTCAGCAAGGGGTCCTGTGCTGTTCCCAGAGTGTTTTGGTTTACCCCAATACCATTGCTTGTGGTTGGGCATTGTGTTTCCTGCAGACCCACCACCTTGGAGCAGTTGATTTGGAATTACTGCCTGTATCAGTGCTGCTTGGGCTGTCGTGGGGTTCTTCTTACACCCATCCTGAGCTTGTTTAACCCCAAAAAGTGCTCCTACAGTTACTGTCCAGAACAAAAGAGCACTTCCAGCTCTGCCCTAGGAACCTGGAACCAGGCACCAACACATGGGGGAAAAGCCAGTGTGTCCTCAGGACAGCATAGGTGATGACAAGTGTTTTCTGCTCCTGTCATTGCTCAGCAGCTTGGGCTAGAACAATGTGTAGGGCTGTACGTAACACTGACGTCTGTGTGCCACTTACGTCCCTCTTCTGGCTCAATGTGGGGCTCCTGAAGTTGAAATTAATAAGGCTTTTGTTTTAGGAAAGGTGATAGTTCCTAAGGAGAGATGGTATCTTTACCAGATCAATGGTTAAAAATAGAGTGAGGCCTTTGCAGGGTTGGTGGGGCTGCGAGAGGTGTCAGACCAGCCAGAGGCACTGGTCCCGGCTGGTTTGGTGATAGCTGTGGAGGGGAAAGGTGCTTTGGAATGTGTGAACCGGCAGCCTGGGATGTCGGGTGGAAAATTGCCTCACTCCATGTCAAGTACCGTGATTTCAATTAGATTTTTCCTTGGTGGATGCACACGAATCCATAGGCAAAAGCTTGATGATTTCTGCCACCTCTGCAGTGTTCTTTATTGGAATGATAAACCCTGACAAGCCCAAGGGTCCTGCTCTGGAAGCCCCCTCAGTCATAGAGTGGTTCATAGAGAGCTGCAGGCACCCAGAAACCTGTGTTGGGCCCCACTGCTTCATCCTCTGGGGCTGTCTGGGTGCTGGGGCTGTGCTGACAGTCTCAGAGCACACACAGGCTGGAAGATGCAGCACAAGCATCCCTTCAGAGATCAAATTGGCCATGGCATTGGGTTGATTTCTGAGGGCGCAGGAGGTCCCTTCAGGAGTTCAGTGTTATAGTGAAAATCAATAAATAACAGACAAAAATGTTCATATGTTTTAAAAAATCATTATCTATTTAAAAAAAAAAAAAAAAACAACAAAAAACAAATCTCTTGGACATTCCCCACACTATATTGCCCATACAATCTTTATGGTTTTTGAGCCCTGATTCAGGAAAACTGGGATAAAAAGTGTGCTTAGAGCAATCCCCTATCAGGGCCAGCCCAGGACCACATGCACAGCTCTCCTGTAGAGACGACCTGCCCCTTGGGAAGAGGAGGCAATCCCACTCGGCAGCAGTGATGCCTCCTTGGAGAGGAAGGAAAACAGCAGAGGCTGATACAGGGAAGGATCAATATAAATGGGTAATACAGAGAGGAAAGATTAAAAGGTTTCCCAAAGCCTTTGGTGGTCACTGGTTTGTTTTTCACATCTCTGCAGGGCAGTGATTTCTGACTGGCCTTACCAGAAGTTGAAGTGGTTTCATTTCTTTGCCTTTCACGCCTGTGTTAGCCCCTCAGGCAGGCACTGAGTGTCCAAGGGGGCCAAGCACCCACTGGCAGGTACATCACTGGCATGGAGTGAACAGGCTTTTAAGAAGGAAGGTGAGTCTCTACATGAACCAAAGGGTAATCACCATGATCCTGTTCTGGATACCTTCCTTTCTTTACCTTTTAAGCTTTAAGAACATCAGACACACACATGCGCATCCACACACAAGTAGCAAAAATAAAATCTGGACCATGTTTGGATGATCTGCACTGGCGATTCATAAATGCCCCAGCACTGCAAGGGGACATGATTCAGGCAGTGCTGGGGTGACCCCTGGGGGCATCAGGGCAGTCTCCCAGCCCTGGGGTAAGGAAAAAGGCAAGTGGGTTGAGAAGGATCACATCTTCCTTGCGAGACAGTTCTTTAGGACATGGTGTAGACCTCTAGCAAACTGGCCACTGCATGCATTCGGTAGAAGATCCCAAAGGGCAGGCAAATATCCACGATGGCCGGCCACATGGAATCACCATAGAAGTTCAGTTCTGTGTCATTGTCAAACTGGGGCCGGGCACCAAAGGCTGGCATGATCCAGAGCTGTTGGAGGAAACAGAATGACACTGCAGTGAGGAAGGTGAGTGGTACAACAAGCACCTTCAATCGCAGCTACCGAGAATGACCTTCTGAGCATGGTACCTATGTTAGGAGCCTGTGTTTCCGTTAAGATAAAGTACGTTCTGAGCTCAGTTTCTATTCGTGGCCAGACAGGCTTGAACCAAGTGTGAAGCACTCACCAGGGGGAGAACTTGAGCACGTTGTCTGTGAGCATGAGCCTGGCCTGTCCAAACTCTTTGGATGGAGCAAGCGAGCGTAGGGCTGAGCTGGCAGCAGCCTGGGCTCTGCTGTGCATGTCTTGCTCGGAAACCCAGCCAGCGTATGTGGCTGCATGGGAGTTGTCAGCGCATCCTCTGTCAGCATATGTGTAATATCAGTGTGAGGACATGATCTGTCTGACTAGCTGGGGATTTGGAGGTGCTCTAAAGACAAAGCATGTGCTTGGAGGTGCAGCTATAACCTTACTTTTCTTTTGTAGGGAATTGTGGTCCCCTGGAAGCGGAAACCCCAACTGAAGTTGTCCAATTTCTCCCCACAGCAACTGGGATCAGCATTTGGGCTTCTAAGCCATGGATTTTGAGATGTGCTGCCATTTCTCAAGAAAACCCTGACTTCACCCCAGGTATTTGTCACTTTACATCCTTTCTTTGGGGATATAAGGGAAGGGTTTAATGTATTTTATTGCTTTTAATAAGCAATTCTACATATCTGCTAATACCTAAATACCAAACTTGATTCTTCTCATGTAACCAATGATTTTATTGTCTGATTTTAGGCTATTGAATAGCCTAAAATGTCATTACTCCAGGGTGGTTGCTCTTGCTTTTAAGTGACAAGAGAATATCAGCTGTCCACATATACAAATATAAGTGTGCTCTCAGTGTAAGGAAGGCACAGAAAGGAGTGGTTTTGCAAAGGCTGCATCCTCTCCTTCCCAGACACTTCTCACTTGCGCTTGCTTCCCTCCCTCCCACCCTTCTCTCTGCATGTACTCACTATGATATTGCTCAGCAGGAGGAACATGGAGATCTCCCTTAAGAACTTCCTCCTCCAGTTCATCCTCTTGGGAGCAGTGAGGGACCTCACAAGGTCAGAAGGATGGATGGCTTCAGCGCCAGAGACTGTGCTAGGGGCCAAGGTGCTGCCGCTGTCAGGCATCCGGAGGGACACTGCATTGATGTTGACAAAGGTGAGTCCATAGAGATCCTTCTGGTGGGAATCATGCTTGTGGTCCTCCTTGGGGGGTTGCCGATGGAGGCCTTCGATAATGAAGATGTTCTGGAAGGTGTGCTGAGCAATCATTAGGAGAGCATACGTGAGGTTGAGTGCGCTGATAGCATTTCTTGGTGTGCTGGCTACAATGGCCACGATGGAGTAGTAAGAAATAGCGTACTGTCCCAAGGCTGCACCCATCAGCAGGGCCACATCCAGGGTCCTGGTTGGGTTCTTGTGCCGATCCATGTCTCTCTTGTCAAACCGGTAGATGACAGAGCCACCAATGCAGACAAGAGACATCAGGCCCAGGCAAACAATGTTGAAGATATAGTACATGGTGAGGGCTTGGCTCTTCTTGCTGGATTCAGTGCTGGAATTAACCTGCACCTCATAAAGAATAAGGACTCCCAAACCACTCACGAGAGTGATGAGGCCCAACACAATGCCTACGAAGAAGGTCCTTCTGAAGAGCCTGAACTTCAGGCGATGAACATGGTGGGAGTGGTGGTCTATGAAGCGTCCAACATTCTTCCACATGACATAGACCATGGCAGAGGCAAAGAGACTGTACTCAATGTTAAAGGGGTACAGCCAAAAGTAGCCGTTCTTGAAGACCTGGCAGATTTGGCTGTTGCAATTGCATTCTTCAGGTGAGCTACTTCTCATTCCCGCTGAAACAAGATAGAAACACATAGGTGCAGTGGTATTAAAACAAGGAGCCAGTGCTTGTTAGCAGCCCTGAAGAACTGTATGCTTAGGGTCAGTGGAAAACTAGACCAAGGACAGAAGAAACAGAAGAATATGTGACCACTTTCAAGACAAGGATATTACAATTTCAGCCTTCTGGTGCTCATGATCTTTCTGAAGTTAGGTGGCAGGTTGAATCTCTCTTTTTCCTTCCCTTCTTCATTCCTACCCCATTTATACAGGACCTTCCACCTTTCTGATTCCTCTGTGATACAGATTAAGAAATTAACGTTAAGACCTGTCTTTTAACATACCAGCTTAGTTAAATGCACCTTCAACTCTCGACAGGCCTTCTGAAAGGGGATAAAACCAGACTCGCAGAACAATTGCTACCTCGTGGGCTCCCTCTCTGGACCAGATGGCTTCACAAATGGACAAATTACCTTTCAAAAGCCATCTGAAGATTTCATCTGTCACATTCTTCTTCAACTTTGAATGTGCTTTGTGAACAGACTCATCTGTCACTGCTGACATCCACACTGCTAAGTTTGTAGTCAGCGTTAGCATCAAGCCGCACCTGCAGAAGAAAGAGAAGGTTCATGATATTAAAGCACTGGCTCTAGGCCGTGTAGCTCTCTGTCTATTTTTGGTCCATGCTCATGAGAATTAGAAAGGCCTGATTCCTCTTGTTGGCTTTGGAAGAGCTTCTCAATAGTGAATAGGTCAACAGGTCTGGATTGGTCTCCAGAAGATCCAGTCTTGCAAAACTGGGCAAGATCTTGGTTTAGGCTGGGACTTGCCCTCTGCGTTGTTGTCTTCCCCATGGAAGCAAAAGTCAGCTATGAATCATTTAATGCTAATTATTTAGTTAATACTAATCTGCTTTAAGTAATGCTTGTATCCTTGAATTGAATCCCAACCCTGCTACATCCATGGGTCATGAACCTCAACCACTTGAGCTGGGATCTAAGGGTAGTTGGAGACTGATCAGGTTTAGTTTTGGCCAGGATAAAGGGAGATGAGATTATCCCCTTGTTGCAACTTAGCTGTGTGATTGAGTGCAGTGGGTTTGTGGTGGCCCAGGTCTTCTGGGTCAATGAAATTCAAAGAGCATCAGTGCTCACCTCGTGACGTTCAGGTGCACGTGGACACAGTCCTTGGCAGAGACCCACAGGAAGTATGTCTGGCAGGAATGAGAAGTTGTCATTTCCAACAAACCAAGAAAGCAAATCACATCATTCTGTAGTAGGGATCTCCCTGCCCAGCGGAGCAAGCTAGAGCCTCTTTTGCTTGGGTCCATCTGCGCCCAGCCCACTAACCCATAATCCTGGCCCTTTGCTGGAAGTGATTTGTTCTTTCTTTGCTCCTCCTGCTCTGTCCCACTGCCATTGCTCTGCCCATGTCCAGCCCCTGTTTCTGTCTAAATTGTTCTTATCTGACCTCTTCTCTCCTTGGTATTGTCCCAGAGCAGATGGTCCTCTATGTAGGACTTCAAACTCCCAGGCAGCCCCTGCCCTGGCTATCATCCTCCCTCTCTGTTCCTCACGGCAAAGGAGACCTGGATGGATGCAGGCTGTGACAAGCATCCTGGCATAAGCCAAAATGTCACAGGATGGGAGCAAATTTAAACTCATGCCTTAAAGTGAGTTGCCATGGCTGGAAGCTGTCCTGGTTGGATGATGTGAGCTGAGTAGGGGCTGAGTGAAGCCACTTGCCTTTGCTGCAGGGGGAGTTGAACTATGTCCCTGAGATGAGAGCTCCAGCTTCCACTGGTGGCTCTGTATCTCTACCCCTCCCTGAGACGGTGCACAACCCTCTTACCTGGATGACCACAAATATTGCTTGCACAATGGGGTAGATTATTTTGATTGCAGACAGGCAGCTGTAGAAGCTTGAGTAATATCCTATTTTGAACACATCCATCACAAGGCTGAAAATGGCAAATAGGATCAGGCCTCCTGTTGAGGAACGAAAATGTCTGTGATTGGACAGATGCACACGTGGGCTAATGCAGACAGATGAGACGAAGAGGAACTATTGCCATGGAGAGGCTTTGCTTCTACTTGTTTTTCCTCTTGCGGTACCCAAATTATCTTGGCACCAACAGACTAATTTTGGGTGGAAGGGATTTTCAGTCAACCTTGTTCTCTGGCTGGGACTAACAGCTCTTGCAAGAGCAATGGCAAGGCTGGGAAGGAACCTGGTGTAAAGTACCAAGAGCTCTTGCAGATAAAGGGAGGCCTGGCAGTGAAACCAGTGGAGAGACTAAGAGCTCACCTCCTGAAGCAGGGCATGGTGCCCCAGCACTGGAGGAGGATGTGCCCCAGATGGTTGCTGTTTCCCTTGTAATAACTGATGCCTCCATGAACTCTCCACCCTGCCTCTCACCTCCAACCCCAGTCCCTGAAGAGCTCCTACCTCTCAGCCAGATGGGTCCAGCATGGGAGTCCTTGCAGAGGATGGCATCTGGGCACCGGGAGGTGCCAAAGAGGTAGAAGATGATCCATATGATGACTATCAGCATCATGACAGTCAGCAGGAAGAAGACATCGTAGTCATGCACAGCGATCTTCTCGAAAGCCCCGCTGCTCACCAACGTGCAGGCCAGTAGTGCCAAGTGCACTGCCAGCAGGATGGAGAACATGCGGCCGCCCTTCTTCCACACTTCCTTGGAGGCAGGAGTGGAGGGAGGCTGATGAGGTTGGTGGCTGAAAGACGCTCTCTGGCTCGAGGCCAGGCTGGCTTTGTCATCCTTGTGTCCACAGCCCATGCTGGAGTTAGGGTGTCCGATCTCGCTGTTCTTCCGCATGGGCTCTTCAGTCATGGTTCAGCTAACGCCTTAGCTGAGGGTTAATGCTGTTGGGAGGAGAGGCCCATGAATGAGAGGAGTCACTTCATTTTGAATAGTGTAGGGCTGGACCAAAGCAGGATGTGATGAGGAGGAGAGGACGTATCAGAGGAACGGGGAAGGCTGAGACAGGGAGCGCAAAAAGACAGATGAGCTCATTTCCAACCTTTCTCTTCCTGGTTCCCTGAAGGCTGCGTTCTTGCTTAAGATGCTTTTGCTTGGGGAGATCCCAGCTCAGCTGAACAAAGTTGCCTAATTTACCACACAACATTTAGGTGTGTATTGAAAAAGCACTAGAAAGGCGCTCACAGGATCAAATATCCTGGGGCTGGCGGCCAAGGTGGTTTGATTTCTAAATGTCAACCACTAAACACTCTGAGAAATGGCATACTTCCTGGCTGGGGAACAGACCATTGCAAGGTAAGAAAGCCCTGGGAATCTTTGGAACATCACGTCACGGCTTAGACCAGTTGCAGCAAGAAGGGTGTGAGTTATCTCTACTGTCGCTCCCTCTGAACCCCCTTGCCCGTGCCAAGCTTGGGACTTCATTGATTCCCAATGAAAAGCCTGAAACAAAGCAAGTTAACCACTCAAAGCCTTCACTGACCTGTTTTGCTGCTCTGGGATCCCAATCTCTGCTCTTTGCCAGGCTGAGAAGTTTTCCTGTCGCTGCAGCTTGGTCAAACGGAGAATTTATACCTGTTGGGATGTCTCTGTGATTTATACCATGTCTGGAGCCGACGGCAGTTCTTCACAGGCTTCTCAGAGAAACTCATGTGATCCATTTTGTGCAATAGCTGATTTTGGGGAAGCATGAGAGAGATGAGGAGATAAGGGTTATTATTTACCTGAGAAGGGCATGAGGTGGCAACACTGCTAAGCATAGCACGGACCGCTCGGACACAGGGTCATGGTCACCAGCGAGCAAAGCCACCCCATCAAACCAATCTCTCTGCGCTTATGGGTTCTCTTCCCTGAAGAGAAGATGGTCTAGGTTGAAGAACTTACCTTTGCTGATGATTTGGGGCTTGGCTTTCTGCTTAACTGAGCACAACATATATTGTGCCTCACCCTGTACTATTCAAATCAGTACCCACTACACCTGCGATGGTTTTGAGGAGAAGGAAGAAATTTGCATTGGTATCTATTCAGTGCCAAGGGAAGCTCAATATTTTCTCACCCACGGTGGCAACAATGAGGAAGATTTATCATTAGAGCAGGGACTGGAATCCATGTCCCTTTGCTGACGCATTGCATTTGACTTCAGGGTGGGTTCACCTTTCTCTTGCCCGCAGGAGCTTAACTTCTGTCCTTTCAAGATGAAAGAAGTCATGCCACAAACCACAATGCAGATGAGATTCTGTCATTTGCCAGGTGAGGGAAGAGCTTTTGCTCAAGATCTTTTTTACCCCACTGTTATATTGTGGTGGGGGAAATAAAAGGACCCAGAGCTGTTCTGAGTGGATGTGGCCAAGTTTTATTCCTTCATGGTGTCACCTCTTTTGGAGATGTCCCTGTTGCTTGTCTCTTCTGGGGCAAGCACAGCTTGGGGCTGTTTGCTGTGCATTTTTAGTCCTATTCCTGCCTGCTCACCTCTGTGCTCTTTCTTGCAGCCCTACAGGGACAGCATCAAACTGAGCTATATGGGATGGTGAAGGAGAGAGCTCACATCTCCCGTACAGCACCGGGAGACCTTCGTGTGTCTTTCCCGTGCTGCCACCAACCGGCTGCCACCAGCAGTGCTGGGTCTGCCCCGCCTGGCCTCCGCTGAGCCTTAGGGGCTGCTCTTCGGGCTGAGTGGTTGATCTCAGCCTGTAGCCATTCCATGGGGAAGCCAGACGCCCAGGTAGTGAATCGGAGCTGATAATGGAGATGTTCTGCACAGGCCAGAGATTCAGAGTGCCCCCGAGCGAAACGCACTGATTTATCGTCCCTCTTTTGTCCTTAACAGCCAGCAACAAAGGAAAGAGCATGTACTGCCTTGGGCAATGCTCCCGGTCCTTCCTGGGAGCTACCATACAGCGTAACAGGCTTAATTAGTAATAAGACAAGAATCATTAAATCACCTTGTAATGAATTGCAGACGTTACTGCGCTGCTTTTCACCCGGAAGGATCCCAGCCACAAATACCTCCATGTCTACTACATCCCACCAGGACTCACTCAAGGAGGCTGAGCGGGTGAGTATGAACCTGCTGATGTGAGCAGACCCTGCGGGGTGGTTTTTTGCTTAGAAAAATAAGCTGTTTTCCTCCTCTCTGCTCATTACCTTCCAGCCCTTTCTGCTGCTGTGTTTCAGTCTTTCCCCTTTTTTCCACTCTTCCCTGCTTTCTCATCCTTGGTTTGCCTCTACCCTCTCCAAACCCCTGCACTGCCCCAGGGCCATGGTGGCAGACACATGGTCCAGCCCTGGAATTCTCTATTCCCAGAGCCAGGACCAGGATGTGGTAGGCAAAACACACAAGACAGGGGGAAGAAATTCCTCCTCCATGACAGCATGTCCCAGGGGATACGATTCAATGTTGGGCACAATGTGTTGCAACAGCTACGTGCTTTGGTCAACATCCAGGCTTGGCTCTGCCTCTCCTGACAGCAGAGGGTGCCCGGGGCTCAGGAATCCTGTGCTGCAGGCATTGCCTGAGGCTGTCCAGCTCCCCGCAGGGCTCACCACAGCCAGGAATCCTGTGTCAGCATAAAAGACACTGGAGAGGCCATTGCGCACATTGTAGGAGGAGTACTGAGCTACAGACAGGAGCGGGTTTGGTTCGAGGAGGTTTTATGGTCTCCATAGAGGGAGAGGGGATGAGGAAGGGAATTTTTCCAGCCTGTGTGTTACTTCAGGTTACCAGGGACTCCTGTTGTGCAATTTGTTGTGCAGTTCCCTGGAAAGCAGAATCCTGTGGGCACAGGCAGGGGAGTCGGGGGACAGGGATGGTGGCTAGGTCTGCTGTTATCTTGCTAGTGAGACTAGGAAAACTATCTATCTATCTATCTATCTATCTATCTATCTATCTATCTATCTATCTATTATCTATCTATCTTTACCAGGAAAACAGCCCTGGCATTGCTTTGAAATCAGGACAGTCACCAAACTTCTCTTGGCCATGTCTGCATGGAGCAGGAGCATCCATCCAGGTCCCAGCTGCTGCCCTACTCTGATGGGGCTGCAAGTGGAGGCCGTGGGGGCTGGTGCTCCATCAGCCCTCGCTTCCTTCCCCGGCTGCTGCTGCCCCTCACTCGAGATGGGGCACCTATGGCGAGGGGCATGCAGGGGCACCAGGCAGGTACCTGGCAGCCTGCTCTGTGCAGGGGGCACATAGACACAGTGAGTTGTCACCGTGCCCACAGCGCTGCTGAGCCCATCGCAGTGATGCTGCTTAATTGAAAGCTGTAATATGCCGTGTTGCTGGTGCGTGAAAGGGTTGTGGCGAGGAGCCGTGAGGGCTGGAGGATGCTTAGGACCCAGGGAAGCGCTGGAGCGCCTGCCTGGCTGTGCTTGGAGCGGCCGGGACTTCTCAGGTGTCCTGGTACAGCGGCGCTGTGCGAGGGAGCCCTCCCCTTCCCCGCGTCCATGCCCATCCTCTGAGCACCCCCTGGGCACCCATGCCCTCGCCCGGGGACCACTGCACACCATGAATGACCAGTACCACCGAGCAGCCCGGGACGGCTACCTGGACCTCCTGAAGGAAGCCACCAAGAAGGACCTGAACTCTCCGGACGAGGATGGCATGACCCCGACCCTATGGGCTGCCTACCACGGCAACCTGGATGCCCTGCGCCTCATCGTCAGCAGAGGGTGAGCACTGGTGAATGCATGGGGCTGGTCCTGGGGACAGAGTAGCTGGGACCCCATCTTTCCCCCTTTCCTGCTTGCAGGTCAGCGTGGATGCAGGTGCCCCACAAAATGATGGCTTCTGTCCATAACATGCCTTCTCCCCCGTTATTTTTGTCTCCTGGTGGTGCTTTGAGTCCAATCCAACACTCCTGATAACCACTGTGTGTTACCCCAGCTCCTCTGACCCTATAACTGCTCCAAACCCTGCTTTCAGCTCTCCAGGGACTTGTCCCCCCCGCAAGTGCTTTGCAGTCCTGAGTCAGGTCCTGTAATGCACTTCAGAGATGAAGTGCAAACACATTGGGTCACTGCCATGAAAAAAGCCCTTTTAAATGAGAGGCAGAGAGAATAACTGCTCCTTCTGTCCCGATAACTGCTCACATAATGATGTGCGCAGTGCCAGCTGGCAGTTGGTGACTCTTGTCTGGTTTATCCAAAGCAGGGTCTCAATATGTGACCCCCGGGCAGCCTGTCATGCACCCAGAGCCCAGGGAAACCAGGAGCAGGTTCCCCAAGCGCAGGTTTAAGTCCAGTCTCCCTCACTGGGGCTGCTTGATGCTGATCTGTCTCTCAATACCTCACCCTGGGCTGCCAAAGCTGGCTCTGTACACATGGATGTAGTGGAGGGATGGGAGTGGGACTATGGGGGCTTTTCAGACTGAAGGCTTTACATCTTGGTGTTGGAGGAACTTGCTAAGGCAAGATCTGCCATGCCTAGTTCCTTCTTGAGCAGTACATGACATTCTTGTTGTTACCAGCCTCCCAAGGGAGCACGTGCCAGCACTTCTCTCTGCTCCAGCAGCTTTTCTGAGCACCTCATCTAACGGCATCCAAAGTGGAGCAACCTCTGCCTTGTGTTGAGAGATTACTGGTGGTGCTGATTTTGATTTATTTCTTTCTAATATTGAATAATAGTGCTGAGGTGGGCAGCCTGGATGTTCAGCACCCCTCCTTGGAAGGGCTTTGCTTCTCCATGTTGGGCCAGGGCTCAGTGGGGCCACCAGGCAACCAAGCAGGGATTTTCTGTGTCCACCCTGGGCTGTGTTTGCAGCTCTTGTACCCGATCACTGTGCCTGTTCCTGGGCTTTCAGCATCCCCTGATGCTCTGGTCTGATTGTGAGAAGTCCTTCAGTGCCTGATGCAATGGGAGTGTGCTCAAGAAAACAGGATTTTGGAGTCTGGAGGGGATAAGGCATCCCTCTGAGTGGTGCACCCTGAGATGCTCTTGGGCTGAGCGCCCCGTGATGCTTCCCTGGATGGGGCACTTACTGTGTGCCTCCCAGAGAGGCTGTGCCCAGCATAAACCTGCCCTGAGCTCTGCCAGGAGGGGAATCACCACCCAGGGCCAGAGAGACAAGGGCGGGAGCTCTGGGGATGAGACCCTGAAGTCAAAAAGGGTTCCAAAGACTCTTTGATGGCACAAAGGTCAGTGTGAAAGGCCCCTGCCATGGATGAACACCCCTCCAGAAAGGCTTTGGATTGACCCACAGCATGGGCCTATAAGACTGACTTTATATCTCTTTATATCATTATATGTCCTCATATTGGCCACCTCCACCCTGCAGCAC
The DNA here is from genome assembly GCF_004027225.2 of Strigops habroptila. Taxonomy (NCBI): domain Eukaryota; kingdom Metazoa; phylum Chordata; class Aves; order Psittaciformes; family Psittacidae; genus Strigops; species Strigops habroptila. Next base: position 6,089,997 of record NC_044290.2, read on the forward strand.
CACTGCCTGCCCTGTCGACCCACACATCCAAACCAACAGTTTCTGCCTCTCCACAAAGCCTTTTCCATGGCTGCTTTTCCATGGAGGGGCCCCTTTTATAAGTTCACATTGGATTAAAAAGTCCTTGTGGGCTCAATCATGTCCGAGTGCAGCTCGGCTGCTGTTTAATTAACAGCCTAATATACATTTGTTCCTGACAGGAAAATAGCCTGGCAAAAGCCCAGTGCCCTTTACGTGATGGATGGTGGAACAAAACGTGTGTCTGCGGGCTGCAGGATGTGTTTACATCAATGCATTCATCTCTGTGTGTCAGATCCTTGCCCAGGACCACACAGAGATCAGCAAAGCCTCCTTGCCCTCCTGCAGCTCAATACAGGCACATCTCTGCTCCCTGGAGCCAATCTTGGGTCTGTGAGAGGCAGGAGAGCCTGGCACAGGGGTGCAGGAGAGGGGGAATTGTGCAGGACGCAGGAGAGCCCATCGTCAGCCCCTGTGATTTTCTGCTAGTGCTTAGGATGATGTGCAATGGTCTTTGTCTTGTTCAGAAGTGAAACTTAGTTCTGTGTTGGGTATGTTACTATAAAGACTGGGAGGCAAGAGGGAGGACCCCTGAGTGCCCCAGAATGTCAGGGCATTTCTCTCTGGCCTCTGCTATTCTTTGGCAGAGAGAGCCCTGCACAGCAAGGCAGGACAATGTGGGACTGAGGCATGGGATGGTGCTGGGAGAAGTGAAGGTTTTGGGGCTGGGCTGGCTCCACGCAGGGATAGGGTGGGAGGCGTTAAGGATGTGAGGGGGCTGGTTAACCTTTGACTGGGTTGCAGGAGGATGCTGAGGCACAAGGGGTGATGGGGCGGCAAGAAACTCCAAATCCTCCTTGCCAGCACTGGGCAGTGGTACTGGTGCCCAATGGACACTTAGGGTTATCTAGGCTCTGTCATCAGTGCTCTGTTCATAACAGCTGGGGATGTCTCTGCCTCTGTGCCACCTCTGCATGGGGATGGAGAGAGGGTTTGGGACAGAGGGATCAGCAGTGGCTCATCCTTCTTGTCTGCAATACAAAAAGCCTTTTTCTTCCTCCTGGCTGGGCTCCAGTGAGAGAAGCAAACTCAATTAACATGATGGCTGGGAAGATGCAGGCTGGCATTTGGCACTGCAGCTTTTCAGAGGCAGTAATTCTTCAGCGTGGTTCGTTATGAACTGCAGTGGCAGTGGTGGGCATCGGTCCAGCTCCAGTTAACCATGGGTCTGGGCCCTCAGCTGGGAATAGCCAGGACTTCCTTGCCTTGGAGTGGACCACAGGAGAGGTGAGGATGTGTCTTTCTGCTAGACATGCCCCCAGTTAGCTTTGTCGCCTTTGCGGGTATGTGCCTCAGTTTCCCTTCTTACAATGGGCATCACGGATGCTGTGGATGTTAATGGCAGAGGGATGCAAGCAGCTCAGCAGTGGGTGGGATGGGACAAGAGGGCTCCTGACATCAGCCAGGCTGCTTGAGGGACTCGCATCACCCTGGCTGGGGCAGGTTGCAGTGGAAGATGCAGCAGAGCACGTGAAGGTGATGTGCACCCCTGCACACCGCAGTGCTCAAAGCCACACCGGTGCCGAGCTGGGGAGACCTTCCCCTGGGCCGTGCCTGCCGGGAGGGTGAAGGAGCAGGGTGGAGCGTGCCTGTAGCCTCCTTGCTTCCGGCACCTGAGCTGGCTCCTGGAGTCAGGCTGAGATCAGGACATGGGGAAGTGCTGAGCCAGTAGACGTGCCCCCAGGCGCTACCACAGCAGTAATAATCACCAGCAACAATAGCTGCTGGCCTGGCTTTCTGTTGGTGCAAGAGGTAGAGAGCCCTGAGGGGAAGCTCATCTACAGCATCTGTGCTGGATCTAGGGGGATTTGAACTTGGAGAAAAGCTAAATCCTTGACCTACCACCACCTGGACCTACCACAACACCCAAAGCTCTGCTCTCGGTCCAAAACCTCATCTTTTCTGCTCATTTCTAAGCTTTACTCGGTTCATTGCCCTGGCTATGTTGAAGTTGGTGGGTTTTTTCCTTCCAGCCATGAATGAGTTTTCCTCTTCCTACACCCAAAAACATTTTATGGGAGCCAGAGGCACTCCGCACCCAGCTGGCTCCTGGTCTGAGGGCCTGATCCTTCACACACACCATGAGCCAGAGCATGAGCCAGCCCAATGCTATCAGAGGAACTTCACACATGCAGCCAGGGAAGGACATGTGTAAGTGCCGCTGGATTCTCCAGCTAATTGGGATCCTATGGAGAAGTGGAGGGGAAAAACCAGCAGGAAGGGAGTGAGTGTGCCTGTCACGGTGCAAAGGGAGTGACTCAGGACATGCACATGTCCACCTAAGGGGCTCAATTAACAGTGTTTTTCATAATGATTATTACAGGAGTTGACTCAGCACTCGAAAACGCTTTGAAGTTGAGAAGTGCTGCGCTCTATACCTGTTATTAACATAGGTTCCCACTTAGTGGACCCTGCAGTCAGCATCTCCTCGTGTGCAGCGCCCTGGAGGGGAAGGTTTGCTCAGACAGACACCTGCCAGAGGGAGGGCCTCATGTTTATTATCTGTGCTGGATCAAACACCTCTACTTTGCAAGTCACCGTTCTTCTTCCCTTTGGATGCATTTGTAGCGCCTGCGGCAGGCATTTATAGGGCAAAGGGACCCAGAGATCTAATTTTGCTCGAATGCTCTTGCTTTTAGACAGTAGAAATGCCCAGGGAAAGCTAGTTTTGATGCACTCACTCATGAGGGGAAAGTAGACCTTCAAATATGAATCCCCCAAGACCTTCCCCTTTGCCAGCTGGACCAGCCAGCCATGAGAATGGGCTCTATGGATGGAGCATCCATACACTTGGCCTGGGGAGCAGATGATTTCTAGTGAGTCCATTGCTAATTCCGTGCCCCCATCATGAGTCCATGTACCTGTTGGGACCCTCATGGTGCCCTGGCTCATCTGCCCGCCCGTGTTGGGCACACATGTGCCTGTTCAGAGCACACGTAAACAAACCAACCACCCTCCACACGCCGGAGTCCTACCGCCAGCGCCGGCAGTTCCAGTTTCACTGGCTCTTTAATCCAGCCCCATCAATAATTCACTCCTCTCTTGCAATTCATCAAATATTTATCCTCCCCATGAATTTCCCAGCCTGGGCATGTCACTATGAGGGTAGAGATGAGGGCTGGGGAGTTGCCACTCCTGGAAACTGGGCATTGCTACAGCACTGGCAGCTCCCTCCTCTCCTTCTGCTGGTTTCACAGCTCTTCAACCCTGTGATCTGCCCTTCTCCCTAACACCCATCTTTGAAGCCTTTCTTTGCTTCTAAGAGAGATATGTCCTGCAGGGTTTGTGGGTCTTTTGGATCTTACGCAGTTTTGAACCTTTTAACTAACTTGCTGAGTTTGCCAGCAGGCTCGGGGTTGTACTTACTAAGTTTCTACAAACCCTGTGAAAACACGAGATTGGTAGAGCTATTGGTGATGCTTCCACAAGGGAAAAGCTGAGCACACCTCAGAGCAGCATTTAGGGAATGCAGGCAGGAAGCTCACACTCTGAGTCCAAGTAATCTCCAGCTTAATATCTGGACACTGTCTTTATTGCTTCTGCCTTTTTCCGAATCATTTCCCTTCAGTATTTCATAGCTGGGATGTCAGCAAAGCCTGAGGGTTGCAACTGAGTCATTACACCAGCTGGTGGCTCTGCTCTGGCTCTGCTGTTCTGTTATGGGAGTGTGGATGTGCTGGATGAGGACAAAGCTGTTATGGGTGCTAGGGATGAAGATGCAAAGCAGACCAGGAAAGAAATCCCTCAGCTCCTGTGATCTCCGTGCTCTTCCTCTGAAGTACTTTTCAGGCTCTTTCAAGTGTGACGAGCCATAGCACAGAGCATGTGGGGCTGGGGAGGGGGTTGAGGGCTCTGCTGCTCCCAGCTCTTCTCAACACAGATCCCAAAGCAGCAAAGAGGAAAGTAACACTGGTTGACAGTCTCAAGTGTGCATTTGCCTTCCAGACTCCTGGTGTCAGCGGGGCTTGGAGCTGATGTCTTCATGGTTGAGAGACAATGCTTGGTTCCTCATTGGAAGAGTGGTGATGAAACGGGCAGGAGCTGTGCTGAGACAGAGCCCTGCTGCCCACGGGAGTTGCTTTTGAGGGTGGTGGAGCTGCACAGCCTTAATAAAAGGCTTTGCCTTATCCCTGTGCAGGAAGGGAGAGCGCCTTGTTGACAGATACTGCTGCTGGCTGCATATCATTAGCACACGCACTCAGGCGAAGGCTGGTGCCAGCAGGGGTGTGAACTGGCTCTTGTTTCAGCAGGTCACAAATAGAGAGGAATGTCAGGAGGACCAGCTTCCCCTGAATCCCTGGTTTGTGTCTGTCCTGCCATGGGAGGCAGATGTGGGCAAGCGGTTGTGCCCTGTCAGCAGCTTGCTGGGGTAGGGGCTGGCACGGTGTGAGAAGAGATGCTGATGGCATTAGTCGAGTGTCCTGCTCTTGAGGAGCGCAGAAACCTAATCTCCACTTTCTCTGAAACTGGATTCTCAGGATGTGCTAATACCAATGTGCTCCAAGCCATGCAATCGAGACCAAGCGTGGTACAGCAAAAACTCCCAACAAAACCCCAAGGCCAAGGCCAGCAAGAAGGAACATGTGTCTCCTGAGAGCTAAATTCATGTCATGACTTGCATGTCAGGCACATGATTCCATGTCAGTGGTACACCCCTCCAGAAACCCCCTTAAAATTAAGCTGTGGGGGCCAGAGGCATGTAGCTTCATATTTTGAGCTTCATCTATTTCATATTTTAGGAGCTCATGGTACTGATTTGGCCCTGCACAAGTGGGAATGTCTCAGTAGAGTCTGCCAACCATGCCTGCATGTTAACCGGTTCTTTTCTTGCTGTCTAGGGGGGATCCAGACAAATGTGACATCTGGGGGAACACCCCTCTCCACTTGGCAGCAGCCAATGGCCACCTCAACTGCCTTTCCTTCCTCATCTCTTTTGGGGCCAACATCTGGTGCCTGGACAATGACTACCACACCCCGCTGGACATGGCAGCCATGAAGGGGCACATGGAGTGTGTGCGATACCTGGACTCGATAGCTGCCAAGCAGAGCAGCCTCAACCCCAAGCTGGTGAGCAAACTGAAGGACAAGGCCTTTCGGGATGCGGAGCGGAGGATTAAAGACTGTGTGAAGCTGCAGAAGAAGCACCACGAAAGGATGGAGAAACGGTACAGAAAGGAGATGTCAGATAATTCGGATACCATGAGCTTCTCCAGCTATTCAAGTAGCACCTTAAGCAAGAAGTTCCAGCACATGTCTATGGTGACTTCCCTGCCATACTCACAAGCCACCATCCATGGCACAGCCAAGGGAAAGACAAAAATACAAAAGAAGCTGGAGAAGAAGAAGCAAGTGGATGGGACGTTCAAGATCTATGAGGATGGGAGGAAAAGTGTGCGGTCTCTATCTGGTCTGCAGCTGGGGAACGATGTCATGTTTGTGAAGCAGGGCACATACGCCAGTCCCAAGGAATGGACCCGGCGTAATATCAGAGACATGTTCCTCACGGATGAAGACACTGTCTCCCGTGCCATAAGTGACCCAGGTTTGCACATGGACTCGGCCCATTCGGAAGTCAGCACCGACTCTGGCCACGACTCCTTGTTCAACCGCCCCGGGCTCGGCACCATGGTGTTCCGGCGCAACTATGTCAGCGGTGGGCTTTTTGGGATCGGCCGGGAGGACGCTGGCACATTGGGTGAAGACAACACAGATGGGGTAGGTGTCAAACTGCGGAGCCGCCTGCAGCGCTCGCCAAGTCTCAACGATAGCATTGGCAGTGCCAACAGCCTGCAGGAGAGGAACGCGGAGGAGCTGCCCTGGGATGAGGTGGAGCTGGGCTTAGATGATGATGATGAACCAGATACCAGTCCCTTGGAGACTTTTCTGGCTTCCCTGCACATGTTTGAGTTCATCTCCATCTTGAAGAAGGAAAAGATTGACCTGGAGGCCCTCATGCTGTGTTCAGACAATGACCTGAAGAGCATCAATATCCCGTTGGGCCCTAGGAAAAAGATTGTGGATGCCATCCAGAGGAGACGACAAACTCTGGAGAAGCCAGATGTCATTGTAGACACTGAACTGTAAGTAGGAGATGGGGCCTCTGAGAGATTAAAGCCTTCAGCAGGTGGAGATGTGGATAATGTAAGGTCTTGGTTTCAACCCACTTGGAAGAGTAGGAGTCCAGGTAACCTCAGTGCTTTTGTGTGTGGGCAAATTCCTGCTCGTGTGGAAATGATGAGAGTTCATAGAGGTAGCAACAGCGTTAGCTCATTACTCAACAGCTCTAATGTGGCTGGGCAGGACGTGAAGCCCTTGTTTGGTTTCATAACCTGTATGAATGCAGACTGCTCTGTGGTCTGATTCTTCTGTGTCCCCGTAGCTGGGATTTTCAACCAAGCTCAGGCTTGTCTTGACTCTTCACCTTTTGAAGGCATTAGGAAATCAGCCACAATTCCCGGTGGGAGCAGGCTGACGGCAGTGCCCAGCGCCATTGGGAATCCTTCCCCAGATACTTGAGATCTTACTCAGACCTTTGGAGACTGCATATTTGGGTTGGAATTGTTGCTGTTCTATGGTGTTTGGTTGGTTTGGTTCGAAGGACCACGTGCCATGGAGGTGAAGGGAAGGCGTCAGTGTGCTCTTCCCACTGTCACATCTGCTGACACCCCAATTCACTGTGTGCTTTGGGCTTGCCGGCCTTCAAGTATCCGTGTGCTTCTAGCTGGTTTCACAGCTTTCAGAACACTCAGGCCTGAATCCTCAGGGTGCTGATGGGTTTCTCTCTTTCCCTTTGCAGATAGCATCATCATCTTTTTTTTAATGATCCAGAAACAAACCCAGTTCTAAGTTGCCAGAAAACACAAGCCAGAGACTCCCTTCCTGGGGCAGCTGAAAGCTACAGCCATCCCCAGCGGTCCCTCTGGACTGCCCTCCTGCTCCCTCGCTCTGCTCCCTGCCTGTGCAATGCTCCCAGGCGGTACCTGCTACAGAGGGATGACGGCTGAGATCGGACCAGGCAGCTCCTGCCAACCTTGAAGGGATGACGGTCATTGCTCGCTGGAGGAAGAAGCGTGCTGCACTGTGCTGTCACAGGCTGTGAGACCACACAAGCCAGGAGTGGAAGGAGATACGTGATCATATTATCAAAGGGACCTAAAATAAATAGTTACAATCCATTCCTTCTTGAACAAGTGGTTGATGTGGGGCTTGGGCTGGAGGAGCAGAGATGGGGAGTCCTGGTCTCTCTTCTGGTTCTCGTTGTATTGTTTGTTATTGGGGTTTGGAAGGGAGTTTTGATTACTGTGGTTTGGGGCTGTGCCAGCCCTGACTATAGCCAGCACATCCCTGAGTCCAGTCCACGCTGTCTTCTGAAATGAAGACATGTTTGAACACGTTGGTAGGTGCCTTCCAGTGGTCAAACTGCTCTCCCATGGAGGCAATGTTTCTGTCCCATCTCTCCAGGGCATTAAGCGAAGTTTGTGTGTGAAGGACCTTGATTTTTGCCTCCAGGAGCATCCCAGGACCCAGCATAACACCAGGCTGCAGCCCAGAGCCTCTTCCAAGAATCCCTGATGTATCAGTGCTCAAAACACAGCTCTGAACAGTAGGATTCAGTGTTCTGCACAGACCCATCACATCTCTCACTGACCACTGCACTCCCTTTCCAAACCCTCAGCTCCATTGCACCTATGGATGGCTCCTGGGTGGCAGGAGTGGTTCTGGGGTGCAGGAGCAGGATGGGGACCTGGGAAGTGACATATCCTAGTGGGAGAGTCAACAGCCCCTTGCTATGGGGTATTGGCCATATGCCTGTTCAGGCTGTGATGCAAACTACCAGATCAGAGAAGTGCCGCGTGTTGTTGTTGGTACTGCTTATCCAGCCTTATCTCAAGGATGCAAATGGTAAGAAATGACCGGAGCACAGTGACTCCTGACAGTCTGTGTGTGCTCACCCCAGGTCTGGCTGGGATCTGGACCATGCTTGTCCCTTTGGAGCTGTGGAAGTCGTGGTTTTGCTGTTTGGAGGATGGGGATTTGTTTGGTGTGAAGCTGTGCTGCTCCCTGCCTGTGCATGCCCTGGGTGTGTGTGTAGTGGAGCAAAAGTACTCTTTGAAGGTGGCTTTGTGTCCTACTGCCCCTCAAGTGGCTGAAGCCCCCCAAGGAGAGGTGTGAGGTCCCAGCCTTGTGCTGCTGCACACATTGATGCTCCAGTATCAGCTAAACACCACCGCAGCACTGCAGGACCGAGATCTTTCTGCACAGATGCAAACTGAGGAGGAGTTTTTGTAAGTGATTTTTAGAGCTAAAAGTGCTTTTCTATTTGAAATCGCAAGTTCTGCACAACTCTTGGCTTGAGTTCCAGGCAAAAGGGCGAGCGATCAGATGTGCTGAGTCGGCGAGTTCCCGTGAGGGCTGCGCAGCACCAGGGCCTGTTTGCTTTGGTCTCTCTCCAAAGCCCAGGGCTGCCAACGGGCAGGGAGAGCTCTGGATAATGTCACAGCTCCCTCTGCCGGGACTGGGGCTGGGAGAGCAGGATGGGACCCACAGCCCACCGAGGCTGCGAGGCAGCAGGAGGATGGCCACCAAGTGCTGCTGTGAGCAGGACCCACAACCTAAGGCCAGTTTTCAGGTGAGGTTATAGTAGCTAAATTCATCCCCTTCCTCATGCACATGTGTGACTTCACCCAAGCCCTCTGCCCTTGCTCTGGATGACCATCAGAGCACCCCCACAAAACAGCTCCCGGCTCCAATTCCCCCAGGGATGAAGCGTGCCTTTGGGTTTGTGCCGAACACAGGAGGGAAGTGATTTGCCCTGGCTCACATCCCTGTCACTCCAGTGCCATGGGGACCAGTTTATCCCAGAGGATGGCAGGGAGAAGTGGATCTATTGGCTTGGAACCTGCTGTTGCCTTTTGCTGTCCAAGCACCAGGATGCAGCAGGTATTTGGGGGCTGTGGGGCAGCTGGGGTTTGCACACTCCTTAACTTTGCCTTTGTGCTTAGGAGCACCCAAGTAGTTGCTGATGCTGGGCTGATGCTGACACAGATCCCTTCTCCCAACTTGTCTTTCCTCCAAAGAACCAGGTAAAAGGTTTGGCGATGTGATAGTACCCAAGTGCCATGGGGCACATCCCCACACAGCTAAAACCAAGCCCAGAAATGCTGCTTGGGATTGCTGAGCCCTGAGACCAATGTTATCTCCATGACCACAGGGAACTGAGCCATGGCAGCAGCACATCATTGCAGAGCCCAGGGGATGGGCTCAGACCCATGGCTGCCCCAGGTGGGGTAAGGAGAATGGTCTGTGTGCACAGGGGTGGCTGTCAGAGGTGTCAGAAGCCCCAGATCAAGTGCCTGCTCTTTGGGCTCATGCTTGTTGCTTGGCTTTGGGTTTGGTCCTTTGTTTCCAACCACGTTGCATCCTACGAGGTGTGGGGATGCAGCCCTTGCAGATCAAGGCGTTCAAACCCCCCAGACCAGGAGATGTCCCTTGATTTTCAAACCCCCCAAGCTGGCTGCATTGCTGCATCCCAGCGGGCTCATGATGGAGCAGGGCTCTGCTTGCCCTGGACATGGGGAAGGGACATGGCTGTCCCCACATCCTTAGCACAGACAGGCCCCATCTCTGTCCATTGAAAGCCCGGTCTCCACGGGAGAACTTCGCTGGTACTAATTGCATCTGCTCCGCGGCCGAGAACAACAAGCTCCTTTCGGAGAGGGCACTTGTGAAAGCAGGGTGGAGGCTGGGGCTGGCACACCCTGGAGAACACCCTTCCATACCCTCCCAAACAGAAACCCAGCCAGGCAGCAGGTTTCCCCGGCCCGGTGCTGCCAGCAAGCAAACACTGCCCTTCGTACCTGCCCGTGGCCAGGCTTGCCCGTGGTGCCAGGGTTGGACATGGCACAGGTCCTGCGGGCACCGTGGCAGCGGATGGCAGCATCTCCCTGGCACAGAACCCTGCGATCCTGGGGATGGTTGTCCCTTAACTCCCCAAACCCTGTGCTGGTGTTAAACTGGGCTTCCCAGCAAAACCAGTCTCCTGGGCTTATCTTAGACATGTATTTCCCTGTCCTGATGGTGCAGGAGGTGGCATGTAGGGAGTGAAGTGAGGACAATGGGCTGTGTCTGGCCATGGCGTGGACACCCCACCCTTGAGCCGCACATCCCTGGCTCCTCAGCTGGAGAAGCATCACTCACAAAAGTGATGCTGAGTCACAGGTCCTGCCCTTAGCCCCATGTGGCTGCTGCAAGGGTGATGTGTTGGCGCTCTCTGTCACTCAGGTGCTTTTGTCTCCCCATCCTCAGGAGCTGGCTGGGCTGATCCAATAAACAGTGTGTATCGTATTAAGATAGCAAATAACAGGTTCAAAACAAGAAAACAGCAAAATAGTGTCAACGGGATATTGCAGGTACTAAAATCAGTTGGACAGATGATATAACGAAGAATAATATATCGAGTACTATCCAGATCATGGTCTGGAGGAAGGAGAAGCCGGGGGACGGTTGGGGATGACTGAGGATGTGCAGTGGCTGTGCTGTTAGAGATGTGGATTTGCAGGTGCTGAGTGAGTGTTGCAGCATCCCTGCTCGGGTGCTGGGTACCACAGCCACCCCAGGGGGGATAAATGGCTGCTTCCCCTATGGGGCTGGCAGCACTGGGATTACTGGGTGCTCCTCTTGGACAGTGTGCTCAGCCATGCCACATGGGGCCAAAATGGGAACCAAGGAGGGACATCACCCGCAGAACACCAGGTAGGTCCTATGGGCAGACGGGACCACAGGGAGGAATATCCCTTGGGCAGGAGCACTGAGTCCTCAGCCCTGCTTGATGCTCCTCCAGCCTCACCCGGAGCTGGTGACTGGTGATGGCCACAGAGCCCACACCGGAGGGTGACACTAGGGTCTGGGACCTGCCGGGCCAGTGTGGGCCATTGCTTGCCATTTGCTTAACTATTTCCTGCCCATCCCGCCAGGATTCACTTCCTGGCCGGGCAGCTGAGTAACACATGGCTGCAGGAAGGAGGATGGCCAGGACCAGAATGGAGGCTCCATGCAGAGCTCCTGCAGCACGCCACAGCTTTGCCTTGCCTTGCACTGTGCTCACCAGCAGCCAAGCATAGGGCTGGATGCAGTGTTGATACAGCCTGGGTTCGATGTAACACCCCACAGGGGCTTTGCAATGGCTTTTAGGCCCTTCCATAGTTATTCCCAAACCCAAAACGCCCCAGAGGCAGCAACATGGACAGGCTCAGCTTGTCCTCCCTGTGAGAGAGCTGCTAAGCAGGCCAGGAAAGCAGGAAAAGTGGAGTGTCATTTGCTTTTACTTCTGACTTTAGGTATTAACAGAGCAAATTATTTTCTACATCTGCTTCACACAATTCATAAATATTAGCAAATATCAGGTGATGCCATGGATTCTACCACCAAGCGTCTTGGGGCTGGAGTGAGCACCCTGGTACCCATCATCCTGGTACACATCATCCTGGTACCCACCACCCAGCTTGCTCTCAGCCCGGGTGGCTGGAGGAGCACAGGGTTGCTCCCACAGACAGCACTGAGCATCCCTGGAGGGGGACCCAGGGCAGAGCAAGGTGTGGGGCATTGTCAGTGCCTTTGGTGATGCCTGAAGCACCTAGAGCAGATATTCAATCGAGGTGCAGGGCAGGGGGATGCTCCCTCCTGGGTGCTCAGCTAAAATCCCTGCCTGTCGCTGAATGAGGGTCAGGAATAGGGCAGCACCTCCCACAGGTCTCAGTGCACAGTTTGCTCTGTAACCATGGAGTTGTGGCTGCATTAACCTCTTCCAGTCCCAGCAGGGGTATGGAGCTGTTAATGAGGAAGCACGCAAGCAAATGCCCCCACTGTGAGGCTCCCCAGGGCCTCTCAGCACTCAGACTGGGTGAGCTGGGTGCTAATGCCGGAGCTACGGGGTCACTGGAACTGGAAGAGCCAAACGCCTTCTCCCAGGCTCCTGCCCCAACAGCATAAGGGCTCATAGCTGGGAGCTTCATGCTGTGAGGACCTTCGGCTAAGATGTGGCTGCAGTCAGGTACGTGGTGTTAGTCTGGATTCATCCCACTGAGCACTGATGGTGCTGCTGGGGATAACTGTGCTTCAAGCACAGGCACCGCATGATCTTTGTCCCCGGCAGCTGAACATTCCTGTCCGCGTGACACCGTGCTCCTGGCTCGCTCTGACCTGGCCCTGATACCCATGGTGAGGACACAGGGCCGTGCCCAGCACTGCCTGTGGGGATGCTGAACCTATGGGGAGCTGTGTGTTAGGAGGACTTGACTCCAACCCCAGCAATGGGGCTGGCTCTGCGCTGTTCCACGTGCCCAGCGACGCAGCATCTCCTGCATGAAAAAGAGATCACTCAGCAAGGGAAGAGACGGGTCCAGGGGTGACGGCGGGTGACAGACCCTGTGTAGCTGGGACAACACTGACACCATCTCCTGGGTAGCGCTGCTAGCTGAAAACATGCAGCCTGGGGCAAACACAGGTACTGCAGTGATTGGTGCCCTGGATGGCCTGTACATCCTGCCCTGGACACTGGTGGAAGAAAGGCAGGTAGCCAAGTCACTGGGGAGCAGTGATCCTGGCTTTCCTCATTATCCCTTGCTATTTTGGAGGGACAGGGACAACCTTCCTGATGCTCCTGCTCACTGATCTTTGCCTATGCTTTAAACTTTTAGGATGCACTTTGACAGCAACTGTACTTTCCTGTTGCAGCACACCAAGCTCCAACACACCAGCACTCTCCAAAGCCAGCAGAGCCCACAAGGTCCTGGTGGGACCAGGAGGAGGAGACACCCAGACGAAGGCTGGACCACTCGACACCCTGTGGTACTGCACTGCACTGGAGCAGCAAGAGGGGATCCAGCCCAGAAAACACCTAAACCCAGACAGTAAGTCATACACAAGCATTTAAGCCCTTTTGGGGGTGGATTTCCCTGGGATCTCCATTCCTGGTGTGTGTATGAGGGAACGCATCCTATTGCCTATTGGCAGTGCTGGTGCGAAGTGCAGAGGAACACACGGGAACTCCAATGAGACAGAGAAAGGCTTGAGCAGGGCAGAGGAAGGATCCTGGCAGCTGGCCTGGATGCTGCCTTTACCTCTGCTGTGATAAACCCTCATCCTGACCCTTCTCCACAGCCACAACCAGCCCCTGAGCTTGGGGTCCCTCATATGGCATGCCAGCACCCAGGGCAGCTGCAGGTCACAGCACCATGGTCTGATGCTGTCCCCAAATCCTTTTGGTCCCTGGCACAACAGAGCTCCCATGTGAACACCCACTATTTCAATCACCCAATTGGTATTTCGGAGCACACCTCCTGGGTTGGGGGCTCCAATGGGGTTCTGCAAGGCCAGGGAAGCCTGAGCAGCATGGGTATCCACCAGGGAGATGCACAGGGCAGCCATGGCCCCATCCAAGCCGCTACCTCCGGATCCAAGAGCCCAGCTCTCATCCCTATTCAATAACCGAGCTAATGAGAGCCTCTGTCAACAGCCCCGCAGCTCCCCAGCCTGCGCGGGGAAGGACAACACCTGCTCGAGGGACCCGGGAGGAGAAACCTGTTCCACTGACCTTGCTCCATCACTGCCTTCCTGCCTGCGCCGAGGGCAAGTCCGGGGCTGCCGTGGGGGGCGAGCAGCTCGGCCCCCCCCCTCAGGGGCACGGTGAGGAGGAGGAGGAGGAACAGGGCCGGGGCTGCATCGCTGGGGTGCTGCGGGGGCTCGCTGGGCAGCACAGTGGGACCCCGCTCCGTCGATGCCGTGTCTCGTGGCTCCTCGCCTGCCTGCAGAGCCTCGCTCCACCCCTCATCAGCTAATAAAGCCTCCGCCGCGCCCGGCCCTCCTTTGCCACTGACTCACGGGCTGACCATGCCCAATCCCTGCACCAGCGTTTTCTGGCCCATAAAGACAGGCTCATCCCCACCACTCTCCTGCTTTCCTTATGTGAGAGGACTCAGTACCAAAGCAACTCCCCTGCGGCACTTTGCAACCTGCAAGTGATGCCCGAGGGCAACAGTGGGTGCTCCAAAGCATCATATGGAGACACTGTGCAGACCCTGCCTGTGGGTTTCATTGGTGCTGCATAGTCCTCAAGGGCACTGACAGGCGGCCAGGGGCTGTCTGCACCCACAGACAGCATCTCTCCAGGGGTTTTGCTTGTGTTTCGGGGTTCAGGAATGGGAGATGAGCAGTGCACGCTGTTCTTGGCATGGCATCCTGCCCATTCCATTGCCAAGGAATGCCTTCGCCCTCCTGCCCTGGTGCTTTGGCTCACCTCCATCACCCCGAAACCCGGCTGGTCGGGTTTGGAAAGCAGGCCAGGGATGGCTGGGGAGGTGGAGGCTTTCTGGGTGCCTGTCAGGCTGTGCTGGGCTTGTCTCTGCTGCTGGCCAGGGAGCAGCCCTGGCCGCATTTGCCTCTTGGGAGAAGCATAAGACATCCCTTTTCTCGGTTGCTTTCAAAGACAATAGCAAAACCTGCTTTGTGTGATGCAGGACTCTGCCCCAAAGGGACCTGAGGTGGAGGATGAGCATCCTTGGGTCACAGCAGGGACCAGGTGACAGCACCTGACAGCATTCCCATGGGAAGGCTGCTGCTCAGAGGGACCCATGGGGTGCCCAGCAGAGGCAGGGATCCCCAGGGAGTGGGACCCTGGACCTTTGGGCCCAAGGATCATCCATGGTGCCAGGCCAGCACAGGCAGGGATTGAAGCAGGATCCAGCTCAGCTGTGGCCCAACGCTGCTTTATGTAAGTGGTTATACAAGCCCGTGCGGGCAGGGTGCTGGTGGCAGCATCAGCATGTCTGGGACAGGAACCCTGCTCCAGGATAACGCCTGCAGGAATGGGGACAGCCCGGCCCCCTGCCCTGTGCTGGGCATCCCTCGTGACAGCCCCTGGTGGCAGTGCCACCCCAGTGTGGTACCCACCAAGGATACACAGGCTGCCTGGAGGAGCATGGTGGGGCTGAGCAGCACCCATAGAGAGGCATGAAGGCAGTCTGGTGGTGCCCAGCACACCTTGTCCCCACGAGCACCTGGTGATAGATCAAACCCCCGGTATTTGAGGCAGCCGGTGTTAGTCACCCAGCCCCGGGCTGCGCTCAGCTCCGATGGGCAGGAATGCCACGTGCTCAAACTGCCTTTCCCAGGGAGGACCAGCCCCTGGGATGGTGTCCCCAAGCTGGGGCTGGTTCAATCCTGCGCAAGGTAGATGGGTTGGGTGCTACCAGTGGCTTTCGATGCTGGGGAGTAATGAGGAGGTCCCCAGCTCTCCCTGGGCATCCCACAGATACCAGGGGCTGGAAGAGGTGACATGGGATCCATCCCTCTCTGAATGGGGCCATAAGCTCTCTTTGTCACCACCCCAGGGGCAGATGATGCTAAGAACTGCCCCAGCCCTGACGGCAGCACAAGGCTGTGTTGGGATTGAAAGCTAAAAAGAAAAGCACTTTTTTTACACTGTTTCTTCCTCAAAATTATTGGATGTGTGAAAAAGAGGGAGCTGGCAGCACTCGACACCTCTCCTCAGATGCCCTCCTCACCATGACTCCCCACCAGCAGAGCATTCCCAGGGGACGCAGCGCTTCCGCAGGGCAGAGGATGGTCACGAGAACCCACTCACGATATCGCTGTGGCCTTGTCTTCTGCAAAGGTAAGACTGTTTGATTTTCCGTCAGCTCCATTCTACCAACTTGGTTTCACCCCTTTTTCCAACAAAACACCAGCCTTAGTCACCCCTCTTCCAGCAAATCACCCAGTTATCCATGGATATCACCTGTAGCACGTGCTAGAAGGTGACATCCTGCTCTGGGAATAGGGCTATTCCCAGAACCACCTCCAGCGCCACTCAGCAAATCCCGCTATCAGCTCCCTGCTGGCTGCAGCCCAGCCGGGGACGTGGCCATGGGACAGCTCCTGCGTTTGCCATTGGCTCTGGCCACCCATGGGCCACCCGCGCTGGCGGGTGCCAGGGCGGCGCCAGTGGCACCTCGTGAGCCCTCTGCGCACTTCGGAGGAGCCCTCGGGGCCGTGCCAAGTGCCCTGTGACGCTGGTCCCGCGGCCGCAAGCGGCGTGGGAGGTCAGGCTTATCTCGCCCTGCGCCGAGCTTGGCTCATTGTTGATTGTTCTTTTGCCATTCAGGAAGAATGGAAAGGGAAAAGAACCACCCACCCTCATTTTTGCGCTGTCTGGGTCTCCGTGTGTGCTGAGGCTCTGTCTGGCTGCCCTGGATATGGCTTTTATGGGGCAGCAAGGACCCTCCAAAGGGGTAATCCCGATTCCCGGCCATCCAATTGACCAAAAGAGGCCTTGCAGGATGCAGCTCTTATGGGGCAGCAAGGACACTCCAAAGGGGTAGTCCTGATCCTCAGCCACCCAATGGACCAAAAGAGGCTTTGCGGGATGAAGGGATGGTTTTGGGGCTGTTTTGCACCCAGATTCATCCCTGCTGCCCCTCTCCCACTGTTGCTTTCCAGCCCAGTGTTTCCCAACATCAGAGGACTGGCAGACCTGCAGACTTGGTGAGGACGCTGAGGATGCTCAGAGGGCCCCAGGTCCCCTGGGCTGGCCGTGGCAGCCAGCTCTACCTGCCACAACAGCTCCTACCACCCACAGTTTAGCCCTAACCTGGTTTCTATTCTAAGCCCTTTTTTTTCCATGGGCCTCCTCCCTCTTTCGCTTTGCCCCACTTCACCCTCCCGCCGGCTGCCACTGACCCCAATCCTGGCTGAGGTGAGAGGTCAGGGGGGCTCCTGCTTCCCAGAGTTGGGATTAAGGAGCAGCACCTTGGATTTGCCCACAACAGCTTATGGTGGGAAGGAGAAAGCTTGAGGAATGGAGCTAGGGAGACTCTTCTTTTGTGGCAAAACTAGTTGCAGGATTAGCAGCTTTCCTGGTGTTTGTGTTTCCCTAGGAGGCTGCAGAATGCCAGTTTTTGGGCACTGGAAGTGCCAGTGCTGTTGGCAGGGTTGGGGATGCAGCTATGTGCCAGCCAGAGCTGACCTGCAACATCCTCTGGGCTCCTTCAGCTATTCTCTTGGTGGATGGGATCCGGAGCACCACTGCTCCAAAGGTATCATTAGAAGAGTCCCTGTTTTTCCAAGCTAACTGGTTTTATGGGTCCGGCCGTGCTGATGAAATAGCTGCCAGGCGGTGTGTGAGTTATCCCTCTGGCTGGCAGGGTGCATCTGGGAGCTCGCCTTGAAGGAGAAACAAGAACTGCCCTCAGTGTGGTGGCACCTATGGGAGGCAAGCGTGGCAGGGCACTGGGAAGGATGGGCTCTTCCCTTGGGAAGTTGGGCTTGGAACAGTTGAGCCCTAGAAGGTCAGTTCCCCTCATCTGGGGTTGGGGACTGTCCCATGTGTAATGGGCAGGATGGACACATAAGGCTGGATGTGTCCCCAAGCCTGGCAGGGATATGGAACCTGTATGGATGGAGCTGGGGCAGCAGATCCTCTCCTGGCCCCTCAGCTCAACCATCACCTCTGACAGCAGCCAAAAGCAAGGAACTGGATTATGGCCATGCAAGGCCCAGGGAGATAGGAATGTGCTCTTGTAGCCCAGCTGGATTTGGGCAGCCCTTTGGCTCCCAACCAGATTTCCAGCCAGCAGGAGTGACGCAGCGCATTGGCTTCCCAGCCTGGCTCACTCCCTTCCAGGCACTGCCTCCCGGGCACAGCAGGTTATGTCACAAGCTGCCCTCGCCACCTCTCCGGCCGGAGCAGTGTGAGATCAGGCACCTGCCCATGGACCATGGCACCCCATTGCTGTTTGCATCCAGGGTGGCACCAACCTACACAGCCTATGCTGGGATAGAGTACAGTCCCATGCCTCGTGCTCATCCTGGGTGCTGGGGCAGCATTGTTCAACCCCTCTTCTTGTCAATTAAGGCCATGCATAGGCTTCTTAATAAGCTTTCTGTCTTGCAGGAATCCTGGTTTCCATTAATTCAACATCTCTTGATCCCACAAAGAGCAGTGACGGAGTCAGGACACAAGTAGTGGTCTGTGCACACCTTACCTCTGGTTTCTTAAAGTGCGCAAACACATCAGCCCCACCAGATCATGCCCAAGTACTCCCAAGGGAGAAGGCAAGAAGGTCTTGGTCCTGAGCTCCACCCTCCCTCCCAGCCCCTTTCCCTTCTGTCCCATGAAGGTGGGAGCCGGCAGGGAGACCTGGCCCTGTGGATAGTGGTGCTGAGCAGCCCTGGCAAACTTGCTCATCTATGGATCAGCCCAAGGCAGCAAGTGCCAGGTAGTGCCATCCCCAGCACCTCACCAGGGTCCTCGTCCTCCCTCTGCATGCCGAGGAGGTTGGAAACATCCCTCTTTCCTAGAGAGGGCAGAGGGTGGAGCGTGCATCAAGTGGTAGAAGTTTCATGTGGATGCCTGCCTATGGAGACACATGCGAGGCCCCACGGGCTCTGTCCTGGGGGCCAAAAGGGCACTGGGGAGCTGGTGTTGGGCAGCACCATGCTTACAAGGGAAATATGCTTAATCTTAGAGGACTGGAGTTGCAGCAGCACGCCCAGGAGCGTCCTCGCAGTTGTTGGCTGATGGAGCGATGGCTGATTCCCTCCTCAGGACTCATCATTGCTGGGACAGGACTCCCCAGCCCTCTGGGGACACAAAAGAGCTGCTGGGCTGGTGGGTGAGAGGGCTCGGCCACCCCTTGGTGGCACTGCCAGTGGCAGGCTTGGCATTGTGGAAACAGAGATAGATGGAGCCTGCAGCATCTCCACCATGAGTTGGGTAACTCTTGGCCAGGCAGTGACGCCAGGGACCAAGGGGTGGGGGCAAACAGTTTCGGTCGGGGCAAGAGCAGAGGCACCCAAACCAGTGATTACCTTCGCCCTGAGCTGCTAAGTGGAGGAAGTCTGTGATTAGTTGACACTTCCAGCTCGGCTTTGGAAATTAAGCCGGGCTGGAGCAGGGGGTGGATGACAACTGCTTTATTCACTGCTGATACATAAAACTGGAAACATGGTCCAGGTGCTGCATCAGGACACTCTGGTGATGGTGGGCAAAAGGGACAGTGGTGGATATTGCAGCGAGTCCCTGGGGTGCTCATGGGTAAAGATGGTGTTTGGTGCTGTGTCTTTGAGCCCTGGTAAGGGGTGTCCAAGGGCTCAGGGCCAGGCTTTGTGCTGGGTTTGGTTTTCATGTGCAATTGGCTTTGAACCTGCACCAGCCGCTGCTGCAGGTCTCACCTGGCCCTGCAGCCTTGGGCAGGCGGGGACTTGCACCCAGGGCTTGTCCTTGGGCTTTGGGGTTCTTATGTTTGCAGATGGCTACTGGAAAGGGCAGAAGGAAGGTGGCTGCGTTCCCCTCTATGGTGTAGCTCATACCAGGCATGTGCCTGACCCCACACAAAGAAGAGCGTCCTGTTCTGCATGAGCAGCCCCATGGTCCATATCTCTTCTGCAAATGGGGGATGCTCGTGGTCCATCCCTGTGGTAAAGCTGCATGTTTGCCTGGCCGGGACCTGGAGGACCATTGTCCCAAACCTGGAGCTGGGAGGGCTCAGGTTCTGCCATGCCATGTGGCCCCTATAGCTTGCAGCACTGAGGACCTAGGCCAGTGAAGCTAGCAGGTAAAACCCTTCTCACTCCACGGTGAATATCACTAAGATTAAGATCAATTCTCCATGTGTGACACACACACACACACCCCCCTCTGCCAGCATCCATCTAGGGGTCAAGCACAGATGAGAAAACTATGACAGTGATGCAAAGTATGGTGTGAATGGGCTTGCACCCCCTTTCTGGCTGGGCAATACACTTTGTGGGCTCTGCCACCCACTCACTTCCCTCCTGGGGTGCCAGGTGATGCAAGGTGACATTGGACCAACACAGAGCCTGGGCAAGACGATCAGCCTCCATCCACAGCGCCTCCCCTGCAGCCGTGCACGACCCAGGACAGGGCAGCACGGCTTTGCCTGCCCCGTCTCGCCGCCGTTCGGTCTGTGCCCGCTGTTTGGCACAAAGAGATCGCCAAGATTAGCCAGTGCCAGCATCCAGCTTCTTCCAGGCGCTGCTGAGTGCGAGCAGGAAGTTTCCCACCACTCGAAGTGGCCGTGTGTGCCCTGCAAACAGTGAGGCGTCCGGGGGGTGTATTTATTTAGGGTTAAAAGCATGACTTTGCACGTCCCCGCGGTGCTGGGAGCATCTAGGCTACCAAACTGCCTTGGGTAGACCTGGCATCTCGCCGGCCCCATCCCAGCCTGGCACCGCCGGAGCTCCGAGAGGGGCTGTGGCTGTACCCAAGGTCCTGGTCCCTGTAAGGGGACTTTGCACCCCACGGGCTGTGCCATCCCCAGCACCGACTGATTGCTCCTCGCCCTGGCACAGGGATGAGGCTGAGTCTCGCTTTTTGGGAGCCCAGGGCTGAGCACCCCGTGATTTGGCAAAGCGACAACGAAAGCAGCGTTGCGCGGAGCTGCGACTCCCTCTGCTGCCCGCCCCGAGGCTCCCGAGCTCGTTCTTCCCGCTTCCCTCATCCCGCAGGCCCAGGAATGGAGGGTTTGGGGTGCCCTGGATGCCTGTGGGTAGGGGATGAGTGAGGACCGGTGCCCAGCTCCCGCCTTGGCAGCAGCAGTGGGAGCCGCTCGGCTGCGGAGCCTGGGATGTGCCAAGCACTCTGGGGCCAGGGCCTGGATTTGGGGGGATAGAGCTACTTTTGCGGGGACAGAGCTGCTTTTGGGGGGGATGGAGGCAGGGCTTTGCCTGCAGATGGAGCTCCTCGCCAGCCCTCCGACCTCAGGGATGGGATGAGGTGTTAATCGCGGCAATTTTCTCCTCCTTGAGGACCCCAAAAGGATAAAAGGCCGGTGCTTTTGCTCTCCCTACTGGGGACGGGATGGTGGTAATTAGTCCCTCATTAAGTTAATTACCCAAATGTGCTTGGCCTGAAAGGGGAGGGGGAAACCCCACCCAACCCCAGCTATTAAACAAGAAAATCTCTGCAGCCTCAGTGATGCTGGAGAAAGGGGGACGGTGGTTTTGGGACTGGAAATGGTCCATTTGGGGGCTGCAGCAGGCTCTGCCCGTGGGGAGGGCTGAGGGTTGCTGGGTCCTGGCGTGTGTGCCCTTGCGCTACGTTAAAATGGCCCATTTTCCCTCCTTTGGGAGCAGTGACTTGGGAGGACACTGCCTGGGGTCAGATTTGGCTTTCCTAGGCGCCAGTTGGGGCTGGGCTTGGGTCTGGGGGCAGAGGGGCTGAAGGTTGGATGAAGGCAGTGGTGGGAGACTGATTCTTGGGGCAGCTTCCTATGGAGGAAGCAGGGTCTGCTCATGGGACTCTTCTGCTGCCCATGGAGGGGGACAGGCACAGGGTCGGCAGCTGCCAGCAGGAGCTCACTGTATGGGGATTACACTGATCCCCTCCAGCCACCCTGCTGCGTGCCCGAGGATTTCTGAGTCTTAAATGTGTTTTTCCTGCTAAATTGGAGGTGTTTGTGTCCACAGTGCAAGGGCCAAGCCAGTGTTTGCTTTCATCCCTAAAACCTCAGCTGGGTCAGTGGGGCTGCATAGCTTGGCCTGTGCATGGTGGAAAATCAGGTGTAGTTTGGGCTTTAAAAGGCTCTTTTGGAAATGGAGCTCTGCAAGGCAGCAAAGAGTCAGATTTGGGGCTATAGATCTGAATCTGCTGGCTTTCCTTATGGCTGCTGTTCTCCTGTGAGCATCATGACATCGCTGGAGCCCAAAGGAAGAGGCTCTTATGGGTTCAATGCTTTACCCAGAAGCCAAAACAGCCTCTCAGTGGAAGGTGTCCCTGCCCACGGCAGGGGTTTGGAACTGGGTGAGCTTTAAGGTCCCTTCCAACCCAAACCAGTCTGGGATTGTCTGGTCTGTGATCCCAGTGGCGGCACAGGAACTAGCCATGCCACGTGCCTGCCCCTGCCCGTGCACACCAGCACGCTCACTGCTGGTTGCGGTTGGATCCTGATGGCTCATGTTGGTCTTGGATGTGGGGCTGATCCCCATCTCCTCCTCCTTGGCCGCCACCACACGACCAGTTCGGCTCCGTTCTGCACCTGTGCAATGGCACCTGCACCACTGCTCACCTTTGGATGGCAGCCCTCGGAGCAGGGCTTTGTCACCGTGCTGCCACCACGACATCCTTGGCGTGATGAAGGTAAAGGAAGGCATCACTCAGGAGCGGACCCAGCAGCACCCTTTGAGTCTGACATCTCTAGCCCGGCAGCACCCATGGGTGCTCTCCCATCTGCAGGCTTCCCTTGCTGTGTATACAAATGAACCACTGGCCTGGCTGGGCTTTGTATGCTGCTGTAATTCGTGGGTCTGGAAATGATCTTTCGCAATAGAAGCTCTTACAGTAGAAATGAAGCCTCAGCAGGTCTCTGATGCACCCTCAGCTCTGTTCCTTTTGCAGCAGATGGGATGGTTTTTAGTTGTTATTAATTTTTACCAAGGATATAATGACATTCCCCGGGGATTGGTGCAACCTGGGTGTGAGGTTTGCTTCCCTGCAAGTGGCTGCAGTGATGCGCTGTTACTGGAGGTGCTGAGCCTGTCTCAGTTTGGGACTGGGGTACCCCAGCAATGGGTATAGAAACCCAGCCTTGTCTTTGGGTTTGCTAGGGTCAGTGTTCATCAGGGTTTTGGTGCGTTAGTTGAGCTGATTCAGGTTTTGATTGGGAGAAATAACAAAGCAAGAAGAAATCCAGCACAACAGCGAGAAGCAATGTGGGTTTAACTTTCCACCACAAAGAAATAGGGCTCAGGATGTCCCTGTCTGTGCATGGGCACCTCAAAAGCTTTTGGGGTTCCTGCACTGTGCCTCCGTGATTAATTGGGCAGCATCATGGAAAAGGGAGGAAATTCCTGAGAACAGCGTGGAAGAGGGACCCTGTGGAGTCGGGTCTGGGTGCCAGGCACAGATTTGGGGTGACCCGGGTTGGTGTCCTCCCCCTCAGCACAGAGGATTGTGCCGAGCAGCTCCGCAGCGGCAGCAGCGTGTGCAGGCAGCAGCAGGCAGCCTTGCGCTGCCCCCTCCTTCCACAGCCTCCTCCTTGCTGTGGAAAAGGCCATTTTCCCCCCCAAAACGGCTCCCTCATGGGACAGGCACCGTTTGCTCCCGCTCGCCAGCAGAAGCGAAACCCTATCCCCGTCCTCAGTGCTCCGCTTGGGTTTCTCAGGGCTATTTCTAGCACTTGGCTCCTTCTCCTCCAGCGTTTCCACTGCCTCTCTCCATCCTTTTTCCACTCCTCCGCTGCCCCCGTCCCCCCATGCCCTCGGCTGAGTGTCCTCTCCATGGCCCCACCGCGGTGGCTGCTCCCCAAAACGGGCTGCCAAGGCCGATTATTGCCAATGGCTCATCTGCATTCACCCTCCTCCCCGTCCTCCCCTGCTCCTCCCTTCTCCAAATCGCTGCTGTACGACACCACCGGTGCGCAGTGCTGCACCGGCTGCGCGGCCGCCCCGCAACGGCCAGCACCGGGGGAGCCACCGCGCCGGGGCTGGCGTGAGTAGGGGGCTGCGGTGGCAGGGGTGTCCCCAGGGCGGGAGGCTGGGTGGCTGCGGCTGTCACCGCTGCCTGTGTCCTCCTGGGATTGTTTGGTTTTGCCATCCCTGTCCTTCCCGTGTCCTTCAGCGGGAGCCGGGGAGCCCGCCGGCACTGGGGCAGGGTGCTGTGGGTGCTACCCTCTGTGTGGCTTGTGCTTGGCAGGGAGATGCCGCTGGAGGATGGGGACACAGCGAGGCAGAGGGGACAGTGGGTCAATGGCAAGGGCAGCGGTATCCCCCGGCTCGGGGAAACAGGGGACCCCCTGCTCCAGGACATGACAGCGCCCGATGGCAGCAGGACAGGGCCAGCGCTGGGTGACAAGAACGTGACCCCCAAAGGGGCCTTGCAGCAAGCAGGGCAGCATGAGGAAACCCTGATGACTGAGCTCTCTGAGCTGGTGCAGAAGGTGGTGAAGAACAGCAGCTGGTGGGAACGGCACGGGGTGGACATCAGCATCCTCGGCTGCAGCTTCCTCCTGCTGCCGGCAGGTAATCCAGCTCAGCACCCCCAAACCACGGCCAGGGGGGTCCCGATGTCTCCTCCTCGTGGCTTTTGCACTGCTCGTACAACTTGGTGCTGGAAGCTGTTACAGCTTTATTACAGGTTTAATAGTAACCCCTTCACCCTGTGCTATGGGGCACCCTGACCCCACTGGGAACCTGCAGTGGGTGATGGTGGTACCCAGGGTACAGCCTGGGGTGAGGGGGTGATGCCCTGCAGATGGGCACAGGGTAGGATTGGTGTGCCCCATCCATGTCCTGCCATGGGGAAGGGAAACCCTGATGAGTTTGGTAGCAACGGTCGTGGTTGTGGTAGGTGCAGGTGGATGTGGTTGAGCACAGGGCTCCAGCAGCATGGTTGGGAAGCTGCAGGTGGTACCTTCTCTTGCTTTTGAAGTCATGGGGATGCTGAGGTCCTGGCAAAGTTGTATTTGCCACCAGCAGCACCCGGTGCCATCACGACTGGAAGTGGCCAAACCTTCATCATGATGGTGAGTGTGCCTGGTCCAGCTGTGCAGGGTGGTGTGGAGGGAAGCTTTCCAGCTCGGGCAGTTTATATACCTGTAACTATGTCTGAAAAACAGGTTTAGGGCAGTGTCTGGCTTGTTTGTGTGTAGCAACACCTCGGCTCAGAGGCGAGGAGGGCAGCAGCACATGTGCGTGCCCAAGCTCCTGCCCGGCTGGTTTCTCCACAGGGTTCCTGTGCCTGCAGTCAGGCCGGGCCATCCCTTTCCTGGCTGGTGTCCTCACCCTTGGCGTGGTGCATCACACCCTGACAGTGAAGGGCAGCCACCTGGCCAGCCACAATGCCTTGACCGAGTCCAAGTCCTGGGGCAAAGTGTGGGCCATCTTCTTCATTGAGGTGAGCAGGGCTGGTGGGGTTTGGGTGGCAGCCCCCCCCAGATCCCCATCATCACCTTGCCAGCATCTCAAACCCTTCAGGAGTAGCCACCTTCTTAAGAAGTCCATTTCCAGCCTGGTTTGGAGCCTGTGGAGTGCAGAGCATCTCTCCTGGGTTCCTCTCCCTTGAGCCCAACACTGGTGCTGTGGCTGTAGGCATCTCCTCTCCTTTCTCTTCCCTCCCAGCTCTGCTCAGCTTTCACAGTCGAGCAGGCCACTTACAACCACGTGAAGATCCACCATGGTTACACCAATGTCATTGGCCTGGGGGACTCCAGCACCTGGAAGCTTCCTTTCCTGAACCGCTACGTCTACATGTTCATCGCGCCTCTCGCAGTGCCCATCTTAACCCCTCTAGTTGCACTTGGTACGTGTCCCAGCTGCCTTGGGATGGGGTGCTGGGTATGGCGAGCTTGTTACTGAGCAGATGTCACCCTACCAAAGGGTTCTGCATTGTTTGGAGGCATGAGGTCAACTATTCAAGCCCATGGTGGGATACAGGGCTGCAGCAAAGGCAGGCGATGCTGCACTTGCTCCATGGAAGGCATCTGCTACATCTCTCTGCTGGTGTTCAGAAAACACTTCACATTTTCCTGTGTTGGTTATGGCAGCTCTGGCACAAGCCATCATGAGCCTGAATCACCCCAAATTCGCTTTCCTTTAGTTCAGCCCCTCGGCTGTAGCAGGATTCAGTGTCACGTGTAGGACTCTGGTTGGTGAGAGCATTGCATGGGGTGTGTTTGATGACTGTGTATGGGGCCAGGAAGCAACAAGCTTGGGTACACAAAGTGGTGGCACAGGGGAAATGATGGTGCCAGGAAATGATCATGGAGAAGCGCCCAGGAAACAGTAAGAGGCTGAGGAAGCCCAGCCCCCTTGGTTGGACAGCTCTGGGCAATGTCAAAATCGCAGACAACGACTCAGTACGTTGTAAGACATGAAGGTGCATCCAAATCCCTGTGTGATGATGCACAGCTGGACCCTATGCAAGGAATGCAGCCTGCACTGAAGACCCAAAAACCAGGCTGGGGGAGTCAGGCCAATGTGAAGGATGGGGAAAGGGAGATGAAGGGTGGGATGGGATGGGGATGTAGGGCTATCGGCACACAGCTTGGCTGCTGGAGCAGCAGTGGTGGCAGGGAAGTGTCAGCACCCCTCCCATGTGCTGCCTCTTCTTCCTTGTGCAGATTTGTTGAGGAACGTGGAGTGGAAAGCAGCTCTCCGGACTCTGTGCTGCATGTTTCTGGGTCTCTACTGCCATTACTGGCTGCTGCTCCACGTCTCGGGCTTCCAGTCGCCGTGGTCCGCGCTGCTCTGCATGCTGCTCACCCGCTCCCTCCTGGCCCATCCCTACATCCACGTCAACATATTCCAGGTAGGGACCTGAAGCTCCAAGAAGGCCTGATGGTGCTGGGGATGTGTCAGCCATCACCGGTGACACAGCCCTGACACTGCTGGGTAGAGCTTGCGTCAGCTTAAGGCGAGTAGCCACAGTTGTCACCTCCCTTGTGCTGATGTTGTCACGGGGAGGATCAGGCTGGTGGTGCTGGGGTGGAAAGCGGTGGGAGAACATCAGGGCAGATGGATGCAAAGGGCTGGAGGGTCATGTCCTCTGCGATGCCTTGCAGGATTTGGGGAGGTTGTGTGCTTGCTGGTGTTGGTGTAGCTGCTGTTACAGGTCCTGGGATGGAGAGGGGCTGGTGGCTCCAAGTGCATGTGCTTTGGGGGCACAGAGCCTGGGTGCCCCTTGGTGGGGCTCCATGGTCAGACATTGGCCATCCAAGCACAGGATGGAGTGAGTTTAGGGATGATCCCAGCCCTGGGGTTGGCAGCCAAACCCCAAAACGTGGCTCAGCCTGAGGGACACCTTCATGCTCCCATATGGCCACAGCTGCGGTTAGCTCTGAAGGGTCTGGGGGGTGCTGGGTGCTGTAGGATGCCCACCCTGCCTCTCCCGCAGCACATTGGGCTCCCCATGTTCGCGGCCGATCGGAAGCCCAAGCGGATCCACCTCATGAGCCTGGGTGTGCTCAACCTGCCCCGCAATGTGCTGCTCGACTGGTCCTTCGGCCACTCGCTCATCAGCTGCCATGTGGAGCATCACCTCTTCCCCAGCCTCTCCGACAACATGTGCCTCAAGGTGAGACAGGGGTTGGGTGAGTGTATTGGGATGAGACCATCCATCTCCCCACCATGCCGCTGCAAGCTCTCCCTGCCATCAGACCTCTCTGTGCTGCTCTCCCCATGCTAGAAACCTCTCGCTAACCCTAACCCACCTCTGCACATTAAAAACCATGTAGATGAGGCCCTCAGTGCCATGGATTAGTGGTGGTCTTGGCAGTCCTGAGGTAATGGTTGGACTTGATGATCTTAAAGGTCTTTTCCAACCTAGTTGATTCTATGATTCCCTCTGTGCTTACTCCTGTTTCTCGTGGGTTTCTACTCCTTGCCTCTTCCCCAGATCTCAATTCCAGCCTGCAGCAGCCACCCAGTGGTCTGGGATCCTCCCAGCTCTTCACTTGGGAAAGTATCTCCACTACTGCTCGGTCTGGCTTGGCTCAGCTGGAGACCTGGCAAACCTCCCCTAATTTTGGATGTGCTCTTACCTGTTGCTCTGAGGTGTGGGGTGTGCTCAAAACATGGGCCCTGACACTGCCCCAGCACTAGGGGATCCGAAGGCAGGTCCATGTGATGCCTTTCAGCACAGGATCTCCACTCATTTGATGCTGTGCACTTACTTTCAGCCTCAAGTTGGGGGAAAACCAGTAATAGTAAGAGATGGAGCACCATGAGCTTCAGGCTGTGCCCTTTGCTCGAGCTCATGGGGCTGGCAGAACCTGCCTCCCATAGAGGTGTGTTGCAGGGAAGGGGTAATTAAGCTGGTGGCAGCCTCCCAGCCCTGGTGCTGAGTTGCTGTGTGGGTGCCTGAGGATAACCATGGGTGCAAGTGATGAGCGTGCATGGGTGGCCTTCATTTAAAGCCTCATTAGGACATCTCTCCTAATCCCTGCAAAGGTGTTTTGCCAGGGTGAACTCCCTGGGTTGCTTTAACTGGAAACCACCTTCCTCTTAATCCTCGTGGCTGGTGCTGCCTTCTCCAGCCCTGTTTTGGGCATGTGGGATGGGTTTTATGGGCACCTTGTGGAGAGCTCAGCAATGCCTCAGCCTGGGAACCTTGTACATCCTGCATAGAGATGACTTTGCCTTTGCAGATCAAACCCATCGTCTCCCAGTACCTGAAGCAGAAGAAGCTGCCATACAATGAGGACACCTACACCTCCAGGCTCCGTCTCTTCCTCCAGAGATACGAGGAGCTGATGGTCCACGCTCCCCCCATAACGGAGCTGGTGGGCATCCAGTGAGGATGGGACCCCAGGACTCAGGGGTGTTTCCTGCAGGGACTTGTGGCAGTGATGGTTTTAGCAGGATTGGGGCTACACAGACAAATGCCTCCATAAAGCCATCGTGTAGGAAACATCTCCCCCTGATGTCTTGCTTTTGGCTGGATAATGATGCACGGAGCCACTGCAGGAGAAGAGCCAGGAAGTGCATCTCCAGGGACAGAAAAAGGGGGATACCCCCAAGTTATTCCCAGCCAGGGCTTAGTTTTACCCACTCTGCTTTCACGCTTGGGGAGAGGAAACCTTTTGTCTGCTGGCTGGGGCCTCCCTGCAACAGGACCATGGGGGATGCGGCACCATGTCCAGGGCATCCAGAGAGTGTTCCTGGCTGAGAACCACCAGGATCTGTAGGATGGAACTGCAAGTGTGTGGTTGGAGGCTCAGGGAAGGGGTTGGATCATGGGGAGGAGGTTGTGTCACTGCTGCCCGCGCTTTGCCTGACTCTGGGGTGAATCAGTCCCTTCTAGGAACAATGATTTCAGCCTTAACACATCGATGTGGATCTTTGTTATTGGGGTTTGTTGCTGGAGCAAGTCTACTGGTGGTACTCAAACGTAGGGGAAAGACCGTCACCCTGTGCAGGGACATCCTCAGACCCACTGGAGAAGGGTCCCCATGTGGCTGCTGTGACATAGGGCAGATCCAGACTTGGGGGCAGGGAAAGCTGGCCTTGGATCTGTCCAGTGTGACCCCTTTGGCATCAGAAGTAGGGAATTACTGATTTATCCTGGGCTGAGACCCAGGGGACGCTGATGCCCTGGGCTGGTGGCACTGCCATGTCACCCCTAACTGGCCCCATGTCAGTTTATTGATCCAGGATGTTGTGAAACATCCAAAGGGCAAATCTTTGCCCTTTGAGCATGGGTTATGCTGGGTCAAAAGGCTGGAGAGAACAGAGGGGGGCTGGACCAAACGGCCCAAGGGCTTGTGGGGGTCACCCAGGGCCCAGGGGTGGCAGAGACCTCCCCAGAGCCCTCATTATTAGTTTCTCAATTAAGCACCAGAGCTGAATGTGCCGAACAGTGCTCCAGCAAAGGGGGGGGGGGGTGTGGGGGGGGGGGAGGTGTTAGCAGTGCTTTCAGTTGGGATAATCTCAGCCTCACGTGTCCCTCTTGTGGGCACAAAACGCTCTTTCTCCTCCCCTATTGCAAAGCGATGAGTCCCAAAATGTCTGTGAGCACTGGAGGGAGCAATAGCCTTTTTCCAGGCTGGATTTCACGGCTGTTGTTTAACGCAGTGCCATCTAAAGGCAAGTGTTTTCAGGTTCTTCAGCCGGCCGGGGAGATGACTCGTGTTTTGGGAAACACGGGGGTTATCCCCTGTCAGAAGTGGCAGATACAGCGGAGGTTAATGGGAAACCTGTGCTCAGAACCTCCTACATTTCTGCCTCGAGCGATGCCCTAGATTTAAACTCAGCTCTTCTTCTGGATGATATTTGGAATGGAGCCTCCAGGCTCCCCTCTCTGGGCAGGGGTTGGTAATTGCTGTGTTGGGCTGGGGGCTTGGGGCACAGGCTTTAAAGCTGTTGGAAATCCTGGTCATCACTGCAACCCCCCTGAAGGAGTGGGTGCAGATGCGGTACGTGCCCAGTTGCTGTTCTCAGCACGCAGAAAGCCATGAACTAATTCTCAAATCCATGCATAAAGGATGTGAGGTTTATGACCCTTATTAAAACCAGCTTCTAGCTGTAAACTCCTCTGGGTCTTAATTGCTTTTAGAAAGCCCCATTAATGCTCGCCTGTGTGCTTTGGCATCCGTACAACCCTTCAACATCTCCTGGGCCCACTGAGATGATTTTCCTGCCTGGTGTATTGCGCAGGGGCTGAAGAAGGTCTGGGTCCTCCCGCATGGGAATGGTGAGTAGTTATATTTGGAACGAGCCGAGTGATGGGATTAAGGAGGAAATAAAGCAGGGACAGTGGGGAGGCTGGGGCCGGGGCTCTGGCACTAGTGGTTTATCCTTTATTGATGGGGTGCTGTGGGTTTCTCTGGGCGAGGGGCTGACGGCTGCACTGGGGAATGATTAATCAGTCTGAGCTGCTGTTTTTCCCCGGGAGACCTCCGCAGTTAACCACTCCCGGCAATTAAGGGGCGCTCGCAATTAGCAGCCGCAGGGATGCTGCCGCCCCGGGCAGCCACCAGGGTACCGCGGAGGCCTCGCCATAGAGAGCGGTGGCGAGGACGTCCGCTATGCGGCCTCTCCTTCCCTACCTCTCTATGATATCTCCCGTTTCCGGACAGCCGTGGTGGCAACCGCATGCTTCCATTGGCTGGGGGCGTGGCCACGCGGCGAGGAGGGGGCGTGGTTATGCTAATCATGTCTTTAACGCGGCTCGTGATTGGTCGGCGGGGAGGAGGGGCGGGGACAGCGGTGGCCGGGATGGGACCGGGCGGTGCGTGCTGGAGGCGCGGCGGCGGCTGCGGCGGTGAGGGGCGGGGGAGCGGGTCCCGGACCGCGGGGTCCGGGGGGGACCGGGACCGGGGGAACCGGGGTTCTAGGTCCGAGCGGCTGCGGGGATCGGGGGAACCGGGGCTGTGGGTACGGGCGGCTGCGGGAACCGGGGGAACTGTGGCTTTAGGTCCGAACGGCTGCGGGAACTGGAGCCGGGGAAACCGGGGCTTGTGGGTGCGGGGGGCACCGGGACCGGCGGAACCGGGGCTGAGCGGCTGCGGGAACCGGGACCGGGGCAACTGCGGCTACCGGGGCTTGCGGGTGCGAGCAGCTGCGGGAACCGGGACCGGGGAATCCGGGGCTGCCGGTCTGAGTGGCTGCGAGAACCGGGACCGGCCGGCCCGTGCTCCAGCCCTAGAGGAGCGAGGGACGCGGGGCCGGAGTCCTCCGGTGCACGGGGTCGGGACGGTCCCTGTTGCGGCGCCTCCTGGTGCCCTTCTCCGGGACAACCCCCCCCCGTCCCCGTCCCCACCGGCTCAGCCGTCAGCACCAAGGCCACGGGCTTGGCCGAGCGCGGGGGCCGCAGCCTTGACCCACCCCAAAGCGTTTCCACCTCGCACCGGGGGTACATAAACCGCGGGCGGCCGCCGGCACTGGCTGCGCAGGATGGGTGCCGCGGGGGGACGAGCCCCGCTGGGTCGGTGCTGGGCTCCAGGGGAGGGCGGTGCTGGGCTGGGGGTCGCCACCTCATGCACCTCACGTCCTCTCTGTCCTTTTCCCCCCCCCCCTCCAGGCTTCAAGCGGTGGCTGTCCTCATCTGCCCCAGCTCCTCGGGTCTGTGTAGTGGGGAGCGGGCCCGCGGGGTTCTACACAGCTCAGCACATCCTCAAGGTACCAGGGTGGGATTTGACGGTGGGTGAAGGCAGGATATGGGGGGGGCAGGTATCCAGGCTGGCTTGGGTTGAAGCAGGTTGGGGAGCCAGACCTGTGTGGTTGGGGGGCTGCTTGGGGCAGCCCAGACCCCCCAGAGTCCTCCTGAGCCCCTTCACTTGGGGTAGGTGCTGCTGTCTCCATCCCTGCCTTGCCCCTGGGTCAGACCCAAGCCTGGGTGCTGCGAGTTCACCCCAAGTGGTTTCTCTAGAAACAGAGATCTGCCTTGCTCAGAGCTGTCGTCACCCAACAGGGATGACGTTAACCATGTGTTAGCGTGCAAGACCTGCTCTCCTGCTTCCTTCTCTCCTAGCTGAGTTAAGGCACACAGGTGACTCTTTACCTGGCATCTGTAAAGGCTATTAGTGCTTTGGGCAGTCAGGTTTCTGGTGGGAAAGGAGACCTGAGCACAGAACTGTTGGCACCGAGCAGAGATGCAGCAGCTTAACCCTGTCATTAAACTGCTGTGTTGTCTCCGGTACGTGTTGGAAAATAGCTGTTACTAAGCCTCAGGGACAAATTTCAGGGCTGCTTAATCTCTGGGAAGAGTCTGACTCAAAATACAAGATAACAAAAGCCTTGCAGCAGAACATCTGTCTGCAGCTCTCACCTCTGCTGGGGGCTGGCAGACAGCCGGGGGTCCACCAGCACCCATGGTGCTGTGCACCCAGTGTGGGGGCTCTTTGTTGGGGACTGGGTAGCTGCCAGGTGAGTGTGGAAGAGGAGCTGTGGGGTGGGCAGGAGGATGGAGCCCCTCATGAGATGTGCTTGATGGTGGTTAAGGTCATACTCTGCTACACCCTGTGATCTGAGCTGGCAGTACCAGGTACAGCATCATCCTCTGCATGGAAGGCTCTGGAAGAGGCAGTTGCTGGTTGTGGATCTTGGTGCAATCCTTCTTCCTGCCTTGTATCTTCCCTAGCAACATGCGAGCACTGCGTGTCCCTCTGGAGCTGCTGGGCTCATGTGGCCTTTCTGTCCTCATCCCTTAACTGTGATTTCCTTCTCCTGCAGCACCATGGCGGGGCACAAGTGGACATCTATGAGAAGCTGCCTGTTCCCTTTGGGCTCGTCCGTTTTGGGGTGGCCCCAGATCACCCAGAAGTGAAGGTTGGTGCTGGCTTCCTCCCCTTTGCCCATGTGGTTCAACATGATGGTGCTGGGTGCAGGCAAGGCAATCGGGATCAGAGATCTCTTATTAGGGGTGATGGAGTTGGGCTGTAGGTGCACATCTGGGCAAGGAGAAGTTAAACTCAAAGGAGCTCTTTGAAATCAATCATTTTCCTTTGCCTCATAGTAGGCATGAGTTGTACCCAGGGGTATCTGCTGTGTCTGAGCTGCAGGGGAGGTGGTCAGAGTGGTGGGACATAGGAGTTCCAGACACAGGAATATCTTGTGATGTTTTCCTCTAATCCCTGGAGATCATCAGACCAAAATGCCAGGATCCCTTTGAGAGGAGGGAGAGAGAAGAGGAGTGGACATAAGGGAGGTGGGTTTGGGGCAGTGTCTGCAGTATAGTGGTATCCATCCTGCTACCAGGCTGAATCCCCTGGAGCTGCAGGGGAAGAAGTTGTTCTGCTCTGTAACCCTGATTGCTCAGAAGAAAAGGGTTTGGGCACCCTCCTGCTCTGTGTCCCCTCATTGAAGTGGGTTTTGGGAAGGGTTGAGATGAGAGGCTGGCAGAGAAGGTCTGGCAGGCAGCCCCCTCAATGGAAGGGGTGGTTTGGTTGGACTCCCTTGCAGACATCACCTTTGGGAAGGAGTTTTCTCCTACAGTGGGGTTTATGGAGAGGTGCCAAAGGCATTGAAGGGGTCCTGTCCTCCTGCAAAAGATGGATTTTCCATTCCACACAGGGCGATGGAAAAAGCGAGCGCCAAATCCCAGCCTGTGCTTATCTCCCCATGAATTATCTGCGGCTGGTGTTAGATAAGAGCCTCAGAATAACTGCCTGGGCGAGGGGGTGACGCATCTCAAGGCTGAGGGGGACAGGAGCTATCAGCAGCGGGCCTTGGCCCCTGCTGGGGCTTGGACGTAACTCCCTGGTGCTTGTTTGGTCTGTGCAGAACGTGATCAACGCCTTCACGCAGACAGCGCGCTCGGGGCGCTGCGCCTACTACGGCAACGTCACCGTGGGCAGGGACGTGACGGTGGCAGAGCTGCGGCAGGCGTACCACGCCGTGGTGCTGGTGGGTACCGCCGCCTGTGCTCGCGGAGAAGGTTCTGAGGGGTTATTCCCCGCTGGAGTCTTGGGATGAGGGTTTGGGTGAGGTGTTTCTGGGTGCTTTATTACCATGGTGAGCTGTCCCCGTGCTTGGGACAGCTCAGGCAGGGGGTGTGTGTTAAAACATGGCATCAAATGCAGGTCTCTGAAACCCCGCTGTGAGGGGCATGGTTGAGGAGCCTTTTCGCTGTGATGGTCAATACCTGTTTCAGCTTGATATGGATTTGTCCTTCCTGTTCAGTCCTCAGCTTGTTGTGCTCTGCCTTGGCCTAAGGAGGTCAAGTTTGGCTCTGGAGCCTATGGGGATGGAGTGGATGAAGCGCCTCTGCCTGGGCTGTGTTTAGCTCCTCACTGGGTATCCCAGCCCCTAGGAGGGGTTTGCAGCCGTGCAGTGTCCCTGGCAGCAGCTGGAAGGGGAGGTTTGTGGTTTGGTATCAACCCCTGCACACGGTGACATCTCTGACCATGTCTGCTCCTTCCTCAGAGTTACGGTGCTGAAGATAACCGGGTCCTGGGGATCCCAGGGGAGAACCTCTGCGGAGTATATTCAGCCCGAGCATTTGTGGGCTGGTACAACGGGCTGCCGGAGAACCGGGATGTGAGTACAGCCGTGTGCTTCCCTGCCCTTCCTCCCCATCCTGCATCCAAACGCAGGCATTCAGCTCCAGATTAAGTCCTGAAAGGCCTGCAATTGGAAAAGATTAGCAGGCACCATGTTAAATCCTTCTTAGATGGCAGAAATGTGAACAATTTGCACATCAGTGAGAGCGGATTAGCTGCCTCTGTAGGTTGGCAGCACATTTTGGCTGGGCCAGATGGGAACCTGGGGGTGTGATGCTCTGCTTTGACCTGAGGAGGTATTCTTGGCTGAAAACAGCTCCTTCTCCCAGAGATGCCATCATAGGAAGAAGGGGAGAGGGATCTGATGGGATACCTGGGGTGGCTGTGTTGCTGTGTCTGGGGAGGAGGCTGGTGTGGAGTTTCCCCATCTGCATCACCTCTTTTGGGGGGAAAAGAGGGGTGGAAGGGAATTTGGGTGGTGGGAACAGGTCTGAGGCCATCATGCTCACAGCTGGGTCTTTCTTGGCAGCTGAATCCTGACCTGAGCTGTGAGACAGCGCTGATTCTGGGTCATGGCAATGTGGCGCTGGATATTGCCCGGATCCTCCTGTCCCCACTGCAGCTCCTCAGGGTGAGTCCCAGGGGTGCTCTGTGCCACAAAGGCAGTCTGGGGCCCACATTCAGTCCCTGCTGGATGGGTGCTGGTTCCCACCCATCTCAGCAAAACCTCAGACTCTCCTGTCTTTGGGATCTTTCCTCAGGGAAGGCTGTTGCTTCTTGGGTGGACCTATGGATTCACAGTCCATAGAGTGATCCAAGGCTCCAGCCGTGCCTTGGGTAACACTGTGGAGTTCTCCAGGTTGCTCTGCTGGTATCTAAAAAGTTGGCATTTGAGCTTCATCCCTTATGAGAAGCAAAGGAGGAGCTGCTTGCCCTATTCCACCACCAAACTAGAAGCTTCTCCATGTTGGGATGGGTCTTTGTCTGCTGTAGCTGAGGGCAGCAGCCTGGTTTCTGCTGGTAGCACTGGGCACACTGGTGGCTGGTCCAAGCTGGTGCACCTCTCCTCCTGCTGCTCCCTTATAGCTGGGAGCTGGTGTGAACCAGCTGCTCCATACAGCTGCTGCCCCAGATGTTGGCAGCAAAGGCTCTTCCTCCTGGAGAAATGCCACGAGGTTTTACATTCATGCAACCACTTCCTGTATTAATATCTAAATTAAATGAAAACTAAATTAAAAAGGCCCAACAACAACTTGGAGGCACTTCCAACCAGTGGCTAAAGCCAGCTGGGAGGCAGTGCTGGGAAGGACTTGGCACTGGAAATAAGTGCCAGGGGATGCAGGCAGTTTGCTGTTTGGAATATTGGTCTGGAATGGTTTCTCCTGGTTTCCTGGTGTCCCTCCCATTGTGTCTTCTCTGGAAAAGATCTTCCTGTGATCTAGATACACGCACACAGTTGAAACAGAGCTGCAAGATGCCAACCATTGAGGCTTGATAATGCCTCTGTGTGTGCTCAGAGCTGCCCGGGGTGGGCAGACACTGACCTGAGCTGTGGTTTGCAGTGGGTTTCACCCATATGCCTGTATATCCTGAGCTGGGAAGTCACCCAGCAGCATCTGCAGGCATCCCGCAATGGAGCTCACTGAAAGGCTTCGCTCCATTAGCCCCAAGGTTAACCTGCTTGGGTGGATCCCCCGAGGCCATCTCGCGGGGTGCCGGCTCGTTGCCTCTAGAGCATTATGGCCTCGGAAAGCTCATTCAGTGATGAGGGACCAGCTGTGCAAATAGCTCTGTGCGATGGGAGATGAGTTGTTTTCCGCCCTTGCCCAGGCTCTCTGCATGCACAGCCTGCTTTTCTGCTGATTTTTCACCTTCAGAGGCTGTGCTTCCCCCCCCCAGCTCCCTCCAGATTTGCCCTCATCCCACTCTCCTGTCTCTGTTCTGCAGAAGACAGACATCACTGATGGCTCCTTGGCAGCTCTTGCCTGCAGCAAGGTGAAGCGTGTCTGGCTGGTTGGGAGGAGGGGACCTCTCCAAGTTGCTTTCACTATCAAGGTAAGGCAGGGGTGCTGGAGGGCAGCTGTGCTTCCCAGCATTGAGCCCCAGGCTGCCCGTCCCTGCTGGGAGAGGTGGTCTAGGGATGGGTGAGGAACACAGGCATCCTTCCTGCACCTATTTGCTGGCTTCTCTCCTTGACTGCTGGGGAAGAGGGCCTGGGGCTGTTGGGTGACCTCTCGGTGCTGGAGGTAACACCTTCCTACCTGCAATCCCCAGGAGCTGCGGGAGATGATAAACCTGCCTGGTGCCAGCCCTGTGCTGAACCCTGCTGACTTCACAGGCCTCGAGGATGCTGTTAAAGGTGAGGGAAGTGTGCTGTGGTCCTCCAGATAGTGATTCGCCTTGACAGGCGAAATCCAGGAGCAATCTGGAGATGCTCAGAACGTGCATCAGAGAAACTCTTACCTTGTGCTTAATGCATGGTGTGTGAAGCAAGGTGACCGTGGTGTGGGTCATCCTCAGAGTGCTAGTTGGCCACAAAGATAAGAGGACAGCCTGTTTGTGCAGCCACTTTGCTGCTTGGGAGTTATGCTTACACTCTGAGTAATGAGGACAGGAGGTTCAGGAGGGCTGGGGGAAACTTGCAGGAGAGATCCCAAGGCTGTAGATTTAAGAGCTTTCTGCAGAGCTAAAAGGAAAACACTGAGTTCAAGGGTGTCCAGAGACTTGCTCTTCTCCGCAGGCTGCTGCCTCTGAGCACCAGCAAGGCAGGAGAATCACAGGCTTTGATTCATGTGTTGGAACTAGATGATCTTAAGGTCCTTTTCAACCCTAACTGGTCTATGATTCTGTGTGAGGCCTCAAGCCTCAGGAGCTCTCCTGGTCACTTTGACTTGCAGTTTGTCATCTTAAAGGTGTCGGGTGCCCATCAGCATGACAAGCTCCAAATGGATACTCACATACCACTTGTCACTGCCTTGACTTGGCTCTGTGCTGTGTCAAGGGCCTTTTGCTGTGGTTCCTGTCCTGAAGCTCTCTCTTTGCTCCTAGATGCCCCCAGGCCCAGGAAGCGCCTGACTGAACTGATGATCAAAACAGCCCTGGAGAAGCCTCCGAAGAAGCCAGTGGAGACAGTGTCCCCCCGGGAATGGGGGCTGAAGTTCCAGCGCAGCCCCCAGGAGGTGCTGCCCACGGCTGATGGGACACGGGCAAGAGGCGTCCGCATGGCCCTGACCTGCCTGGAGGTACGGGTTTGGTATTTTGACCCATCCCTGAGCAGGACACTGCTGCATCCCTCCAGCCCTTGGGAATCATTCCAAGGACAGCGTTGTCTTCCCTGACTGGTTGGATTGGCTCTCGGGGAAGCTGGTACCACCAAGAGCCTTTCTGCCTCTAAAGGGAGCTCTTTTCATGCTGCTACATTAGAAAGACCTTTAGGGAAAGACTTTTGGGATCAGGGATTCCAAAGGGGGCTGGAGGAGGCTGTTCTGCATCTGGTGAGTGGTGGTCAGCAGTCCCTTTCTTCCTCTCTTAGGGCTCGGGTGACTCTGCCAAAGCCATCCCCACTGGAGACA
This sequence comes from Strigops habroptila, assembly GCF_004027225.2. NCBI lineage: Eukaryota > Metazoa > Chordata > Aves > Psittaciformes > Psittacidae > Strigops > Strigops habroptila. The sequence continues at coordinate 6,128,098 of NC_044290.2, forward strand.
TGGAGGAGATGGAGTGTGGGCTGGTGGTCAGCAGCATTGGCTACCGGAGCCTGCCGCTGGACCCAGCAGTGCCCTTCGACACCCAGCGTGGCATTATTCCCAACAGCTCGGGCAGAGTGGAGGGTGTCCCAGGTCTGTATCCACAGGGATATGGGTGGGACATGTCGAGTGCAGCTGGTGGGCTGGGAAGCTCCATTCACCAAGAGCATGGACACAAGGCAATTGCATGCTTCATTGGGAGAGTGGAAACCGAGGAAACAAGCTGCCTCTGTCAGCGTTAAGACCTGGCTCGTCCCCAGCTCGAGTTTGGGGGGTCTGGTTTTGTACAGGGTGATTTTACTGGGCCTTGCAGTCTGTTGCTAAAGCAATACAGCCCATACAGCTGCTTAGTGTATCTGCAGGTACACAAACTCCTATGACAGCATTGACAAAAGGCTGCACTCTTCCCACCATAAGGCTGGATTCTTCCACCTCTTGCAGCTTGATGTGATGCCCAGGGGCAGGACTTTGCAGCCAGGAGGTTCCATAGCCACACACTGAACCAAGCCTGGCTACTCTATGTGTCCATGCAGGTCTGTACTGCAGCGGGTGGGTGAAGAGAGGACCCACGGGTGTGATCATCACCACCATGAACGACAGCTTTGACACTGCCCAGTCTGTGCTGGAGGATCTGCAGGGGGGCGTGCTGGACGTGTCCACCTCCAGAGAAGGTTTTGGGGCTATGGAGAGCATCCTGCGCAGCCGAGGTCAGTGTGAGGGGCTGCGAGCCACTGTAGCAGCCAGCATAAAGCTGCAAAATATACCAGCAAAATATATATTTGGTTATACAGCCAAATTCCTTCTGGATGTGGGTATCCTGGAGTCCTGTGAGCTGCTTCTGGGAGCAGAGTCTGAACCATGGAAACGTGCTGCTGTTTCATTGCTTCAAAGTGCAGGGAGAGGGGGATTTGAATTCCATCAAACTCGGTGTCATTGATAAGGTTAATGACCACTTTCTGGGAAGGGCCATTAAAAGCAGCACGGACCTTGGGTAAAATGCCACTGTTAGCTGCCTAGGCAGCGAGCTATTGCTCTTGAGTGCTTTTCCTAGTAACCCTTCTAAGCAAGTTGGGGAAAGGATTAAAATGCCCAAGAGAGTAATTTGCTGTTGCTGTGTTTAAAGGCATTCAATTAAAGTCTGTGTGTGTCTTGCCTCTTAACTGTCTGAGGCTTAACAGTGAACTGGAAGTGTTTTGTCCCCTGAGGTGGTGCTGTGCTCGCAGTTGTTAACAGCTCGCAAAGGTCTGACTAATCCAAGTTGACTGGAACCTGCCATCCCTCTCCTTGTGGTGTTAGAAATTATTACTCCTTTGTGAGGCTGAAGTCTGGCGCCGTGTCAGGAAAGGGCAGGCTTCCCTGCACATCAGGTCCCTGCTAATGGGAAGCTGAGGCTGAACTTGTTTTTACTTGGTTAAGTTCTCTCTCCCATCTCTTGCCATCATCACAGGGATCCGTCCTGTTTCCTTCTCGGACTGGGAGAAGATAGATGCTGCTGAAGTGGCAAGAGGCAAAGCTGCTGGCAAACCCCGAGAGAAGATCGTGGATCCTCAGGAGATGCTGCGGCTCATCGGTCACTAAAGCATCAGTGATGGGAATGTGGTGCTGGTCCAGCTGGTGCTGTCCTGGGGCAAGGCCAGTGGGTTACAGCACGGCCCTGGAGCACAGGGCTTGTGCCTGGAGCTGGTGGCTGCTCTGGAGAGGTGTGTGGCACTTGAGCTTCTCTAGTAATGATGAACTCTGGGCTCCCGAAGTGAATGTCTCAAAGCATCCGAGGCTGCTGGCTGGTGCTGCGCCTCTGCAGCCAGCTGCCACTCCTGGAGGTGATAATTGTCCTTTGTGTCCTTCAAGCATTAAGGAATTGGCTGATGCAGGTGAGGGGAGCTGTGTCCCTGGCAGGGGGCCTGGCCAGGCGTTTTCCCCATGGCAAGTCGACAGAGAAACCTCCTCGTGTCTCACTGCCTCCCCTTTAAGCCTCAAGCCAAATGGCTTCATTGCCTTGTCACTCGTGCCTGAGCAGGCTGCTTTGGATAATATTTGTTTTTTAAATAAACCCTTCCAGGGAAGCCAAATTGGAGCTGCCACTTGAGTCTGGCTTCTTTGTCTGTGACTCCTTCCTCTTGGAGCAGCCAAGTGCCGCGTCTGCTGCGCCGTGTCTCAAGGCAAGCAGCTCCTCTCGTGCAGGGAGGGACTGTTTGCTCTCTGCTTGCGAGCTCTAAACAGACAAGAGCATTAATTTGCTTTCTGCCTCCTGCAGTTAAGCCCCGGCAGAGCCTGGGTTCTGGATCGTAGGGTGGATTGGGATAACAAGCATGTAATTGCCTTGCTCCGGATCATGAGGGATCCAGTGTTCGTTGGTACCTGCCGGCGCTGGCTGATGCAAGCCCTGCCTTGAGCTTTCACTTCATTCACTGGTGTGGTTCTGGTTTTTGGCCTGTGTGTTTTTGAAGCTTATTAAATGCTTCTTTCAGCCTGAATTGACTGCGGTGACGGTGTCAGGTTTTAAGCCAGATTACAAGCTGTGAGCCATAATCTCCTCTTTATCCATGGTGCAGGGGCTGTGTCAGCATGGTCTCCTCCTCTGGCCACCCTCAGCATCCTGCACTCCCCATGGGAGCACTGAAGGGTTGCAGCCTCTCCTCTCTGACCTGTGTAAGTGGTTGTTACTGGTGGCTCTGTGATGGAGGCAGAGGGGAAATCCAGCTGGTGGGGCTTGTCTCAGGTCCACGCTCAACCTCCATCTCTAAGTCATGGTAGAGGGCTTGTCCGCTGGGCGCTATACTCCCACCCCATCTCTGGTCCAACGTTAGGGAAGGGAGATCTCCCTTCTCTCATCTTTCCCTTTTTCCCCCTTTCCTTTTCTATTCCAGTCTCATTTGCAAGCTCATTAAGGAACTCAGGAAATGTGATCCTGGGAACTCGTACGCAAACAAGCAATAAAGCTTTTGTGGAACAGCTGCTGGTGTGATGGGGCTCTTGATACGTCTCGGGGCTGATGCAGCCTTAATGCTGAACTCTTGAGCATTAGGGAGATTACATCAGCTCTGGGTTCGGAGGTGAATAAGCTCTTTGGGAAGGGGGCTGAAGTGGTTGTGCTCAGGGCAGGGAGCAGCTCTTTTGGTAGACGGCTCAGCCAGAAATGTGATGGTGAAGGGGTGGTTGTGGCTGCGTCAGATCTGCAGGTATTGGGAAGAGATGAGCCAGCTCTTCTCCAGGGTTTTCGTCCACTTCACCTTGAATGTTGATGTCGGGTGTGTTTGTAGCCATCATCAATCACGGTGCTTGTGCTGCACATGGCAAATGGTTGTTCCCAAACTGGTGATGCTTCGGGGTAGTTTGGGGGCTGTGATAACAGGTTAAGGGGAGTGTCTCTCTTTGCTGAGCCCAGTGTCCTTGCTCAACGCAGAACCTAGCCAAGGCCCTGGGGTTTATGCTGGGCCGTGGGGAAGCCATGAGATGATCAAGGTCAGCGAAGGGCAGGGATGGAGGACTGCACCTCGTGGGCAGAGGAAGGATCACTGCGGTTATGTGGGTCCTCATTCAGTACCTCCAGCTCCCCTTTCCTCTGCTGCCTGCATCCTCAGGCCCCAGCCAGCTGTCCCCATCACCAGGGATGCTCTCCATCCTTTCCTCCGGGGACTGGGGTGCCCCTGGCTTCCTCAGGAAGGGCCTTATCCCGGTCACTATGTCGTTAGGTGGCGCTGGGAGGCTGGTAATGGGGAGCAAAGAGGGGCTGAGTGGGGATGGAGAAGGCCTGACACCGCCGGGGCTGCTTGGGCTCTGAGCAGCGGGGGGGCGGTCCTCATGGGACCTGTTCACATTCAGGTTCTGCTTTTAGGTGTGATTAACCTCGTGTTTGCTATAGGTTATGTCCCCACCGCGGTGGTCCAAGGGGTGAGGGGGCAGCCATCCCTGTGCCCTCTGCTTCCCGAGCAGCCGAAGGGGCATCTCCAAAGCCATTTTCCACCCCAGGAAGACGATGCTCTGAGTGACACCCGCCTGCTGTTGGAAGGAGGTCTGAAAAGCTGAAAGTCATCACCGCCAGTTCTTAATGTGGACTTCCCTGCTCCAATGAGTTATGGCTCAGCTTAGCTTTAATGAGACTGCACAAAGCTGGTGGCGATCAGCATCTGGTGAGGTTTGGCCTCGAGACCAGCCAAGCAAGGCTGAGCAGTTCCTCTGCTCTGAAAGGCAGCTGGGATGGGTACAGAGCAGAGAGAGCTCGCCGTGGTGCGGGGCGGTTGCACAGTAAATGCTGTTCGGTTGGGTCTTTGCAACCTCCTGCTGCTGTGCCTCAGTTTCCCCGGTCTGCAGAGCTGTGCAGGGTAACTCCTCTGCTCCCCTGAGGCTCTGCCTTGCTCCTGCTGGGCAGCTTGGAGTAACCCAGGGAAGAGCACATCTGAAACACCCCAGAAGCTCCGGTTGATGCTGTGTTTATTACATGCAGGAGACAAGTGTGGAGGCTCTCGCTGTCTTTGCTAATGGGCTGCTTGATGAACTTGGCCTTTTCAAGCAAGCATTTAGAGCCGGCGAAGCAGGAAGTTACCTGTGCTCTGGAATAAGGAAAACCCAGCTCCAGGCAGGAATCTGGCCCAGCAGTGAAGAGCTGTTTAAAAGCCGCTTATGCCACCAGGAAAATGGTTGGAAAAGCTCTTCCATGGCATGGCTAACACATGGTTCCCCAGCCCCATCCCGAGCGGCCGCAGAAGCAGTGTCCTGCTTTACGCCGGCCCCTCACCACATGATCCACGGAATTGCGGCATCGGAAGCCCGGGTCAGTCCGTGTGTGCCGGGGCTTCGCTTGGGAACAGATGGCTCTGGGGAGTGCTGACCTCAGCGCTTTGGCTGAGCACAAGCACTGGCCCCTCCTGGGCACATCTTGTTGTACCTTGTGTGCTCTTCTCTCCATGTTCATCCCCATCCCTGGGGACAGGATGTGAACAGGTTGGGTACCAAGTTCTGGGTCACTGGAGCGGGTTATCAGCCCCACTGTGCCCAGTACCATCCCTCCTGGCACGACATCGCCCCTCCTCTGAAAGGATCCCATGCGCATCCCTGGCTCCAGACCCACCAGAGGCTCATGGTTTGCAATCCCTGCCTTATTGATCCAAGCTCTTCAGGCTTCCTGAAGTCTTGCCTATGTTCAGAGGGCTGTGCTGGGCTGGAGGTTTCCCCTCTGTTTGAATTACTTTGGAAAGTCATTACTTTTGGAGCTGCATAAACCCATTCCCCAGGCCAGGAGGGGAGCAGAGGGGAAGGAGATGTGAACTCTGAGCAGCTGCTTCGAGGAGCTATTTAGGGATGCGACAGCAGCAAATAAAGTTGTTGGAGGGTGAGGGCTGGTTACGGCCCCAGAAAGAAGCGATTTTCTCCCTTCCTGGGAAATTTCCATTTCCAACCTGCTGGCTTTGGCTGCCTGATCCCCAATCTCCAGGGCAGCCCCGCAGGCACGCGCCACCCCAGGAGGAGGAATTATCCCCGCAGGGATGAAAGCGTCCCTGTTTATTTTAGCTCCCTTAATTACTGTGAGGGTAGGACATGGTGGCAGCGGAGCGGAGCTGTGCCGGATCCGTGCCGTGTGTGCATCACTCACAGCACCAACCCCGTGGCCTCTCTCCCAACTTTCTCCTTACTCTGTTTTCAGCTTTGTTTGCTTTTGTGGCTGCTGGGATCCAAGACACCAGCCAGCTCTGCGTGCTTATTTAAGCATCTGAATACCTTTATGGGATGGAGTAGGGAGGGGAGGTGAGGATGGTGCCTGAGGATGGCCCCAGGAGCTGGAGGCAGAACAGAGAGAAGATGATCTACACCCATTTTGCTTCTTAAGTGAGCCCCAGAGGGCCAGGGCAAGGTGAATGCCCAGGAGTAGAGGTGGCTGTGCTCAGATGTTGATTTTGGGGCAAACTTCTATGGAAGAGGGTTGGCAGCCGACAGGCAGGGCTGGGATGGTGCAGGTCAGGATGAGTGCAGGTCTGGGACTGATGCAGATCCAGGGCTAAATCTCAGGTGTCAGAAGTGTCACCTGCAAGACTCAGCCCCGGCAGAGGAATCTGTGTGCCAGGTTATCCTGTCTGATGTTGGATGCTGTTAGTGGGATGCAGATGCCCATGGGGACAGCCTAAACTGTGTCACTCTGCCCTTCCAGGGACTGTTCTGGCTTTGTGCTCGCAGTGCACAGACTGGGGCCCTCTCCTTCCCAAAGTCCTGGTTTAGGATGCACTCAGGTTAAAAACCTTTGGCTGAGTTTCTCCTACAAATAGGAGATTGATGGTTGGGGCTTACCCTGCAGAAGTGGAGATGTTAAAGACACTGGCTGAAGCTGTGCAATGCTGTCTTGCCTGTGGGTGCACCTTGGGGGTGGATGCTTTGCGTAGGGGCATGGGTGCAGGCTTATGCTGGGAAATGATGGGCTCCCATTGACTCCTGGGAGACCAGGATGGAGGTGCTGGGGCAGGATGGACTGTGTGAGGCTTTACCCCAGCTTGGGATGTGGAATGCCAATGTGGGGTTGCAATGGGGTGCAAGGAGGCTGTGTGGAGTGGGCTCTCCCCTGCAGGAGGTGGCTGCACACCAGGAGCTGTTGGAACGTGGTGCCTTTGCATTCATCAACCTGCTTTCAGAGCCTCTTGCAAGAAAAGATACCAAGGAAAAGATGGAGAAGCTGAGGTGAGCTCCCATTCGTTGGTGCTGTGCCATGGGTGAGGGGCCCACTGGGATTCTGAGGGTCCCATGCCAGGGTACCACCCGGGAGGTGTCAAGGAGGAGGATAAAGGAGGGGGAAAGCAGTCTCATGCCCATGTTATCCCCACACAGCCCAGAAAGCTGGGCAAAGAGGGCACGGCATCCCAGGAGAGGGTGGTATTGAGGGGCTGGGGAAGTCAGAGCTTTCCAATCATGAGGAAAGTTCCATCTGCACCTTCTGAGGCTGTGGGCTTCACCTCGAGGTGCTGCTCGTGCTTCTGGTTTGGACCTTTGTAGCCATCAGGGCACCTCTTTTGAATGTGAAAAGGACTTTTGTTATTGAAATGCACAGGTAAGTTATCTTGATGGTTGCAGAGCAACTCTGATGTTGGTGCCCCAGACCCAGCTGCAGGCTGGGGAATCGCTGCACTTTCCCCCCCAGAGAAATGTTGTGGGTTTTGCTTTGGAAGGACTTTGCCAGGAAAACTAAGAACTTGGAAGCAAGCTCTTAGTGCAGCCGCTCGCTCTGCAGCCTCAAGTGCAAGTGCCGGCCAGAGCTTTACCCGTGTTTGACTCCCAAGGGAGAGGAGACAAGGCTGGAGGGGGCCCTGGTAGTGTGTTTCCTCCAGTCCTTGCCCTGTACTGCTTGTCCCTACTGCAGACACCCTCCAGCTGTGCCCAGCTGTGCATCAGACATGGGTTTGTCTGTTCCACGTGTGGGGTTTGGGCTGTGATGGGGTTAAATGTTCCATGGGATGGAGATGCTGGAGGGCCATGTTGCAGTGGGGGAGCCAGATATTGCCCTGGAGAAGGTTGCTGTTGTCCTCCTCATTCCTCCCATGAACCATTGCTGAGGCTGAAATAGGTGTGAGCCAGGGATCCCGCTCAGGAGGGGTAAATGAGGCCCCTGAGCTGCCATGGGTGCACTAAGAGCACGAGAGCAGCTCAGGGTTCCTGTGCCAGCCCCAAGGGACCAGTTCCCTGGAAAGCTGGTCCCCCAGGCCTGGTCACACCTGACCATGAAGGTGACAGAAGGGGTTAAATGTTAGATGTTAAACCCAAGAGCCACCCTTTTGTCGTCCTGGGAAAATGATTTGAGGCAGGGACCTGTTGCTAACCATTAAATCTTCTCTCCTTGGGCAAAAGAGAGGCAGCATCAGACAGCACTGGGGGGAAGCAGGATGTGGCCAGCAGGTAGCCAAGAGAAGGGTGCAAGGTCCTGCATCCCCCTGAGCCCCTGCAGCAGAGATTTGGCTGAGCTCTCCTGCAGAGGAGCTTTTACAGGGATTAAAATGAAACCCAAAATGCATTTTCCCCTTTCCTTTGTGTTTTTATGGCATTTCTTGCAGCCCTGAGGGTACCCACAGCCCCGGGCCGGGCTGCCTCGGGGACAGGGGACAGCGTGGGGATGTCCTGCATCAGGCAGCTCCTGCTTAACTGCAGGCAGCAGGTTTGGAGGCAGCTTGAAACCTTTCTGGAAATAACCTTTCCAGGCCTCAGCCGCCGCAGGGCTGCTGTTGCAGGTGCCTGCAGTGCCAGGCTGGGTGGCAACCACCCGACAGCCCTAAATAGCTTGGGTTTGGGTGGCTGTGTCCCTGAGCACCCAGGGAAGGCAGGAGGGCAGTGCCTGGGCATGGGTGCTGCTGGTACCCAGCATGACAGAGACCAGCAGATGCTTTCAGGGGTGATGCCCAGCATCTTGGTGGCTCTGAGCCGGGGCACAAGGAGGTTTTGGAGCAGCTGCCCCCCTGGCAGGGCCTGAATTGGGCTCTAGCCCCTGCCAGGAGCTGCGGTCCCTCTGCCCGCAGCCCGGCTGCTGCAGAACATGGGCTGGTTTTGGAGTGGGCTGGGCATCCAGCCGGGGACAAGGGGACCCCAGGAGGGCCCCTGCCCGCCTTTCCCCCTGCCTTAGCTGGATCTCCCCCTTCTCCCCCCCAGTCTGGCTTGCTCTAAACCAGTGCTGCGGGATCAGCTGATGCTTTAATACTGGCCCTGGCAACAGCTGGAGGATGCTGCTGCCTGCGGGGGCTTTGCTGTGTGTCACCCCCCTTCTCCCTGTGACCGATGGGGACCCTGGGGCTGCCCTACACTGAGCGGGGAGCACCGGGCTGGCCAGTCCCCACTGGTTCAGTTAGCAAAGAGCTGGAATATACCGTAGGGGGATGAGTACAGCTGTAGCCGTTTGCGCTCCTCCAGCTCTTCCAGGGGCTGGGGGGGCTGGTGGGGCTGGTGCCGTTGTGCGGTGGGTTTCCTCTCCTTGGGAAGGAGCAGGGGGGGGAAGGACAGGGTGTGTGTGTGTTGTCCCCCGCCCTCCCCAGCGCCGGGTGCCGGGGGAGGCGGGCAGGGAGGGCTGCCCGTCCCCTTGTCGTTCCCCCGCCGTCCCCTCCCCGGGGCTGGCGGCCAGCCCCGAAGTTGCGGCGAGGCGGGAGGACGCGCGTCCTGTCCTTCCACCGCCCCGCAGCCAGCCCCGCCGGTGCCGGTACCGGGGCTGGGGGGGACGGACATGGCTGCCGGGGCCCAGCGGCCGCCGAGACACCTGCTGCCACCGGGCCCCCCCCCGTGCACACCCGCTCCGCTCCCTCCTTCCCTCGCTCCCGTCCCTGCCTCCAGCCGCCGCTGCAGAGCTGCCGCCGCCACCGCCGCCAAGGACGAGCCGGGACCGACGGCGGCCGCTGGACCCCCCCGGCAGCCGCGGCGGGGCCCGACCCTGCCCCCGGGGGCTGCCCCGGAGGAGGAGCGCGCTGGGAAGAGCCGAGCCCGCGGTGGGACGCGCAGCCCAGCCGGAGCCGCGGGGCATGTAGGCACCGAGCAGCGGCGGTCTCGTAAGTACCGGGCCCCCGACGGACTCTGTCGCCGCCCCGGCACCACCACCAGTAACTTTTAGGGATGGGGTGGAGGGGTTTGGGGGGCTTGTCCTGGCCGTTTCCCTCTCCCCCAGCATCTTCCTGCATCCCCATCCCCGCGAGCTCCCGCTCCCCGTCCGGGCAGGGGATGGGAATGAGCCTTAATTCTGGGCGCTGAACTGGGGGGTTTTTTGGGGGGTGGGAGGCAGGAAAAAGAGGGGACACCCCCCTGGATGCCACCAGGACTGTGTCCCCCCGCCACCTTGCGTAACCCAGCGGCAGGCAGGACACTTGGCGTTTATTTTTGGTTAATCCATATTCGACCTTTTTAAGCTGCGTTTCGGTGCGTGCGTGTGCGGGGCCCTCGCCCCAGCCCGCAGCCCCCAGCCCGCAACTGTTGCTGTCGGAGGCGCGGGCGAAGAAGAGGAGGGCAATGCTGGGTGGTGGCAGATGAAGGTTGAAAGGAGACGGTGCTTGCCGGGGGCTGCCAGCGCTTCTCCCTCCCGAGTCATCCCCCCTGCGTGGGGACAGGGATGGCGACGAGTTGGCTTTGGAGGGGTGGGGGGGTGTTGCTGCTTTTCCTCCTTTTGGGAGGCTCCATCGAGGTGTCCTTGCTCCACAGGGGTGTCCCCATAGGGACAATGACAAGCCCTGGCACAACCCTGTGTCCCTCCTGGTGCCCCCTGTCCTCCCCACACGGCTCCCATCACAATCGGCTTCGCTCCATCCATCGGCAGCAGTTCCCCCTCCTCTGGCGCAGGCTGCGCCTTCCCTGTGGCTTCAGGCTCAGAGGCTGTTTTTGGGGATAAGGTTTCTCTTTCTTGAACGGTATTTTGCATTTCAGGATGTTATTTCTCCCTTTCCTGAGGTCAAAATATCTGCATGAGCTCTGCCCCTCTCAGAGCACGGGAGGGATTGATGGATGGATGGACGGATGGATGGATGGAAATAGGAGGTTTAACATTAAGAGCAAACTTTCCCTGTTGCATTAAAATGTCATTTCAGAGGGTGGTAGGAGGTAAGGGCTCGATCAGTGCTTTAAGAAGGAGGTTTCTGTGAGTGATCCATCAGGTGAAGCTGTGCCTAGGAAAGGGGTTAAGCTGCTCAAAATTGCCTTGATGCAACAAAATCCAAGTGCCAAAGCCATGGAGTAGCTCTGTGGGTGTCCTCTGGTCCCTGGGGAGGCTGCTGGAAGATGGCATTGCCCAGGGCCACCTTCCTCCTGCTGCAGCCTGGCCACTGTCCCTTCCCCTGGCTGGAAAACCTCCCTTTTGGGAAGGCCTTTTCCCAAATTCCGCAGTGCTTGCTACAAGGGCTTGGATTTTGTTTAAAGTCTAGGGGGGCTGTCTTGTGCTGAGCCCAGGAGCTCTGGCAGTAGCACAGGGATGGGCTCGGTTCCTCCTCTGCCTTCACCACTTACCTGCAATTTGCCTTCTCTGTCCTTACCCCCCAAAACCCCACATTTCCCTGCACCCCTCTAGCTTGTTCTGGGAAAAATCCAGTCTGGAAGCACAGAGTTGGCTAGGCTGGAGGAGCCGTCTGCTCTTCACGTCCCAGATCCAGCCATTTTGGAGCAGCCCTGGCTCCAACCCGTGCAGGGAGCCCCTGCCAGCGGCGGGCTCACTGGTCCCAAACCCCTCCATCCTCCACTGGCTGCTGCAAACAGCTCAGTTCTGGCCGGTGGCATCGGATTCCTGGGAAAGATGGAAATCCATTCCCCTGGTTGTCCCAGCAATGGGATCCTTGAACGATGGGATATGCCCATGCCCACCTCCCCTCTGCCATCGCACTCCAGTTGTGAGGGATGGGGATGCTTTCCACCTGCGGCTTGGGCAGTGGGAAACCAGTTTGCTCAACCCTGACCCCAGTTGTAGCTGGGAGCAGAGCAGCCCCTTTGGTGGTAGCAGTTGGCACCTCAGGAGGGGTTGCTGGCCTGTGCTTGGGTTACTTGGTGCTAGAAGAGGCTCCCCAGCACAAGGAAGAGCTGGGTTGAAGAAGAGAAGGATGAGGGCATGGAATGGGTGAAGTGCCAGGGCTGGCACGAGCACACCCGATCAGGGCCCGGAGTATATTTAAACGTCCTTGAGGAGGGCTCAGACGGGCAGAGCTGCTGGGAGAGCAGCTCTGTTTGTTTTGGGTGGTGTGTTGCTCCCCTTCCTCTCTGCTCGGGTAGCTGATGCCGGATTCCCAATGAATTATTTATCACGGGACTAAAAATACTTGGGAATTCGCAACGAGGAGCAGGCGGCGCGGGCCGCCGTGCCACTGAGCTGGCCGTGCCGGAGTGTGGGACGCTGCCAGCATGGCATGACTCACACGCCACCCGCTCCGGCCAAGGGACATAGCTGTGGCCATCGCTGTGGCATCGTGGCTCCTGCGGCTTGGCCAGCTGTGGTATGGGGCAGTGAGGGGGATGCAGCAGGGCAGGGTGAACCCCCCTGGGTGCTGGGGGTGGATGGACCCCTGCTGAAACCCATGTGGTTGAATGAGATGCTGCCCGGTGAGCGTTGATGCCCGGTTGGGTGCCTGAGCCCTTGCAGTACCCATGGAGTGCAGGAGGGTGACATGGGGCTCGTGTCCCCTGTCTTTGCAGAGGTGACAGCTCTGGTGCTCAGATCTGCACCGAGCAGCTCGTGCAGGGTGCCCAGCCAGGCAGTCCTTGGGTTTATTTCCTGCATTTTCAGTCCAACATGCCAGCAGTGCTTTCACAGTGTGCTGAGGGGTTGTCCGTCACTGCAGCATGGAGGGGTGTTGAGATGCAGGTCCCCAGGGCATCCCAGACCCCGAAACCATCCGGAACATGGTGAGGGGCTCCTCTGGCTGCGCTGAGGATGTGTTAAGCAACAGCAGCTTCTAATTGCAAGTGACGTTTCTGAGCACCAGCTGGCATCTTGCTGCATGGATGTTGCTGGTGCCACCACAGAGGGCTGCTTGTCCCTGTCCTCACTGCTCAGCATGGCACTGGGGTGCTGACTCGGGACAACGGGGCTCGGAGGGGCTTAGGTGCCCCTGGCCACAGGTCTCACTGCGGGTTGGTTTTGCTGCTGGGCTCTGACAAGGGATGAGCTCCAGCACAGGGACGCGTTGCTGTGAGCAGGAATGTGTCACCCACCGCTGTGACTATCACCCCGCCTGCTGCTGGCACCCACAGTCAGTGGGGAATTAGGGATGTGGTGGGGGGGACATGACCAAACTCCCCCCCGAGCCTGTCTTTGCGGTGCAGCCAGCACAGACGCAGTGCGGTGGGTGTCCCAGCCGGGCAGGCACCAAGGGGAATGAAGGCAAGAAGGGGGGAAAGCAGTAGGATGGTGTCTAGAGGGGGAAACTTGGGAGATAAGGGGTCATGAGGGCAATTAGGTTGGGATTTGGGAAGCAGCAGCGAGGGGCTGGGGCAGGGTGATGGGCAGGGGACAGGGAGGCGACCGGCTGCTCCGGTGACTGTGTGGTTTGTAAAACCCCAACATGGGGGTTGCAGAACTGAACCCTCTCTCAAGGGCAAAGCCTTTAAATATTGAAGGTGGCTGTTAGCTGTGGAGAGAGGCACCAGGGAGCTGCCAGCTCCTCCTGTCACCTCTCGCTGCTGTCTCCATCCCTGGCTGAAGGGGCGATAAGGAGCATCATAGCAGTGGTGGCTTTTGGAGAGGGTGACGGCACTGGGAGGGGGACGGTGGTAGTGGGATGGGAATGGGGTGGTGGTGGTGGGTAGGGGGGGACTAGCTGGGAAGGGTTAGTAGTTGATGGGACTGGGAACAAGAGACACAGCACTGGGGTGTATGGTGGGTGGTGGGTACAACCCTGTGGTCATTCCTCCACCACATCCAGCCTCCAAAGGATGAGGGTCCCCCTTTTGCCCTGCTGCTGCCCTGGGTGCTGGGGAGGGCTGGGGTGAGCAAGGTGCTGGTGGGCAGCTGGATGTAAGGGGCTGTCTCCCATCCTGGCAGGGACGCGGTGGTGGACATGGGCAGAGTGCCGGCGCACGCTCTGCTACTGTCCATGGTGCTGGGCTGCTCGGCCGCCTTTTCTGACCTCCTGCTGCCGGGCCTCGAGGAGCCGGTGGTCAACGTGGCCGTGGTGTTTGGGGGCACGTCCTACCCCCTGCACATTCGCTCCCGCCTGAGTCCACAGAGCTTCCTGGACATGCCTTTGGAGATCCATCCCATCACCGTCATCGTCAACAACACCAACCCTAGCAGCCTCCTCACTCAGATCTGCAACATCCTCGCCAGCCACAAGATCCACGGCATCATCTTCGAGGACAACGTCGGCACAGAGGCTGTGGCCCAGATCCTTGACTTCATCTCCTCCCAGACCCAGGTCCCTGTCATCAGCATCAGCGGGGGGTCTGCTGTGGTCCTGACCCCAAAGGTGAGGCATCTGCTGCAGGTTTCTTGTGCTGTGTGGTGAAAGAAATGGATGATTAGAGAGGGGTAGATATGGGATGTGGGATGCATCGTTAGGGCTTACAGGCAGGAACAGGCAGTGGCTGCTGCAGCGTGGTGGGACATGGAGGAGACTTCAAAGAGGGGCCCTATTGATGGGACATAAGAGAGGACTTTGGTGCCCTGTGGAGGCACCTTCCCTGGTGCCCTGCTTCACGTCCCCTCCAGCTGTGCCCTCCATGGTTGTGGCACTGGGGCTGCCAGGGCAGCGGCAGGGTTGGCACTCCCTGTCCTTCTCCTTCCCCACGTCGCGGGGCTGGATCTGGCCCTGAACCGGCTGGGCCAGCAGCACGGAGAAGCCTTTCTCAGCTCTGGTGTCCATCTCAGGTGCACCACAGGCCCAAACAGGATTTTTGGCTTCTCTGCTCTCTGCTGGCATCAGACACTGTCACTGTCACCTGCCTGCTGGGAGGAGTTGGTGGCAGGGAGAGCCAGAGGGTGCTGGGCAGGCAGTGATGGGCTGCGGCAAGGCTCTAGTCCCTACCAGAGAGGAGATTTGGGTTATCTCCTCCTGGCTGCTCCCCTCACTCTGGGCACTGGAGGGGTCCCAGTGCTGGTTCCTTCTATGGAGGAATCTCCAGCTATTGGGCTGGAGATTCTGCTTCTCCTCAGGGCACTGGGTTCATGCTCTGCTTGTCCAGAGGTTTTGGGGTCTAAACCCCCTGCTTGCACTGCTGCTGCTCCTGGATCACCCAGAGCTTCAGCTCACTGTGGCTGGGTGGCAGTTGGGAGCAGTGCACTCAGGTGGGTGCAATGGACCCGGGTGGGTGCAGCAGGCTTGGGTAGGTGCAATGGATTGAGGTGGGTGCAATGGATTGAGGTGGGTGCAGCAGGCTTGGGTGGGTGTGATGGATTGATTTGGGTGCAATGGACACAGGTGAAACCCCAAGCAACTGAAAACTAGCCATGGCTTTGCTGTGATCTGGGTGCTTTTCTGCAGCTTTCATGCAGATGTTGGGTATTTTGGGGTCAGTGAAGGGACCTGTCTGAAGGTCCCCAGCGTCTCCTACTCCCATCTGGGGCTCACCCCTCTGGTGGGACCACCAGCCTCATTGGGAAAGCTACTTCTCTGGAGGTGGGGGGGGTCCGAGTGGTGGAACCCCGCTGCCTGCACGCGACCTTCTGCAAATGCCGCTCACTGAATCATTTAAGACAGAATCAGATCAATTAAGATTTGCTAATGAGAGGCCAGATGGTGGGGGAGGTGGGGCGGGAGGGAAGGAGCCTTACAGGCTCTGGTAGCAAGTAGTGAGTTGGAGCTATGATGGGATTTACACTCCTGGCAGAGGATTTGCCCCCCTCCGTCCACTGGTTTAAGGAGAAATTAGTGGTGTCCTTTGGAGGATGGATGAGTTTTTAGTTGTCAGACTGGGAGATGGAGGAGATGTCACAGGGCTTGACCCTTTGCATGGGATAAGGTTCCTTGGATCAATCCCATTTTGGGTGTCTCCAGCCCATGGACCATGCCAGTTCATGGCTCCCTCAAACCCTTCATGATGGCAAATTCAAGATAGCTTGCATAGGTGCAAATGGGCCTGGACCATGGTCCATGGACCTGGACCATGGAGCAGCCCCTGACCTCTTCTCCTCCTGCAGGAGCCCGGCTCAGCATTCCTGCAGTTGGGTGTCTCCATCGAGCAGCAAATCCAGGTGATCTTTAAGGTGTTGGAGGAATACGACTGGGGCTCCTTTGCTGTCATCACCAGCCTCTACCCGGGCTACAACATCTTCCTGGAAGTCATCCGCTCCTTCACGGACGCCAGTTACTTCGGCTGGGAGCTGCAGGAGGTGCTCACCTTTGAGATGAGCCAGGAGCGGAGCAGCTCCAGGACGCAGCGGCTCCTGCGGCAGGTCGATGCCCAGATCCTCATTGTCTACTGCTCACGAGAGGAGGCCGAGTACCTCTTCACCATGGCGGAACAAGCCGGCCTCGTGGGGCCAGGCTACATCTGGATTGTGCCCAGCCTGGCAGTGGGCAGCATGGAGGTGCCACCCTCCTCCTTCCCCGTTGGCCTCATCAGTGTGGTGACGGAGAGCTGGAAGCTGAGCCTGCGGCAGAAGGTGCGGGATGGGGTGGCCATCATTGCCATGGGGGCAGCCAGCTTCTTCCGGGCCCATGGCTACCTCCCGGCGGTGGGACGGGACTGCCGGGCTCCTGCTGGGACCATGGCCACCAACACCAGCTTCTACCAGTAAGGCTTGGGGATCCACTGGGATGGGTGGGAAATGGGGGAATGGGGAAATGGAGGGGGAAGGAGAAGAGTAGGAGGGAGGATGGAGCTGGTGGGCAGCAGGGATGATGCTCACTGTGGGCTGTAGCTGGTGGTCCACATCTCTTGGATGGGCTTCCCCTGAGCAGCCCTTGCTTTTTCCCATGCTTCTCTGTCCCCTGGGACCTATGGGGATCTTGGGGGGTGGTTCACAGCTCTGCTCTGCAGTGCAGATGTGGCACCTTGGGGCTTCTGTGGCAATCTGTGCAACCTCAACCCTGCAGTGGTCCATCCTTGGTGCCTCCTTGCTGGCAGGGTTTTCTCCAGCTCCCTGCTGCCCCTCTCATAAGGGCTAAACCTGGTCCCCAGCTCTCAGCCCCATGTCTCTAGGTGGGACCCGTGGTGCTGGAGGAGGAGGAAGAGGAGGGCTGTATGGGGCTGGGCTGCACAGTCAGGGGCTTATGGGTGCTGTGTCCCACCAGGCACCTCCTCAACGTGACTTGGGAGCACAGGGACTTCTCCTTCAATGAAGGCGGTTACCTGGTCAGGCCCACCATGGTGGTGATCTCGCTCAACCAGCATCGGCTCTGGGAGATGGTAGGACCCCGGCACCCTGCATGGGCACACCAGGGAGGGTGGCTGGGCAGGGTGAGCCTGGGGCCATGCACAGGCTGGGATCCTACCATGGGACAGGCAAAACCCATGTCTGGTACCCATGGTGGCATGTTGGGGCTTTGTGGCACCAAAGCTCTGTCAAGAACTGGGGTTTTTCCCCTGCAATTTGGCTGGAACATTCCAGAAGAGGCAAAAATGCCTTTGCCCATCTCTGGAGAGCGGCAGCCAAACACGTCGACCTGAAACAAGCCGTGCAGAGAGGGGTTTTTTTCCCAGTTTAAAAGTATTTTGGGTGAAGATTGGCCACGTTTGTGCTCACCCAAGCCTGGTGCTTGGGACCCAGGAGGAAACACCTTGCCCCATGGTCAGTGGTTGTGTGTGGAGAGGGATGCTGAGATGGGTCTCACCATGGTGTTCAAAAACCATGTAGATGAGGCCCTTAGTGACGTGGTTTAGTGGTGGGCTTGGTCTGGGGAATGTTGGACTTGATGATCTTAAAGGTCTTTTCCAACCTGGTTGATTCTATGGCTGAGCCTAATGGTGCTCCAGGAGAAATGAGCCCCAAAGGCATGGGGAGGATGGACATGGGACCCCGTGTGACCCCCAGAGCCCCTCACCAGAGTGATGTGAACTCTCCCAGGTGGGCAAGTGGGAGAAAGGCATCATCCACATGAAGTACCCGGTATGGCCTCGCTACGGCTCCTTCCTGCAGCCCGTGGTTGATAACCGCCACCTCACGGTGGCCACGCTGGAGGAGAGACCCTTTGTCATAGTGGAGAACACGGACCCCAACACCGGGGTCTGCGTGCGCAACACCGTGCCCTGCCGCAAGCAGACCAACTCCTCCCAGAGGTGAGCAGCGAGGATGGAGCTCAGCTCTTTTGGCCACCGCTCCCCATGGTGTCCGTGGGGGCGCTGAGCTTCTTTGGTTGGTCCGACCCCTTTCTCCTGGTGTGGTTTCAGTGGTGATGGCCTTGTGGATCCCTACACCAAGCTGTGCTGCAAGGGCTTCTGCATTGACATCCTGAAGAAGCTGGCCAAGACGGTGAAGTTCTCCTATGACCTCTATCTAGTGACCAACGGCAAACACGGCAAGATCGTCCGTGGGGTCTGGAACGGCATGATTGGGGAGGTAGGGGTGGGCATAGCTTGGAACCCACCTTTGGCCTCTCTGGGGGGCACCATTCTCTTGGGGTTTGCCCTCACCTTGGGCTTTCCTGATGGAGATGGGGTTAAGGGTGTCTGCGGTGTGGGACTCTGGGCTTGGCATGAGCTTATGGGCAAGGCTTTGTGGGAAAGAATGGGGATGGAGTCAACTAAACATTTACGTTGTGTTTGTGTCACTGGTCATTTCAGAAGCTAAAACATATTGTTTTGAAAGACAAAAGTTAAGGTTGGCAATGCTGGAGATGAGGCAATGCCTGGTGAGAGGTGGTCTGGGCCCCTCTGCCTGTCCCTCTGCCCATCCCAAGACCCTCTGCCCCTTCTCCAGGTGTACTACAAGCGCGCGGACATGGCCATTGGCTCCCTCACCATCAACGAGGAGCGCTCCGAGATTGTGGACTTCTCCGTGCCCTTCGTGGAGACGGGCATCAGTGTCATGGTGGCCAGGAGCAACGGCACCGTCTCCCCCTCTGCCTTCCTGGGTGAGCTCCATGTCCCTCTATCTGTCTGTTCCTCTGTCTCTCTCTCTGTCTCTCTATCTGCAGGTTCATCCCACGCTTCTGACAAATGCAATTTAGAAATATTGCTTGGTTTTAATAACTTTTAAGTAAAAAAAGCCTAAATCAGAAGGAAAGGGGATTATGCTGCAGTCTTTGGGGTTTCCTCCTCCCCTTGCCTGAATAATCCTTTTATTACAGAGGCCAGGATGGGTGGTTTCCTCCCCTTCATTACTTGTGCACTGGAGGGAGGATGAGGACGTAGGTGAGACAAGGAGGGGATTTGCCACCTCTGAGCTCTGCTCTGGGGACCCCTTTTCTGCCGCCATCACCAGAGCCTGTGGTTAAGGTGGGGGTAGGAAACCAGAGCTAAAAGTTTTATTAAATGAGCTTTAAAAGAGCAAAGCTGCAGCCTGGGAAGGGAGGAGACTGGCCAAGGTCACCACGAAACCCAGCCTGAGCGCTCGGGCATGGCTTGAGGCTCTTGGCAAGGGCACGGTGGTGGCATCCAAGCTTAGCCAGAGCCAAGCTTCCGCATGGGGAGGATGTGAGTGCCAGGGATGCTATGGGGTGTGGGACACATCTTCCCCCTCTTGTCCCCCCGACGCCGTGGGGCCCAGCTTTCCCCTTGAAGCAGGGGTCACCTTCACACAGGGGACACACGGAGCATCCCGCCCTGGGTCGGTAGGGCTGGGGCCTGTGCTTCCCGTGCTAATGAGCTGCATCCCCATCAGGGGAGGCCTCTCCTCCCTGACAGCGAAGGACACGCTGACAAATGGACCTCGGTGGCTGCATGTTGAGGGCTCGGCTGCATCCCCAGAGCTCCTGCTGCCCTGTCCCAGCTCATCCCGGGCAGGCAGGGACCTGCTGCCCACCCTCAGCTCCTGCAGGGCTGGTCCCATATGGTCCTGTGGCTAGAGCTGTCATAGGGGACAAGCCATAATCCCGTGGGAAACCCTCCCTGGGATGAGCCTGGAGATGGGCAGCATCTCATTAGCACCTCCCCACTGATGAAAGCCCGATTTTGTTTATGCAGGGAAGCATGGCTTCATCCCCCCTTCTCACAGCATCCCACTTCCTTCCTGATTGCCTATGGATCTGCTCAGACACAGTGCTGGGAGGGACAATATTTGGGATCCCCCATCCTCTGGGGGTCCCCAGGGTGCTGTGGGGTGTCCCGTGGGGCTGATGGAGTCCTGCTTGCTTTGCAGAGCCTTACAGCCCGGCCGTGTGGGTCATGATGTTCGTGATGTGCCTCACTGTGGTGGCCGTCACCGTCTTTGTGTTCGAGTATTTCAGCCCCGTTGGCTACAACCAGAACCTCACCAGTGGCAAGAGTGAGTTGGGAGAGGTGGGAGCTGGGCACAGGGGACACATTCCCAGCCAGGATGACTGCAGTCCCCTTGTCCCCTTGTCCTTGCAGGGCCTGGAGGTCCCTCTTTCACCATCGGCAAGTCAGTGTGGCTACTGTGGGCTCTGGTCTTCAACAACTCTGTGCCCATCGAGAACCCCAAGGGCACCACCAGCAAGATCATGGTGCTCGTCTGGGCCTTCTTCGCTGTCATCTTCCTTGCCAGCTACACCGCCAACCTGGCTGCCTTCATGATCCAGGAGCAGTACATCGACACTGTGTCGGGGCTGAGTGACAGGAAGGTGGGGCTGGAATTAGGGTGCAATCTCTACAAAATAATAAGGTTTTTGGGATGGAATGAACTTGGGGGGGGGCTGCACATCACTGCCAGCATGGGTGTGTGGATGGCTGTGGGGAAGGGGGACATGGCAGGGACACGGACACTGTGTGATGCTGCTCCCTGGGGCTCCCCATTGCAGTTTCAGAAGCCACAGGAGCAGTACCCCCCTTTCCGCTTCGGCACCGTCCCCAACGGCAGCACTGAGAGGAACATCCGCAGCAACTACCCCGACATGCACACCCACATGGTGAAGTACAACCAGCGCTCCGTGGAGGATGCCCTCACCAGCCTCAAAATGGGGTATGGCTCCCCCAAACGGGGTATGGCTCCCAGAGCTGGAATACAGCTCCTCCACATGGAATACAGGATCCCCAAATGAACTAGGGCTCCTTGGGATGGGGTATGGTACTCCCAGATGGCGTAAGGCTTCCTCAACTGAGGTACAGCCCCCCACAAGTGAGATATGGGCTCCCCAGGATGGGTACAGCTCTTCCAGAGTGGGTTATGGTTCTGTGCAGCTTCCCTGCATGGGGTATGGGCCCCCCCAAACAGGGTACAACCCCTTGCAGATGGGGTACAGCTTCATACAGCTCCCCTCACATGGGATACAGCCCCTCCGTTGGGTACTTCCCTCCCCAAGTGGAGTTACAGCTCTCCAAGATGGGGCAGAGACCCCCAAAGAGGACACAACCCCTTCCAGATGCGCTATAGCTATCCAAACGGGGTAGAGCTCCCCCAAAAGAGCTACAGTCCCCCCCAAGGTCTTCCAGCCTCACCCTCCCTCCCTTTGGTGGTGCAGGAAACTGGATGCCTTCATCTACGACGCGGCGGTGCTCAACTACATGGCGGGCAAGGATGAGGGCTGCAAGCTGGTGACCATCGGCAGCGGGAAGGTGTTTGCCACCACGGGCTACGGCATCGCCCTGCAGAAGGACTCCCGTTGGAAACGGGCCATCGACCTGGCCCTGCTCCAGTTCCTGGGAGATGGTGGGTACCCAGGAGAGATGCTCATTAGCCCTGTCCCCATCATCACCCCAAATTAACCCAGGGACGAGGGCTTTGGTCCCAAGACCCGGTGTAGCTTCCACAGCTCCTTGCAGGATGCTACCAAATGGGTTCTCCACCAGCTCCTTTCAGGGGATATTGAACCCAGCAGCATCTCTCCAGCTGGGTGCTGACGGGGGGGTCATTCCCTCTGGAGTCCCTCCTCTTCCTGTAAAATCCTGGAGATGGCCACGCACAAAAGCAGAGGGTCAGGAGGAGAAGCCTGGGGAGGATAGTGAGCATGGCTGGCTGGCACATGGGTATGGGACAGAGATAGGACATAGGCCTGGAGGAGGATGAGTGACTGGTGGGATGCTCAGGCCAAGGGCAGCAGCAAGGACTGGGTGATAATCGCCCCAGGGATGGCTTTCTCCTTCTCCAGCCATGGTGGGGTGAGGATGGGCAGGGGCTGTGCTTGGGGAGATGATGCCCAAGGGTGGATGTTTTCATCTCTCCCATCACTGTGCATGGCCCCAGGTGAGACCCAGAAGCTGGAGACAGTTTGGCTGTCAGGGATTTGCCAGAATGAGAAGAACGAGGTGATGAGCAGCAAGCTGGACATCGACAACATGGCGGGGGTATTCTACATGCTGCTGGTGGCCATGGGGCTGAGCCTGCTGGTCTTCGCCTGGGAGCACCTCGTCTACTGGAAGCTGCGTCACTCCGTCCCCAAGTCTCACAAGCTTGACTTCCTCCTGGCCATCAGCAGGGTGAGTGATGCTGATGGAGGGTCTTGAGGGGCCCAAATGTCCTCTCATGGTGCCATGGGGATGAGCATCATCCCTTTGACTTGCATGGGAGGGACTGGAGATGTTTGTGCTGATGTGAGCTCTTGGTTGGGGAGAAAAGGTAGGGTTTGGTGGAAAGGCTTAGCCCTGGGAATGACCCCACATCCATATCAGCATCCCGGGGGAAAGGAGTGCTGGAGGATGGTGTCACCTACCCTGGCAGTGCTGGGGATGCTGAGGAGGGGACATTGGTGCCATTAAGACATCTCGGCACCATCATCTCAGCTCAGCAGGGTGGGTTCATGACCCTGATGATGTTGAGGGGGCCCTGTTCTCTCCATAGGGCATCTACAGCTGCTTCAATGGGGTGCAGTCCTTGGTGAGCCCCAGGCGGGCGCCCACACCCGATGTCACTGCCAGCTCGGCCCAGGCCAACGTGCTGAAGATGCTGCAGGCGGCCAAGGAGATGGTGTCGACGGCCAGCGTGGGCAGCTCGCTGGAGCACGCCACCCGCACCATCGAGGACTGGAGCAGCCGCAGCGAGCGCCTCCAGACCACCTTCTCCCTGAGGACACCCCAGCTCGTGGTGCAGAACAGCACCGGCGCACACCGGGCCCCCTCCTCTGGTCCAGCCGCCCCTGAAAGGCTAGAGAGAGCCTATGCACCCGTGGGTGCTCCCCTGGGGCTGCCGCTGCCCCAGCCCATCCCCGTGGACTCCCGGTTGCCCAGGGAGGACAAGTGGAGAGGGACGAACAAGCACGTCCCCCGCCTCCTGCACCCCCTGAAGTTTCGGGGGGGCTGTGCAGGGGATGGAACCCTCCCGGGTATCCCCCACGTCCCGGTCAAGACGTCCCCAGGGGAGGATTTTGGGGAGCAAGTGTTGGTGGGGAACCATATCGGGGCTCCCCTCCCGCCCCCTACATCCCCCAGAGACCTCCCACCACCGGACATCTACAGGGAGCACAAGCGGCCGTCGGGGCTGGGGGACCGGCTGCAGAACCCACCCCGGCTCCAGGGGGATGTGGGACACGGGGGCTCAGGGACGGTGCCCTGGCTGCTCTCAGCAGCAGAGAAGAGGCAGGAGGTGGGCAGCCCCTTCCTGCCGCCGTCCTGCCCTCATGGAGCCTTCCCCAAAGCCACCAGGACTTGCAGAGCCAGGGGCGAGCCGGAGGCTGCAGCGACGGAGCGGGACAAGCCGAACCGCCGTGCGGGCGGGGAGCGGGGTGGGAAGCGGTGTCCGGGGGCGCTGCGCCGCTGCGGTGCTGCTCACACCTCCCCATGCACCGACATCCCCGACCTCTTCCCCGAAGCCGAATCCGGCTACACCTGTGGCTCCCGTTGTGCGCAGCCCTCGGGTCGGCTCCCACCGCGTTCCCCCGCCGCCAGGCTGCCGTCGTACCGGGAAGCCTGCCGGCAACCCCCCCGTGCCACCGGCACCGCGCCGTACGCCTGCATGAACTCCTACCCCAACCTGTACCCGGGGCACCGCTCGCGGGGGTCCCCCCCGCCCTGTGAGCACCCCAGGGTGCCGGCGGGCTGCGGACGGGGGTCTGGGCGCTGGGACGGTGGGTGCAGAGACTGCGGGAGGCGCGGGGGGGAACCGGCCTTGCTGCGGGCAGCGGGGACCGAGCGGAGGGATCCGCTGTCCCGCGGGGTGACGAGTCCCTGCGCCGGCGGGTCCTGGCGGCGGGTCTCCAGCCTGGAGTCGGAGGTGTGATGGGGAGACAGGGGGGTGTCCGCACCCCTCTGCCTGCCCTGTGCCCGGGTGTCCCCATGGGCCAGCCAGCGGCTCCCGGCCGGGCTCCAGCCTCCCGGGATCCTGCAGTGTCGGCAGTGGGATGCTCCAAGCGGCTCGGCGGGTCCCGTGCGCTTTGAGGGGCGGGGGGGGTCAGAAGAGGCTGGCAGGGGCTGGCACACGCTGGCTTGGGCTCTTCCCGCAGGCAGGGCTGGCATCGGGGACACCAAACTCATTGCCACCGTGTTGCCGTCATTTGGGTTCATTCAAAGGACTTGAAACACCACTTCCAGGTCATTAAAGAGACATTTTCAACCAGCTAAGGACCTTTTTTCCATCCTCCAGTAGTCATAGAATCACAGAACGGTTTGGGTTGGAAATGACCTTAACATCGTCCAGTTCCAACCCCCTGCCATGGACAGGGACACCTCACACTAGACCATGGCACCCCAGGCTCTGTCGCCAGGGCTGCCCTTGGCTTTACCCCCTGTCAGTGGGATGCTTGTGGTCCTGTGCACCCCTCCCTGCTCATGGCCCTTTACTGCTGAGCTCTGGCATAGGCTCATCACACTGGTGGCAACCAGGCACAGGGAAACAGCACCTGCCCTGAGGGAGCCATCAGCATGTGCCGAGGCTGGAGCCGAGCACTGCACCCTGCTCGGGTTTTAGGGTGCTGGGCAGAGATGGCTGTGAGCTCGGGTCAGCGAGTGATGCTCCTATGGCTGCAAACCAGCAGCCTGGCAATAGTGTGTGGAGGGAGAATGAGGAAGGGAAAACAATTCCTCCCACCTTCCCAGGGCTGATGGAGCCATAAATCAGGCGCAATGGATGAGCTGGGGTTAATTCTTCTCTTGATGTACATGTCTGAAACTGCCCTTTCCCTGCTGGGCTTAGGGAAGCGGGAGCCGAGGCTTTGCTCAGCAGTACCAGCCCCATCCCAGGGCAGTGCTGGGATGATGCAAAGCTACCCATGGAGATGCCAACTCTCATCCTCTCCTCCCGGCTGATTCAGCATCACCCGTCTGGATGAACGTCTCCACAAGAAGCTGCTCCAAAGCTCCATCATTTTGTTTTCCCTATTTCAAAGCAGCTCTTGAGGCTGCAGCAGCCACCAAGCAGCCGGGGCTGGTGACAACAAGGGGACCATGGCAGGAGCTGCTCCAGGGTACCCAGCCCTGCCCCAGGGATGGTTGCAAAGCCCCAGGGAGGTCAGGAAGGGCCCGGCCACGTGTGAAAGCTTTGGCACTGTGTGTGTGTCCATCCATCTGTCCATCAATCCATCCACCCATCTGTCTGGGGTTAAATCCAACCAGTTCCCTCCCCATCCCCCAGCCTGGCTCCATCACAAGCAGGTGCTGGCACTTTAATTCCCTTATTTATCATTGAAATTGTCTCTTAATTGCTTTGGCAGCCCCTCTGAAGCCTTGTGGCAAGGGAGAGAGGTGCTGGTGTATAAATAAAGGAAAGAAATAAGTAACTCCGGCTGAAAGCAAGGGAATGGATCCTTGCAGGGCTGCCCCAGGGGATGGCACCCATTTACCTGGGGCAGATCTCCCTACCTGGGTGCCTGGATGCCCCTGCGGGTGACAGGCTGGTCCTCAGGAGGCTCTAATGTGGCCTGGGGAGCTTTAACCCCCCCAAAACTGTGGCTTTCTGGCCCAAGGACGCCAGCACACACAGCTGCACCTTTGGGGTCAAGCTGAGCCAGGGTTGGGGCTCTGAGAACAAAAGAGAGCTGAAAAGGGGAGGGAATAAATAAATATATATATATATATATAATTCCCAACCCACACTTTAAATTAATTAGTGATGTCCCCAGTGACTCAGCAGAGGCCAAATGGCTTTTGCTTCATGTTTTATTGAAGGGCTTTGCTGCGGGAGGCTGAGGGCAGCGAGGGACAGGGGACATGGGGGTGCCGGGGATGCTCCATGGGGATGGGTGTCAGCACCCGCTGTAAGGCCAGGGCCATGTGGGTGCCCCCGTCCCCTGCTGCCATGGTGGCATCTGCATAATTATCTTTACATGACAATTGGGATGGAATACACCGGTTTTCTCACATTCCCGAGTGATAATCACTGTTGGGAATGGAGCTGAATGGGGAACGAGCATCTCAGTGAGGGTGGGAGCTGCATCACCCCCTCTATGGACCGGGGAAGGGCTGAGCTGCTCCTGCAGCATCCCCACACCCCAGGGAGCACCAGGGATGAATCCACAGGGAAGCAGCAGCCTGGAAGCACCCTCTGATAAGGCTTTCCAAAGCAGGGGTTGGGTAGTTTAGTGCTTAACAGCCGCTGAGGGATATTTCTTTTGGGTGAGATTGTCTAATCAATCACTTTTTAATCCAGCCAGCTCCTGGGATGCTGCTGGGTCTGTGCATAAATACAGTCAGCTCAGTGCTGACCACTGCTGGGGGGCTCAGCCCTGCTGGGGGGGGACAAGCAATGCCCCCCCATCCGCCAACAGCCTCTGCAGCTCCAGCACCCTCATGGCATGGATTGTTTTCACTGCCCTCATCGTTCAGCATCATAGAATCATCATAGAATGTTTTGGGCTCGAAGGGACCTTCAAAGGTCATCTAATCCCAGTGAGCAGGGACACCTTCATCTAGATTAGGTGGCCCAGAACCACATCCAGCCTGGCATCACGACACGCAACTGCTGAGGAAAGGGGGGGGACAAGGCAGGCCAGCATGGCCAGCCATGGGGAAGAGGATTCCAATGGCAAGGACGCTGCTATGGGGAGATGGTGGCTTGGGTGAGGACACGGGGAGGTGGTTAAATCACAAAGCAGAAGAGATACAGAGCCAGGAAAGTGCAATAAAGGGCCAGCGGATGCTGATAGCTCCTGGGATCAGGAGCTGGTTGCCCAAACCCATGATGGGAAATGTGGGGAGCAGCTTCCTATAAACCCTTAAACAGCTAAACCCCCCCTCCAAGTGACACATGGCCCCTCAGTGATGTTCAGCCCTTGTCCAAACCTGCCTCCCAGGCTCAAAGTCGGCATTTTTCCTTTGCTGGCCATTGCTCTTCCAAGCGCTGCCAGAGCCCGAATCCATCCCTGATACCAGTTTGGTCTCAGATTTACAGCCCAAGCCCCGAAATCCTCTGCTGCTTGTGAGGTCCTTCGAGAGAATCACAGCAGAAAGTGTTTATTTCCACCATAAAGATCTGTTTTAATATTTTACCATAAATCAAGCTGCGCTTTATGGTGATAATAAATTTGTTGGCAGAAAACTGCCTTTGCAGCCCGAGGCAGTGGAGCGATTCAATTTGTTCGGGTTTAAGTGTAAGGAGCCGTAATGGAGAAGGGGAAAGTACAGATGTTTTAATTGAGTTTGCAGCTACCACCCAGAGTTGCAGGAGGCTAATAGAGAAGAGGTGAGGGTCTACATTAGCCTCTCTGCTTGCCATTTCCCCTTGGCCTGCAGCACCATCCGTCACGGCCGTTCCCTCTGGGAAGAGCTGCTCAGTGCACGCACCAGAGGAGGAAAGGGGTGGAAAAAGAAGCCAGACTAAACCAGATGTATAATGCGCGTTTTATTGGGTTTAATCCCATTTTTGGAGAACTAATTACAGTCAGGACAAGCATCACGTGAGAGTCTGTGATAATCAAGTGTTAGTGTTGATAACGGCCAAATAAAACCAGACTTTCATGATGGGTGAGAAGGGGGAGCTCCTGCCCTGCACCGAGGGCAGTGTCCCCCCGGACAGCGCTGGCTCCACCGAGCCATCCCCTTCCCTCTTTCTCCAGTAATTTTTAAGGCATTGCTATGTCACATCTGATATGAAGAACGTTCTCTCTGCCATAGAGCTTCTTTCCCTTAATCACCCCAATTCCTTGGATATATTTGTGCAAGGACAGCGGGTTATTTGTTTAAGAAAGCACTCGTGCTTGTGGAGACCAGAGTCCTTCTCACTAAGGTACCACAGCAAAGGCTGGGGGCAGGATGCGAGCCCTCGCCGTGCCACTGCATCCAAAACCTGGATCCGAGCAGCTCTTGGAGGTAAGGCCCCTTAGAAATCCCTGTCACCACCGTGCCGAGGAGGAGAGGGGGTTACCCAGGCCAGGAAGCGAAGGCACGTCTTTAACAGTAGGAGATGCAGGAGAGAGGGTGGATTTGCTGCCTCCCAGCCCAGGCAAGGCAGCCTGATAGAGAGACAGGAAGGGAGGGAGACCAAGGGCAGCCCTAAGAGGGGAAGGGAGGATGAGAGGTGAAATAACAAGAGCACAGCCCCGTTCCCTGGCTGGCAATGAAATGTGGAGGGAAGAGACTGCGATGGGCGCTTGCAGGGATGGAGGCAGAGCCAAGTGCCTCGCAAAGCAGGGCCTCAGCCTCCCCCATCACCCACATCTGTGCCCTTGTGCACAGCACACCCCCTGCTGCCCCTCCAGCTCTCCAAAGGCTCATTTCATCAGCACTAAATTCCTCTCAGCTGCCTCGCAGGTGGCTCCCAGCAATGCTGCCCCATGGATCTGCCCTCCAACCTCCCTCTTCCTGAGACACCACCACCTGTAAAGAACTTGCTCATTTGGCACTGAAGATGCCCCAGCAGCTTCCCCGGAGCACTTGGGGATGTTTAAAGTCGTTGCCAATGCTTAGGATCAAGCTGGAGAGGAGGCAAACAGTCCCCCCGGATCCTCTCCAAGCAGCTCAGCGAGGACACAGTGGCGGTGCTCAGGCTGAAGAGGTGCAGGGTTTTGCTTTAAAAGCCATGAAGTGTTTTTATACAGCTCCAGGTACTTGCATATTCCCGCAGGAGGAGCACTTCAGGTCATATGGAAACCAGAAAGTCCTACTTGAAAACAGAGCTTGATTAAAAAGAGCTGCAGTTCAAAGCTTGCTTTAGTGAGCGGAGACACTTAATACTGCAGCAAGTGCAGAGGGCAAGAGGATCTAACGTAAGTGACGTGCACCTGGCTTTGAACCTGCTTTAATAAGGGGGGGCTTAAAGTATTTCAGGTGGAAACTTCTTTTGAAGTTCTTCCTTTTGCTAGGAAAGCCCAAAGATCTTTGCCCAAGGGCCTCAGAGCACAGGACCCAGGGCTGTGTGTCGCTGTGTGCTGTTTAGTAGCCTTAAAAGCAGAGATTCACCTAAAGCACTGGCTGCTGAAGGTAACAGGAAGCCCAATACTCCGAGAAGCTGAGCAGGACCAGCCCAAAGCCCACCTTAGCCCTGTGTAGAAGAAGAAGGGAGATTCAAGCCCAGTTCCAGCAGGGTTTAAGCACTTGGGATCTCTGCTCCTGCAGGCAGGGCTTAGCCGCTGCCTCCTGGCACCAGCCCATTCCCTTGAGTTAACACCCACCTTGTTTCAAGGCTAATTACCCAGCACAGGAGGCTAGAAATGCATCAGTGTGCACAGCCAGAGCCCCTGCAGGCCTTACACGTGTCCAGACTGGGTAATTAGCCACAGGAATTCCAGCCCGGAGGAATCCTGACCACTGGAGGCAGGGGCTGGCTGGTCCTACCAGCTCTGGGCAAGGGGTCTGCATGCAGTAGCAGAGGGAAGCAAGGCTGCAGTTTCCTCCCCAGGGAGGAAAAGCTGTATCCCTGCATGTAGGGGCATCGCTCTGGGGTCCAACTGGGGCTGCCACAGCAGAGAACAGGGTGAGAAGTGTGAATGTAAACTCCTGGGCTTGAGAAACCCTGCTGTAAGCAGGAGACCCCAGGCAATCATGGTGCACAAACAGGTTAATGCCTCTAGGAAAAGAAAACTGAACAGAACACACCATTACTTCCTTCTGAATTAGATGTCCTCCCACCCTCATTTCTCCCCTCAAGTAACACAGGAGGTTGGTTTGAAAGAGAGACTCGGTTATCCCAAACTCCTGCCGGATTCTGCCCAGCGCATCTGTGCCTTTGGGAGAAGGGCCATTGAGCTGATTAGTGCAGTGAGCAGCCAAGGCTGTCTGCTCTCCTGTGCGCCGAGACCTGCAGCACACAGAGAGCTCCAACAGTGATGCTCCAACAGAGCTGAAGGCAGAAATGGCTGGACACTGGTTAATCGTGCAGGCTGCCAAGGGCTCAGCCCCACGGCTTTGAACAGCAGGGTGTGAGAACCAGGATAGTAACAAGGCTGAGTCCACTCCATCCACACTCAAAATGGAGTGAAGAAAGTCTGTGTCCAAGGCTAACCCTTGTCACCAAGCCAACGGCCTGGAAACTTCCCTTCATGATGCCTCTCCCCCATTCCACAGCTGCAGAGGGGGAGCTGAAATGCCAAGGGCTCTGGAGCCAGGGAGGGAGCGAGCTGCTACCCCCACATCAGAGTTTTGGCTCGCTCAGGACAATGTTTGCAGTCACAAACACAAAGCAAGAAAAGCCCCATATGAGCACAAACACAATCCAGAAGGTGTGTCGGAAAGGGGAGAGGTGTTTGTTAACTGTCCCACTGCCAAAGACCAGCTGAGTGTCCTTCCGACTGCAGTATGCGAGGAAAGCCGGAATGAGATACTGGATCCCATTCCCAGCATAAGCTCCTGTGATCCCCACCAAGGATTCCAGATCGTGGGTGCAGAAAGCCACCAGCACTGGGGGAATGAGCGTGATGGCAGGAAAGACAATCCTATCCACCACCCATGGGTAGGTCCCCCCTTCCCTGTGGAAAAGAGTCTTCCAGTTGTTGCGCAGGGTCACTGCGATGATGGGGAAGTTGGTGCTGATGGTGAAGACTGGGAAGAGGCCCAGGAAGTAACGAATGAAGGCAACGTTGATGATCTCACAGTTGGTGAAGTTGAGCGTGTACATGTCCATGAGGGTGTCGTTGCGGAAGCAGTAAATGGCAGTGAACGACAGGAGGCTGTAGAAAGCCAGGATCAGGATGTAATCGAGCAGCACGAGCTTGTTGACATGCTTCTTCTTGGAGATGGGCGTGATGAGGGATGGCAGAGAGTGCTGGCACATGAAGGAGTAGACGCACACCCCAAAGAGATTGCGGATGCCCGAGAGCTGGGCCATGGACGGGTGACCTTCAGCTTGGCCTCTGCTGATGCGGATGAGAGCCAGAATAATCATGAGGATGAAAGCTGGAGGGAGAGAGAAGGTTTGAGGTCAAGCCCAGGTGTGCGCTCCCCACGACCCTCCTCCCACCAGCACTGGCAGCAGCTCTGTGTCCTGCTCCACAAGAGCATCTCCTTATCTCTAGAGAAGGTGGTACATCAAAGGCAAGGTGCATGGGAATTAATCACCACTTGCTTTCAGTGCTAGTCAGCAGATAAGGGAATGGGCCTTTGGCAGGAATCTCCCTCCAGTCTCCTTCCTACAGGGACTCACCTCCCACCTGGATAGCAAACAGTTGCTCTTGGCCCTTCGGAAGTGGAATGCTAACATGGCTGGCTCTCATGGGTCTCAGTCCATGGATGCTTCTGCCAACACACCGTGGCTAAATACCACCATTTAAAAATGGCTTAGAGATGTTTGAGCTTTGACCTCTAAAGGAAGAAAAGATTAAACCTGGCTGCAGTCAACCCCAGTAATACTCTTTAATATTTGCAACTGGACTAATGCTTCCAAGCCCTCACCTATGTACAGAGGCAGATGCAAAGAGGCAGCAGCTACCACCAAGCTTTCCCGTCCCTGTGATCTGTCAGGCATGATAGAGCAAGAACCAGCCAGCCATTTCCCAGGCAGGAGGAACAGGCTGTCTGTAGTTAATCCCAGGGTGCAGAAGCCAGTCTGGAAGGAACTAAAGCAGCACTGAAAGACTGCAATTAAAATTCATCACTTCTAAGGCACCAAGTCTGCCCCTCACTTATGGCAGGGAAAAGCCTTAACGACGTTTCGCGAAGCTTATCACAAAAAAGCAATGTGCTATGGACAAAAATGAACCGAGGAGATTGGTCTAATGCCCTTATTTACTCTGCTGGTGGCAGTTGGAGCCAGCAGCAGTTACTGCTCGCCTGTTATTCCTAGCATGGCACATTAAACCAGCAGAGAACTAATTCTGGTGTCACAGAAATCACATCAGCCTGGGAAAGATGATCATCAGCTGCTGGAGTTAACAAGCAACAGGGGAAAAAACCCTACCTGGCAGGGCAGCAAGCAGCAAGATTTACAGCCTGGTGCTGGCAATGGATGGGCCACTGCAGCTTGCGCAGAGCTGTCTCCTGCACTGGTTTGGGGCACCAGAGAAGAGCTGTGAATTATCAGGTAACAAAAAACCCAGCATAATGCTGAGAGGACTCCTGCTACAGGCAACTTTGAATGTCATAAATATAAATACAGAGGAATTAAACAGAGCAGCACAGAGCCCACAGGAGGGTGGCCACCGGCGCTGCAAGCCTGGCCGTGGGGTGACCAGGACACTGGCTTGCTCTGTGCCAAGTGCTGCTCTGCCTGACACAGCCGGCTGGAGATGGGACACCCTGCCAGGGACAGGGCTAGGGAAGACAGTTACAGACCAGTGTACAAATGCTGCCTCTTGGGTCCCCAGTGAGACCAGATTAACCTGAACTGAACATTGCCTCCCGTGCACCCCCAGCACTCTCTGAGATCCTGTTTCTCCTCTCATGGCAATCCTCCTTTCCTTCCCGTGGCAAACACCACCTTTGTGCTGAGCCCTCACCAAGCCACACTCTGCGTTTCATCTCATGTTGCCTCAGGAAACCTCTCGCTTCCAACTATCCCCAGTGACAGGGCAAGTCTAAGAGGTCTCCATCAACGCTGGGCTGGTGACAGTACATCCATTCCTCCATGGCACCACGAGGGCCAAGCCACTTTGGGAGTGCTGGGTTCTATTTACTTCCCCAAGAGCAGCCACAGAGGGCTATGGAAAACAACAGCTCATTGCTCTGGGACTGTGCAATTCCCTTCACCTTCACTCAAGCCAGCAAGTGAGGGGCACTGTGAGCGCAGGTACAGTTGTTGTGCCTCCTCCATTGCTCCCCAATGGGGAGAGGGAGAGGGGAGATGCTTGCCAGCGTATGTGTTACAGCAAAAGAGCTGGAAAGAACTGTGTTCCAGGTGATGTGACATTGGCTGCACTCCCTGGGGCTGCACAGGCTACAAGGAAGAGGAGAAAGTGCCCTGAGCAATGAGAAAACCAGCTTTGGAAATACGAGATGGAATAATGAGTCCATTCCTTTCCTTCCCACTTGGGAGACGTGGTCATCCTCTGCAGCCCAATCCTGAGCTGGTCCTGTACCTGGACTAGACATAACCACACACGTCTTGCACCTTTTCCTCTGCACACAGTAAATCTCCACCTCCTCTGCTCAGCAGGGTGAGGAGTCACCTATTTCCACTTCCCAAACTCACCACTGGCTCAAAGCCCTGCTTTCCACACCAGTGCTGATAGGACCAGTGCAGGGGAACTTGCAGGCTGGCACCCCATCCTCTGAGCATCTCCTCAGTTAGAGACCCATAGGCTCTCTTCTGCTCTCTCTGACAGGGAGCCCTGAAAGAACAGAATTCCTACGGATTGCCTAAATGACGGACTTTGGCTTAAGCAGCTGGAATTCATAACCTTTTCCTTAAATACTTCTTTCAGAAATCAAAGGTATTAAAGTTACAAGGCATAATGATCCAATCTAGGGGAAGGTGTCCCTGCCCGTGGCAGGAGGTTGGAACTGGGTGAGCTTTAAGGTGCCTTCCAACCCAAACCATTTTGATTCTATGAATACTAAGATCTAAACTAGCACTGTTTCCAGCAAGGCTGTGCTCCCCTGCCCTGGTGCTCTGCATGAGCCTTGAGATGCATGGTGCTGGGTAAACTGGAATCCTCCCCTGCTCAATTCCAGCCTCAGAGAAGACAACAGCAACCCTGCCCCAGTGGTTGTGTTTTCTCTCTGCAACAGAAGAGTCTCTCACTCCTGGATCCAGAGAGCTAAAACATTTGCATGCCAGACTTATTTGTTTATTTGCATGACAGATTTATCTGTCTGTCCCTGGGAGGAGACAAGCCCCGAAGTGAAACTCTGAAACCTACTTATGCCAGATGATAAATCAAGATGAAAAGAAGATGACAGATGCTGACTGACAGGCAGCTTAGGGCAGACAAGAGGCAGCGCAGGATCCTCAGGCACACACAGAGCTCCTGCTCGCATCCTCCTCTACCTGGGACAGCAGGCTGAAGGCAGAGTCATACCATGCTATTGCAAGCCACCTACAGTTGCCACATTGACTGTCCAACAGCATTCCTTCACCACAAGGACCCTGGTGAAGTCAGATATGGGTTCATAAAAAAGCCTTGATCTGTTCCTCTACACACATGAGAAGATACAAGCAAGATGCTCCAGGGATGAAACACCTTCAAGTACCGTGACCAATAAGGACAAAGAGAGGTGGACAGCAATGCTACCACGGATTATTAGCAGGGTACATGAAAACTTTGTTTAAACCTTGTTTTAAACCTTGTTTTAAACCTTGTTTTAAACCTTGTTTTAAACCTTGTAAGTGCTTAAAAACAGTTGAGGGTCCTGATCTTTCATCAGTGTCAGACCCACTCCAAACCCACACACCACAGATGGGCTTGGCAGTCAGCGAGGCACAGAGGACACTTCTGGTCCCATCATCTCTCCTGTAGATGTTTGAGCATCATTTTTACTGAAGGATGTATGACTGGAAAGAAAATAGAGAGGGGTATGCCATAAAGGAAAAGCTGTGATGAATCTCATCACCTACAGACCTCTCCTGTCACTCTTTGAGCAGCAAACACTGACTTCTCACTGACAGTGCAGCCCTTGCAGGCAGCAACTGCTGCCTGTCCTGCTTGACTCAGGAGATGTTGATTCAGAGATAAGGCAGCTCTGCTCTGGCTCTTGCAGGTGGAAAAAGGATGAATATGGATGAGCACACATCCTAATAAGAACACCTTGGGAAATATGGGAGCCTGGGGATATTAAAAAGTACATTTTGGTGAACTTTGATAGAAGCATAATAAGGCTGCAGAAGAGCACTGGAGATAATTTAGCCATTCTAAGTTTAAGGATTGTTTTCCAGAGTCAGAGCAAACGCCTTTGTAAATGAAAAAATGCTGGTTTGTACATGAACTTCATCTCTCTGCAGAAAGGCTATTGCAAGGAAAGAGAGAAGCCCAAGGCTAGAACACATTCTTTTCCCCCATCATGATAGGTTCCTGGAAGAACTGATGCTCAGAATGAATTCCTGGCTTAACCCTCCCTTGCATCCCTGGCAAGGCACTATGGTTTTGAGATGCTTGACTTGGTGCCCCACTTCTGTCTCTCTATAGGCATGTGGAAAATAATGGAGAAGATCCTGAACTGAGCCACACTAGGAAACAGGGAGGAATTCAGAAAGAGGTGGCTTGGCAAGGGGGAAGCAAGCTCAGAAGTGAGGTTCTGCAGGACTGTGGCAATGGATAACATGTCTGTGACGGCAGGAACGAAGGTCAAAGACAGATATTGCCTCCCACGTTCAACAGTGAACTTCAACCTTCAAAGCACTGGTCCCAGTTAAAACAAGGATGGTTTTAATGGCTCTAGAAAGCAGGGGGGTTGACATTAACTAGGGATGAGTAAAAGACTTAGGGAAGAAAACAGAACAAAAGTTACATGACAACCACCTGTATGTTAAGAGTCAGAAAGGTAAAGACAGAGGAATTGCACCAGACCTCAAGTCACATCTTCTCCAACTCAGTCCCTACTCTCATTCTTCCTTCTACAAGGCAAAACTGTCCATCCCCAGGGATGGACAGAGGCAGTGGTGAGCACTATACCATACTGTATCAGCAGAGCAGCCCAAGCCTGGCTGCTCCCTACCCCCATCCACAGGCATTTGTTTAAGCAGAGGGCTGTGCTGCTGACGGCTGTGGCAGGGCCATCCATCTCCTTGCCTGATGCTGTGACAGAGCTTCCTTGTTGAAGTAGACATCAGCGTGCCAGGAAATAATGATAATGAATCACCCCTTCACAACACGTGCCACTTGCTTCCCTCTTCATACATTAGGAGGCATGATGGATCCCGAGGAGGAGGTTTTCATGAGCTTCCTGAGCCTATTCTCTTTGGAAAGAGGAAGATCAATCCCCACCTTAATCTTGATGCTGATCCTCCATCAAGCCAAAACACAGACCACTCTTTAACAGAGGAACAGATCTCATTTAGTGTAATGTTAGGCAGCTCTTTCAGGAGAGGGGGCATAAAAGGAGAGCATCTGCCGTGTACATGCTGAATATCACGTCAAAGCAGTCTTACTTCTGCATCTCTACACAATACTTTTGTTGTCTACTTCACTACTGATGTTTTTCTAGGATGTTGGTGCACTCTCCCAGAGCCAGTTGCCTTCTATCAGTGTTTTGGGCAAGTTTAAGAGCCCACTCCAACTCTGGAGCTGTCAGGTATTATGGATGCTGTGGCATTTGAAATACTAGAGCACAGCTGGATTTCACCGTGCCGGCAAAACAAGGCAAAGGAAATGAAGACATTGATTCTTAAATTTAAAGTTCATTTGCCCGGTTTCTCCTGCAGAAGCTATATCCTGTCACTTCTTCATGACCTCCAGCTCTCTGTAAACTCCAGAGTAGCAGCTGATAAATTTCTGCAACCTTCAGAGGAGGTTTCTACATGAAACAGCAGTAAAAGAGGTAAAATGAAAACCAGGTTTGCTCCATCAGATGTGGGAGCTGGAGATTTGGCAACGACAGGGCCTAAAACACCGTCTCGAGGAAGATGAAGGATTTATGAGTGCACAGACTATGGGGAAGCAAGATGGACATGTTCATAGAAGACAGCAATCCTCTGGAGAGAGAAGTCGGAAGGAGAAGAGGAGGGAAATTACTTCCCAGAATAAAGGGATGAGCAGAAGCTGTGGGACATCAGTGTGACTCCTTCCTCTAATGGAGAGCAGGGACTTGCAGGCACAGCGTTACCCTCCCTGCCCCAAAGCAAGGTCTACATGGCAGGGCGCTGTTTCTCATACAGGGGAAGCAGAGCCACATGTTGGACACATTAAGATCACAGGAGTGTGATGCAGTTTACCAGGAAGGCAAGAAAAAGCCTCCAGTCCCTTTGCCAGGTTTGGCTTGCTCCTGCTGCAGCCGTCTCAGACACTATTGCTGTGATGGCCTCAGGCCAAGCAGAGCCCATTTCTTCACAAAAGGAAGCTTTTATTAAGTACCACCAGGACTTTTTGGCTGTCAGAAGCAGTTCACCTGGGCTTCTGTGCTGTAAAGGCATCATTCCCCTGCTTTTCTTCATGGTCCAGGCAGGGTTTGCTACACCATCACCAAGTAGCTTCCCCTACTGTGGTAACGAGTCCTGCTGTGGAACCAGTGGAGCTGCCCCGTCTGACCCATATCAGCTGGTCTCCACAGACATCTGCACACAGCAACAGTTCACAGGGAGATAAACGGCTCTGCTCTGGTGTTTATCACGGGTGCTTTATCTCAACATATGGGAATGAAAGAGCAGCCAGCGAGGAGCGTTTGCTTCTGGTGGAAAATTACCCGTGTAGTTTACTGTCCTCTCTCCTCCAGTCACCTTTGGCAGAAGCACCATAAAGCCTCTGCAATGGGGACTCGGCTCCGAGCTCTGCTGCTGACTTGGTCTATTAACTTTGACAGTCACTTCTCTGTCCATGTGAGAATTTACCCTTCTGCATGAAGGGAATAGCACACACTGTGGTGTCACATCATGCTCTGGAAAGCACTGGGCGCAGAGCACCTGTGTCCCATGAAATCTACCCTTCCCTATCCTTCTTAGGGCCCTAACCAGCAAAGTTTCTGTCATCTTGTTTCAATGACACACACTCTTGCATGCCACAGACCCACTCTGAAAATCTGTGTAAGCACCATCATCACGACCCCTCTGCAGGGCTGAATGTGTCCTTACATTTTCAGCTCCCTTTCTCCAGCTCTCAGACCCATTAGTTTGTCTCCTGCTGCCTGGATAAAGTGCTCTTTTCAGGAACATCAACTCCTCAAGGCAGGATCTCAGTCCAGCACTGCGCATCAATCTCCACCTGCATCTGAAGCTAACAAAGGCTGTTTCACTCACACAGGCACTGCTTCACCCCACTGCCCCCCACAAACAGCACTGAGATGAGCTCCTCAGCCTGTAATTCTGAAAGCTGGCATGACAGAAGCACAGCCTTTTATCCAACTCTTCATAAATATATTCACTTCTCGTAGTGAATTATTTACCCTGGGCTCAAGCAGCAGCTTTCTCTGCTCCGAAAGGGATGCGAGAACACAAAGTAACTTTGTTGAAGAAGCTTGTTGGAATGAACATGCAACAGTATGCTGATTTATAGTCCAATTCCCTCTTCCTTGCCAGTCCCATATGCCCTGCTCTGTGAAAGGAAAGGGGCAGCGTTCAAACGGGTCCCTCCTTAAGCTGTTTGCTCCATTTCTGATGCAGAAAAGAGGCCACCTTGAGGACTGTGGACACTGCAGACAAACCTCTCTGCAGAAGCCTGGAAACACAGGACTTCAGGTAATGGTCATCCCCTCCTCTATCAGCCTCCTCTCTAATTCTCAGTCTCTGCAGCTGAAGGGATGAAGCTGAGTGACTCCAGGTTTCTGGACTGCATCAACTCCAGCATGGCTGGTGAAGCCTAAGGATGGCAGTGATAGTTACTACAGCAGCTGAAACCTGCTCACAAAGGGAGATGGTCCGAGACCAGTTCTCTGCAGAGAGGTGCTGGGGAGCCTGTGAAAAGCAGGATTCTGGTGGAGAAAGCAGAACTAGCAGAGAAATCAGTAGATGGGGAAAGTCAGCCCCAGCAGCATGCTCTGGAGAGCCCTTTCCTAGTTTCCTCCCTAGAAGCCAAGTATCCTGGCAGGGGATGGGAAGGAGAAAAGAAGACTTCCTGGCTATTTTTGTCCTTTTCCCCTCCATCCTATTGACCAGGGGAAAGAGCAACGGGAGAGGTTTTATTTCTGGGCATATAATTGTGAGATGATAGTTTGGGCAGGGTTGAGAATGCTCTGTCTCGAGGGCTGCAGTTACTTGAGTAACTGTGGTATGATCTGATTGTACTACACAGAGAACGGAGCTTGCAGCAACCAAACCCAGAAGTTTCCTCAATAAAATGTCTCTTTATTAAAATACAATACTTTCTAATAACTACAATACAGCATCAAGAGCAGCACACAGAGCTAATGGCCCACATGGGAGCTGTCTGGGAACATTTGCCAGCGGCTATTCAATAACAGCAGTGATAATCATGCTACCAATGTCTTTAAAGCCAACAGTCCTCACCTATAGAGCTGGACATCTCGGGCTGTAACAGGCTGCAATTAATTGGGTTAGCTGCTTAATACACAATAGCCCAGTGTTTGCTGCTGAGCTCCACCAAGCCCTGTCCTTTTGTTATCTTTCCTAATCCATATCCTTTCCCATGAGGCTGCTAGTCAGTTGTTATCCAATATTATCCAATAATAAAGAGGTAGGGCTGTGTGCTTTCTGCTTTGAGAAGTGCATCAGACTCAGTCCCTTTTGCTGTGCTCTGCCCCCAGCAGCTCACCCCTAACACCACCCACTTGGACCAGGACTGGAGAAAGGAGGGAATAAAACCCCAGCTAGATATTCAAGTCTCTATAGAGAGCAATCCATGACCACCACAGGTTTAAATCCTCCAGGAAAACAAGAGTCTGAAGTCCAAACAGCAAAACTGAACATACCAACAGCTCTAATTTATTGAGGGCTTAGTTGGTTTAGCCTTCTGCAGGAGATGCCCCATTCCAAGAACCTTCTAAGAGACCTAGAAACAGGCTCCAAAACTGGTAAAAAAGGACTCGAAAGGAAGGAAAGGAAGGAAGGAATGAACTACAGTTTGGGGAAGGAACCCTCCTCACCCCAAGGGGATGATTCATACTTACCTGGTCAAACAGTCTGGACCCTATCTCTGCTCTTATATTATCTGCTCTTATATTATTGGTCAAGAGCTGAGGAAGCCAACAACATTTTATTCCTAATTTAAATCAAGGCTTCACCATTACCAGGATTTAAACCAAGTGGTTTTTCCCAGCAAGCCCTTTCTCCAGGGAAGCACAGCAGGCAGGCTCCCTGTCACAGCCGTTAGGGTGCTGTGCTCAGTCTCCCAAGGCAGTTCAGGAGAGGGCTTTCAAAGCAGCCTGAGTTGCAGTTTGCAGTTGGGAAGGGGATGAGAGCTTGCGTAGGCAAACCCTTACACAGAGAGAACAGAGATCTCTAAGCACAGATGAGGCCAGCAGTTAAGCACGGACTGCTGCACCGAATTTAACCACTGGCACTCACCCATGCGAGGTGGCAATCAGCTCTGCAGCCAAGTGTGTAAGCTGTTACTCTTCACAAGACTGCCAACAGCTCGATGCCTCTGGAAGCCCTCTGTCTGCCATCAGCCCCACTCCACCTGGAGACACGGATCCACCCTCTGTGCTCCTATGAGTCCTGACAGGGAAGCGCCTTGCCATGCCAGCCTGGTTTCCAAATGAGCTCTCCATGATCAGCAAGCCCAGACAATGAGAGCCCATCTGTCTGTAGTACAGCACTTGGGCTTGCAAACTCCTTCTTCACCTTTCCCCTTTTAGAGGCTTCAGAGGGGCCTGTCCTGGCTATTCCCTTACCCTGGGAGGAAAACCACAGCCAGATGAAGGGCTGATCCATTGCTGCATCTCCATGTTCCTTGAGCTGGTCCGTTTTTATTTTCCAGTTCAGATCTCAGCGTTTAAGACTCTATTTTTCAGAGGCAGAAAGACATTTTTCTTGTCCATGAGGTGTGGAAAGAGACTGTAGGCATTGTTAGCTGATGTGCTGCTTGCAATGAGCACGAGGCTCTGGAAAAGGCTAGTGACATTTGATTATCACTTAGATGAGGAGAAAGAGGGAAAGCAACTTTCAAAGGCAAGGCTGACACTGCTACAAACACCAGCAGAATGACCTTCACACACAGCTAGCTCTCCCTGCTGCCAAGAACCATCCTCTCAGCCACTGTCATCTGAATCAGTAGTATACCTGGGGCAGTGCAGCTTTACATCATCCACTGCTGCTCCGAAATCCAGGGGCTTTTCTTTCACTGGGATGGGGAAAAGTACATACAGTGGGTCCTGCAATAGGCACATTGCAGAGCCTGCACTGACTTCCCAGCTCGAGCAGGCTGGATTCCTTCAAATCATGATGCAAAACATGCATCAGCCTCCCATCCACACCAGGCCAGCGGGCACAGGTAAGCTGAATAAACCACTGTCCATGTGGGAAGTTGTTACCCAGCACAGCAAACACGTAGGCTGGCAGCTCCAGTGTTCAGCTCTGCTGCTCAGAGAGCTTTGTGGAAGATCCACCTTCAGCCCCACATGGCTAAAACTAACTAAAGGAAGATGAATTAAACACCACAGTAAAACAGAGAGTCCACATCTGGCCTTTGGCGTTCAGGCAAGACAAGGAGCCCACAAACCACCATCTAAGACCATTCTTTAGGATCTAAGCTCTCTAAACGCTAAGAAAAGACCAATCCATGTTTAACTCACAGCTCTGCTTTTGGAGGAGGGGAACATCAGTGATGGGAGGACATGGGAGAAGCCAGCTTGCTAAATCCCTGCAGTATGGGATCCATCCTTAGCCCAGAATGTGCAGCAAGATCTTTGTTCCTGTTACCTTCATCACGTGGCTGTTTGATAAATTGTCTTCCCTAATAAATCTATCCCTCATTGTACACATACGGAATCCATTGCTCTAAGTAGCCACTGAGGTGCTGTCAGGGTCATTAAATATCATTATCTGGGGCAGCTGTTCCCCAGTGTGCTGACGCAGGAATCAATCAGGCTAAAGCATGAATTTCCCCTACATTTCTCCAAACACTGCCTTTGTCCTTCTCCATCAAGAGATGAAAAAGAGAAACAGTTCTGCCTTTACACCAAGGTTTAGCAGTCCTCATACTGGAAGGAGCCGGCTAAAGGGAAAACAATGGCAGATCAGGCAGAAATCAGGTTGTCACAGAGACAGGATGAGGTCTGACTGATGTCTTTATCAGGAAAGAGGAGGCAGGGTGGCTGGAAACAGGCCAGGGAGCTGAGCTTACTCATCGTTAGAAAACAAAGCCAAAACGCCTCTTCTAACTGCCCTCAACGAGCTAACCTCCTCTGAAGAACATTGGGGCTTTCTGACCTTTTGTATGCTCAGACAACAAAAGGAATAAACAGACATTCAGGGTTTTCACACCATCTGAGGCCAGGATTTGTTAACTCAAGCTGTTCAGCATCTGAGACTTGAGGGCTTAAAATCCAGCCTCATTTTCCTGGGTAATAACTGCTTAACCCTATCTCAAATGTTGTCTAGAACAGATCTTTTCCTCTGCAGTGACTGCCAGTCACTGCCAAACAGGGTCACAGGCCTCTGAACTCACAGAAAAGGGACGATACGCAGCTGAAGTCAGGTCAAGTGTATGTGTGTGGTGGGAATTGGTCTGAGAAGCAGCTTTTCTTCCTATTCCAGGTCAGTGATATGCATAAACAGAGCTAATTCTGTGTTTGAATGGTCTGGACCCACAAACCAGGAGACTCTTAACCTCCAGAAATGCTGCTGGTAATGTAACACCCTCTCTGTTAGCCCTGAATATCAGTTACTCTGTCCAGGTTACACAAGGCAAGAGAAACCTCAACAAAAGCCTCCATAACACACATCCCGCCCTCAGCCTTTAAGGACATGTACACATAGAAGCCAGATGTGAGGCAGCTGCACCTCTGGATGGCAAAAGCACTGGGGGATAGAGAAAAGTAGTGATATTTTATTTCATGAAGGGAATTATCTGTCTTCCCATAAGTTCTTGGCAGGATGATTTTGGAGAGAACTCACGAGAGTGGAGGTTCCCAAGGACAGTTTGGGGGTTTCCAATGCAGGACACCCTACGCTAAAGCAAGGCCCAGGAATAAACCACGCAAACAGATGATGTAACTGAAGGTGGAAAGTCTGACAGAAGTGCTTTTTGTTCTTAGAGCAAAACAAAGATTCTTCAAGCTCTGTTGCACACATGCTGAGAGAATGAGAAACTTGCTGCTGAACAGCACCTGGTGGGTATCATGCTCAGCCCCCCACAGGAGACTCTTCCAAATCCCTTCTGCCTCTCACACAAAGCAGATTAAAACTTCATCTACCAGCTCACATCCGATTGAGAACAATTTGTTTGGTTTATTTTAATCAGAAATTTCATCCTAGAGCAAAAACCCGTTTCCTCAAAGATTTATCAGGCCTGGACAATCCTCATAGAGGTTGTTTTAACGAGAACTTGCTTCTGAACAAGAATATCCTGTGTTGTTATTGTGCCTCAGGTTCCATCTATGGTAAAGGGGTCGCCAAGACTCACCTATCCACCTCATGAGGGACGTCATGATTTGAAGATACTTGGTCTTCTGCACATTGAAGAAGGTGAAAGGACCGAGGAGAAGAGTGAATGCTGCCTGCAAGCACAACAGAAAACACACAGGTTAAACCCCTGAAATCCTGTTAGTAAGATGAACTTACCAGTAAAACAAAGCTTGCCTCGCAAGTTCATCTCCAGACACGTCTCTTTGTTATGGAGCCTGCTTTCCTGCTTAATTTTACAGCTAAGTTGGCTGAGACACAGCGGGTCAAGCAAGCTGCTTGGTATCAGAGAACATGCCTTGGGCACGGATAGAGCACAGGATCCTCTTGGCTCTCAGCCTCTTGCTATCACTGCTCCAGCACTCCTTTACTGACACATTTCAGTAAAAGCTCTCAGTGCAGCCTTATGGAACATTAAATATTAAACTGTGGCCTCTTTGCCCAGGTACATGCTCAGTTTAGGTCTGAATAGCAACAGCCATGACCAGATTGCTGGCATTAACATTGACCGAGCAGCATGTCCCAAGCTCAACAGCAACGGAGCCAGGTCTGCCTGGAATATATTGTCCTCCCCACACTAAGTTGCTTGTTTTACAGCAAGAAGCCACAGGATAACAGTTAAGCTATTGACTTGGAAGCTGAAAACCTGTGCAAAGTGAGGGAAAAAATAAAGATACTCATAAGAACAAACTTCACTCAGTGTGGAAATTAAAGCTACTGTCAATGAAGACAGATCTTTATTCAGTGCCCTCTTAGAAGTATATGAAGAGACCAGCATTTCTTAGCAAGTTCATCTCTGCCCGGGCATCAAGCACCACTCGAACCCTACCTCCTTCAGTCCGAAGGGAAAAGGCTTTACTGCAGAAAGGTAACAAACCTTGACTGAGGTCTGAAAGTGACCTGAGAGAAGCTACGTGTGACAGGGAGACAAAATAGGTGTTAGGAAAGAGAGCCCTGCCTGTCATCTGTGGGATGCCAGGGACGAGCAATATACTAACAGATCCAAAAGCTATAAGCAAGCAGTATCGAGAAAGTCACAGCACACAGAGTACAGATTTGTTGAGCATCTCGAAGGGATTTTTAAAGACAAACATTCAACATTAATATTTACACATTGCTCTTTTCCATGACTTCTTCAAGCAGTTCAAGAAAAGGTGTCACCAGAAGGGATGAACTGGGACTCAAAGGGGCAGGCTGCAGAGCCTCAAGGTCTCCGTCGACCCCAACCGAGTCAGCCACAGAACAGAATCCAAGCTATTTTAAGCCTAGTACAACCCCAAGAAACCTTTTTTGAGACAGTTTCAGGATATCTGCAAGGCAAATTGGCAATGCCTCGCATCACAAGTATTCTCAGACAACCAAAGTAAACCCAGAAGGGGGCCAGAGGAGAGAACCGTTGGTTTCACACGTCGCTCAGCGAGGACATATT
This sequence comes from Strigops habroptila, assembly GCF_004027225.2. Taxonomy (NCBI): domain Eukaryota; kingdom Metazoa; phylum Chordata; class Aves; order Psittaciformes; family Psittacidae; genus Strigops; species Strigops habroptila. The sequence continues at coordinate 6,172,443 of NC_044290.2, forward strand.
CTGATCTGAGGCCATCATTTACACCAAGTGGTGGTTTTTTGGCGTGGAGGTGGGGAGGGCAGGGGAAAGAGGGACAGAAACGGACAGAAAGCACACAGAGAATTCAGATTTGAGAAGCAACTGAGGATCCTTGGAGGAAATGCTGAAATCAAACAGAATACATCAACCACCACAGGCAAAACTGGCAAGACTAAGAGCTAAACCAGCCTTAACAGATAAAACACTTCCAGTGCTACACAGAAGCAAACCAGCTTTTTACTCTTCTCCCTCTTGCTCCTTTCTTCTCATCTGGAGCTTAACTCCACTCTCCTGCCACCCTCTCCTGCCCTCCAACACTGCCATTCCATCCTCGGATAGTGCACAAACCTCAAAGGAGCAAATAAACTTTAGACTAAAGAGGGATGTAGGTCAAGGACCCAGAGCAAACCAGAGGAGATGTCAACTCTCTTTCTGGAAATTATTCTTGAGTTTGTGACTAATCTCTCTCAACATCCTCTCCCAACACACACTCTCTGCTCAACACAGCTTCCCTTCAAATCACGTTAACAGCTCATGCGTCAGAAAGAGCTGAAACAAAAAGAGACAGACGAAGGATGGTGATGATTAAGGGACAGGTGTCTTCTGCAAATTAGAATGCACCAGAACAGATTGGCAAAACAGCATCTCAAATCATGGTGAGGATTGACACAAGATCACTGAGCACCAGAGCAGCTGGGCCTGAAACCTGGAGTTGTCTTAAGCACTGAAGAAAGAGCTGCGTTAAGGTGGATTTGGGGCTTTGATGCTGAAAAGCATCAAAAGCATTCTTAGGTGCTGGAAGAATGCGGGTCTCCTACATGCTCCCCACCATCTGCTAATGAAGCTGAAAGAATTCCTCTGGGTGTTTCACTCCCCTTTCTGCAGTTATTCTCCAGTGTTCAAGGCAGCTGAAACAACCAACTCCATTCAGCATCTCTTTCAACTCTCTTCCTCCTCCTCCGTGGCTTTACTGCTCAGCTCATGGGGAAGAGATACCCTCCCATCCTTTAAGATGATCAGTGTCTTCTGTTCTTAACAAGATCCTGGAGCAGGTCCAAAGGAACCAAGCGGGAGATGAATTCAAGTGCAACAGAAATTTATTACCTTTTGCACTTGACGCCCATTAGTGATCCAAGACGGATATCCATGGATCAATACAAACAATGCTAAGGCCTGCAATGAGATGAGCTTGCCCTACTTTGCAGGGATTTGTGCCAACCACTTATAAGAAGGGAAGCCACAGCACACACTGGACTGGTTAAGAGGAGAAAGGCAGAAGAGGACAGTGAACAGGCAGATGAACATCACTTTGATATGAAATGGTGCACAGCTCTAGAGGATTTCCTGTGGGTCAGGGAAGAGGGGTCAGTTCCTCACCAATAGCCATGACATGAGGGACAAGGACTCAGGCCCTAGATTAGAACTCACCTCATTGTCAACCCTCAGAAGAGTCCCAAGGCCAGCAAGCCTATTTAAAAACACATCCCCAAAAGGATGAGAGGAGACCATGATGCTTAGAAGGAGGATGCCTACTTTCTCTATCTTGCTGTGCCAGGCATCTAAATGCTCTTCTGACCCATCAAGTTCATTAGTTTCCTAACTTCTCCCTAAGGAAAAAGTAAGCCCGAATAAGATCCTCAGACATATACCCAAACTTTCCACCTGATGTTTTCCAAGCTCGTCTCCCCTAGAGGGATATAATTTAAAGTGCTTCATTACACACTTAATTCAAACACTCTAAAACCTACATAGAAAACTGCACCAGTCAGCCCTGCCAGAAATCAAACACGCAGAGCTCCAGCACATCTAAAAGCTCTCCCAAGTTTTTCCAGTTCACCTCTTCAGCTAGCTGAGATGTTTTCAAGGACTTTATCATTCTTTTCCTGAGAGAAGAGGCAGAATGAGCAAAGTCTACTTTGATTAAAAGATTTTTCTACTAGTGAAGTCGTTTCCTATTAGAAACAAGCAGGCATCCATGGCTGATTCATTGCTAAAGTTAAGGTAAGGGAATCCTTCCTTCGGCTAAGGAGGATCAGATCTACTAAATGTTTATGTTCAGAGGATGGCACAGAGAAACCTTTACTGTGTTTCTGCTATTAAGCATAGTTCCCTAATTTCTCTCCAAGCTCCTCCATTAAATGGGAAAGGCCAGACAAGGTGCCAGGCTTGCTACAGAGGGTATGTGGAACCCACACACATAAAATAAATGCAACAGACACAAAATTCTTTATTTTTATCTTCCTTTCTCATGCTACGTAAAACAGCATAAAGATCCAGCACATTAGTGACCAGAAAACCCAATTTTTTTTTCTCACTTTTAATAACATTTCCAGGCAGAAAAATAGAAGCCAGCAAGCACAGAGGAAAGAACAGCAGCTTGTCACCCTGAATTACACTCTTCTCTGCAGGCCAGTAGGAGCCACGAGCATCACACCAGCTTGCTCAACCCCTGGGAGGGTCTCCAATCCATTCCTCCCACGAAGCCAAGCCACAGCAGTACAGGCACCAAGGTTTGGGATCTACTCTGGGTTGGCAACTCAGGTGACACCACTTCCCCAGCCTCTGTACCCATCAGCTCTTGGTATTTCAATGCAAAAAGCAGACTGGTCAACTCACGTCTTCTTGCCATGGGGGAAACAAGCAAACCAGTGCCTGGAATATATTTTTATATATCTTTTGCTAAAAGTGTATTTTATTAAAGCTCTTATGTTAAAACTTGGTTACATAAGGTTATGTATTGGCTTATCTTAAAAAAGCAAAAGTACAACCACATGTTAATAGGACATCTGGCTGGGTTTATCAGCTTAGCTTCAGTCAAGAGGGACACCAAGAGAGCTCTCAGCCACTAAGTGATGGCTAGCTAATGCCAAGAGCCTTTCAGACCATACAAACATGCTTTAAGCCAGTCAGAGGGGTGTATTGACCGAACAGGTTCTTTATTGGCTTGAAGGGTCTATCTGTCACTCTGAACCAGTACAGTTCAATAGCTTTCATCTGCTTCCCAGCATGCTGCTTTCACAGAAAAAGCCAATACGGCTCAGGAAGCACAATTAGCATCCCAAACAGAGCTGATTCATGTATTAGATGCAGTAGTTACAGCATTATGGCTAGTGTCTGCATACATTTGCAAGAGGGCCATCTGAAAAGCAGCTTCATTCATAACTGTCATCGGAACTTGCTTGTTTTCATGCTCCACAAAGTCATCGGTAAGAATTGCATCCGTCTTTGGCACTTGCTGAGTAGTGAATTAAAAACAGTAGCTACTGTTTCTTGTTGATTCAGAGCCTGGAAATTTTCAGACAGGCTGAGTGGAAGCAGAGTAGTTACCTGAGCAAAGTGAGACCATGAGGATTAACCTTGTTAAATGCAGCAAATACACCAGGAGCAGAGCAAAAAGAGTTTGAGAGTTTAATAAATGCATTTGTGTGGCACAGGGCTATCATAGCAATGCAAAGTTGTTATTACATCTCAGATACCAGGGCAAGGAACCCTCAGTTTTAATATGAAGATGGTAAAGAGGTGGTGTAGTGCTCACCCCTTAAATATCGCCCTTTGTACTGAGGCCCCAGCCACCCTTTCTTTTCCTCTCCTCCTCCTCCCAGCCTTCCTCATCCTCATTCAAAACCAGAACTCACCCCAAACCAAATCCTTCCTTGGAGACTCTTGCTTCCCCTTGATAGAAGTACCAACATCTCAGACCAACTTCATTTTAGGATAGCATCAACTCCACTTCTGCAGATATTGATGTTCACCACTGTTGAGCAGTAGTACCTCTCTCCCACAAGACAGAGTACAGCAAATAACCCTACTCTAATGGGAAGCAAGCTGACATTTAAAGAGAAATTTACTGATTTAACAAAATGGATCTCTCTCTTTAGTAGACTTTAACTGGAAAGTTGAGGGTTGAGTGCTTTATACAGGGCTATGGCTATGCAGCATTCCCACAGCAAAGCAAGATACTGACAGGAAAACACAAGCTTGACTGAACAAGCACCTCCCAGAGGAAGCTTTGTTTGATTCAGTGCTCAGACACAAGGAAAGTCTCCTTGAGCAGGGTAGGAAAAAGCAGACATTTCATACATGCTGTCAGGAGTGGCAATGCTGACATCCGTTCTGCTTCTGCAGGAGGTCCCTAGGCTCAGAGCTATTTCGCAACCCAGAGGAGCACTAGAAGGGACAGACAAAACCATCCAACAAAACCTCACTGTGCGTGGACACTGAGCAAACAAGATGTCAGGAGAACCAGGGACTGGCTGCTCTGTTCCCACCTCAGCTGCTCTGCTCTAGAGTGTGTCTAAAGAGACATCTAGGAAAGAAAAAGCAAAACTTGATTTACCAGCATTGACACAGGTCAGAGGTTTTATTCGTGGCTGGAAGCTTGAACCAGACCTATCATCTTAGGTAGAGTAGTTTCTTATTAACTACTATTTGTGTTCCTATTCACATCCTCAAGGAATTTTTAGGGGTGACTTTGGAGAGAAATATTAAACGCAAGGTGCTTTCCCCACTCCCATTTAGGATTCCCAGATAAAGAAAGCAGAGCTTTATAACATTTCACTTGCAGCTCCACCAGTTCCTACCTACAGCCTCTGGTAGCTTCTCTGCACCCACTTCAGGTGGCGGCAAGCGCTGTGCTACCAGCAACAGGCTCCAGTGGCTCGTGCCAGGGCTTCAGTGCTTTTCAGCTAAAACACAGCAAGGGAGAAGGGTCTCAAGTGCAATGTGGTGCCCTCTCTGCCATCTCTCCTCCCCTTCACTTGGGCGACAAGGCCACGTTTCCCTCCTGCATGAGCTCATATCTCAAGCTAGAGAGCCAGATGGCACATGAGCGAAGGCGGCGATCCAAGCTTTCGTTGGTAAAGCTTTACCCCTTGCAGTGGGCAGTACAAATATAAACCCATGAGAGGAGCCTGACTGTTCAGGAAGGAGCTTTTTAGAGAGCTGAAAAAATAAGTAAAGCTGAAGATCCACAATCGCTTAAGGCTGGAGGCAGGGCTGCAGCAGAGGCCGTACTGATAGACAGCAAGTTATCAGCAAACAAGCTGTTATGAAGCTCTTAGAGTCAGTTGAAATGAGATAAACCAGCTACAGAACAAGGATTGCTCAATAGAAGTTGAGAGGCAAGAGGGAATTTAACCTCCAGATCCCCTGGAGAGTCAGGAAGTCACAACGAAGGGAGGAGGCAACCGCCAGACATCCCACAAGGAGTATTTATAGATAGAGAAACAAGGGCAGTTCCACTTTGACTACAGCAGGCATCTGCTACCACAGCAGCTCCAGTAATTAACATGCTGCTCTCGGGACACCTGGCAGAGGTTTAGAGTCATAATTCACATGAAGCACATTGCTGGCACCCAGGAGCCCTCACCCATCTCTCTCCCCAGTGCCTTAAGGCAGGGAGGAGATATCCTCCAAGAACTAAGAACTCCAGCGTGTCGATCGCACCACACAGCTTGGTGTCACCAGCAAACTTGCTGAAGGTGCATCAATCCCACTGCTCATGTACCTACAAAGGTGTTGAACAGCACTGGCCCCAGCACTGACCCCTGAGGAACACTATTCATCACCGGTCTCCACTGGGACATTGAGCTGTTGACTTCAACAATTTGAGCACGGCCATCCGTCCAATTCCTTATCCACAGAGTTCCACCTATCAAATCCATGTCTCTCGAGTTTAGAGACAAGGAAGTCATGAGTGACAGTGTCAAATGTCTTGCACAGTCCACGTAGATAACATCAGTTCCTTCCTTACCCACCAATGCTGTAGCCCTGTTGTAGAAGGGTGTCCCCAAAGCTACTGACTTGATTTGGATCTAGAGTTTTTCAAAGGCTCTAGTCCAGCACCAGCTTTGGATTTTGACTGCCCATGCAGCAAACAAGCGTACTTGTCACAGCAGATGTCCTTGCAAGCTATGATCTTGCTGGGCATCCAACATACCCAGAACCTCCACGTGAAGCCCTGGGAAGTCAAGCAGGAGGGTGCTGCTCTCCTCTCCCCACCCTGACTCAGGCCTGCAGCCTGTTTGTGGAGCTGACCCATCTCTGAGCACCAGGAACTGTCCTCTTTGGAAAGAACCCCCTGAAAAACTAGTTGTTCTTCCTTCTAAAGCAAAGAAATCCAGGCAGGAGTGTTCTCAGAAAGTCACTCAGTGCAAGGATTGCAGTCCCTGGCACACCTGTGGAGTGCAGGATCACAGCCAGCAGCAAGCTTGCACTCTCTGGGGTAAATACACTTCCATTATCATTTTTCACAAGAGAAAGATGGAGGCCAGCAATAACCCCGAGGTGACTGGTATCTAATTTTTCATCATTGGAGTGTTCATGGCACAGCCATTTGCAGCATCTTGTAATCACTTTGTCGCCTCCTTGACCCCTGGCTCCCCCTTATTCTGCATCTCCTAATTGCATCTGAGCAAGCAGGAGGGAAGCAGCAAAGTGGATAGATATGCAGGAGAGCTGAATGGTTGCTTTGTGATACTTGGAAGGACAGCAGAGGAGTTGCAGAGCCAGGGCGGGCTGTATCCACCATCACCAGCTTGCTTTGACCTCCCAGAGGTTATGGAACAGGAGCCTGACACTGTGTAACCCGGAGGAGTTGTTCCCCACCTCTTTAATTTATTAACATGGTATGAGAGATTAATGAGTTCCCTCCAATGAAGTGTGAGGGCATGATCATTATACACAGACACTGACCACAATTCCTGCATATTCACAGCCTCTCCTAGCAGGGTATTGGCAACTACAACAGGACTGACATGGACTGCAAAAGCCCCTGGGAGAGGCAGCACAAAGTGAGGAAGACATGGACCAGCACGACACGGATGCACTGAGGGCCCTGCAAACACATCAAGCTACAAACTGTCAGTGTTAGGAGGTACTTGGGTTCAGCAAGGATGACTGCTCCTGGGGGCCACTAACCCCTCATCTGCCACCACACAGAGTGTCTCCATCACTAAGCAGTTATGTTTTCCATTTAATTTTCCCCCTACAAATTTCTCAGCTGAGTTTCACACAATTCCTGGAGGATACAGTTTCAGGACAACATTATCCCATTTGCTGTCTCAGGCAGGAGTTGCCTTGAAGCCAAGGAAATGTCCCATAGTCTGTAATTACCTTGCAGCAGCACAAAAGCAAGAGATAAAGTCTTGTTGCTTGGGGTTAGCAGGGTGTCTGCTTGCTCCCAGCCTCCTGTTTTGGCTCCCCAGTACAACACACACCAAACTGGTGCAACAGGCTTCGGAGATCAGCTCTGCCTGAGAGCATTATATTGACTTCAACTTAGAAGATAAATCCCAGCTGCATTATTTGTATTTATAGTCCTGCTTACAGAAGCATGAGCCACATGTGGGATTTGCTGATGTAGCCCAAAAATACACATTTTTGGACAAGAGTGTCAGTGATCTCACCCAGACATAAAGCACAATTTAGGAGGATGTTAAGAAGTTGCAGACTTATTTAGGAGTTTGTCCAGAGCTCTTTCCTCCACAGCCTCTGGTAATGTTCGGATGGGCATTGACTGCACAGTTTTGCAGCCCTGGTGCTTCCTAGGTGTGTATTAGGGAATTAATGGTAATTTCAGGGGAGGAGAGATCAAGAGTGCTGTGTTAGTGAAGGAAAGCGCTGATGAGGCAGGCAGCAAGGTCAGACCTCTGTTTAAAAGCAAAATTGGTGGTAAAGCACTGAACAAAGTACTGCAAAATACACTATTGAGATAAAGGCTTGTATTGCATCTCCCAGGGGAGTGCTTAGCTGACTTAACAGGTCTTCTCCAGCTGTGGTTTCTGGGATGCTGTCACTACCACTGCCCAAAATAACACTGCGGAGGGGGAAATGCATTTATTACTTATGAAATGAAAGATCTGCGGAGCCTGCTGGAACAGTCAAGTCCAAGAAAGGGATTTGAGAAGGTCCTTTTTAAACCTTTACAGCTTGGAGTAGTGAGTGGGTGATCACAAACAAGATATCTGTTCTGACACCTGCCCAGTTTGGGAGAGATTGGTTTCCAATAGCAAGAAAGAACAGTGTCAGCTTTGGTGCCTTGCTGCCCAAGTGAGCTTACTCCAGAGGACAGCTTTACTTAGGAACAGCAGCAGCACAGCCTCTCAGCCTTGCTGAGCAGCAGGGGCTGTAGCTTGAGTCCAATAAACACCACTAGTACGTTCATACCTGTAGGAAGTGCACAAAAGCAAACAGAGATGTACCTAGAGCCACTTCTTTGCCCAATTTATATAGCTGGCTTGCTTCGTGCCCACCATCCATCACCACACAAGCCAAACCAAGCACCGAAGTGTGCAGGACTCCTATGGGGAAGCCAAGTGCACCTGAGCTCACCAATGGCCCATACATCGGCCACCTTGCTTCAGTTAAGGGCTGGTACCTGTAGCACATCTGGCCAGACACACAACCAGCAGCACCCTTCCCTTCCACACAGCCTTTGCCAACAACTGGAGGTGGCAGAGGGGAAAGAATGGCCCTTTGGAAAAGCTCAGCACCCAAGTGACAGAGTAACCCAAGCTTTGCTTCAGGAAAAAAACACTTCTCAGCTCTGCAGAAAACATATTCCAGTCCCCTGCACTATTGATTTTCCAGTGAAGAGACAAGCTAATCCTTTAAAGTTAGCAACTGCGAGACCATGGATTGAAGCAGCTTCGCTACTGTACCAAAGGCTGACTCTCTACCTTGCCCTAGCAGCAGGGAGCCTTCTGGCTGATCTTTCTTTTGACTCAAAACACCATCAACTACAAGGAAAGCAAGGAAAAAAATCACACATCAGAAGCTGAACTCCTGCTCTCAGGTCACTAGCACAAGTTTATATTCCACTTTTGCAACACTGCACTTGCCTGCCTCTCCCCTAGCCAGGAAAAACCTCTTACTCACAAGGCCAGTTATTATGTGAAGTTCTTTTTGCATTAGGCTACACAAGGGGTGTGGGAAACTCCAAAAGAGCTGGTTTAATCTGTCACAGGCATATGACGAGTGAGCAATCGAAAGAATTTATTGACAAGCCCACAGAAGAAGAATGGACCGGGATGAACAAGGCAGGATTTATGCCATATTAACAAGGCTGTGTGCCAATTTCAACCTTATTAGTTTCACAATAAAGCAAGCTGAGAATTGCCTTCCCATCCCAGACACCATTTATTTGACATGAACACAGCTCCTGTCCTTCTTCAGCCACTTCAGAGTAAAGCAGCAAATAACAGACCTTACTTTTTGGGAGCTGACTTAGGTGAGAGGCATGAGAAGACTCCAGCCAGCCCCTGAGACTGGGCTTTTAGCCAAGCAAAGCTGTATTTCAGAGGCACCTGTAACAAACAGTTAAGGCTACTGATATTTATGTTTAATGCAGTACTAATTCCTCTCTTGCCACAGCAGTGGCTCAAAACTCAGGTGCCTGTACATACAGAAATGGCATAATATTCTGGAGCTCTGAGAGACTTTTCCCTCTTTTGAAGGCTTTCAGAAGCAGCAGCTGCCTTTTTTTGCTGCATTTGTTTCTATTTCTATATCAGCATCATAATAAAACACATCAGAGCATTTGTGTTAAGGAATATAACACAATATCTTTGGCAAGGAAGTCTTACCAGGAATAACTTCTTACAGGATATGCAGGGTGACATGCTAATAGTGCCCCAGTCCTGCTGCATCCTTACTGCAAAGCTGGGGGAACCTGGAATATAACAATGCTACAGTTTATGCGATTTATTTAGGCAAGATGATGGCTTCACACCAGCAGATGTGAAGGTCCTATCAGCTTCTCTGGCTCACTCTGGGAGCCCAGGGCAAGCACCTCAAACCTGTCTGATTGACGAGTGTGAAATGAGCCCTCCCTGCTCCAGACACGCTGAAGCAGGTACCTTCCCACCACTGGTTCTCAAGGTCTCTAGACACCAAGACCTGTAAGAATAAATATCCAGGAGACAGCAGCTGTGACCCATTTATTACCGGATGCTGCTGCAGGGCACAGCTGAGGAAGGCAGGGCAGAGGAAAAGCACTTGCTGCAAAGGGAACAAGAGGAGCGAACCCGGGTGTCCTTGGAAGCAGCGGTCTGCTTGCAGCACTGCTCCAGCTCTTTCTCTCCAGCTCCCAGTTAGCAAAAGACAGCTTAAATGTAGCATGGATGTTCAAATACTGCCATAGGGGCTCCCCTTGTATCACTGGTGGAAGGTTAATGAATAAAACAAAAAACCCCACAAAGCAAGCCCACAGAAGGCAACCACAGAGAGACCACAAGAGTCTCATGCACCGAATAAGCCCATAAAACTCCCCTAGAACAGTAAAACATATCTGGAAAGATCCATTTTGATAGTAAATACCGCAGGTAACTTTACCCAGAGCAGGGGGTGCGCACACACACACGCAGCACAGTCAAGAAGGACAAATGCTGAGGAGGGAAGCAGAGCACGTACACCAGCAGCACAGAGCACAGCCCTACAGCCGACGAGGGCCGGGAAAGCAGCACCGCACCGAGGCGGCCGGGATCTACATCAACACTTATCAGTTCAGCCTTTGCATTTGCTGGCACTGAGCAATTGTACGTGTGTCCTCAGACTACCTCCTCACCCCCCTGCACAGCCTCTCGCAGCCACGGCCCGGCCCTGCTCTGGTCACTGGCTATTGTGATCAGAGCGTCGGGCTGGGGTGACATTGTCCCCTCCTGAAGAGGGATGGTGCCTGCAAGCCCGCTCATTTTATTCACTGCACAAGCACGTTTCCAACTGGGATAATCTCCATTAAACCATCTGCGCTCCCATCTTCGCTCGGCCTGCACCCGCTGGGCTGCCTGTGATGCTGCAGCATCTGTGAACCGGCAAAAGCGGATGCCGCGTCCTTTTCCCAATCAGCTAAAAACCCAGTAGAGACTCAGACAGAACAGATGCACCTGGTAGCTTTGACACACTACGGAGCCAGGCTACCAGGAGTACCTGTGCCAGTGCCTCTTCTGAAAGGCGTACGGCTCCCCCTGATAATTTAAAGCCATTTCCTTCCCATCGTGGGAAGACACCATGCCCCAAACTGCCAGAAGAGGAGGGCTGAGAGTAGAGGTTTTAGCTCCATAGGCTGCCCTGGTGCAGAAGAGAAGCACTGTGTGCCAGGTCATGAATGCATTTTGGATCAGACACTCTGAATGGCTGCTGATCCCCAGGATTTAATCTCATATTTATCTCCTAGCTGCTTTCTAGAAACAGGGACTATCATGTCACACTCCTGCATCACTGGAACAGAGACAAGAAAGGGTTATGATGAAAGATCTGAAACTTAAATCTGCTGCCCCTTCCCCGCAGCCCACACAGAAGACGCCCATCTAACCTTAAAGCAAGCTGATAAAACAACTGCACTGAAGCATGAACTCGGCATGGAGAGAACTTGACCCTGTCCTTACCATTGCCATCGAGACAGCCAAGGCACTTGGGAGTCACTTCAGCTGTCGAGGACATGACAGCATGGTGAGGGATCTGAAGCAAAGATAGAAAGCCATCGATCCGCTTTAACAGTAATCAGTGCTTGCCTTCAACAAGGTTGCTGGGCCATCTAACACATGCCTTTCTTCCAGCCAATTTGCCCTGCTTGGTCTTGCCCTCAAAGGCATGGAATAGCACAGTGTCTGGGTTCAGCTGTAACACTGATTTTTCTCCTTCCTAGTAGCTGGTGCAGTGCTGTGTTTGGGCTTTAGTCTGAGAACATTGCTGATAACACTCTGATGGTTTACTTGTTGCTCAGTAGCACTTACTCTGATCAAGGACTTTTCAGTCTCTCCTGCTCTGCCAGTGAGGAGAGGCACAAGAAGCTGGGAGGAAGCAGAGCCAGGACTCCTGACCCAAACTGGCCAAAGGGATATTCCATCCCACAGCACGTCATGCCCAGTATAGAAACTGAGGGGAGTCACCCAGAAGGCCCAGATCACTGCTCGGGTTGGGCTGGGTATCGGTCAGTGGGTGCTGAGCAATTGTATTGTGCATCACTTGTGTTTATTGTTTGTTTTTTTTTCCCCCTTCCCTTTTTAGTTTTATATTCTCTCCCCTTGTTATTTCCCTTATTAATAATAATAGTTTTATATTATACGTCAGTTATTGCACTGTTCTTATCTCAATCCATAGGGTTTTACTCCTACAGTCCTGAAGAAGAGGCAAATATTAGCAGCACATGACGGGACAGGAGTGAAAGCCTATTTCATTATTTCCTGCACTTGCCTTCACTTATTTGTTTTGCAAGCCTGTATTTTCCAAAGCAATTTACAAACAAGAAGCAAGACAACCATTTGTTCAGAGAAAGGTTAATAGGGGCCTAGTGGTCTCTGAAGACCGTGCAGTCACGCTTAGGTGTGAAATTTTGGAGTAGCAATAAAGATGCTGCTCAGACAAGCAAGTCTCAAGAGAAGAATTTAATCTGTCTAAATATTCTCATTATGTACATAGTTTTCAGCTTCCGTTCACAGTGATCAGAGCAGCCACAGCTTCCAGAAGCCTTTTTGGACAATAAACTGTGAAATAGGATTTTTACATTAGTCATTACGTCTGTTTCCACTCCCATCTCAAAGAGTCAATGTTTGAAATGGGTTTTGTCGAAAAGAGCAGCGTTGGGAGAGAAAGAGTCGACAGGAGGAAAGCAGCACAGACCTTTGGCAGACTGGTAGTACTTGGCACAAGAGAGCTCCCATTGGCACCATCTCCCCAGAAAACCTCAAATAGATTATTTCTCCTTAGAAGTCCAAAAAAAGGCTTTCTGTGGGGTCATGCACAGAGTAAGAAATGTAACAGTACATCCAGAGATGTGCTTCACTGTAACGGGCAAGAGGTTCCAGTTACATCCACCCATCTTGCTCCTAAAAGTCATTTAGACCTAAATACATTACTAAGACGAGGTGAGAAAGCTAGAGGCAGGCATCTAGGACAAAAGGGCTGATCCAAAAACTCAGCTTCTTTCTTTTGGGATCACAGTGTCCATCTGTCCCCTTGCCACAGGGGAACTTAGCCTGCAAAAAGAGACCTTGTTTGTCCACTGGAACATGGAACCTGAATTATTCCAACAAGCAAGTATTCAAAAAAGAAAAAGGTCAAGAAAACAGAGCAAGTTCTCTATGGGTATGATCTCCTGGGACCAAGAGAACAGCTATGCTCCTGATGCATCTCACCCCTCCTCATTTACACGTTGTCTTTTCCCCTTCAGACAGGCAGTTTTCAGCTTTTGTTGCGTGTTCAAGACTCCACTTCTATACACAAGAAGCTTGGACAAAGTTTTTGGAGATAGTTACAGTGTTCTGCTATTAATTTTTTGCTTGAAGTCAAGCAACTTCCTACCCCCACCCTCTCATCCCCAGGTTTCTCTCCAAGTTTAAGAGCTCGAAGTACTGGTCACTAGTTGATAACAGCACAGTGGGGGAACATATTAACCAGCACAGGCACTCCAGAGGCAGCCCAGACTTGAAGACAGCGTCAGGACTGTGGTCTCAATGTTTGATATCCCTCTCAAGAGAAGCCATCATCATCATTGTTTTCTGAAGAATAAAACCACAGAGTCAAGCAGGGAGTGGGACCAGCAGAGCTGGAGGTAGAACAAATCCCAGTTTACTCCCATACTGATCCAGAAAGAAGCATTAGAGACCTTAAGAGAAAAGCACAACTTGGAGGTAATGCCAACACCCAGCAGTGTCCTGAAAATAGTGATTGTGGGAATCACCCCCCTCCAGTAACCCACCACAGACTGGTGTGTTCCAATAGCTGAAGGGGGCTACAAGGACGCTGGAGAAAGACTCTTCATCAGGGACTGCAATGATAGGACAAGGAGTAATGGGTTCAAACTTAAACAGGGGAAGTTCAGGTTAGACATAAGGAAGAAGTTCTTTACTGTGAGGGTGCTGAGGCACTGGCACAGGGTGCCCAGAGAAGTGGTAAATGCTCCACCCCTGGCAGTGTTCAAAGCCAGGCTGGACAGAGCCTTGGGCGACATGGTTTAGTGTGAGGTGTCCGTTCCCATGGCAGGGGATTGGAACTGGATGATCTTAAGGTCCTTTCCAACTCAAACCATTCTATGATTCTATGTTCTCCCACAAACAGTCCCTCTCTACCTCTAAGAGGAGCAGGAGAAAAGCATCGAAACACTCATCTCAATTCCTGAGCAGGGAAGGATTAACCACTACCAAAGACTGCAGACATTTATTCTCCAAAGCCACAAGAGGAGACAAGCAGAGGGAAAAGCTCCTCTGAGAGCTATGTACACAGGCAGCAAGTCTAATGCTTACACAGCCTTAATTTATTTTTTTTCCAAGTCCTAACAACAATTATCTTCATGAATTATAGACATAATATCCGAGAGATGCAGGCAGTAATTAACGCCTGTCTGCCTTTTCTGACTAGCTCCTTCTGCTGGGTCAGAGAGAGTTACTGAAATTCAGGAAGGAAACTTTCCATCTTCTGGAAGTTTTAAAGAAACAGACTAAGACACAATTTAATAAAGCAATAATATTTCTCTTAAATAATTAACTAGGCTTTGACATTCACTAATATTCCTGAGGCCCAGCTCTTACTTTTGCAATAATGCTGGGACAAGTGCACTCAAGGATATGATCCCCTGCATGTCTAAAATGTAGTAATTGAAAAATTGCTTTAGGTAGTCTTTACCCCTGGATTTCTTTGCACACACATGGCCATAGTCATTCTTTTTTCCTGACATTCTCACTGAGACCCTTAACAGAAGCCACACCATGCAGCACCTGCACACCTCCCTCTTCTCATTTTGCCCTACTAACATCTGTCTTCAGGTGTGAGCACTCAACCGTCTCCAAGCTCAAGAGAAACACAGTTTATCATCCTTTGGGAAAACGCTTGGTTTCACAACAGAATCACAGCAATAGATGCACCAGACAATCCTAAACTAGACAAAGCTATTACTAAAGCAGCATACAGCACTGGATGTTGTTTAAGTGGTTTGTTTCATCATCTCTCATGAAGCAGACTCTCTTGCAGCATAAACAGTTTGATTCACAAAAAGAATGCACTCAAGAGAGTTTAACATACTCCAGGCTATTGACAACAATTACCACTAAGCAACAATTACTTAGCCAGCCACTGGAAAAAAATCCCACCCTTTGGCATGTACATATCACCTGCTTAAGCAATATAGAACTACACAACAGTAAGACAGAACTCTACTTAAACTCAGAATCATTCTGGTGGCCACCAAATTGAAACACAGCCATGTCGCCAAGAATAAAGAGGGAGTATTTGGCCAAAAAGATCAGACTGACCTGAAAGCTTCACACCTCTGTTGTTCACTTGAGCCACACTACCTCTACAGGAAAAGAATCCCTATCCACTAGAAGCAAAGTTTAAATGGGAATAATGGTGACCCCAGTTTCAGAAACTCACCAGATAAAGTCTGTAAGCATCGATCCGTCGAACTGGCCCCCAGCACTTGTCCGTATCATTGTACTTTGTGCCATCTCCAACACTGCAAGAATGGTTGCCTGTGGCACTGCTGGGAAAGGAGGGAGAAACAAAAGACAGTCATTAACTCCTGGTAGATGACTTCCCCTCTCCTGCGTTCAGGACAGAAGAATGACCAGACCCCTGAAGTGTCCATTCCTCCTCTACCCCAGTCCTTTTATTTTCTAGGCTGCGTAAAAGAGCAAGTCACCAAGTACCATACATTTAAAGGCAAAGTCTTGAATTGTCTCCAGTCATTTACAAGCTTTATCATTTGGTCAAACTAGGAAGTTAAGGTCATGTATGCATTACTGAGGTTTTCCATTTTCAAGTCGTGAGTCCAAATCCAGCCCAGATTTGATCAAACCAATCTCTTTCATTATCTGTTTTGTTGAGAAAGGAACTGGGCTCAGTCCAGAGCTAATTCCATGTAACATCACTACGCGCTGGTCACAGTCTGGTAAGCATAACACTTCTCAGCTCTTACCCAAAGAGACAGAGAAGCTAAAATCCTGCACAGAGTATTGCAATCAAACTATTGAGCAAGAAGTCTCATGTCTGCAGGTGTTGAAGCTGCAAGTACTTCACACCTGAGGACTCATCTGAAATCAAGTCAGCTACTTTTCAGGCAGGCAGCAGGCACTCAGGTGGACAATATAAAACAACTTCACCTTCCCACCCATAAGTGATGCTGAGCTGTCCTCAAGTCATTTATTCACTCCAGAAAGTAGAGCTGATCCCAGTCACCCCATCAAATCCAAAAGTCTGCTCTTTTCTGTGTTAGCACACAACCCCACAGCAGTAAGCATACTTACCAGGTCACTTGCATGAGAGAGACTGGTACAGCTGCTGCGTAGATTGCCAGGTCTCCATAGAGGTAGATAATTATGCAGAAATAGAAGAGGTTGACACCCACTGCAGGAAAAGGAAATATTGTACAGACAGCAGAGCACACAGGGTCTCTTGAACTATGCACTTTAAACACACAAAGCTAAGTCTTTGGAAATAAATCACCATTTGCCTCCATAGTTTACTTCTTTCTGCAACAAACTCCACTCAAGGGTCACATCAGCAGCTCAGGGAACTTGACCACAGCACAGAAACTGACAGAACACAAGGTGCCTCGGAGCTCAACTCTGCCTCCTTCAACACTTAGCCCTGACACTAGACCTTCTGGTTCAAGCCCATATTCCAGTCACCGGTCGAGACCAACAGGTCTCAAGTCATCTGCCAGATGAAGCTGTCAACATGGAAGAGCCACAGGCAAACAGCTAGCTGATGCTCACAGACCTGGTGTAAGCAGAGCTCGACAAACAGTGAAATGGAGAGAAGAGCCTTTAGTGTCTGCTGATTCCAAACCCTCTGCCTGCAAACCTGCAGGACCCTCACAGTAGGGATTTAGCCCTGCAGAGCTCAGGTTCCACACGGTTAAAATGGAGCTGCTTTGGGAGACTCCTTACCATCAACTGCTTGAGCCAAGGTTCAAACCTGCAAAGCCCTCTTGCCTTACTGCCACAGTGTACACTGTTCCTGCCCCAGACTGTTTTCTTTATTTCTTTAAAACCTTGCTTTGTGTTCACCTATGAGATCAGAAAAAGTCTTACACAAGTTAACTTGTGCACAATGGGTGCACAGAACAGCCTTACTGGGGCAAAACAAGACACTGCTGTGGAGGGCTAAAATCTGCAGGGATAAAGAAATGCTTGATGAGACCCCGGGATTCTTTTCTTCCAAGCAACTCGGTATAAATCTCACCAAGAAAGAACAAATTGGAACATATTTTAGTTCAGAGACAGGTGAGTTACAAAAAATAAAAAGCAGCCTCAGATTTGTTTCATTTAGGAAGTTGACATTGATGGAAAATAGCTCAAGGAAGCTGCCCACACTTTAAAGTTGTGATGCCACCTGATGCTTAATCCTAATGCAGCTTGAGCAAATCAATTCCCCTCCTCCAGCCTCACATGTGACAACTATCAAACAAGGGCAGCAGTGCTGCAGGAATGCAGACAAATATCTCTACAGTGCTTGGATGCCCCAAAGTTTTACCATCACACTGCCCCTGGATCTCTGGATGTCAAGAAACATTAATAGTCATTCTTCTTCGTTTAAATAAATCATTCAATATGCTGAGCCTACTTAGCATAACACATCGCTAAAAAAGGGCTCTATTGGGAAAGCAGCAATAAAACTTCCCTGCTTCTGTAGAGCCACACCAAGCCAGGATTTTAGAGTTGTTCCTCGTTTGAACAGACAAATGGAGATCTTACAGAAATTGTCAGATCATTTCATGCAGTTCCCCCCTTGTTCTCTTCCTCTGTGATTTAAGATGGCTTCACAGTTAAGGAGTCTCTGTGTTGTTCTGAATGTGGCAACAAATTACCTACCAGTTCTCCAAAAGCGTTGAAGGTTATAACGAATATCCGACAGGACAGAAGCTACAAGACACCCTGAGCACAGACTACACAGACTCAGAAAGAGTGTCTGCTTTGGGATCTGCTACTCATCTCAAGTACCCCCCAGAATAACACTAACACGACCAGCTAAGCCCCAGCAGCACCACCACATACCCACCAGCACACACTATGTCCCCATTCCAGTGCAGGCTTCTCTGTCTGTGGGAAGTCCAGGTGACATTCCTCTCCCAAACTCCTCCTCTCAAATACAGGAAGACTTTAGCATCAGTTCTTTTATAAACTGCCTCTGACCCTCCCTGATCAATACTTTCATTACTGGACACAAAATGGGGAGGCAAAAAAGAAAATCAATGACTTCCTGTGGGGAAACAGCATGGTGAATGTGCCTAGAATCCACCACCGTGATAAATCACTGCTTGGTCCCAGAAGAAAGCACCCAACACCGCACCTTACAAAAGCAAGCAGTTCTCCAGAGGCAGCTCTTTGAAAGAGCACACAGCCCCTCACAGCCTAAACCTAAGTCAGCTCCCTTTAAGAGAAGAGACAGTTTGAAATTGAGATTTATCCCCAGCTTACCTCCCAGGACTGCAGATTCAACTACTGTCAGGTTCTTGAAAATAAAAATCAGTCAAGAGAAAGCAGCAGAGAACTCGTTGGAAATCAGAGGCTTTGAGGTCTACTGCAAAGCTTTCACCAGCTTTCCCCCCATGAAGGCTGTAAAGCCCTCAGACATCCCAGGTTTGGATTTTTGCTTTGTATATCATGAGCAAAAACCCACCTAGACATTTGCTAGCTGTGAAACTGCAGAGGTTGGTGCTTGGAGCCAGGACTTCTCCAGTGCAGCCCAGTCTCGGCACTAGGCAGTACTGGTCACTGACAAACTGCCCTTACTGAAGGCCTTTCTGTGCAACCATCACCTCAGCAAGGATCTGCAGAGGGAGGTACTTGTCTCTCCTCTGCAGCCGCTCAGCAGACCAGAGGGTGTCTCTGAACTGGGACTCAGCAACAGTCTAGGGATGGAGCCTCATTGCTGAGCACAGAGGACAGGAAAGCAGCAAATGAGTTACAGCTGCCTTAAAGCCTTTGCTGGGTGTACCTCACCTCATCTGGAAGTCACGAGTTGTTTCATAGAATCAATAGTATCACTGAATGGTTTGGGTTTGAAGGGATCTTAAAGCTCATCCTGTTCCAACCTCCTGCCATGGGCAGGGACACCTTCCACTAGAGCAGGTTGCTCCAAGCCCTGTCCAACCCGGCTTTGAACACTGCCAGGTTTCAAGCCATGGTCTGCGGCTGTTCCAGCTGCCTTCCTGCAGAAGGATTCATGCCTTTTCCCTGGGGAGGATCCCCAACACAGAAATCAGATAACTCTGACTAAAACAACGTTAAGAAGAGGGATTAAGATTTAGAGTCCTAAGCAGTTTATATCACTTAGCAGCGTACATCAGCGCCTGACAGAGAGAGGACGTGTATTTCCAGCACCCTCTACAGGCTGAGCAGCTGCCAGCAGCAAGGACTAGAAGGCAACCCCTGCCTGGCTTTGGGGAGTCGTTACCACCTCTCCCTGTGAAGAACAGGCAAAGCAGGGGCCTTCTGGAGCTTGCTTATGGGAGCACTCTGGCTCCTGTGATCCCCCAGCCCTCCTGCAGCTCAACAGGCTTCTCTAGCTGAATCCTCAGCAATACTGCCAAGTTACACAGTGCTTACTCCCAAAGCACTTCCCAAATATTACTCCCCAGAGGATGAACAAGAGACAGGGAAATGTTCACAGTGGCAAAGCACACAAGCAAGAAAGCTTACCTAAAGCCAGAGCAACCCAGTACTCAAGGCAAGACTAGCAACAACACATTCCTAGTTCTGTTTTGGACCAATCCAAGTCTCCAACCCACACCCAAGTCACGTCACCTCTCCTCTGACAAGAAAAGTGGCAGCCTGATCCAAGGTAGATTATTTTGACAGTCCTAAGTGAATTAAATCTACAAAGGCCCAGAAGAAGCATGCAGGGAAATTAAAAAAGGGTTTTTTTTTTTTTCAATTGGACTTTTAAATCAGAAATAATATAGTTCAAAGACTCTTCACTTTAAGCCCAGCTGTCCTTCAGAGGCAACGGTCCTGCACCGGCATAAAGCTGATGTAATGTAGTGGAAAAAACCAGCCCATCATGTCTTTGTGAGGTGGCCAGTGAACAAGAGAAAATGTCACTTTCCACAAGAAATGGGGCCTGACAGGCTCAAAACCGCACAGCCATTGTGTCTCTGATGATTTTCTGGCTCTGCACAGCCTTTCAAATGCACTGGTTTACAAGTTTCAGGATACCTAACATTGCAGTTTGCATTTCTATCGCATGCAGCAATGGATACATCTTTATGGCAGTACAGAAACAAGTTTGTTCCGGGGCACACAAAAGACTTTTAAAAGCAATAAGACAAGACAGCTGCCTATCATATGCACACCTTTCAGCACTTCACATCCCAGTAGCTCTCTTGGTGACTCCCCAGAAACAAGCAATTCCCAGCAGCTCTCCCCAGACGCATCTCTCCTTCAGACTGATACAGGGTTTAGGGAAGCCCAAATCCCTTGTTCTCAAATGCTATAACCAAGATGGAACTAGTGAGCTCTACAGCTGGGCTCTACTGCTTTAGACAGGGGAGATCACAGAGGAGGGATGCAGTTCAGAGTTACATTAAGGGCAGTCAGAAAATCACTGACTCACACCTGTCTCAAGAAACTGGGCCCATAACCTGCAGTATTTGGCTAGCTCCACTACCACCACCGCACCCTCCCCTTCATCCAGGTTCAGATCCACCTGGCCCATAAATCATCTACTTTGTAGAAACACCACATGGGGAATAATGCAGCCCACAGAGAGAAGGAACAACACTTTTGGGTGGAATCATCACAAACTCAGGATGCAAACCCACACTGAGAAGCACACAAAGGAAGGAAAAGCCATACACACAGCATGCCAGAGCACCTGAAGGGACTTCTAAAAGCATGAATTACTTACCTTTGTTGAAGAACATGGAAGCCATCTGGCCCATTTCCACCCTCTCAGTAATTTCAAAGATATTGGGTGAGCCACGTCTCTCTGCAAGTTGAAAACAAGAAGTGTTTCATCCAGTCCCTTCAGTAAACCCAGAGGCCAGACACTATCTGAAGACACTCAGGAAGCTCTAGCAACAGTTTGAAGGACAGTGTGTATGACTCCACAGCTGCAGAGTCACTGGTTCAATTACTCTGCTGAAGCTAGTTTAAAAGTGTTTCAAAAATACGATATTCTCATCTTAGTGACCTAGAAGGAAGAGATCTTTATCAGACTGCAAAAGGCAAACTGAATGCTCAATGAGTCTTATCTTGCAAGTGCTAAGGACTCTGGGATGTGAGCATGTGGAATTCAGGGTGAAGTGGACAGAAGAGTCCTTCCTGTTCCACTTGCTGGAGCTCACTGGGACACAGTCTGCGGAGAAGAGATCTCGGATGCAGTGAAAGCATGAAGTGGGTACTTACGAACTGACAGGATAGGTCGTGTCTCTGCTCGCTCGTAGCCGTCTTGGAGGAGAACATCAGTGTCAGATACACCAGAGGAAGAATCCTCATCCTCATCATCCTCCTAGAAAAGAAGTCCAGATCTCTGCTGAGACGTCTGCTACCCACATTACAGGCTGTCATGGTCTCACTTCCAGAAACTCAAAGGTAGGTCCCAAACAGGGATGGGTAGGACATGCAAGTAAAGGCAATGGCAGGAAGCCTTGGCCCAGGCTTGGCATGCTGCAGGGAGCAGAGCAGGCTGAAGAGAGTGACAGGCTCTGCTGCCCTAGCCTAGGTGTCCAATTCGTGTAGGGATATGTGGCACCAGGAAATTAGAAGCTTCTGGCAGACCTGCAGGATTGCAGAATCGGTAATAATAATAATCCAAACATATATAGTCTTAGCTGGGCAGAGCAGACAGGTCTGGCTCCCAACTCCAACCCACTAACATACAGGCAGGGATCTAAATGAGTGCAATCAATGCCTCACACTGATCCAGAAAAGCCGCTAAAGACAGGATCCAAAAAGCCACAGGTAAGTTTTACAGCAAGGACATACTTCAGGACTGCCCACTCCCTGGGATACAGCCCAAGTGACAGTAAGGATATGCCAGCCTGTCCCAGTTAAATAACCCACGATCAGCAAGGATTTATAGACCTCAGCACACTCCAAATGGCACCAATATATTGGCTGCCACCTCTCCACATTCACTGAGCAGCGCCTCTGGGTAAGGAGAGCACAATCAGTTAAGAAATGGGAACAGCACAGGAGATTTTTCAAAGCAGGAGCAGAAAATCCTGTCTTTTTAATGAGCAACCCCACAGGGAACGAACAGCCCTATTTCATATGGCAAAGTTCAGTACAGTAGAAATTTATTCCTTTAGAGTTACTAATGAGGCAAAGATGCAGAGGAATCTCAGGCAAGTCCTACATGATAGAAGAACAAGAGAAACCTCACACGAACCTTATGTTTCTCCATTCTTTTCCATCGCAGCTGGGCATTTGCAGCAGCCATGGCTTCCACCACAAAGGTTGTAGTCATAAAGCTAGAGAGAGGAATTCAACTGGTATCAATAATAGTCAAGAACTGTTACAGAAGGGAGATGGACAATTATTCCCATCTGTCTGCAGGTGCAAACCAATCAGAACAACTCTTTCACCTGCTCCACACACACACTGAGTTGCTGGTACAGCATTTCATCTCTGGTTGCTGCTCCCTCCTGTTCTTCAGATTTAGGTGTCAAGCAGACAACAAAATGCAGTAAAATATAACATGCCTTCAGATATAAAAAGACACTTCAGATATCTGGAAAGCACCTTCCTAGTGTTTCTAAGGGGTTGAGAAAGGCAAGAGGACTTCCCTTTTTGTTAGAAAGCAAGCTTCCTTCCTCTTATTAGGGCCAAGGACACACAGTACTGTGCTGAAGCTTATCTGTTAGGGCCTGTGGCGAAGGTACTACAATCCAGTAAAGAATCTTACAAATGGCATCAGAAGCAAAGCAGCAATCCAAGAGCAAGGAGCAGATCACACATGTATGCTAATACACTTTGCTGGAGGCCAGGGGAAAAGCTGTCAAGGGAGAGAGCCACTAATGGAAGGAATATCATTACCTCAGCTAAAAACAGTCCTTTAATACAAAAACCAACCAACCTCAAATCAACCTTATTTAAGGCTTTAAAGTGGCTTCTCACTGCTTCAGGAACTGGACTCACTTATCAAGCTCAAATGAGAGGTTAGTTTTGCAAGAATAAAAGCAAGCAGCCCTGTTCTGAGGCCCAATTTCTGCCTAGACTCTTCTGGCACTTGAAGGGTCCCAGTGGGCATGAGGAAGTCACAAACACCAGAACAAAGCAACAGGTCAGCACAGCTCCCAAGGCACACAGCTTCAAGCTGTGTCTTCTCAGTTTAACCCAGATCAGTTTTGGTATGCAGATTCAGAGGTTTGTGCTCTTCTGCTGACCTTGAAGGTCTGTCAGCTAGTGCTGAGTATCATACATTGCATTTACACTGTTAAACGAATGCACCTAAGGGGAATTGCTTCCAAAGCTCCCAATCACTGGTACTCCCACAGTTTACATTAAGCCCTCACAGCATTCAGTTTTGAATTTGAGGTGGGGAACTTACAAGCATTACTGCAATCAGTACTGACCATACAGTACCTCCATATAGCAGCACCTAACCGATCCAAAAAGCACTGCCTCCAAATCAAAGGCACATTCAGACTGACAGAGCTGGTTACTGACAAGAAAGGAACTTCTAAATTCCATTTGTACAAACACCAGGAGGGGATTTTGGTTTATTTTACTTTAAAACCAAGCAGGGTTTCACAGCCTGTTAGAACATGGCAATTCTATTAATAACTACTTAGACATCCGTGCTGGATCAACAGCCTCCAGCTCCACCTGCTGCTCCAGCAGGGAGACATCTGGGCAGAAGCTCACAGCAAGCCAGCATGGAAATCATGAGACTAGCTCCAAGGTCTCAAGCAGGAAAGGTTTGGAAGGGGATAAGAAAGGCCCAGCTATAGAGTAATTTGTTTTCCTGACACTCTTGTAGCTGCCCAGAGCATTGCCAGAAGCCAAGAGAAAGCTAACACAACAGGTCTGCATCATACCTGCAAGTCACAAAGCACAGCAATGACCCTGTGTCGTCTGTGACCTGGTTAGTGCTTGGGAAGCTGATCCAGGACAGAGGCAAGAGTGGGATGTATTCACAATGAGGGCAGTGTCAAAAAAGGAAGCTAGGAGAAAGACTCTGGACTGGAGAAGAAGTCTTTCCCATCAGTCAGGAAGTGGGATGTAGCACCATATTGCTGCATCCCTCCAAACAAGGTCCACAGGCAACACAGCTGCCAATTGCAATGCTCAAGCACCAGAGGAGCAGGCTCACTCAGCAAAGCACCAGAAGTCTTAGCACTGTCCTTACAGCCCCACCCAACCGAACCTCCCAATCCACCAAGGACACATACTCACGTCCCACCTCATGAATCCCAGGAACATGAGGAGAACAAGGCTGACGAGCCACCCTGCTGTCGCAAAGGCCTTTGGCATGGTCAGGGCTCCTGTTCCAACGATGAGGTTGAACATGTAAACCAGACCCACCTGCAATCATCCACATAATCCAACATGAGAGCTGGCAGCTGTGGCAGAGATCATCCCAGACACCTCACATAGGTACTGATTTAAATGGAGAGCGCAGTATTTGAGCAAGCAGGATGGGAGCAAGCCCATACTAGAAGTAAATGTAAGAGGGGACTGATAACCAAAGTGAGTGTCAGCACATTTCTGGAGAAACTGATATTCATTTCCATCTTTTTAATTATTTTTAAGGTTATCTTCTTTCTAGCTTTTAAAGTTAGAAAGCATGTGAGCTGTTTCATCCTTCCACGGCCTTCTATCAGAAGGGTCTACACTGTGGGTTGGGGTCTCTCCTTATTTTCTGACCTGAACCTAAGTAGTTAGGTTCATACATAAGTTACTTTTCAGAACCTCTTGTTCTTCTTTATTCTTAGTCAAGCAGGAAATACCCAAACAGAATTCTAACTCAAAGCCTGCTCACTATTTTAACACATTCTGAAGAAGGGATTTTACTTCTGGAAGGGGAAGGATTTTCTCCTCTCTGGCAATGAGCTTTTTCCTGCCTACGGGAAAAAGATAACTGTACACCCAGACAGGACCCTCCAGACTATGAAATCAGCTGAACTCAGGGTCAAAAACTGCCTCAAAGTTGGTTTGTTTGGTTTTTATACATACATATATAGGTCAGAGCCTCTCCAGAGGACAGCCAGTAAAGAACTGTGTCACAGTACACTTTCCTAGGCGTGGAACAAGAAATATCAAGAGAACTATTCCCCTGTGAGCACTCCTGCCCTTCATTCACTGGTATAAACACAGCAAATTCATCTTCTGACAAGTCCCCCAGAATGACAAGAGTCAGCTATCGCAGCTTGCAGGAAAGTTCTTTCCATTCAGCTGGCAGAGCTGTCATTCCTCAAGCACAACTCAAGTGCTCAGGGCCACAATTCACCCTGCAGTGAAGGACTCTTCAAAAAGCACCTCAGGTGATTCTCCTTAACTTTGGTCAAGTTGACAGAGATGAGAGTGGTGCCTGTGTTCAGCCTGGCTAAACATCTTCAGGAAGAGAGGAGAGTCATAGCCTTTGAGATGAGGCACTAGGAAATTCATGCAGCACTAGCATAACATAAGAGCAGGTGACACTAATCCTTTAGGGTCTGGATGCCCCAGTTATTGTCTTGTTCTCCATTTTCTCATTTGTGACCTACTTCTGCAGCCTAATACCCAGTTCTGCTAAATTCAATCATTAACATGGGGGTGAAAGTTTTAAAGCATTTGAAAACCAACACAGGTTTCAGGACTGGTTCTATATTTAGTGAATTCACTTCAGAATGAAAAACAAAGAGAGTTTGCCAAGCACTGTTTTTAAGAGCTGACACTATATGAATACTCGTGGCTATGAAAACCAGTATTTCCAGTAACATAGGAAAGCACTAATTGGCCCTGCAATTTCACAGGACACCACATTACAAGGAAGAAACATCCCGATTACTCATTTTAAGTGAAGTGGTTTAAAAGCAATTAGTACAACAGCTAAAAATAAGTAAACTTTATATAATGTTTTCCCCTGCATTTCTTAAAGCAAAAAAAAAGCAGCAGCAAAGTGGGATAGTTTCAGTGTCTCACACACCCCCATGTTTATGGTAGCTTCACAGGACAATTTGGGCTAATGAAAACATAAGGAAAGAAAAGGATGCAAGAGCTAGTATGGGATGTGAAGTTCTTTTAAAGATTTTTAAAACTGTACCTTAAGCTGACATTATCCCCTTATATAAAGGGTGATCTGTAATGTTAAAACCCCACAAGCGCTAAGCATTTTTAACTTCCACCATCTCTTGAAACACTGAGGTTGTGTCCATGGGGATGTAGGAAATGAAACCACAATGCTGAGAGAAGAGGATATGGAACACACTCGTGAGCAAACCCACAATGAGCCATACTTACATAGGGAGAGTAAAGCTCTCCCGTATCTGTGATGCCGCCAGCCATGCTGAAGGCGGTGGGGAGGCTCCGAGCAGAGCGAGGAGGGTGTTTTCAGGAGGGTGTTTTCAACTTCTATTGCTTTTAACCTTGGGAAACACCATAAAGTTGTGTTAGCTTTGTACAGGAGGAACTCACAAGCCAGCTTTTGCACATCAGCCTTGTGAAGTTTGAACAAAGAAGGGTTTCAGAAGGACTTTGCGCTTTGGATATAGCCCATTCACCAGCACCACTTGGCTCAGTACGAAAAGTTCTCCTACCTGTTAAACTAGTTTAAAAGGAACCAAAAAGCCCTGCCCTTCCATAGCATGTGATGACCAAACTTTTCCTTCCCCAAACAGCCAGAGGGGCCGTTTCAGACACTAAAACCTCAAGAGGAAGAATGCCTGCCTTGAGGATGAGCTCACACCGCTGCTTTTCATGCAGCTACTATACTTAATAGCAGGTGTCTCCTGCAAATTAAACCAGGAAAACCAGCCCACAGTCTCTCTTTATAAACTCAAGTAGAAAAATAAGTAGACCTATGAAAAACACCCCAAGATGTTTTGTTACACATACCAAGGTTTCCAAAGCACAAGTATTTGGGAAATTCACATTGTCTTAATAAAACTACACGGGGAAGCGAGACCCAAAACCTTCTAAAAGGTTTCAGGGTCAATAATTAGCCACAGTTGAATTGTTTAAGAGCTTTATCAAACTTCTCATACTCCTATATATGTTCCTACCCAGTCACACCAACTGGGGCAAATCATCAGCACAGCTCCACAAGCTAAGAAGACCAAACAGCCCATGAGCTTACGCACACCCCCAGACGACAGCAGTCCATCAGCAGCACCGCTCACAGCGGTCACAACTCGGCCAGCCCTCAGGGGGAGCGGCCAAACACCTTCTTCTATACCAGACCTGCACTCGAGCCACCGACGCCGAGCTCAACAAGCCGCGACAAGGCAGCGAGACCACCGCCACGCCAGCACCCACCTCGGGGATGAGAGTGCTCCTGCAAGGCACCCACCCCAGCCCGGGGGGGCCCTGCCAAGGCCTCCAGAGCCCCCAGCCCTGCCACTGCCCCCCCACCCGGCAATGCTGCGCACCCTCCCGGGGAAGCTCCCATAGACACCCCTCTACAACACCGAGACCCCCCCCAGCCCTGCCGCTCCAGCGCACCTCCGCCCCAGGACCCTCCCAGGGCTGCACCCGCGCCCCCAGACCCCACCGCGCCCCGTCCCTCCCGGGGGCGCTGCGCGGACCGGACCGGACCGGACCGGACCGGACCGGACCGACCTTCCCCTCGCCCCGCCGCTGCCCTCACCTCGCTCCGCGACCCCCGGCTCCACATCGCGGGGCGTCCAGAGAGCATGCGCCCAGCACGGGTGTGTGTGATGGGAGGGGAACCTTCCGCACATGTGACCGGCTGGCGGGGCGGAGCGATGATGGCACCGCCGGTCGGTTGTGCGCGGGCGCGGAACGGCGACGGGGCAAGGTAGACATGGCGTCCCGCTGCTGGGTCCCCGCGGCTCCGGGCTCTGCTTCGCCTCAGCCCCGATTCCCCCCTCAACCCCCGTCTCCCCTCAGCCCCGATGTCCCCTCAGCCCCCATCTCTTGTCAGCCCCGATGTCCCCTCAGCCCCCATCTCTTGTCAGCCCCGACGTCCCCTCAGCCCCCATCTCCCTTCAGCCCCGATGTCCCCATAGCCCCCATCTCCCCTCAGCCCCGACGTCCCCATAGCCCCCATCTCCCCTCAGCCCCCTGGTGAAGTGCTGTGTTAAGTACAAAGCACTAAGTGGCCCCTGTCAGGGCAGACCCCCGCCACCGTGGCACCTCCGAGGGCACGATAGAGCCCTGCCCTGGGTGTGGGGAGCAGGGGGATGCGGGTTGGTGGCTGTGTGAGGGGATTGGTATGAGCTGCGGGCTGTCCACACAGGGAGAGCGGCCGCCGCTGGCTCCCAAAGGGCTCCAGGACCTGCTGAGCCATCCCTTGGCCTTGCTGGAGACACGGAGTGGGGTGTTGAGTGCAGAGGCCATGAAGATTAACCAGAACACTGTGTTGCAAGGAAAGAGGGCAACCCTGGTGCCATACACCTCTGCACATGTGCCCCGGTACGTGGCTCGTGTCCTCCTCTGATGCTCTTGCACAGTCTGATCTCACTTCTCTTTTTAAAGGGCATGTGGTAGTCAGAAAGGGTTCTGGCTTGACGGTTGCAGGGCCCTCTTCCCCGTGGGAAACACACAAGCGGAAGGAGTACTCAGAAAGGCAGGCAGTTTTGCCCTTCATGCCTGGCAGCAGACATCCCTGGCAGGTCTGTGCTCTGTGCCAGGTCTGCAGACAAAGAGAACTTCATGTGTGTGCCTATGGAAAGGGGAGAACCTGGCTGTGAGTGACCCACCAACAGCTCTCTTGTTCGTTGATGTCTTTCCCTAATGACAGTGGAAGAGCAAAACTCCAATGTGTAAAGCCAGATGGATGTTTGATTTATTAGAAGCAGGCATGAAGGCAATTTGTACAGTGCTGACCCAGGCAGCTGCAGCCTCAGCACAAAGATGCCAGTATTAGGCTTTTTGTCAGTGTCCAGGAGATGCTCTATCAATCTCAGTCGGGATGAAATGTGCCGGAACTTAGTGCTCAGTACTTTTAAAAACATCAGTCACTCTTCAGACAAAGCCACAGGATGGCCAAACTTGCTAAATTTACACAAAGAACACCAATTCCTATGTTAGAAACGGGAGAGAGGCTTGTGGAGGCCATAAATGCCAGGCTGGTGTTTCCAGGACCAGTTTATGACAATCTAATCCTCAGAGCATTTGTGGAAATCAGACTGTGGTGCTGTAGCTCAGGCAGTGATGTGGTTGTGGGTCCTCTTGCCAGGTACCACGAGTGGATGCAGTCAGAGGAGCTGCAGCGCCTGACAGCCTCTGAACCCCTCAGCCTGGAGCAGGAGTATGAGATGCAGTGCAGCTGGAGGGACGACGCAGACAGTGAGGACCTTAAACACTTCTGAGGGTGGGTGGGAGTGGGGAGCAGGTCCCTTCTGTCCTTTGAAGGACCCACAGTGGGCTGAGAGCACCCAGTGAGTGGGTTCTACTTGCTTTGAACTGGTTTTCTGTTTATAGCTGGTCTATACTCAGGAATTAGAGTGTCCGGGGCTGCTGATGTCCTTTTTATGCAGTTTTTCAAAGATTACAGTGATTTGTTTCCCACAGCTTTATGTGCTGAGCTGCTCCTGAACAGTCAAAGCTCCCCAGGTCCGATCATCATAAAAAGGTAGAAAGGAGTCATACTTTTCCTTGAGAAATTGAACTGCTCTAGAATTACCTGGTTGAGGTGTGCTGGAATTGGTTCCCTGGCTCTCCTACAGGTAATGAATCACTGCCCATAAAAGCCTGGTAGAAATATAGCGAGCTAGAAAATGCTGAGGCTGACAAAGACCTCAGTGTGGAGCATTTGTCTTAGCTGGCATTAGAAGCCTTACTCAAAGCAGCAATAATACAGATTAGATGAATCACTAGGTCTCAGTCTCTGGTGCACCAAAGAGTTCTTTGCCTGAACTTGCTGCTGAGTGAGACAAGGCAGGGAGACCTCAGACACAGGCTGGAAGTTTCCAGCCTCCTTAAATAGGCTGTTTCTAGTCTTGGTGCCTGCACCACCCTTACAAGGGGTCTGTACATCTCTATGGATGAGAGCAGGCATACTTGGTATGGGAAGCTCAATTACAAGCTCTTCCTCACTATTAACACATGGAAAACTGTTG
Organism: Strigops habroptila; assembly: GCF_004027225.2. Lineage (NCBI taxonomy): Eukaryota > Metazoa > Chordata > Aves > Psittaciformes > Psittacidae > Strigops > Strigops habroptila. The sequence continues at coordinate 6,202,627 of NC_044290.2, forward strand.
TTCCTCTGTTCATTGTGTGCCTTTAATTTCATCCTTCAGTAATTTGTGCCCTGCAAACTCTGCTATGGTTTTGTTTTACCCAGAATGTACCTTCATTGTGCTGGACACGGAGCGGTGGCCCGGGCAGGCGGATGAGGACTGCATGGTGGGGGATGTGAACCTCTTCCTCACTGACCCTGAGGATCCAGCTTTGGCTGAGATTGAAATTATGATTGCAGGTCAAGTTCTGCTTCATAACTTGGACCTTTGTTGCCATGGCTAAAGCCAGCTGCAGGTGCTGTGTACAGCAACTTTTTAGTCTTATTGCTTTGCTGTGGCTGTTCACTCCTGAGCAGCATCCTTTGCTGGTCCCAGCTCACAGTCTCTTCTGCAAAGTGTCTGGCATGGCTGATTTGTCTCACCCAAGTGAATGCTGACTTCTGTGGCTGTCTCTTTCAGAGCCCAGCTACCGAGGCAGAGGATTTGGCAAGGAGGCAACTCTGATGATGATGTCCTATGGTAAGGGTAGCTCAGTGCGCAGGAATGGGAGTACAGTCAGGATGTGATCTAGAAGCACATATTCCCAGTGACACAGTCAGGATATTAAGGGTTGCCTCTGCCCCAGAAATTGGAGTTGTGTGCTTTCATAGATGTTGCAGCCAAGCAGGTAACAGAAATGCTTCTGATTTCTCTTGCAGGAGTGAGAAAGCTGGGGATCACCAAATTTGAGGCTAAGATTGGTCAGGAGAATGAAGCCAGCATCTGCATGTTCAAAAAACTTCATTTTAAAGAGGTAAGAGCCATTCTTCTACCCAGAGGAGGTGAGCAGAGTTACCCCTGCAGCTGGGATTGAGCTGCTTTCCCTCTGTGTGATACAGGTTGCTGTGAACAGCGTTTTCCAGGAGGTGACACTGAGGCTGGAGGTCAGTGACCAGGAAAGACGATGGCTCCTGGAACAGACAAACCACGTGAAGGAGAAGAACTACGTTGAACTGAAGCTGCCAGCTGAGGTGCTGGAGACCTGACGGACACATCCAGACCCTGGCCTTGTTTCCAGGGAGGAGCTGGATGCTGTTGTGAGCTCTGGGTGTGGAGGACACCAGTAAGCCAGCACTGAGCTTCACTGTTTTCATGTCTCTTTGGTTACTCTGTCATCTTGTCAACTTTGCACCTTGTTAAACCAGCTGGGATTACTGCCTGAAATTGGAACCTGGAGAACAGCCACTAATTCACAGGCTTGCCTAGCAATGACTCTAACCTCAACATGCTGTTCCGGCACAGCCTAAGATCACCAGCAGTTAATTGATTTCTGGTGCCACCAGTTTCTGGGCAAGCAGCACCTGCTGTTCCTTTTCCGCTGCCCTTGGAGCAGGATTCACCAGTTCAACACAGGCAGGCTCAGTATGCTCTAGCTCAGTCAGTTTTCTCTTGAATTAAAGAAATGACAAAGACCTGAGGTGCAGTGGGGCTGGTCTGCTTGCTTTGGCTGCTGTTAAAGGACAGCAGAGACTCTTTGAACCCCATTTTCTGGGGAGCAGGGGGCACTGCAGGGTCCTGGAGGTGGTCCTGAAGGTGTGTGTGTGAGCCACAGGTGGTCCTGAAGGTGTGAGCCAAACCAAAGGGCAAGTTAATATGATGAAAACTATTGATATCAGCCAACTGAGACTAGAGCAGAGCCCTGGAGGATCAATCCCTGCAAACAGGGGCACTGGCAGCTACAGGACCGGGGAGCCTGAGTTCATCAGTGAAGAGACACTGTTTGACCAGGCTGCTTTTATGAAAGCAAGGAGGAGGAGAACACAGCTCAAAGGACAAGGAATAGTGATCCCCTTCTTCCAGGAGCTCAGGACTTTCCCTGCTGAGCCTGGAGGGTCCGTTTGCTGCTCTCCAGTAAGATGAATGGGGGGAAAATCTCTCTTGCTGGGGGCAGATCTCTTTGAAGCGGGAGCTCGCCAGGTTCCGCTGTGGTGTAGCCGAGATCCGTGGTTGAAGAGGAGGCACTTGCCTGACTCCCCCTGGACAGAGCTTTTAATGCAGTTATTTAGCCTGACCCTTCCTGCCCTGCACAGCATGTTCTCCACAGCAGGGAAGCTTGCTAAGAGCAGAGGACAGAAGGTAAGGAGGATAACTGACGCTCCTGTGCGTTTTCCCACTGGAATAGCAACCGTAACGGCTAATTCTAGACCTGAAATTATTTGTTCCAATTACACAGTATCAGGTAACAGCTTCCAGATTTGCCCAGGGATGTTTTTTATCAGACTGGGGAATTTTTAGTGTTGCTGTGCGTGTATTTTTAGGGCCTGGGGGGATTTAGTTCTCCAATTTTAGTTAAACACATCTTTCCTGTGACTAATATTAAAGCCAAGCGTGGGAACAGCATATCCTGCTCTTTTAAACAACAAGTATTTAGTGTGGATTTAGTTGTAGCAAAAGCTTTGTGGTGTAACACAGTGAAGAGCAGCTCTACTTCCAGCTGGGATTACCATGACAAGGGCTACTAATCCTTGTGCTGTTGTCACCTGCAGCAGGCAGGAAAGGATTCTGTCCCCACAACCAGATTTGCAGAACCTGCCCCATGAACTGCTGCCTCTGTGCTCCTTCTGTGTCATGTTCCATCCCTCTGCCAAAGCAGCAAGGTTGGACTGGCAGGACATGGAGCTGGGGTGGGATTTGCTCCCCTAAAAAGTGACCAAGGTGGGAAAATGATTTCTTTCCCCCTCTGCTACAGGGTGAAGGGGGCACAGTGGAGCTGTGCTGCCCTCCCTGGCCCTGCCATGGCTCCTGGTGCCTGGCCCGTTGCTCCGGAGCCAGTGAGTGCCCCGCTTGGCATCCCCGGTCCCCCGGCAACACCGGGCCTCCGAGGGCCTCTGGGAAAGCCTTCTCCTGGCAACCCCAAACAAAGTTGGGTCTGTCCCGGAGGCACGGCTGTCACACGGGCTGGGGGGGGCCTGGCGGAGCTCAACTGGGTCCCCCAGGCTGCTTCTACTGGGGGAAGAGGCAAAAGATGCTCCCAGGACCCCCCCAATCTTGCCCCACGCAGGCAGCTGCTGCCCATGGCATTGCACCCTGTCCCGGGCAGGGATATCCTGCTTGTGCCAAGGGGATGAGGGTGGGAAAGGAGGGAGCAGGGGCTCACCTCCCCTCAGCAGCACTGCCACAGAGGACATGACTTTGGAGGATGAGGCAGGTTGAAATGGGGTCCCCCAGCTTCCAGTGAGTGACAGCCTGCACGTCCCTCGAGGATGCGGTGGCACTTTGTCACTTGGTTGTCATTTGAGCTGCAGATCTCTGCCACCACTTGTCTGCTTGGGTAGAGGAGCTCTTCTTCTGGGTGTTGGGAGCACAAAACAAGAGGGGCAGAGGAGGGAAAGCAAAGATGCTGGGGGGTCCACAGCACACCACAGCCGCTGCTGAGAGCACAGCCCTGCCTTGTCCCCAGGCAGCCATGGTGCCACCAGCCCGCTGGAAGGTGGCAGAGCCCTGGGGGCATCCCAGCCCCTACCTTGTGTACCACCAGCCCATTCCAGCCACGGGCCCATCACCAACCCCTGCTGAAGCAGCTGTCTGCCCTGCTTTCCTCTGCTCCCCTCCCCAGACAGGACATAGAACCATCGACTTAGGACAAACAACCCTCTTCCCCACCGATCCCCGTTGCCTTCCTCAACCCATGGTACAACCCTGGGGCTCAGGCTCACCTCAACCCCGCCCAGGGGGCAGATTTGGGCTGCCCCCAGCATTGCTGTGAGGCCAGCAGACACAGATTAGAGCCTTGCATCACCCCTCCCCACACTCCGGGGGGGATTAGAGCCCTTTAATCACCCCAAGGCATTAACCCACACTGCAACCAGCCAGTCCCTCTCTGACTCCCCCCCACCGGGTGCTGTGGGGCACCTAAACCAGCCCCAATGACCCTCACCCCTGGGAGTGTTACCTGCCTCTTCCCCAGCCCCTGCAGCACAGCAATGAGCCCCCGATGAGCCCCACAGACCCTTGGGCTGTGGAAGGATTTAGCCTTCAACCAGACATATGAAGTCAGGAAGGTTTATTCCAGTAAACAGGATTTCTCTTTAGCTTGACAGTACAACACCCGATCGCAACACATGGAAACAAAACATCCACAGGAAGAATTTCCACAAAATACATTAAAAAAAAAAACCCCCAACAAACCCCCAAAAAACAGTGTGATTGGAAAACTCTTATTTTGGAGAGGAAAAAAAAAGAGAGTCTATTGAGAAGCCTTTAAATTACACAGTGTTGGATTCAAACCCTGATCAGCTCTGCCTCCAGGAGTGAGCGGGAGCAAAGGAGGTGATTATTGCTTGCTGTGCTGGTTCTGGACACCCTCTCCTCTCCCAAAATAGCCCCAGGGGCAGGGTGCTGGGGGCTCCCCACCATGCTGGGCACCCGTGTCCCTCCCTGCAGCCAGAGGGACAAAGAGACACCATGGACGGAGCTCACCAAGGCAGGGGTCAAACGGGGCTCCTCCCAGAGGGGAACCGCTGTGGTCAGTGGCCGGGCAGGTCGGGGATGCTAAAAGTCACTAAAAGCCTCAGGTTTTGCACAGTTAGAGGGCGATGTGGGGGGCTCAAGTGGAAATGGGGTTGGTTTGGGGTGGGGGAAGAACCAGGGAACAGCAGGAAGTGTTGGGTATCAGGTCACCCCAAATCCTTGATCGCCCCCCCCCTAGATCCCCACTTGTGCCTACCAGGGTGAGCAGGCCTGGAGGAGCACCCCGGGGATGGGCCCACAGGAGGGGGCACCCCCAGCACCCTCTGCCCCATAACCTCCATCAGGACCCTGCTGCAGAGATGCTCACTGGCCACTGAGCCCCATCGCTCCAGCCAGGGTAGTGGGGAGCAGCCCTGTACCCCCACCAGGAGCCCCATGGCAGGGAGAGGAGGTGCAGGAGAGGTGGGTGCGAGGCTGGGGGGGGCCATAGGACCCTCACCCCCACCCTGGGGCCTTCACAGGTTGCTGAACAGTTCATTTTTCTTGCTCCAGTCCATCTGGGGAGCCCGCTTGCTGGTGCGCTTCTGGTGGGCCCGCTCCTTGGCCACTGCCAGCGGGATGTCAAGGTCCAGGAGGGAGCCGGATGCTGAATGGTCCTTGTCACCCTCCTGTGTGTCAGACTGGGGGGGGGGGCAAGAGGCTGTGTCAGCCCCATTGTGCCCCCCTGGGACAACCTGGACCCCACTTCCCAGCCACCGCCTCCCCCAGCATCCCCAGCCCTACCTTGCTGTGGGTGTCGCTGGAGTTGGGGGATGTGGCCAGTGGCCCGGGGCTGGACGGGCTCTCAGACACGGAGCTGGACCGTGGCTTCGTGCCGTTTTCCTGGGAAGGAGCAGGGAGCAAGCGTGAGCCAGGCAGCGCCAGCCTTGGGCTTTGGGAATGGCCCCTGGAGCAGCAAGTTCCACGCAGGGGGCTGCGAAATCTGTCCTCACACATAATCCCCTGCAAGCTCCAAGGCTCATAAATACCTCCAGTGCTGCCCATCCGGGGCGGGGAAGGATTAAACCCTGGCCTGATTGCCCTGGCTTTAGCAGGAGGAGGAGGAGGGCAGCTGCAGGGCTGGATGCTACTTCCCTGTAGCAGCACAAGGGCTCCCAGCCCTGCAGCACCATAAGGATGGAGCAGGAGGAAGGCAGAAACCTCCGTGACACTCAGCACCACAAGGAACCCCCTTTCTGGAGGGCACCAGCTCCCACCCCACAATGGCAGCCCGGGAGCACTGTGGTCCATGGTGGCATCACCATGAGGGGACACCTAACCAGGCAGGGTCCCTGCCTGGGGACTGGCACAGATGGGATGAAAACCAAGGCGAGGTTCTTACCTTCCCTACATCGCCATTGACAACTGGCTCTGGCAAGGGACCTGCAGGACAAGGACACGGGTGAGGATGAGTTTGCTCTGCCCCTCACCAACAGGCAATGCAGAGCAAGGCAAAGGCTTCATGTGGCCAAACCAGCGCTGCCCAAGGTCTGGCCAGGTCCCAGAGTTTTTAACCCACCATCACAGGCAGCCCCACAGCACAGGGGAATGCTGCTGGGCACCAGGAACATCCCCATGATGACAGCCATGACATGAAGCCCTGTGAGACACCCCATCCTCCCGGGGACCACTGTGACAGCAGGGAAGGGGCCAACGCTGAGCCAAGGCTGCGGGGGAGAGCGAAGGGCGGCTGCTGCCTGTTTGCTCCCCAAGCCATAAACCCTGCCAAAGTGCAACCCAGGGCCATAAACCCTCCTTCCCCGGAGCTGCGTGACCGTGCTTGGCCCCCAGCTGATGAGATCTCCACCTTCCAGGGTTCAGCACCCTCGGGTTTGGTGGCAAGGTGACACAGAGCCAGAAGAGGTGGCACAAACCCCGCTCCCTGCAGCACAGCCCCCAGCCTACCTGTGAGGTGCTCCTCCGAGGGCACCACCTTGCACTTCTTGAAGAACTCATCTGTGAGGACATCAACCACCAGCAGCCTGGTCTCGTCACCGCTCGCCTTGATGGCTGCCACCACGTCAGCGTGCTGCTTGCCCTCCACGCACACTCCATTCACCTGTGGGCACAGCACCACATCACTGCTGGGGCCAGGGGACATCCATCCCTCGGGACTGGGTACCAGGCATGGTACCAGTCACAGCCACCCCACAGCCCCCACAGGTACCCGCAGCCTCACAGGGATTAGCGGTGAAGCCAGCAAAACCTCATTAAAAGCAGATTTTCCTCTGAGTGATTAGCACAGGATCACACAGGCAGGGAGCAGCCTGGCAGGGCACGGACCTGGGGCTGGCGCAGGAGATGGGCAGCATGGTCAAGGCACAAAACCTTTGTGCCATGGCACGGGCCTCAGTGACCCTAAAGCTTTGTGCCAAAAGAGGCAGCAGCCCCACACCCTGGTGAGCAGCAGGGTTGGTTCTTGCCCTCACGGGTGCAATCCTCACCCCGGTCATGGCCAGTGGCAGCACTTGGGGTCATCGTACACCTTGTCCTCAGCCTGCCCCACCCCAGGGACACCCATAGGGTGCTCATGCTCCGGGCAGGCTGGATAATCAGTGCTCAGCCCCAGCCCTCTGCGGCGCTGCACCCCTGGGTGGGGACCGGCTGCACCGTGAGTCACCGGGGTCACCGCGCACCTCCTGGCGCCAGGATGCGAGGGAGCACCCCCCCACTATCGTACCTCGATGATGCGGTCCTGGGGGGCCAGCCCTGCCGCCTCAGCCGGCGAGTTGGGGTCCACGGCACGGACGTACTGCCCCGGGCGGTTCTTGTCGCTGTGCAGGTTGAAGCCGTAGCCATTGGGGCCCTTCTTCATGTGGCATAGCCGAGGCCGCAGCTCCTCCTGCAATGGGAGAAGCCAGTGGGAAAGCTGCTCCCAGACCCTCCCAACACCCAAGGACCATCAGACATCTGTTTGGGTGACACCATGTGGCTGCCTGCACCCACAGACACCTCAAGTTGGGACACAGGGTGCCAAAACATCCTATGAACCCAAGCTCTACTTAATTAGGTGTGGGGCACACTAATTGCAGTGAAACGTTAAACAAATATGTTATTATGTGTGTTGCCAGACCACACGCTTCCTTTTGGGATCAGGATTGCAATCACCAAATGAAGGTGGAAGAGGAAACACAGGTCAGGCTGCTGGGAAGCATCCTCTACCCACCCTACCTGGGAAGCTTTTGCTATAGGAGAAGTCTCAGCCACCAAGACAGGTCCCCCCACAACTCCATTGCAAACTGCAAACCCAGCCATGGGACCACCCCAAAGCACCCCACAGCCATGGGAAGGGGCACATAGGGCTTGGATAGGCAGCTGGGATCCAGATGGAGCAGCCCTAACACTGAGGCACCCCAGTGTCCCAGCAGGACCCTCTGGGATTGCAAAACAGAGAAACCAGCTCAACCGGGGCAGCGCAATGTGGGATGATCACCTCTCAAGGAGACAACACCCAGCTCATCTGCACCCGGTTTCACCCTGACCTGTGGATCCACCAGCACCTGGAGCCGGGGAACCCAAATGGGGCAGCCACAGCCCCACACCAGCTCCCCATGAGCACAGTTCCCCACACTGTGAGCAGAGGGGAGAAGCAGGAGCATCCCCAGGAGCTGCCTTCACCCATCAGGGAGTAGGATGCACAGGAAGCATCAGAGGAATCGGGCAACACAAATACCAGCACCCAAACACCATTTCTACATAATTATATATAATATGGTTTGATCCTGCCTTCGCCACCACCTCCAGGGCTTTGGTAGCGCTCTCCCAGCAGTCAAGCCTGAAATATTCCTCACCATGGAGGGGATGGTTAATATTTATTCTTCCTTCTGAGACGGTTTTTATTCCTTTGGTACCCATAGCACCACTGGGGACAAGCACTGCAGGAATTCCCCCTCCCATACCCACACTGTGCTGCTCTTTACCCCCTGTACAGGAATCTCGCTTCTTGCCATGAAATCCCCTTTGCTTCCTGATGAAAAGCCTGGTCCTTGGGGTGCCTGGCAGCACTGTGGTGGCACAGGGTCCCACATGGTCCAGGGTGATGCATTTGCAATCATTAAGCCCAACACCATGATAAAACCCCATCCAGGCTGCTGCGACTGCACCCTCCATCCACCCAGGCAGCAATCCCTGGCAAGGGACAGGGAAAACCCAAATCAAGGCCAAAACGCAGGAGCCTGGAGGAAGGCCCCGGGAAGGGGGCTCAGGCTCTGTGAGCACCGCTGCTCCCGGTGCCCTTGGCAGCACCACGGGGTTGCTCCACACCGATAGCTCGGGACAAAGACGAAGGGAGCACCCGGCAAGCAGCACTGGCAGCGCTCCCGGGCGAGGAGGAGGAGGAGGGAGGACTTCGCTCCCATCCATACCAACAAAGACCCTGCAACCCAGGCTCCCGGAGACACTGGAGCCATGGACCTGGGGGGGAACCGTGCAGGATGGACAGGGGGTCATGGCACAGAGGGAAGATCAAGCCCTCAAAGGCCACCAGTGCCAGGGCAGCCTGGCCGAGCCGTGACCTGGCCCCCACAGCATCCTCTTGCCAGGGGCTGGCAGCTCCTCCAGCACAACGTGCCAGGCTGCCCTCACCCTTCCCAAACCCCTTGTGCCAGCAGAAACCCTGTGGGCAGCCACTGTTCCTGAGAGAAAGCTATAAATGCACCCGATGCTCCAGCCCATCCATGGGACAAACACCCTGCGGTAGGGCATCCGCATCCCTCCAACACCAAGGTTTTCCTGCTCAGAGGGATCCCAAGGGACATGGACAAGCCCCACAGCTGTGGGGCTGGGAGCTGCACAGCAGGAAAACGGAAATGCTCCTAATTTCTATAAGCTTTTGCATCCTCTCCTCCAACACCAGCAGCCTGCCCGTGGTGCTGGGGCACGGATTAGCCAACAGAGCCTTACAGCCTCTGGTGGGTAGTGGGGGAAGCTGGACTCAGCCCCCAGCATGGACATCCTGTGCTGCCATGGGGGGCAGAGGGACATCTGCCCATAGAGATGTCCATGTGGGATGAGGAAATCAGTGGCATCGCATTCCTACTCCTGCCCTAGAACAGGACTTGGGCACTTCCAGACCCTTCTCCCTCCAGGCACGTGTCAGACCATCCCTCCCCAGCACCTTTGGCCACCCAGTGATGTGGGGACCCCCTGTGTGTGTGCCAGGACCCGCTCCCCATCTCCCAGCCCCACAACAGCAAGCTTTTGAAACCCCAAGAGGCAGGAAACTCCCTGCAGCCCTACAAGCAGCAACAAACCCATCGGCTGCAGCATTCCCAGCTACTCAAAGAGAAACACAACAGCTCCAAGGATGCCTGGGCCAGCAAATTCACACGGGTCCTGAAATCTGGCGCACGCATTCGGGCTTCATACAAAGGGGATGCAAAGCAGCCTCCTCGCAGCATCCTCATCACGTCCCGTTCGACTGGAGCTGCTTTTCATGCAGCTGCCTCGAGAGGAAATTTAATTCATTTCCTAATTAGACACCAGCTATTCCCAGTGCAACGCTCCCAAATGGAAGTGTGTGGGGGGGGAATCTGCTCCTCGTTATACCCCAAAACCCAACCCTGGGAGGGTTTTACAAGGAGGGATGAGCATTGGTGGCAGAGAGGGCTCTGATTTAGCACTGAATTTGCTATAGGGAAGCCTGGGGCTGGTAGTTAAAGCCTTGCCCCGGTAAGAGCAGCCCCAGCCGGTGCCTGCACTCTGATAACACCCTGTGGTTTGCATGAAGCTTTCTCAAGACACTCCTGAGCAGTTGAAGCCTCCGGAAACGCAGGCGGGGGGAGGACGAGCTGTCATGGGGCGCTGGGGACAGTCCCTGTGGTGCAGGGCCCCCGGAAGCGGGACTGGCCTTGGGCGTGTGAAAGTGTCACCTCTGTGGCTCAGCGCCGCAGGAGCGGTGCATGGGAGGCTCAACACCTCCACCCCAGCACTGGGACCCACAGGGGCCCCCTCGTATGGGGGGCTCCCAACTATGCGGGACCCAGCAGTGTTTGGGAGAGAGGTTGCATCCTGCCCAGAAGGTGGGATATGTTCACCCCTTGCACAGCCCTGGGTGCAGGTGCTGCTCTCCAAGCAGCCAGTGTCTCCAGGCTCCTTAAATAAATAAAGGCAAGTCCAGCCCAACAAAGCAAACAGAACTCTGACACATGCAGAATTCCCTCTCCCCACCATGGTGATCCCAGGGGAATCCCACTAACCCAGCGGGCTGGGATGGGGCTGATGGGGGCTGCAGGGGATGGGGCTGCAGGCACCGGCTGCCTGCCAGCGGCTGGAGAACAGGGACACCAGTGTGTTCCCAGCTTGCCATAGAGAAATCCCTTTCTGCCCGCTCCGGCTTGGCTCGCCATCCCGCCTGGCATCTTCCCACCCTGCTTGGTGGGTGCCCAGCTGGGGTGATGTCTCCAGACCTGCTCGCTTTTACTGCCCTGCGTCCAGCCACAAGATTTCCTGATACCTGTTGAGAAATCATCCAGGGCTGTGTGGCAATGTCACCCCATGTCACCCACTTCCTGCTCCTGAGCAGAGGGAAACCACTGTGGTAACTGCTCTGAGCCTGCCCCCTGAGCTTGTGGGGTATCCACAGCTGGGGTTGCCCCCTCAAAGCCCAGGGGGCATCTCCAGCTTCCCAGGCCCTTGGCATCGCTGCGGCACAGCCCCTGCGAGCAGGCAGCCGCCCCAAAGCATGTCAGGGCTCTGTCCCCCTTAGGGGCTGCACATCCTCAGCCCCTCAAGCCTGGCAGGGGGCTCGCCCGAGCTACATTAACTACATCCCTTTTACTTTTCCCAGCCCATGGAGATCTGGGAGCAGAAAGCACAGCACAGCGTCACCAGCCCCAAGGGAGTGCTGGCACTGTGATACAGGACAGCAGGCATATTCCTCCTGTGTGGGGCAACACTGCAGCCCTGTATGGGGCCAGACCCAAGGGATGCCATGGGAGACAGAGCAAGCAGGGCAGTGACAGGGACAGAGCCTGGTTGTTCCCACCTTAACAAGCCCCTGAAGGAGGTGCTGAGGCAATGCTTTAGCCAGGCAGGGATGAGATCGGTGCCCTGCAGTGGATCAGCCCAACCAGGGGCAATGGGCAGCTGGCTCAAGGCTAAAGTCTAAGAGGAGACAACTTTTAAAAAACACCTGATTCTCAGCAAAACCCTGCATGTTACCAGCTCAGGAGGCACCAAAGCCTGCCTGGGACTCAGCATCGACACCGGGAAGGCCCCACAGCACCAACCCTTCACAGATCATGTTTGGTAACAGGTCATACGAGCTCCCCAGAAGGTCCCTCACACTCCAGGGACAGCAGGAGCATGCTTCCTGGGAAAACCGTCCACATCCCTGTTGTAACAACAAACGTTATGCATTTGCTGGGTAAACAGAAAGCAGTGTTGTCTCCAGCAGCCCAGGGCGTCTCTTAGGAACCGCTCCGGGCCGGAAAGGTCAGCTATTTCTCAATTCCTCACCTTTCTGCATCACTTTATTTGTGCCACTGCTACTCCCACATGCCCCTTACAGCCAACATTCCTACATTAGTAGGTGTCTGTACACAGGGACCAACAACAGGACCAGCCCCCCCCAGCCTGGGAAAGGCTCTGCCATCTCCACTCCACAGCAGAGACCAGTCCCACTCAGAGCATGAATGATGCCAGCAACACCTGCAGCCACAAAATACCCCAAAATACCCTCTACAGCTTTTTTCTGTTGTATTTTGGAGCGGGTTAAAGCCAGCCACCCCTAACCCAGCCCCGGGCAGGGGCTCACCAGCCACTGCCCTGGCTCCCTGTTGCTTTTCTCATCCGGTTTTACCGGCCCTGCAGCACAAGGACGGGCCCGAGAGCTCCGAGACACGACGGGCTGCTCGGTTATGGGTCTGCACAGCCCCGCCTGCCCCCGCTCGCCACCCAGCGCGGCTGCTGGAGAAGAGCATTAACATAAAAACTGAATCAATAAACCAAAGGAGACGGAGCGGGGCGGGGCGCTCCCGGGGAGCCGCGCTTCAAGCAAAGCGAAAAAGAAAGAACCAAGAGTGAAACCACGCCGGGCGCCCGGGGGAGGCCGGCGCCGACACGGCGGCTGCCGATCCTGCTTGTTCGGCTGCGAGGCGACAACCGCGGCCGGTCCCGACTCAACCCCCCCGGACATCACCGCCACCCACCGAAAACTTCCCAGCGCTCTGCCTCCCGATCCCGCCCGCCCGCTTACCCGCTGCTCTCCGCTGGGCTCCCGCGCCGCGGGCTCCGCCGGCTCCGGGGGCGCCTCCTCGCCGCTCACAGGGGGCTCGGCGGCCGCCCCACCCCGCTTATGCAGCTGCTCGTCGGCCGCCGAGTCCACGACGAGGAGACTGACGGCACCGGCGGCGGCGCGGATGCGGTCCACCACCTGCTGATGGCTCTCCCGTTCCACGTTCTCGCCATCCACCTCCAGCAGCCGGTCCCCGGCCCGCAGCCCCGAGCGCTCGGCCGGGGAGCCCGGCTCCACCAGCCGGATGAACTGGCCCGGCTTGCCCTTCTCGCCGTGCAGGTGGAAGCCGTAACCGTCCGGCCCCCGCTCCAGGCGGCAGAGCCGCGCCGCGGGGACCGCGCTGCTGCTCATGGCGGGACCGGCGCCGCCGCCACCTCCCGTCCCGCCGAGCGCTCTGCGCCGCCGCTCCTCCCGCCCGCCGCTCTTATACCGAGGGGCGGGGCGATGGATGAGTGGCCACCAATGGGAGAGCGGGGCGGGACGAGAGGTGCCACAGAAGGACACGACGGGCGGGGTTATACATATATAGGGGCGTGGTTATGCAAATTATACGAGGGTTGGGGTATGTAAATGTATCCTCACGTCCCGGCCGCAGGGTCCTAGCGCCGGCAGCGGGGTCCGGACCGCTCCCCGGGGCACCTCCGGCTCGTCCTGGTACCCAACCGGGTACCGGTTGGCAGCCCCCGCTCACCGCTGATGCCCCCCAAACCCCTGGCTGTGGGCTGCTCTGCCTCCCCCCGGGGCAGCCCCGACGGGGCACAGCCCGGAGGGGTGGCACACCTCGGCCTCTCGGGGCCCGTCCTCCCTATCTTGTTGCCCGGTCCTCCAAGGCCGGTTCGAGGGGGAGGGTTGGAGAGTGCTCGGTGCTTCAAAAGTGAAATAAAAACCCCGAAGTGCGCGGGAAAGCAGCGCCGGAGGCCGCGGTCACCGGGAACTCGCTGTGCAGCGGAAATGGGAGAGCAGCCCCCGGCACCCCGAGCAGCACCCGGCCCCCCGAGCAGCACCCTGGAGCTGGGGTCTCGAGGGAAGTAGATGAGGGAAACGCTGGGAGGGAATTGCTCTGCCGCTGCCCTGCTCTGTGGCGGCCTGGGAAGCAGAAGTGGCTGCAGGGGGGGTTATAAGAGTGTGAGATCCTGGTGTCTCCAGTCAGCCAGGGCAGAGCGAGGCAATGGCGAGCCTGGGATCGAGCAGGGCTCCTGGTGCCGAGCAGAGCTGGCCCCTGGCTCCGGGGATTGTCCTGGGGAGGGTGGCACGGAGGTACCATTGGTGTGTCTCACTGCTGGGCTTCAGGCCTGGCTGAAGTTCAGGGTGGCCAAAGGTCCTCAGGACACCCAGGATCACATTTAACCACGCTGCAAGCAGGTGAGCAAGGAGGTGACGGCAGCCACAGGACACGTCCCTCCACGGCTCTGCACCAAAGCCCTGCTGCAGGAACCCCGGTGGCCGAGACACCCCCCGTGCGCTGCGGGGTGGCCGTGCTCCAGCTCCATGGGGACAAGCTGGGAGCAGAGCAGAGGGTGGGCTCATTTGTTTCCTCCACTCGGCTGAGCATTTACTCAGTCCTGAGAAAGGCGGCGGAGAGGAATCCCATGGCAGCGGCAGCAGATGCCTGCGGAGAGGAAAACCGGGACAAGCGTGTCATAGTACAACCCCAGGACAGGGGTTCCATTGCACAGCCCTCCTCTTGGCAAGGGGGGTGTGAGTGGCACAGCCCCACAACCATGCATGTTCAGGGGTGAGACATTTTTGGGAATGCTGCCCTAGGTCAGGAAACCAAACTCATCTCCAAGAGGGCTGTTTTGAGCATGGGACCGCGATAAGAGAGAAAAGCAGCAGCACAGGAAACAGCCGGAGCTGCTTTTGGGTCCATCGTACTCCAGAGCACCCATGGAATGGGAGGGCATTGGCAGCACCGGCGCTGCCTCCTCCTGCCAGGGCCCTTTGTGGCTCAGTGTGACGTTAAGAGAGCTCAGGCTGGAGGGGGGAAAGCAGAAAAGAGCCAACGTCTGTTTGTGTTGAAGCCATCCAGCATTTTTTGCAGACATCAGCCAAGCGGCCGCAGCAATGCCATTGGTGGGAAGACAGAGTTATTTGGGGAATGCTGGACTCCGCACCATGAGAACAGCAGGGGAGGAGGTTGGTTTTAATTTAACAGGCCATGTTTACTCTTCCCCTCTCACCTTTGGACTGTCTGAAATGTGCAACGAAAGCCCCAGCACGGAGAAAGGGGCCGTGGGTGCTTCCCCCGCCCCATGGCTGCTCTGGGGGGCCCCGCAGCCCCACTGCTCCGCAGTGCTCGGCTGCAGCAGCCTCCCACGGCGCAGAGCCGGGGCAGGGATTTCTCACGCCATAAAACACCCGGGCGGAGGCAAAGTCTCGAAAATACTCAGCTTTAATGTGTAAACTTGCAAAGAGAAACCCGGGAGCGGAGGAGAAGCAAAGGAGGCACCAGAGCAAGTAAAGAGATGGGCAGCTGGGGCGCAGAGCCAGGGGAAACGCTGGCGGGGACGGATGTGCTGGGCAGTGCCCGACTCCTACGTGCGGCAGTGCCATGCCCTCTGCAGCTGCCCTTTGCATCAGCTCTTCAGCTAAATAACCAAATACCCACCGCCCTGGGTAGTGCTGGGGGGACCAGCAGCGCGCTGGAGGGGTTGGATTGGCACTGGGGATGTGCAGTGATGCAGGGACAGAGCCTTGCACCCCGGTGCCCAGCGTAGCAGTGTTTGCTGGCTGAAGCATCTCAGGCATCTGCTCTCCAGAGAGTGGGTTTCAGCTGTTATTTGCCAGGGGCAGGAGGAAAACGGTTGTATTCCATGTGCAGGGATGGGAGCCAGCAGGCACAGCAGCACCGGCACCTCCACCCCACCAGCTCCAGCGTGAGGCCGGAGATGGTTTTGTCTGGAGGGATTGGAAAGAAAAAGGTTTTTCTTGTTAAAAAATACTAAAATGAAGTCTCTTAATTCCTGTGACTGCACGAGAGGGGAAATAAAGGTTTTTCCAAATTGCTGCGTGTACTAGAAATGCTCCAAGTGTATTTGGGTGCTCTCAAGGGAGTCTCATTTCTCATGTCAGCTGCATGGGCGGGGAACAGGCTTGGCTGGACGCTTCCCCATCCCAGCCCTTCCCTCCGGCAAGACCAGGACACAACAGGGATACCTCTTCCCTCATGGTGGCAGGAGGATAAAGCAGCAACCACAGCAGTGAGGAGCCCCGGCTGAGCCTGGTCACTGGCAGCGCTGGGAATGCATGGGCTGGATCAGGCCCTTCCAGCCGGATGAGAGCAGTGCCATGAGCTGGGATGGCTGCAGAGGACAGGGCCACAGGCTGCATGAGGGCTTGTCCGTGGCACACATATCACCCCTCCAGCCACTCCAGGGGGCTCTTAGCGAGGTGTGGAGCCACGTCCCGCATCCTGCTTGGGTGATGGAGGCATCACTATGGCTCCCTGCCAGGCTGGCAGTCATCATGCCATGGTTATTCCCAAGCATTGTCCCACGGGGCAGCAGGATCCGGCCCCGGGATCCTGACACTGGGATGATGTTTCTCCTCTCTCCGCTGTATTGTCCCGTCCACACTTGGCTTGTCAGAGGCTGGTTCCCGCAGGAGCTCGAGGGCAGGATCGGGCCCCCGCTGTGCCCCCTGCCTGCCTGCACCCCCAGCTCCCCCTGGCTGCTCTCAGGCGAAGGCACAGCAGCTGGATTTCTTCTTCTGTGACTCGATGTAGTCATGGATCTGGAATCGGGGCTCGTCCTGCGGCTGCACCGCGCGCTGCTTCAGCTCCCTGGGGCGGTGGGACTGCATTAATCCCCCCTGCCCGCACCAGTGCAGGGGGTGGTGGGGCTGCAAGAGACACCCCCCATGCCCAGCCCTTTGACCCCAGGTACTCACTTGGCAATGGCCAGGAATGCCAGCTCCACGTTCATGCCCGTCTTGGCACTTGTCTCCATGAAAGGCACCCCATACTCCTGCAAGGGCAGCATGGCCCCATCACCCAGAGAGCCAAAATGCCCTCCTGCTCGTGTCACCCAGCTCAGGCGTGGGGACAAGGTGCCATCCCCTCCCTGCCTTGCCCCAGGTTTTATGTGCCACGCTGTCTGTGCTAGAGCCAGCTCCGGGCACCCATCAGAGGGGATGGCACGGCTGTGTGGGGACCCTGCATGATGTGCAATCGTCTGGGGGGTTGCAGCTGGGTTAGACCCCAGTATGGCTCACCCTGGCCAGTGATGCTCCATCCTCTGTCCTCACAGCCCTCTCGCTGCTCACATCGGCCTGCCAAGGGAAGCAAAGTGTCACCACACACCAGGGCTGGCTGGCACCCTGGGGGCATCCAGCAAGCAGTATGGGGTGCAGAGGGGGCTGCCACGAACTGCAGGACTCAGGCACTGGAGAGCATCCAGTGCCCAGAGAATCCAGGACCTGTTGAGCATCTGGGACCTGGTAGCATCAAGAATGTGGGGGGGAACCTGGGACCTGGGGACACTGGGAACCTGGGGCAGCATCCAGTACCTGGAGTATCCAGGACCCAGAGGTGGCCTTCTAAAACCCTGTTGGGCATCAAGTACCCAGCATCATCCGGGACCCAAGGGGCATCCAGTCCCACGGGAAAATCCATAACCCAGTCGGGCACTGGGAAACCAGCAGCATCTAGGACCTCCAGAGAGAATCTGGGACCTGGCTGGGCATCTGGGGCTTGGGGCTACCTGGGACCTGGGTGAGCATCCCATACCCTGCAGCATTCCATACCCGGAGCCTCAGCCTTGTGCTGCCCTCCACTGGCTGCCGGGAGCACTGGTCCCCTCATTCTCTCTTGATACCCCAAATCTGTGGGGTCACCTCTGGGCCTGGCTGAGCCCAGAAAGCACCAGAGCCCAGTGGAGGATGCAGGCAGAGCACCCACTGAGCCCCATCCCTCCATAGCCCCAGGGCAACGAGGGCTGGGCTGGCACTGCACAGCACAGCAAACCATGGGGTGGAAGGACACCCTGCACACACCTTATTGCCCAGCAGCATGATGACCACGTCCTTCTGGGCGTACTCATGGATCTCCGTCAGCCAGGCCTGTGGGGCAGCGGGGCTGTGTTGGGGTGAGTGGTGCATCCATCCCTCCCCTCCCAGCCCTTACCCCTGCCATGAGAATGGGGAAAATGACTTTTTCTTTGGCATGGGAACCATTCCAGCATCACAGTCCCGAAAACACCCTGTCTCCTGGCTACAGCCCAAGTCTATAAGTAGTTGATCCCATCCCAAACCATGTTTTCTCCCTCCAGCACTCAGCCATGCAGCACCCAGCCAGGCACCCCAGGATTGAGCTCCCAGCTGGCTGGGTTTGGCCGCAACAGGCAGCCAAACATGTAAGCCAAACAGGGCACCCACAGGCCCCATCCCTGGGGAGAAACACGCTCCCGACCCATGGAGGGGACTCACGCGGATGTTGTCAAAGGACATCTTGCTGGTGATATCATAGAGCAGGAGCAGGGCTGCAAGGGAAGAGGCAGAGGCATTGCCCTGCTGCAGGGATGTGTTCTGGCTGGTCTCCCCCATCCCTGCTGGACACCAAACCCACCTTGGGCATCCCTGTAGTAGGCATGGGTGACGCTGCGGAAGCGCTCCTGTCCTGCTGTGTCCCAGATCTGCTGAGAAGCCACCCCAGTGAGAGCAGGGAGGGGAACCCCCGGAGCTGGGGAAGCCCCAGTTGCTCCCATTGGACCACTGCGCTCAGCCTGGGGATGGGAGTTCCAGCAATCCAGCTGGGAATTGCTCACCCACTCCCAAAGCTCACCTGCAGCTTCACCTTCACACCATCCACGGCCACCACTTTGTTCTGCAGAAGAGAAGGAGAACACATCCATCAGCCTTGGCACAGATGCCAGCCAGCCCCAGCATGGAGCATCTAAGCCCCAGCCCCTCGGCTTCTCGCCCCTGGCTGGTGGGATGAAGCCAGGCTGCCCATGGGGCTGGACATTGAAGCCTCATTGCTACAAACCATGGTCCTGCTGTGGAGCTGCAGCTACAGGGACATCCCAGAGCAGCATCCCCCAAGGTGGAAAAGAGCAGAATCAGGCCCTGATGGAGACAGGACAAGATCCCAGCCTACTTTGGATCTGGTGCCTCGCTTATCTCCTACAGCCAGCACCCCTCTTCTGTGGCTCCTGCTGAGCTGGCTGATGCAGGGGGGGTACAGGTAGCACATAGCTTTATCCAGCACAGCAGGAGGAAATCTCCTGGGTTAGGACGGTTTGCAGCTGAGCTGGGACTGAGGAAGGAAGACACATTTGCAAGTGAGCAGGGAAGGCAGTTATCAGGGCTTAAGCAACCGCTGTACTCAACTCGGAAGTGCAGGGACTTCTCTCTAGAGGCCAAAAGAAAGCAAAGCAGGAGTTACTGAAGGACTATTTTAAGACTCTTTAAGAATCATGGTTGGAGGGATGAGTCTGGAAAGAGAAGACCCCTATAAATAATTTGGTTGCCTAGAATTGTTTGAAATGGAAATTCAGCCCATGTGGAGATGACAGAATTTGAGCAAACGGGCTGAATAAAACAAAAACGTGCCCTAGGAGACTGGAAATGACCTACAGCAGGAAGCTGTGCGATGCTGCAGGGGATGCTCGCACAAAGCACCTACGAGCTGGCAACACCCCAGATTTGCCTTCTCTCATGACTTTGGTGGAAGAACTGGCCACAAGACCCCTCCAAAGCAAACCCCCGGCCCCTGCTCCTCACCCAATTCCCCCCCCGCAAGCCAAGAGCAGCCCAAAGGCACCAGAGGACCAGAGCAACTGCAGCTGCGGAGGCAGAGGAAGCACCAACCACACTCAACCACACTCGACACGTGTCTGCAGCCACAGCAGAGCCCTGCCCGGGGACACCCCCACTTCCACCCTGCTCAAACCCTGTGCTGCAAACACAGCCTGTCCCTGCATCCCCTGCAGCTGGGGTTGGGTGAGCAGAGAGCAATGGGGAGGGTTTGAACAGGATCCTGTGACCATAACAACTCCTCAGCAGCCAATTTCAGCCCTTTCAAGGCATAAAATTACCCCAACCAGTGTTTGTACCCATTAGACACTGGCCTCAGCCCATCAAGTGGAGCATGGTCGCTACCCACTGCACACCCCAGCCCATGCATCCACCAGATGGGCTAAACCAAGGCTGCTTGCTGATTTAAAGACAAGATGAGATGCTTCCAGTGGGCTCTTGTGTCTGTTACCACTCTCCCAGGGAGAGGTGGAAGGGTTTCAGCAAGTGCCTGCTGCTGGTTGGGGTGCAGAGGCTGGAAACCCTCCATCCCCCCTTTCCAGTGCCCTGTCCTGGCTGAAGTGTAAGTCAGGGGAGGTGAGGGGCCGGCAGCCGTGGTGGTCTCACCCGGAAATCTATGCCCACGGTGGCTATGAACATCCCGGAGAGAAAGGCCCCATCTTTGAACTGGAGCAGGAAGCAGGTTTTCCCCACGCCCGAGTCTCCGAGTAACATCACCTGCAAGATGGGTGCAGGGAGAGGTGTCAGCGGGATGGGGAGGGAGCAGCATCCCTGGGGTGATGCTGAGTCCCCCCCTCCAGGTCCCTGCTGTCCCTCTGTTTCTTTCGCCAGCGCTGGTTCTGATGGGTTTGGGGCACCCCATGAGAGCTGGAAGTGGGATGGGACCCCCAGGGGTGCAGCCAAGCAGTGCCCAGGGCAGCAGAGCAGCCCCCAGCCACCGAAGAGGGGGACAGTAGAAGGGGAGAGCTGGTGGGAAGGTGGGTACCACAGCAAGAAAAGACATCTGCTGGCTGTCCCGGGCCATCTCCCAGCCCAAGAGGCTCCTGGAGAATCAGCAACAGCTCCCAGACACATGGAGCTTTGCCCACAGCCCGAGTGTGCCCAGCCCCAGGGCTGAGGGGGGTTGGAACTAGGTGATCTTAAGGTCCTTCCCAACCCAAACCATTCTATGATTCTATGATGCATGGCTTGGGCAAACCCTGCCGTGTCCGGGACTCTCACCCTGTCGGGGCAGACACCAAAGCAAACACGGTGCCTTTTCCCCTCCTGCTAAGCAAACAGGCTCAGCCTGGGCTCTCCGGCACTGCCGGACCTGGGCGGGCAGCAGCCAGGACCGATGCTGGTCTCCATAACCACATCCTTATCCAACACCCCGATGCTGTGCTCTCCTTCCTGCTTGTAGGCAGCAGCCCTTTCCTGCCCAGCAATAATTAACCTAATGGTGACTATATCTACTCCCTGCTTAAAAATAGCAGTGAGCAGGACTCCATCCCCACAAGCCCAGCATGTGGGGACACTGGAGCCTGCCAAGCAAACCCACACAGCCCCACTGGCCCCAGGGTGAACACAGTGAGCTGTGGCCACCCTGCTGGGCCAGCACAGCCAGAGTTGGGGGCTGGACATGCTCTGCCTCCTGCCAATTCGCTTTGCTGGTCAAATCCTGTCCCGGGACACCCCGACCCAGCATAGGCAGGTGGGAACACTGCGCAGTTCTGCCTCCACCTCACTCCAGGTCAAGCTGGCAACTGAATTCCTCCCTTTGACACAAAAGTTGCCCTCCATTGAAAGGAGTTAGAGCACGGAGGATAAAGGCAAAGGAGTAAGAGGGGTTTAGAGTGGGTGTGGGGGCTGGCTCGGCTCTGGGGCACACAGGCTGCCCCCCTCCCCGGTGCCCTTGGGATGCTGCGATGGGCTGGATGGAGTCCTGCATCCCTTGCCCTGTATTATGGGGGGCACCACTGCCCAGATGGCAGGACCCCCCCTTGCCCGGAGAAGGACAGGACGGGCTTTCAGAGACTTCCCCGGGGCAGGGGCCCCTGTCTCCACCTCCCGGGGAGGGGGGGTAGGACCTCCATCCCCACATCTGGGACCCCCCGGGGCAGGGGCGGGCAGGGCTGGGGGGCTCGGCTGGGACCGCCGCTTTCTTCCCCTTCCCCTTCCCCGTCCCGCAGCCGCTTCCTGGGCGCGATCGCGGCAGCGGAAGAAGCG
Source organism: Strigops habroptila (assembly GCF_004027225.2). Classification (NCBI taxonomy): domain Eukaryota; kingdom Metazoa; phylum Chordata; class Aves; order Psittaciformes; family Psittacidae; genus Strigops; species Strigops habroptila. The sequence continues at coordinate 6,224,291 of NC_044290.2, forward strand.
GGCGGACCCAGGATCCCCTCCCGGTCCTCCACCCCCCGGACCCTCCAACCTCCACGCCAGCAGGGTTTGGGGGGTCCCATCCCTGCTCCCCTCGCACCCCGCGCCGCCGCCCACCTTGCCGGACAGCTCGTAGTCCCGGGGCAGCACCGGGGGTATCCCGCTCCCCGCCGGAGGGTCCCCTCTCCCCTTCGGGGGGGTCCCGCTCTCCACCTCCCCGTCGGGGCCGCTCATGGTGCGCCCGAGCGGAGCCGCCGAGTCCCAGCGCGGCGGGGCCAGCGGGAGCCGCGGACCCCACCCGAACCGCCTTCCTCCTCCTCTTCCTCCTCCTCCCCAGCCAGTGCCACCCCCGAGGCTGCGCTCCAGCCGCCTCCCTGCCCAGCCCGGCCACGGGATGAGAAAGAGGAGGCTCAAGGCTGGAAACCTGCCCCCTGCACCAGGGACCTCAGGGTGCTTGGGTTTGCCAGGGGCTTGGTGGCATCAGATGGTGGGCACAGCCCTGGCACATCCCTCTGGGGACATGGATGGGGAGAGGAGAAACCACTCACTCCACACATCAACAGCCTCCTGTCCCCAATGGGTGTGGGGATGGACACCCCAAATCACTCCACCACACTGGATCAGTGGGGATCCCTCCAGCCCACCCCAGGGTGAGGCTTTGACCTGGGTTAGCACCCAGGCGCAGTGAAACCAGGAGGGAAGTGAAGCAGCGGCCAGCAGCCGGAAGCCAAGCGCTATGGGGAGCCCGTGCCAGGATGGCTGCTGTGACTCCTACTCCCCTGGCTGCTCAGAGCCTCCAGCATCCTACACCAGACACTGGGGCACAGCCCTTGTGCTCTTCATGTGGGAAAAACACAAGTGTGGGAATGAGGGAAAAGTCCTGGATGTGTTACCCAAAAACTTACTCTACAAAACCCCATCCAGATCCATGTTCTACAGGTCTTCAGGCTGACAGGCACCACTCCATGGACAGAAGCCGTCAGTCCCCTCTGATTTATTCTCCACGGGATACAGAGCCTATCTCCCCTGCTCCAGGCCTGATTTCAGTCTAACCCCCCCATCCCTGCTCATGCTGATGGGTTTCAGGCATCGGGGCTCCAGTGCAGAGCCTCGCACTGCTCTCCAGGTAAAGGCCATGGGAGGTCTGATGGCAGAGATGCCCTCTGTGGCAGCGCCCACCCCTGCTGCCAGCTCCTGCTCCAGTCAAGCCTCCCTCTGCCCCTCGGGAAAAGGGAACCTGTATTTCCAGTCCTGTAGCTCAGACCAAGCAGGGGGATTTATAGTTTATGTACACTCTTTGGCCAGGAAAGTGCCCAGAGCTGAAGGCTGGAGGCACTCGGAGTTCCTGGAAGTGGCTGAGCTCCCCTGCAGCTTGCTGGGGAGGGAGGCTGGAAGGATAGGGCAAGCCGCACTGGTACTCATGGAGCTGTGCAGGCAGGAAGAACGCCTGGCTGAGCATCACCTCCACACGCGGCATTTGCTGCAGGAGAAACATCCCATTTACAGCCAGGAGCTGGCAGAGGTCAGCAATGTGGCTGAGCCTCCCCTGCCTGCCCAGGGTTCAGCACTGCCCACACGGGCACCCTGGGCTGCAGGCCCTGTGCTGCCTGGCCCCAGACCCCTGTGCTGGTACCACATTTCCCTGCTTCCTTGGCCTGGACTAGAGACAAAACCCATGTAGGTAACAGCCTCCTCATGCTAACAGCCATCCTGTGGGCAACAGCCTCACCATGGATGCTGGTCTTGCTGTGCAGTGAGGTCCCAAGCGGTCTCTGTCCCAGGCTCTCCCGGGAGAGGGGACACACACGTCGGAGCCACTCAATGGCATCATGGCAGCTCAGCAAACAGCACTGGAGGGTGGCCGAGCGCCTTTCCCAGGCGCTGCTGCCGTCTGCCTGACTATTCCCTGCCTGGGCTGCACAGGCAGGACACGGGCTGGCTTATCCCAGGAGAGCAGGGATGCTCCAAAGGCGGCTTTCTGGGTGAGAAGCAAAAGGCTGCACCCAGGCATGGTCCCACTGAGGGTTTTGGAATGCGAAGCCTCATCAGTCCTCCACCCCTGCCAGCAGCCCCCAGCAAGCACACAGCCAAATCAGCCCCTCATCCAGCAGCACCAAAGCAAATTCTCCCAGATCTTTATGCTCAGCACTACTTAAAGCATAGATTCATGGATTGTGATTACCCAAATAAAACTGCTTTCCCAAGGGTGAGTGAGGTTCACCACACAGGGACCAGTAACCAGGCTCTTACCGTAAACCCGATGCCCACAGTGGCGGAGAAGGAGCCAGGAATGAACTTGCCCTGGTCAAACTGGACCAGCAGAGATGTCTTCCCCACACCACTATCTCCAACCAGGATCGTCTGCAATCGAGGTAAAGAGGTATCAGCACAGGGAGTAGGCAATGCCCAAGCTGACAGGCACAGTGTGTTTGGGGGGATGCAGCAGGGATCGGGAGGGACCAGCCCAGCCCCAGATCACAGCAAAGCCATGGGGCCCACGAGTCCTCCTGCACAGCCCCACTCGGCAGCAGATTGTCCCCATGGGCGCCTGGGTGCCAGCACTATGTCCAGATGGCTTGTCCCGCTGTGCCCTGTTCTTTGCTGTCATCTTTGGTCCTGTCACCTGCCCAGGGAGGAATTTCCACCCCTCTGAGCATCTTTGCAATAACTTAAATGTGCCCCAGGTTGAGCTTCAGGCATGAGCCCCTCTGTACCCTCTCCAAGTGCAGAGTGGTGGAAGAGAAAGCAAAGCACAGCCCATCAATGAAAGCAAGCAGGAGAGATGCTCCTGCCCCAGCTTGGGAAGCTGCTGGACAGAGACAGCCTTGGCTTGCACAGCCCTGGTGGAAAACCTCTTTGGGAGGACTCTGGCAGCGCTGGATCAGGTCCAAAACTGTTTAGTAAAGACAGCATCTTCCACAGCGGCTGCACACAACCATTGCCACAGCCACGCAGCCTCTCGAGACACTGGGCTGTTTTCACACTGCATTAACACAGCACTTCCCCCTGGATTTGAGGCTATGGAGCCCCTCTGCCTCTCCAGCCCTTCCTGGGAAGCTCCAGGGCTCTCACATGGGGAGCAAAGCTTGCTTGTCCCCAGGCAGAAGGAGCCATGCAGGTGTCAGAGCTGGAGCATTGCCATCACCTCCTGAGCAGTTCCCAAGCTGCCAACCCATGGCCCTGGTACCCACACCGCATCCCTGGGGAGCCCATCCTCCCTTCTGCTCCTGCCAGGCGTCCTCCAAATCCCCGGCCTAAGGGACACCAACAGTGCAAACACAAGCCCCTCCCTCCTTCTCTGCCAGTATATGGGCTTTGTTTGCAGAGCCACCGGTGCAAACATTCCCATCCTCCCAGGAAACTGAGGCTTTTCCAACCCTTTTACAGGGACACAAGTGAAAATAAACACTCTCCTAACTGGCTTCTTGCTCATAAGTTGTTTTGGCTCTGGCTTTCAGGACGTGGGTGTTACTGTAGCTGCAGCCCTTGCAAGCACTGAGCCATCCCAGTGTCCCCCTGTCCCCTGCCACCCCTGTAGCTGCAGGGCTGAGCCAGCGAGGTGCTGGGGCTGAACCTCCTCACCCTGTGCTGCACTTCTCTGTATCTGTTGTTTCTCCCTTTGATTTGTGCTTAGTTCGATGCAGCTCCAGCAGCCCTGCTCCGTCCTGGGGTTCCTCAGCCCTTCATCCCCTCCCCGGGTGACATTGTGAAGGTCACTCTTTGCCTGTCAAGCAGGAGCATCTTCCCAATGGACAGGGGAGCCTCTATGCATGGCCAGTCCCATCCCTCCATCATCCAGGGCAGGGTGAAACCCAGCCTGGCACGACTTAAGGCACTGCACACATCCCCTCGTGAAGTGTAGTGTGAAGGACCATGTTTGACCAAGTGCCCAAACAGCCCCAGCAGATCAAGCCCTGACTTCATGCCTGGGAGGCCACTGGGGATCCAGCCACACCCCACAACGCCCAGCACCATGGCTCCTGCCACCGCACAGATCCAAAAGGAGTGGGAAGAAAACAAAAACTAAAGAGCTTGAAGACTACAAACAAAGCAGGAACATGGGCTGGCAGGAGACCAGCATCCTGCCTTGCACGAATCGCTGCACCACAACCCGCCTGGAGCCTGTTAAGGCCGATTCACTGGCTCACGCTCCAGTGAAACGCTTGATCCGGTGAATCAGCTTTTTCCCTTGGAAAGAAACATCCCAAACATCTCCTGGGAAAAGCCTGACCTGCCGGGTGGAGTTGTTGGCAGGAAGCAGCCCTGCACCTCTGCCAGCTGCATGCTGCTGCACAGACCTGGGTGCTGAGGCAGCAACCAATGGCCAGAGGTTTCTCTCTCCTCCCCAACTAGACATGAGGCTGTTTGCGGGTCACTTGTACATTCAGAGCAGCCTCATGGGCTGGGAGCTTGCACAGGAGCTGGGGGGATGTTGTAAGACAGAAACCTCTGAGTGAAGGCTTTGCACATGGGCCAGAGGGGTTGGGTCACCCCTTTCCCTATGAGGAATCTCTCTGTCCATGTCCCCCTTTGCTTTGCCCTGGGGTCCAGACACATTCTCTACTGTGAGGGTGCTGAGGTGCTGGCACAGGTTGCCCAAAAAAGTGGTAAATGCTCCATCCCTGGCAGTGTTCAAGGCCAGGTTGGACACAGGGGCTTGGAGCAACCTGCTCTAGTGGAAGGTGTCCCTGCCCATGGCAGGAGGTTGGAACTGAATGATCTTAAGATCCCTTCAAACCCAAACCATTCTATGATTCTATGATTGCCTGTGTAAAGAGCAGGATCTGGAGCAGCCACATAGGAAAACACCCCAGGAATTCATTTCTGTGGGGCTCTTGCACCCCAGTGCTGCATTTTTTGGTGCTACACCCTTTTCCCAGTATAACACTGGTGCTGGGAGGTGCAACAGGACCAGCTGCACCCTGCAGCGCTGTCTTTGGGAGCAGTTAATGCGGGGAACAGCATTAATTATGGAGGGAGGAGAGCTGGCTGGAACGAGCACCAGAAAGCCTCCAGAGCCCAAGATTTACAGAGAGCGTGTACACAAAGCAGGCTCCCATAACAATTTAATTGGCCTTTATAATAGAGGCAACTCATGAATTGCTTCATGATTTACTAGTAATAATAGTAAAAGTTGGCCAAGAGACTTTCCTAGTGACTTCAGGACAAGCTGATGGGCTCTGTGGAGGTACAGCACAGTGGAAATCACTGTGACCTTCCTGGCTGTAAAATGAGCGTAGAAGAAGAATAAAACCTCACTGTGGAGTGGATGTGGCTAACCTGCTGTCCAAACCTCAGGCTGTACATGCTTGAGTCATGATAGCAAGAAGCCTCACAGTGACAAAGCTCCATCCCCACCCTGCCTCTTGCCAGCATCCTCAGCCACAAGCCAGCCTCTCCTTCATCCCACTGGGTTTTCCCAGTTTTTTTTCTATTGCCTGGAAAACTTTGGTAGAAAGTTGCAAGATTCCTTTTCAGGCTGCAGCTCCTCTCTGGATGATGGTGTGAGGATGGAGCGGTGCTTTGCTGGGGTGCATGCACAAATGGGCTGGACAAGGCACAAAGGGAAGCCTGGCCAAGACCTGGAGAGCCACTCAGTGACAATCCCAAAGCACTGCTTGTAACACACCCTGAGAAGACCTCTCTTAAGCTCTGCCTTAGGGAAAGAGCAAATATCCCCACAAACACCTTGAATTAGTAGTTTTGGGACTAATTCAGATGTAGACAAATCACGTCCCTTCAAAACACTGCTGGCTCAGCGTGGGCTGAAGGGACAAGGCAAAGCAATGAAGTGGCAAGGGCAAAACCCACTCAGATCTCCTCTACCTCTGCTGGCAGCTAGTGAGCAAAGGAGGTATTTTGGTGCCTAGGGAAGTGAGGCTTTGCATGGATGTCAAGGCAGCATAGGGAGGCAATTGCTGCATTTCCAGTGCCAGCCGAGCAGGAGGAAATCTGGGATAACACGTGTGGGTTGAGGTTATCTTCCCAGTTCACTTTTGAGCTTTAGCATGCAATAGCTGCACCTAAATGTAGCCAGAAGGAGCCCTACAGGGTAAAATCCCTCTCCTGGGGGATGCAGGGAGGGGAGAGGTGCCCTCCATGGGCTCTGCTGTTGCACTCAGAGAGCTGCTGAGGCCCCAAACCCAAAGGTCTGCTCCCAGCTCAGCAGGATTTACCACAACAACTTGTGGTAATTGTGTACGTGCACCCCAGCACAGCTGCCTGCAGAGCTCAGCCAGGACATGGCACCAGGAGAGTTCCAAGAGCGAAGCTGTAGCTGCTTTCAGCCCCTCATCACCTCGCCCTCACTGTCCCTCAGGGTACATTAATGAGACTTATTTTTACCTGCTCTAGATATGAAATTGCACTCAGAGCAGGCCTCTCCCCTGCTCCAGGGCAACCTGGATGCTGCTGGATGCTGCCTCAAGCTGTCCTGTGCCACAGGGACACCTCAGGCCTGTCCCCACCCTCCCGAGGTGCTGTTTAACCATGGCCAAGCCCCTTACGCTGACTTAAGCTAGAGCCCACAGGTCTCTACTGGCCCTTGCCCTGGCAGAGGCAGTATTTCAGCCCTGTAGACATGAGTTCTAGGGCTGCACATCAAACAAAAGCTGTCTCAAATCACTCGGGGGATCCCCATTTGCAAATCCCGCACTAACACCTTGGATCAACCACAGCCCAAGGGCACATCCCTCTCCCTCTGGCACTTGTTCCAGCTAAATGGATCCAAGCATCGCATGGGAGGAAGAATGATTTGGCAATGGGTCAAATCACCTGAAAGCAGAATCTGTCATTATGTGCCAAGTGAAACTTTTCTGGAACAGCCCAGAACAAACCTCTGCTTGATCCTGCTTTGATTTGCTCCCAGCCCCTTTCCTCCCCAGGCCTGGGTTTAGCCACCAGCCAGCAATCACTTAACCTTTGCCTCCAGAGCACAAAGCTCTCTCAGGGTTTCTCAGCACATCTGAAATGTGATTCCTTGCTCAGAAACAAGATCTAGTGAGGTATTTGCTGTCTCACATCCCTGCAGTAAGAGCAGGCTTGGTTTTGCAAGACAAGCAACCCAGCCATGAGCAGCAGCAAAATACCAAGGGAAACGGCAGAGAACATGGGACTGGGATGATTATTTGCCTGGGCAGCTCTTCTGTTCAGTGACTGAATTCCACCAATGTAATTCCTTAACTGCAGCAGCTCATTGCTGGAGAAGAGGGAGTTAAGGCTTTGCTAAGAGTCAAAGTTTCTTGAGTCATCCCTGGAGTCATGTCCTACGTACTCAATGTACAACAGAAATGAGAGTTGATAGTAATTGATATTTTTCTGCTAATCAAGGGCTGGGCAAATTGCCCTGAGTTGAATAGAGCAGGATATAAACTAGGCTGGGATTTGTGAAGAAGGATCCATGCAGCTCCAGTCTTTTCCACTACCTTACCCCTGCTTTTCACCTGCTTCCCAGGGGCGTCTGTCCCTGCACAGTCACTGGGGACTGCAGCAAAGCAGCGTGAGGACAGCAAGGAGGAGTGATGGGTGGATCTGGCAGAGATCAGTGTCTCCTCCATGTCTCCTGGAGTTGCAGGGCAGTGTCTGACTGCAGGGAGCAGAGCCTGAGCCACCCAGGTCTTGCAAGGAAAACAGCAGCAGCACCGAACACCCTCCGCACAGTGTGGAGTTACAAAACACAGTCCCAGGGACCCCGCAGAAGAGAAGGCTTTTAAAGCAAGGACGGCAGGGATGGACGTCTCTTGGGACACCGCTATTTCATGGCAGGGAAGTCCCGGCTCCTTAGACTGTCTCTGGCAAACAGAGCCCCGGGATGCAGCTCTCCCCGGCCCCCCCGAGCATGCACAGGACAGTGGGAGCGGCTGAACGCCGGCTACGGGCTGTGCCGCGGGGCTGGCCCCTTTCCAGCGCTCCTGCCCGCTTCGCTTTCCAAACACGCCCGTTCCTGCCGTCCCCCTCCCCGCCGTCACCAGGGATGTGTCGGGAACGGGGGCCGAGCCCTGCGGGTTACCCAGCCCCGGCTACAGCGGGGAGGGGGAATAGCTGCAGCCGCAAACCCCCGGCGCGATGGGGGGTGGTGAACGGACGCCGCCGGAGGAAGAGGAGCGAGGAGGGGAGAGATACAGACTTTCCCGAGGAAGTTTAAGCAGGCGCCCTGCTACGATGCTCCCATTCCCCGTGCACTTTGCAGTCCCCTCCCCTGTTCCCCTCTCCCCCTACCTTGTGCAGCAGGGCCTCGTTGTAGCCGGGCCCCCCGGAGCCGGCGGTGCGGGCCTCCATAGCCGGGGTGCATGGAACGGCTCCGGCCGCACGGGGGGGGCCGGGCCGGGCCGCTCCTGCAGCACCGCAGACAGCGCCCGCCCCGCCTTCAGCACCGCGGACAGCGCTCGGCTCCGCCCGGCTCCGTCAGTCCTGGTCTGGTACAGCCCGGTCCGGCTCCGCAGGGGCCGAGGCTCGGCCGGGCCCGGTTCAGCACAGCACGGCTGGGTTCGGCCCTGTTCAGCGCAGCACAACTCGGCTCGGTTCCCCGCAGGACAGTGGAGCGGTGCCCGGCTCCTTCCGCTGCCGTGCTCGCTCTGCTCGCAGAGTTCCACCGCCTGGAGGAGGGAGTCGGGGGGAAGGCGAGGCCGGTCCCGCCCGGGGGCGGGCAGGCCGTGGGAGCTCCCACACAGGTCCCTCTCCACTCCCCCATCTCCATCCACTGTGATAGAGGTCCCCCCGGCTCTGCAAAGAGCCCGCACAGGGGCTGCTCCAGCTGACACCCCTCCAGCCATCAGCTCAGTTGGGTGTCCGGGGGCAGTGGCAAAGCACAGACCTGTGTGGTCACCAGGGTTAGCAGTGTCAGCTCAGCGAAGGACAGTGGCTTGTGCTAGCCAGGCCATTCCAGTTTCTTCATGAAACTGGTACTAACCTGAGTCTGGCTATCCCGACATGGAAACCCACTGCATTTACAGAGCCAGTTTGGAACGTGCTTGCAACAGGAAAAAAAAATTGTATTTAGAAACAGGAGGAAACTGTGCCGAAACCTGGAGGTGACAGTCAGTATCTCATTGAGATCCTTTTGTTTACAACTCCCTCTAGAGCAATCTGGTGTTGTCTATTTGACTCAAAAGAAATTACCGAGAAGTTTATTTAAGAGACTCGATTCAATCTCCAGTTCCCTCCTTCCAGATCAGCAGAAGGCCCCAAGCCAGAGGAACAGACCACGATTCCGAGAACCATCTGCACCCGTCCGATTGCTGTTTGACTGCCTGGGTCTGACATTGCTAATTATATCTGCCCTTTGTTTCCTCTGACAGCAGAGATGGTTCTTTCAGGTCAGATGATCAGTCTTGGCAACAACAGCCAGAAAAGATGAAAAACAACCCAAAGGGACAAGGGGTTTTCAGGCTTGCCCGAGGCCAAGAAGCTAAACTCAGGCAAGCCTGCAGCCAGACTACCCGTTGGTCTCAGGCACTGGAAAACGATCAACAGCACGAAAATAAGCAATATTGTGAACCACAGTGTCCAAATCAGATAACTTACAAGTGGCCCAACCAGCATTGTGGTTCAGCATAGTGCACACAACCCACACCAGGTAGGACCAGGAAGATAAGAAAAACAAACCCTGAGGGGACAGAAAGCCAGGGCAGCTTTCTGCCCCCTTAAATATACCAGGCATTTGTCAAAAGGCCCATGGGCTTCCCAGTGCTGAAATGGCCCATTGATGATGGTGACCTTATGTTAATGTGTCTCAAGTATGTGCTCAGCCTTCTCCTGCCCCAGAGCCTGCACAGAGCATAGTATTGCCCTGCCCTGAGCTGCCTGCAGGGTCACACGTACCCAAGACCCAGATTTGCTGCAAGCACCGTGTGACTGCCCTGGGCACCCAAGCTGTGCTGGTGCTCAGACAATCTTCTTCTGGGGGCTGGGATGAACTTAACCGCCAGTGAAGAGGACAGGAAGCCCCCAGTGCACCACTAGGTGCACGACTACAGCCCTGCTTATCTCTAGAGGGGGATTCCCAGCACATACCTGCTGCAGGAGAGGTTCTGGGGCTTGGAGAGCATCCTCTGACCCATCTCAGCTCCAGCAATATTCATTTCCCTTTTGAGTCGCAAAGGAGTGCAGCAAGGAACTGAGCAAGAAGAGCCTCGTAAAGCCAAATTCTCCCCTTCTCCCGCAGGCACTGGCATCACACCAGACACGTTTAGCCTCGCAGGTTTAACCGCACTCAAAAGGAAGACACTTTTCCTATCTATCATGTTATCGCCAAATGTAATGATTGCTAGGAAAAGACAGGCACCAGCACAGCCTGGCGCCGCTCCAAGGGCTTTATAGCCCTTTATGGCTCTGGGGGGCCTGACCCGCCGCAGATAAGTGTTATCGGCAGCTTCAGTAGAGCCCAGCAGTCAATACACATCACCCTCTTTCCCTTACACACCAGTGAATGCCTTTCCCTCCCATCCAAAGCAAAACACTCTCCCAGCCCCCAGCAGAGGTTTCTGGGAGCCAGCGAGCGGTTTATAGCCCCGAGCAAGCGCTGAGCAGCTGAGATCAGTGCAGAGCAATGAAACCAAAGGAAATGACCTGCAAGTGGCAGGAGTGATTTCAAATGAACACGTAAATTAGCTCCGTTGTTCGGTCATTTGCTGGCAGATTGTAACCCTGATAACTTGATTCCTTGTTTGTTTCCCTTAAAAAGTACAGCTATAACAGTGGAAGATTTAAATCCAGCTCAGGATTTTCTGCTTTACTGTCATCCTCCCCACTCCTGCTCCTTCTCAACTACCCAACCCATTAACCTGCTGCAGTATCTCTCTGGACTGCCCATACTGCACTTTTTGGGGGAGATATGAGCCCTGCCGAAGTCATTCCTTCCTTATGAGCTGGGAAGAATTTCATCCTCTGAACCTGCTGAATTTTGCTTTAATTCCACTGCAATAACTAACCCCTACCTTAGCCCTTTCTGGGTGAGGAATCCAGCCTAAGGCACAGCTGGGGCTAAACCCTCCACCATCACCACAGTCTCCAAGCGTTTCTCTCTTTTATTAGCTTTGATAAATGAGGCGATCTGGGAATGGGCTTATCTTGGTTGTCTGAGATGGCAGCGGAAGGGAGAGATCAGACAGCTCTTGCTCAATCAGCCAGCACTCCAGGAGCTACATTAGCAACTATTATATTCAGCCTTATCTCCTCAGGACAATTTCACCAAAGTTGCCGAATCTGCCCATGAAAACATGGTCCGAAACACCCGGATTATTTTGCAAAGGCCCTGGGTTAAGTAACAGAGTCGGGCATTGGAAATGTCATTGAAGGCCAGGGCAGAGGAGGACTTTGGAGAGGCTCAGCTGTGGTGGTGAGATGGGAACTGGGGAAGATCTTGCACCAAGAGAGTGCACGCACTGATTGATTCAATTACTGCCTGTTTGCTTTGGGTTCTATTAAATCCAATTAATTCCTCTGCAGAGGCTTGGTCTGGAGGGGACAATTTGGTGAACCCATAGAGCCACAGTACTGCTGCCATTCTCTTTGGGGGCGTCTCTGCGGCACCCTTTACTGTTTGGGCTGTGTTAGGAGGGAGCAATGGGATACTCAAAGCAAGGAAGATGAGAGTGGCTGGGGAGCAGCTGGAGCCCTGGCTGCCCGGCCTCTGCAGGAAGGTTTATCATCAGAAAGCAAGTTTCAACCTGCAACCACTTCTTGATTTTAGCTCTTGTTGCTTCTTGCAGCGACTCAGCTCACAGTCAGTCAGCTGGTTTTCTAGGAATGAAGGGGTTAGTCGATAGCCAGAAGAAAACCCCAGAGCTTCCTCTTGGCATGGCAGAGCATGGGGAAGGAAGGGGATGGTGGGGAAGGAGCTGCCTCAGCCTCTGGCAGAGCTGGGGATTTGTGCTTCCTGCCCTTTCCAAAGACCATAGAGGAAGAAAGCCCTCAGCAAGGCTTCGTCACTCAAAACCCACAGCTGTGCCCAAAAAAGGCATTTCTGGGGGAAGAAATGAGATACTTCTGCTTGAGGAAACAAACAAAACCAGCCCAGCTTGCACTGGCGGCCACCTCAGGAGCTGAAGAGCAGTGGGGATGGATGTCCATCATCCCAGTCCACCATTCCTGTCTGTCATTCCAGTCCATCATGACTGGGAGAGCATCCTGGCAGTTCCAACCGGTCCATCCACACGATCTGCATTTGCTCTACCCTGGAGCCCGCTCTGGCCTGGACCTCCTACAAAGCCCCCTGAAGCCATTTGGGCTCTGTGCATGAGGAAGGGGCTGCTTTCACCACTGGACAGGCATCGCGGTGGAGGAACCTGCTGTATTTTGGGAGTTTCGCTGGGAACCAGCACTGTTTCACAGAAAAAGCAGAGAGTCTTTCTCATGAGACACTCCCAGGGTGAGTCATGGTCCCTGGGTGAAGATGAGGAAGCAACTGCCTTTAAACAAGGGTCTGCTCTGCTGGTAAACATTGCCCACGGAAGTGACGGGAGAAGGAGGCTTGGGAAATTCATGAGATGTGAACCAGCTCCACCCCACAGGGCACTTTGTGAATAACCACAGGGGAAAATCTGCGTCAGGAGCAAGAAGGTGGAAAATGTGGATTTTCCTGGTTTGGACCCTTTTGCCAGGTGAGATGTGGGAGCACAGGTCAGGCATGTGCACAGGTCAGGCATGTGCAGCATAAGGCTGCCCCAGTGCAGATTTGGATGAGGGAAGAGGAGGCTACAGAGCCTCATGCAGAGCAGAGCCTCTTGCTTGCTCCTTTCAGCATTTCTGCTTCCACAAGCCCTTTGGGGTTTCCAGTCTCTCCCAGTAACCTCTCTCCTTTCTCATCCTCCTCCTCCTCGGTGCCCAGTGCCTTGCCTGGGCACCCCCCTCTCTACCTCCTGCACCTCTGTGGCTGAAGTCTCAGGGCAGAGGCCCCCGGGGCAGGATGGGTGCAGGGGGGGGTCTCCACTTTGCTCTGACTCTGTTTTCTTTCACAGCTGATTCATCCACCACCAAAGGCAGCGATGTGAGCCCAGTGGCCACCACGGGCTTTGGGGAGCCTCCAGTGCTGTGAGTCAGGGCTCAGGGTGCGGGCAAGCCCCCAACAGCATCCCCTGGCCTAAGACACCTCTTTCCCTGCATGCATCCCTCATCCCTGGGTTGGTTGCAGCAGCTCCAAGGAGCATCCCAGGGGCAAGCAGGGCAGACGTGCAAGTGTCCCCATCCCCGTTGCCCAGACTCAAGCTTTAGCACTATCTCCTTTCTCCTATCCAGGTCCCAGCTCAACATCATCTACCTGCTGCTCATCCCTGGCGTGAAGGTGGCTGTGGCGCTGCTCCTGGGGTGTGTGACTGCCTGGGTAAGGAGCCAACGCAGGAACCATGGCCAGGAAAACCTGCAGCTCTCCGAGGTGGCTGGTACCAGGGCACTGGGCTGCCCACCAATCCCAGAGCCACAGGGACACCCTCCTGCCCCTTTACCCCCCACCCTGCTGGGGCTGTGACACCCATCACGGCCACCCTGCACCAGGATGTGCTCGGCTCTGGGGGCTTCTCCCCCAGTGAAGCATCAGCCTCTCCTGGCAGCCCCTGCACTGGAGAGGGGAAGGTTTGGGGCACAGAGAGCCTGTGTCTGCTGAGCTGGAGCTGCCAACTGGTGCCAGGTTTGCAATAAAGCCTGGGTGTCCTGCAGGTGACTGTCTGTCTGTCTGTTTGCCTGTCAGCACTGCCTGGGGTGCTGATGGCTGCCGATGCTGATGGTGCTCACATTGGGCTCCTTTTCTCATTGCTCCCATTATTTTCCAGGTTTGGTGCCTCCAAAAAGCAGGCACTTGAATAGTGCTGAAATCCCACCGAATTGGCTGGTTGGAGGGAATTGAGTTGGGGGCCTGGCTGTGGGCCCAGCATCCACTCTTCCTGCTGGGACCACATGGGCCAGGGCCGAGCTTCCACCCCCTGGGGTCCCACCTCCTTGTTTATTGTCTGCTCCTGGTGGGTTTGAAGGGTGAGAGCCCCATCCTCAGAGTGCCCCATCCAGGGCACCATCAAGTGGGACAGTCCTGCCCTAGAGCCACCATGTGTGTGGACGGGATGGAGGTGGCAGCTCCAAGGCAGAGCCATGGGGAACCACACAGCTTGTTGTCTGCAGGGGAGCAACTGCACAGGACCCCTGGCAGCCCAGAGCCCAGCTTGGGTGATGCTCAGGGCAGGGACCCACCGTTGGGGGCCAGGGTTTGAGGCCAGGCACAAGGCAGGGACAGGGACAGCTCAGTTGTGTCTCTACCAAGGAACATGCTCAGCTCTGCTAAACTAGAACCAACTGTTGGTGATAAAGCTGTCTCATTGCCTCTGCTAAGGTACCAGCAGTGGGTCCAAGTGTGAGGCTCTGGGCCAAGCCAGGACCAGCCCATGACTGTAGGAAGCAGATCCTGTGACTCTCAGTGTGGGTCTGGTTCCTGTGTGTGGGCTGTGTCTGTCCTTCCTGTCATTGCCTGTCCCCAGATTCACCCCTGGGAACTTCTTCCAAAGGGTTTGCCCAATGCAGCACAGGATCAACAAGTCACATATGGGTGGAAGGGAGGACACTGTGGGGGGGACTGGTTCTCCCAGGGGACAAGGGATGGGGGCACAGGGGGAGCATGGGGAGACCTGATTTGGGCATAGGGCTACCAAGCCATGCAGGGTCTGTGCTGGGGCTGACAGCCCAGGGTAATGCACTGGCTAGGGCAGTGGGGACAGGTGCTCACATCAGGGACTGGAGGCTGGAGCTCTCCCTCTGCATTGCCCAAGACGGGGACAGGATGCCCATGAAGAAGCACTGCCCCCAGCCTGGGGGAATGTTTGGGGCTCAGGGGGTCCCTATGCAGTGCTGAGCCACCCTCAAGAGGTGGATCCCACACTGGGTGCCCTGCCTGGCCAGAGAGGCTGGGCAGCGTGACAGTGTGGCAGGGAGAGACAGGACTGCACCCCACTGTGGCGGCAATGCCAGCAGCAAAAGGGGAGCCCCTGGGGCAGGGGAAGGAAGGGGGACAGGAGCTGGGATAGCACATGGCAGAGCTTTTTGTGACAGCAGAGGCAGGAAGTCAGCTGAGACCAGAGGATAAAGGAAAGCCCACGCTTTAGCTATAAATGTGTGGTACCCCTGGCAGAAGAGGAAGCAAAGCTCCAGAGACACAAGGAAGAAGGAGCAGGAAAGGCAGGAGGGCTGCTCTGATGCACTGCCCAGGCCAGTCTACCATACGGCTCCTGCTGCTGCTCACCTGGATGCTGCTGCCAGGTAGAGCTGAGGGGATCCCTGGGGCTCAAGCCCCACACTTGGAGCAGCCCCACGGGGCAGGAGGTACCGGTGCAGTGGCAGCATTCCCACAGCTCCGTGTGTCTCCGCAGGCTCCTGGGCGGTGACGGGGCCTGGCACCGTGCAGGGGTTGCTGGGGGGGTCCCTCTCGGTGACCTGCACGTACAAGCCCGGCTATGAGACGATGCCGAAGTTCTGGTGCTATCCGGGAAGCATTTCCACCTGCAAAACTGACATCGTTCTCACCTCGGAGCTGAGCCCCGTGGTGCGGCGAGGCCGGGTCACCATCAAGGACTATCAAAGACGACGGGTGTTCACGGTGACCATTAAAGACCTGGTTGTGGAGGACGCGGGCACCTACCGCTGCGGGGTGCGAACGAGCCCACTCTCGCGTGATAAGAGCGCCAAAGTGGAGGTGATCGTGTCCCCAGGTGAGTCCCTGCACATCCGTCTCCCCAGCAACAGTGACCACCACGTCTGGGGGCCGGGGCTGGGCTGCGGGAGGAGATGGGGTGCTGGGGATGGAGGGATGGAGAGGGACAAGGGCTGGTCAGTGCCCGGCAGCACCCGCTGCATGTGTCCCCTCTTCGAATTCGCAGCCCCATCGCCCAGATGGACCCCAACCGTCCCGCCGATCACCGCCCGGCCGCCTGCGGCAGTGACGGACGCTCCACCGGGGACCCCCAGTCCTTTCCGCTGCTTCCCGGTGCTGGCCGGGCTGCAGGTGCTGGCGCTGCTCGCCATGAGCGGAGCCGTGCTCTGGGTCAGCCTGCGGGGCGCCTGAACCGCGGCCGGGACCCCGCAGCCTCAGCCGGCACCGCTCCGCCCTGGCCCCGACGGCGCGGGTAGGGGGGCAGCACCGGGACCCCGCCGGGCCCTTCCTACCGCCAGCGGCGGCTGCAATAAAGCCTCTCTGACTCCGCTCTGCGCCTCCGTCTCTTCTTTCCGATGCCTGCCGCGGTCAGGCAGGCCCGGGGGTCCCAGCGCTCCGCCCCGACAGGGCGGCCGGTGCTGCAGGGGCGGCCCCAGGGGCGGCCCCAGGGGCGGGCCGGGCCCCACGGCCCCACGGCCCCACGGAGAGGAACCGGGCGCGGCAGGACGCCGAGCCCCACCGCCCTGGAGCGGCCATGCGGCTCCTGCCTCTTCTTGTCTGGGCGCTGCTGCCAGGTAAGGCCGGCCCGGAGCCTCCGCGCCCCGGAGCAGCCCCGACGGGCCGGGCGGGCGCGGCGGCAGCACTCCCGCGGCTCCGTGTGTCTCCGCAGGCTGCTGGGCGGTGACGGGGCCTGGCACCGTGCGGGGGTTCCTGGGGGGGTCCCTCTCGGTGACCTGCGCGTACGAGCCCGGCTATGAGACGATGCCGAAGTTCTGGTGCTATCCGGGAAGCGTTTCCACCTGCAAAACTGACATCGTTCTCACCTCGGAGCTGAGCCCCGTGGTGCAGCGAGGCCGGGTCACCATCGAGGACAATGGTACACAACGGGTGTTCACGGTGACCATTAAAGACCTGGTTGTGCAGGACGCGGGCACCTACCGCTGCGGGGTGCGAACGAGCACACTCTCGCGTGATAAGAGCGCCAATGTGAGGGTGATCGTGTCCCCAGGTGAGTCCCCGCGTCCAGCATTGCTTTGTCCCACTCCATGTGCTGGGATCCGAGGCTGCAGAGGGGGTTAGCCGGGAGGAGATAGGTGCCCGCATCACCTGAGGCAGCCCCAGCGTGTGCCACCAGGTCTCGGCAGGCTGCTGCTGTGGCAGGTGCCACCTCCACTGGTTCCCCATGCCCAGGTCTTGGCATGGCCCCTTCTTAGCACCCCAGGGTCAGCCACCCCCAACAGTGGAGTGCCCCACACCATATTTTCCCCTCTCTTCAGATCCTGCTGGTCCTGTCTGTGGTCTAGTTGCCTTATTTTATAACACTAGAGATCTCCTCACCCCTTTGTGTCCTCCCATTATCCACTGTAGGGCCCTGAGCTTAGGGAATGTCCCTCTCTGTCCCCTCGCCAGGGACCTTGGTGTTATAGTACTGGACTGAGCATGAGGTGCCCACATGCCCTTTCTGCAGGGCGAACTCTGTTGTGTGCATGTTTGGGGGGGGATTGAGGCCATGAAAAGCCTCCTGGGCAGGGGATTACAGTCCTCTCACCTCAAGGAGCGTGCTCTGGATGTGGCAGAGGGGGACCCAGCTTTTCCTCCTGTGATGGACGGTAAGTGGGTCACTTCTGATTCACTGCAAACCCCACATCCTTTTTCCCCTGCAGAGGCAGGGAGACTGACCAATCCTCTCCTCTTTTTGTTACAGCTCCGTCTTCCTCCTCCCCGGCATCGCCCTATGGCCCCACCACTGAGCACCGGGATCTCACTAGCTTTGTATCAGTCTCCACACAGGCAAATCCCCAGGCGGAATCTCTGCAACCACGATCAAATCTCTCCCACCACAAAGGCTCCAGCCCTCCACAGTGAGTGCCAGCTCCTGCCCGCAGTGGCCACCTCCCTCCATGAGGTCTCTGATGCAGCTGGAGCCCTGCAACCCTGCGGGCTCTTCACACCCCCCTTAAGGATTCAGACCTCCTGCTTTTGCCTTTAGAGACCAGTGTTCCATCCTCTCATCCAGCCACTCTGCATGGAAAATAATCCCAGCACTCCTGGTTGGTTGGCCCTGGCAAAGCTCTGATTGTCCCATGTTCATCTTGCAGCTTAAGCAAGGCAAGGGTTATCACCATGGTTTCTAATTGCAGCGCTGACCCCATTTCCTTCCCCAAAATTCAGAGGGCCTGTTTGCTTGTGGGAAACCAAGCGCTGAGCTGGATCCCTTTTTTAATGTAGTCACATGCAGCCCATCAGAGAGAGTTGAGAAAGCGTGAGACTGGAGCTTTGTTCCTCCTCCCCTGCCTCTTGGTGGTGATGAAAGAAGCAGGCAAAGCTGAGGCTTCCCATCTGCGTGCTCAAGGGGTAGCTGGCACACTTTGCCTGGCTGCCCATTACGAGTTCAACAAATAGTGGAGCTAAACCAGAGTTAAATCAGGTGCAGGAACTGATCTTTAAAGCAGTGAAGATGCAGCAGCTCTCAGACCCCAGTGCCTGTTTGCTTCTGCAGTTTCCAGTTTGCTTTGCTCTGAGCCCAGCCTGCAGCCTGACCACCCCAAGCCCCATCACCCTCAGCCTCTCCCTGTGTGCCTGCCCCACACTGGCTCCTCTCCAGTCTGCTTCTGAGAAGTACGAGAACAGAAACACTCTCTTTTTTCTTGCAGCTTGGATGTGGTTGAGCACATCCTCACCCCAGTCATCGTAGTGGTTCTTCTTTTGCTTGCAGTTGCTGTCGGTGTTTTGGTAATATTGACTAGGAAGAGGAAGAAGGGTAAGCAAAGCTGTCACTGCTGCACACATGCTGCTTCCTCACCAGGGCCTGTCTTCTGATATAGTTGGGGGTTTTTCCCTCTATATTTGTTTTTTCTCCCCCATTCCCTCTCTGATCCATCCAGTTCCCAGGTCCACCACTGAGACCTCCACCAATGTGGTCTCCTTCCCCCAGAGGAGGAGTGGGACCATCTCATGGGTCTCATACCGATGGGAGCAGGGAATGGCAGCTCTTGGGATGGGTGCTGCCTGGAACAGCACCTGCTTGAGTTTGTTTGGGCACCATCGGCTTCTCCAGCCGTGCTCAGTTGTGTGCTCAGGGCTCACACTAGGCTTGGTGCAGAGTTCAATGCCAGTGTGATGGGTAGGGAGGGACAGAAGGGGATGTCACCAGCTGGCAGAGGGGGTCTGGTTTTGTTTGGAGAACTCCAGGTGGTTGATGGGGCAATAGATTCTCTTTCTGCTTTATGGTGAAATTCATAGTGGCAGTGCAGGTTTTTAATACATTTCTTTTCCTCTGGTTTCACTCGTGTCTAACCTCATCCACGCTTCAACCAGCCCCTTCTGGAACAGCTGTAGAGATGGACAGGACTGGCAGCATGTCACATACAGTAAGACAAACCACATTGTGCTTAGAGCTCGCTTGGAGAGGGGAAACAGGCTGCCAGAGCCCTTTGCTTTCAGCCAGGTTCATAGCCCTTTAGGCTGGGAGGGATCCTCTGGGCTCCGTTTTGCAACAGGAAGACCCAACCAGGGATTTATGGCAGAGTATTCCTGTGAAGGGAATTTAGGATTGGGCTGAGAGGCTTCTCCTCAAGCCTCTTCAAGCATGGGAGCTGCTTCTCTGGTTGGAAAAGCCTTGGGAACCAGCAGTAAACGCACCATAGGTAGTTTTCTGCCAGGTTTCAAGGAGGTGCTGGTGTCACTAACCAGATTTCCCCTGGGGAACGTTGACCCAGCCCTTGCTGCAGGTTAATTCCCCCCCAGTGCTCCTGCAGCCTCATCAGGAAAGGCAGCAGGATGGGAGATGTTCCCACCACTGCAGTGGGGCAGCAGGAGGTGAAACAGCTCATCCCTCTCCTTCACGTGTCAGGGAGAAGATGCCTTGAACTATGCGGACATCAACCACCGCACGAGCACAGCCGAGAGCCAGTTGTACAGCAACACCGAGGCATTACGCTGCTTGGCAGACACCACGACAGAGTACATGGAGGTCAAGCAGAGCAACAAGGTAGGAGAATGCAGAGCAGTGCCGAGCTCGGAGTGATGGGTGGAAAGCTGGAGCGGATGGGAGACAGTGTGGGCAGTGGGATGTGTCGGGTGGGCAGGGAGGGAGCTGCAAAGGGATGTGCCAAGCTGGCGTGGAAATGATGCTGGGTACTATGGGTGTCCCCTCTGGTCCCCACGCTGCTCCTGGATGCTTAAAGCAGCTGAGAGAGGTTCCACCAGAGGGTGTTGTCCTGGAGCAACCCCGCAAAGGATGTATTTTGTTTTTCCCTCCTTTCCCAGCGTTCGGAAGAGAAAAGAGAGGCCGCATATGCCACCGTGCGGAAGTGTCCACCAGCGCAGCAGGAGATCTACGCCAACGTGCCGTCAGCTCCACAGCCCAGAGGAGAGCCCCAGAGCCCGGTGCAGAGGGAGTGAGCCCGTCCGGGTCCCTGTGCTGCTCCTGCTGCCGGCAGCGCCAGCGGGACACACATGGGATACACACGGAGGGCAGTGGGCTGGCTTTCTGCTCAGGCAGGAGCCGGCTGGACAGCAGAGCTGCTGCTCTTGTGGGCTTGGATGTTTCCTTGGAGCAACCTTGAAGAGATTGATGATGAGCAGGAGGCACGGGGCGGGATGAGGATGGAATCATCCCTCTGCGTTTGGAGACCTCACCCGCACAGCAGTGATGCTGGGAATAAAACCTTACCCCTTGCACTGGGGTAGCTCAAGCCAGAGACCGGCTGGGCAGGGGTGGAAGAGCCCAGCAGCAGGAGGTGAGGGTGGGCTCTGCCTGGCTCCCTGCATCCAGCACCCATCCCAGTTGCCCCTTTGGCTGTTATTCACAGGGACTGAAGCTCCCAAACCCATTGGTCACCTCGGACTGACTTTTTTCACGCTGATGGCAGGCAGAGCTGGCAGCTCCTGGGAAGCAGGACAGTGAGATGTGCTATATCCAAATGCATTTGTTACATCCAAACACTGGAGGGCTCAAGTGGAGGGTGCAGTGCATTAGGGTCTCGATGATGGCAGAGGAGGTCCTGTCCCTCCTGCACAGTGGCTGGGAAGTGTCTCCCTGACCCTCCTGGTCCCACATCCCCAGGGACGTTTGTTCCTGCTCTCTCTCCACCACCATTCCCAAGGAACTCCAGGCTGGAAGCACACGGATAAGCAGTAACCGTGACCCTGCTCTTCTCTGCTTTGCTGATAATTTATTTCATGGCACCCACTCAATACATCTGTTTGTGAGGCTGAGTCAAGTGTATTTCAGGGGTTCATTTGGAGAGGATCTGTTAACTTCGTTAACTGCTGCAAAGCTTTGTTTCAGTATTGTAATTGTCTTATTTGAGAAGCCACGTGGAGCATCCCTGCTCTGACAAAGCCAAAGTCGGCTGGAATTAAGTGCCTGTGGTAAAACAGTTGTGGTTGTTCCTATAGGTTATTCCTATATAAGCTTATATTCCTCTATAAGCAAAATTCCTCCTCTGTTTGGTCAGGAGGTGGGATCCATCCTTCCTACCCTGCCTGAGGCTGGGCTCCAGAGGAGCAAACAGCAACGGCACAGACAAGCATCATTGCTGTAGTTTGTAATGAAATGAGCATCCAGCCAGATTCCAGCCATTCCTGGGGAAAAAGGGAAAGCAAAGCCACATACTCCTCCTCCTGCTGCCCCGTTTATTACTGGAGATAATAACACCCCTTCTCTGAAGGAGCTGGGAGGAGGAATCGGATTTTTTTAGGTAACTGGGTTCCATTATGCCATAGCTGGAGGTAGTTTCCGTGCTTTAGGAAAAGATCAGGGAGAAAGACAAACTCCCAACAGGACAGAGCAGGGAGAGTCCCACTGCATGGCTCACTCATGAATTGCTGCTGCCTGAAACCCCCAATTAACACATAAGGATTGGTGGAGCAGATAGGATGATCCAAGCAGAGAAGGGGCTTTTCTTCTACTCCTGCCATGCCTGTAGCTCTTGGCTTTCATGGGCATGAACTAAACTATTCCTGGCAAGGGGAAGCTGCCTTCCCGGAGCCTTTTGGGTGGATGTCCTGGAAGAGGTTTTGCATCTCCTCAGGTTTTATTGCAGCAGAACCAGCAATGGGGTGTTTTATCTCCCCTTGAAGCACGCTCGGCAGCAGGGCAGGTTTGTGCCCACACCTTGTGCAGGGGTTTCCAGCTGTGACAATCCGGTGGCTCTGCGTGTGCACACATGTGCCCGCAAGACACACCTGCAGGTCCCGAGGCACACCAGCGTGTCCCAGTGCATGTAAATGTGATTGTGCACATCCCACCATGCACATGTATCTGTATGTGTACACATGTAGACATCCAGTGGACACAGGCACACACTGCAGTGCACACATGGCCATGCACCCCCCAGCACGCACGAGCACACGTGCACCCAGCGCACACGTGCAGAAGCACATGCACACGGTGCTGCTCACAAGAACATGAACATGGGCACTGCAATGCACACATGCTCATACATGAAGATTAGATGCTCCAGTGCATACATGCACACAAATGCACCCACACACCCCCCAGTGCCCAGATGCACATGCATGCACACATGCGTGTACACATGCACATGCCAGTGCCCCAATGCACAGCAATGCATACATGGAGCACACACGCATGAACACATGCACGCCCTGATGCACACACAGAGATATGCATATATTCATGGTGCACACATGTATGTACATGGATGGCTACATGCACAGCCCAGTGCACACATACACAGGCGTACACAAGCACATGTACACATGCATGCAGGCACATGCCTGTACACACACATATCCCTGTGTATGTGTGCACAAACAACCACACACAACCACGGATACCTGGATGCACACATGCCAAACACATGTATGAACACATGCACACTCTGGTGCACACATGCATGAACACATGCACCCCCTGGTGCACAGATGCACATGTACTCACACACATGCACTAACACACACACCCCCTGGTGCACACATGCACATGTATTCACACACATGCACTAGCACACACACACCCTGGTGCGCACATGCACAGGAACACACACACACACGTGCACACCCTGGTGTACACACGCAAACATGCATATAGTCATGGTGCACATGGACGGGTACATGCACACGCCAGTGCCAACATGCACAGTTGTGCACACACGGCACACACATACTTGAACACATGTACACACCCGTGCACACACATGCACTAACACACACGCACACCCCCACTGCACACACACACCCCCGTTGCACATGCACCACCCCTTGCACACGCACCCCATTGCACACACGCCCTCGCCGTTGCACAGGCGTACACACAAGTGTGCGCCCCCTTGCACACTTAGCCCCCGTTGCACGCACGCATCCCCGTTGCACACGCACCCCCGTTGCACACACGCACCCCCCGTTGCACGCTCACACACACCCGCCCCCCGCTCCCCGCCCCGAGCCCCGCCCCGGTGCCCCGTCGGCGCGTGCGCGGTGCCCGGTGCCGGTGCCGGTGCCCGCCCAGCCGCGGCGGAGCGGCCCTTGACCATGGTGGCCCCGGGGCGGGCACGGAAGCTGGCGCGGCGCTACCGGCTGGCGGTGGCCGCGGCTCTCGCCATCCTCCTGCTGCAGGGGCTCGTCCTCTGGACCTCCGCCGGCCTCGACGAGGAGGGACCGGGCGAGGTGCGCCGAGGCGGGGGGGGGAGGCCGGACCCGGGGCCTGCCGGCGGGGAACGGGAGGATGGGGATGAGGGGGGTACGGCGGTGATAAAGGGGCTGGGTGAGGGGCTTGAGGTGGGTTATGGGGCTGGGGGGTCGGAGGAGGATGGTGCGTGCTGGGATGGGGCTCTGGAGGGGGGGAGGTTGGCGTGTTCCCTTGTTGTGGAGCCTAGAGAGGACACAAAGAGGGTGTTGTGTTCCCCCCGGGGTGTCCCAGTGGGGCTGGCAAGGTCCTGCCCCGCAATGGGTCCCTGAGGTCGGTGGGGGTCCCGCAGTCCCTGGGCTGCTGCAGGGCGTGGGCATTAGGATGCTGCCTGTGAGGAGCTCTGGGTGCAGCAGTGTGGGGTCACCATGGCACAAGAGAAGGGACTTTGTGGTCCAGGTTGGGGTCTGGTGTGGGGCGGAAGGCTCATCAGGGTCCTGGGCTTCTCCATGGGTTGGGAGATGCTGTAGGAAGCTGGGATCAGTGACATCCAAGCCGGAAAATAAGGAAGTATGTATTAATTCAGAGAGCTGGGAGAGCATGTGCAGCAGCTTGGGAAGTTTGTGGCAGCTCCTGTTTAGCTGGTCCGGTCAGGGATATCCCTCTGGAGTGCGAGGGTACGAGGGCCTTTGGCAGTCATCTGGTGTCTTTATGCCAGAACACCGCTAAGGCGAAAGGCATCACCTCTTATGTGTGGGGAAACTGAGGCACAGGCTGGCGAAGGTGTTTGCCCAAGGTCAGACACCGAGCAGGTATTAAGGAGGACGTGGAGCACGCTGCCGCAACCTTGAAACAAAGCTCCTCACCTCTGCGTTGCTTACTTGAATTCATTTATTTGTTGTGAGCTGCTGGACCACGTCCAGACCCGCTGCATCTGCATGGACCAGTGGCTGGAGCAGGTTCCTCCAAGGGCTGAGAGTCCCTGTATGGGCTTCCTTGGTGAATGTCTGTGTGGCACCACAGCCCCTCATCTTGGGCAGGATCCTTGTGGTCCAGGGGCTGTAGAGACTCTTTGAGAGCTGCTCCCAGGGTGATGGTGAAGCCAGGTTTGGGTAGGAGCAGGCGTGGGGTGAGCTGTGACAGAGCGAAGCCAAGTGGCCATGAGGTGAGAAGTGGGGATCTCTGGAGTGATGAGAGCTTCTCCTCTCCATTGTGGGGTGCCTCACTGGTGTGGAGGGTGACCCCACAGGTCTTTTCATAGGACTAGGAAGTTTTCCCTGAGAGCAAAGAGGTGAGAAGGGGAATTAGGCAGCCTCTTGTGGGGGGAAGGTCTCTAAGGTAACCACTCACTCTGCAGATAAATTCCCAGCCCCAGGCCATTGGGAATGGTGTGAGCTCCCTCATATGCTCACCACCGAAACAGAACTAGGGAACAAATGCATCAAGGAGAGGGGACACGGTGTTGCCTTCAATCTGGAGGCACTGGGAGTGTGAGAGCAGACTGATCTGGCTTCAGGAGTGCCCAGCTTCCCCTTTCCTGTGACCTTGATCAAATCACTTCACCAGTCCCGGCTTCCTCTGCACTGTCCTGAACTGCTTCTCTGCTTTTCCCTGCTCCTGCCCTGCGCTGTCTCATGGGTCGGCTCATCCTGCCTCAGTCCTTGCCTGGTTTCCCCATGTCTCTTCCCAGAACCGAGCTGGGCAGCTGACAGGTTTGGCCATGGGTCCTCTCACCCCGAGAGGGGATGGTTCACCACCAGCAGCACTAACTCCAGGGCTTGGGAATGGACAACTGTCTCTGGAGAAGGCATAAATGTCTCCTTCCCACTAATTGACACAGCCATAACCTGGCTCACTGCCGCTTGGATCGCATCACTTCTCTTTCCCAGCCCCATTTCAGGATCCTGCAGGCTCCCTTTATTCACCAGGCAGATGCTTTATGGCGTGCAGACCAGCCACTGGATCAGTCTCCATCCACTCAGGCCAACACTAAGTTTCCTGTCTCCAGGAAGCCAAACGATCTTGACTGATGGGAGAGGAAATTCCCATTGGTACCTAGCCCTTTGCTGACAGCATCCCTGCTGCAGACAGCAAGAGCCTGTCTGCACACAAAGGTGGGAGCCCAAGGGATGAGGGTGATCCTACATCATGGTGACATTGACAGCTCCCGAGAGAGAATATGAGCTTCCTGGACTGCTTGGTCCACGGTGGAGCTGGCACCAGGAAAATGTGAGCGTCCTCATGGGTGGAGAAGAGGATCTGTCACTTGGGAGAAGTGTTTTAGCCCGGTCGCATCTCTTTCCCCACTTTGCCTCCCATCTTCCTCCTTCTAGACAGGAGGCAGCACCTCTCTGGAGCCTGTGTGCTGGTGTCCTCCATGTGCTCTGGCCACCAGAGAAGCTTTCTATGAAACATCTTTCCTTCCAGCTTTGCTGAGATTCCTTGATTTTTATTATTCCCCCCCAAAAGCTTGGTTTTAGGGGGCTGTGTCAGCCGTTTTAATCATGAGGTTTAAGGCTCTGCTGCTGCAAGTAGCAATCAAGTGTCCAGATTCCTCTGGTGACTTTGGAACATTTTGGTGCCAATTTTGTCTGATGGGTGCTTGTATGGGACAGACACTAGAATCAATTGGCCAGAGGGGGAATCCTGCAGGACACCAGATGCTGTTAGTGCTGTTCCTTACAGTGGCAGGGCTTGGAGATGTCAGTGCAGTCAGACCTGTGCTGGGGCTGGGGTGCAGGTAAATGCCTGACCACAGCTCTGTGGGGATGGCATATGGTTATGTTGGGGGAGAATTGACCTCTGCCTGGTGCCTGGAGTCATCTGTGCATGTCAGGAGGAGGGTAACAGGGCGACTTGCCTAAAGAACAGCACACAAGCCTTAAATACAGCAGAGCAACGTGGCTGGAGCCGTTCCCTGCCAGGCTGGGGTGGAGGGAGCTCCGCTGTGGTGCAGTAATTAGAAGCCATTGAGTTCTTTAGCTGGCAGCTCTGGAAAGGCTGGCGATGCTTCTAACAATGGGTGTGCTCCTGAGCCAGGAACAGGGCTCTTTCCAGGGGGACTGTAACCAAGTGGGGGCATTGCATGGGGGCTATCCCCAGAGCCAGGCGTGTTGGGAAGCAGAGAGTGTGAGCGGGACCAGTGAGTCTCATCCTGCAGGAACAGTCCTGAGCCTGTGGAAGAGATTCATTTCTCGCTTGTTGCCTCCTGACTCCCTGCTCCTGTGATGCTTGGTGCAGAAAACAGGTTTATAACTGTTGAACAGATGGGCCTGGTGGTGACTGATGAGTGGTTCAGCCTGTCTCGGCCACCTGTGATGCCTGTCTGGGTGCAAGGAGCTCGGCTGATCCTCACTGACGCCAGCCCCTTGGAAGTTAAGCGATGGCTTGCCCCTTCCTCACCATGGTTTGAGAGCTCTGCACCACAACACGAGTAGAGCAGGGACTGCGGAGCGGGCAGATCTCACCAGATGCTTTACAGCCGTTGCCTGGCATGGTTTCTCCTGGCTGTGACCTTCCCAGCAGCTACACTCACACTGGTGCTTGTGCAGGGGGCTAATTTGGTCCTGCTGTCCTTGTGAGGCATCTGCCCGTCAGCAGAAGATGCTGCTGCCCGGGAATAGCCCCCGATGTGCCTCGCAGTGCTGGGCACAGAGGCTGGGTTGTGGGATAGTGCTGGGAGGCCTGGCTGGAGCAGCATCGGCTTTGCTGCCTGTCGGCTGGGGGACACACAGCCCTGTCCCTGCAAGCACCACTCGCTGGGTAAATTCTTTCCCAGGAGCGTGGCTCTCTCAGGCATCCGAACTTCCCAACTCCGTGCTCGCCCCAAGGCTGCCTCGCTTCCAGCCTGACCGAGGTAACGAAGCGTAATTAACCGCTCCCTGTGCACATCCGTTTGGCTCGGCAGGAGGGTTTGTGAGAGGGATTTCTGGAGTAGCTGGTGAGCGCAGCGCCTGCTCCAGCCCGGTGCGGGGAGCCGGGGCCCAGGGAAGGGAGCGTGGGCAGGGCCTCATTCAGTGCTTTTAGCCTCAGAGAACGTGGCTGCCTGAGATCCCAGCTCCCGGATGGATGTGCTGGGCTTTAATTTACAGTGTGGTCACGGTAAAAAGAGCTGGTCCATTCGCCTTCTGGTAAAATCACCACCACCAGTCAGAGCAGCCCTGTGCTCATCTCCCCTGCCTACGCAGGACCTTGGAGGGTGTCTGGTGCAGGCATAATCGACCTTGGCCACTTAGTCATGCAGAGAGCAACACCCTTTTTGTGCTGTGATGATGTGGTCTGCAAATCGAGGTCTTCCTTTACTGGCTTCAGGGGGCATAGGACCATGCAGAGAGGTGCTGTGGGGACTTAGGTGGCAGAGGGGCAGTGTAACATCCTTTGCTGCACAGTGGCTGCTCCTGGAGTGCCTACCATGTTGCAGCAGTGGGGACTGAGTGCAGCAAGCTCTGGGAACAGGGATGCCGGGGGGAAGCAGGCTTGACTTAACGCTCTGTCCTCTCTTCTGCACCCACCTACAACAGGAGCGGCAGAAAAAAGCCGGCTTTCCGGAGAGCAGCGACGGCTCCAAGGACTCGGACAGCTCCGCGGGGCGCCGGGGCAGCGCTGGCAGGAAGCACGGGCGGTGGCGGGGCCGGCCGGACAGCCCCGGCGCGCTGGTGTCCAAGGTGGTGAGAGCTGTCACGGCGAGACACAAGCTGGGCTGGAGGCTGCCGGGTGCGCCGGACTCCTCGAGCCGCAGGAACCTGACGGAGCTGCGTGGGGAAGCCCAGCTGGCTGTGTTCCAGCAGGGCGACACGGGCAGTGTGGAAGGAGCTCCCCAGCCCACCGAGAACAGCTTCACCCCCAAGTGTGAAATCACGGGCAAAGACGCCCTCTCGGCGCTGGCGCGGGCCAGCAGCAAGCAGTGCCAACAGGAGATCGCCAACGTGGTGTGTCTGCACCGGGCCGGCAGCCTCATGCCCCAGTCTGTGCCTCGCCACTGCCAGCTCTCGGGTGAGTCCTTGCTGGGGTGCTCCCGGTCACCCTGGGCATCGGGGATGTCCCAGCCAGGCACGTGGGACACGTTCCTTATGTCACCACACTGTGCCACCTGGCAAACTGCGGCCTCAATCTGTCACTGATTCCCAGATTACCGCTGCCTCTCTAATCCAATCAAAGCTGTGCCAGCATCCTTAAACTGGGCTGTTCATCCCAACCTGCAGAGGTCAGAGCCAGCTGCATCTTGTTTTGAGGGGACAGAAAGACACCCCCCCTTTCCCAACGCATCCCTGTCAGTTATCATAGAATCATAGAATGGTTTGGGTTGGAAAAGACCTTAAGATCATCCAGTTCCAACCCCCTGCCATGGGCAGGGACACCTCACACTAGACCATGTCGCCCAAGGCTCTGTCCAGCCTGGCCTTGAACACTGCCAGGGATGGAGCATTTATCACTTCTTTGGGCAACCTGTGCCAGTGCCTCAGCACCCTCACAGTAAAGAACTTCTTCCTTAGATCCAACCTGAACGTCCCCTGTTTCGGTTTGAACCCATCCCCCCTTGTCCTGTTGCAACAGTCCCTGATGATGAGTCCCTCTCCAGCATCCTTGTAGCCCCCTTCAGATACTGGAAGGCTGCTCTGAGGTCTCCATACAGCCAAGGGGCTGTGTGTGCTGCCATGCTCTGGCGCTGCAGCCAGTTTGGGCTGCACTGATGGGATCTGCCCGAGGCCAAGCTCTTCCCCGCTGCCCATCCCCTTGCTTATGTCTCCCTGGTTTATCAGGAGCTTGGGGTGGTGGGTGCCAAGGCTGAAGCCCTCTCCCTCCCCGCACAGGCAAGGTCAGCCCTGTCATCCAGTGGGACGAGAGCCGGCTGCAGCAGCTGCCCCCCAGCAAGCCCGTGCGCATTGCCTACATGCTGGTTGTGCACGGCAGGGCCATTCGCCAGCTGAAGCGGCTCATCAAGGCTGTGTACCACCAGCAGCACTTCTTCTACATCCATGTTGACAAGGTATGTGGCAGGGGTGAGGGCAAGGTGGGTGCTAACAGTGCCCGGATCAGTCACTGGGGCATGAGTGGATGGCAAGTGGAGGAAGTGGCTGAGTAGGGTTTGTCCTCAGTGCAACCCCTATTTCTGCAACCCCAGGGAAGCAGGATCTATCCCCCCTGCCCAGAGCAGTCTTGTCTCGCTGCTCCCCTCTCTGTGGAGGCTGCTGTAGGGGCTGCCTCAGGGCTGGCAAGGCCATGGGGAGATGAGCTCCCTGCTGAGCATGGGCCATGTTCCCTGACAGCGCTCCAACTACCTCCATCGCGAGGCGGTGGAGCTGGCCCGGCACTACCCCAACATCCGTGTGACACCCTGGCGCATGGTGACCATCTGGGGAGGTGCCAGCCTGCTCAAGATGTACCTGCGTAGCATGAAGGACCTGCTGGAACTGCCCGAGTGGCCCTGGGACTTCTTCATCAACCTGAGCGCCACTGACTATCCCACAAGGTGAGGACCTTGCTGGGGCAGGGGAGGATGATGGAGGTTTTTGGGCTGCATGGTGCCTTGGGAGGCGCAGGGAGGTGAGGGAAGATGGGGCTGGAGATTGCACCCATGTGCTGGTGATGATGCTCCAGGGGAAGGTTGGTCCCATCTCTGCGGAGGAGCCCAGCCTTGGAGGCTGTTTTTTCCTGTGGTCTGGGTGTAGCAGGGGAACACGCATGTGAGGCGCCAGACAGCAGAGAGACACCTCTGTGCCTCCCCAGTGACAGGACAAGGGTTTGAGTCAACACTCACTGAGCAGCTTTAGGCTTCTTGTGTCTGATGGCTCTTGCAGTGTGAATGATTACTGGTCTGCTTTACCTCAGTGGCCATTAATGCTTTCTAATTTGCACCTTAGGACCAATGAGGAGCTGGTGATGTTCCTGTCCAAATACCGAGATAAAAACTTCCTCAAGTCTCATGGCCGAGACAACGCCAGGTAATCCCAGCTAGGGGCAGAGCTGAGCTGAGGAACAGAAAAAGGAAGGATTTGGGGAAAGAACTGAAACAATTGGGACAAAGGAGGATGTTCTGGATGTAGCTGCACAGTTGGTGACACTCATCCTCACCCCCATGCCCAGGTTTATCAAGAAGCAAGGCCTGGACCGCTTGTTCCACGAGTGTGACTCCCACATGTGGCGGTTGGGCGAGCGCCACATCCCCGAGGGCATCGTGGTGGACGGCGGCTCCGACTGGTTCTCGCTGACCCGCAGCTTTGTGGAGTACGTGGTCTATGCCGAGGACCAGCTCGTGTCCCAGCTGCGCCAGTTCTACACCTACACGCTCCTGCCAGCAGAGGTGGGTGCTGGCTGCGGGCCACGGGGCAGGGTTTCTTCCCATTGTACTTAACATCTCTGTCCCGCTTCATCCCCGCACTGGGTGGCTGAGAAGGATGTTGGTCCTGCTCGGCTTTGTGCCTCCCCTTTGTCCAGGCACAGAGGGGAGAGAGGAGCAGACAGGCCAAGGCTGATGTTTATATCCAGTTCCATCATGTTTATATCTAAGTATCCAAGGCTCAGTTTATATTCCTTACGTATTACCCTGTGCTGGGAACAGGGATAGGTTTCTCTTCAGGAGTTATCAAGCTCTGTGTTATTCCTCTATGAGTGATGGGAGGGTGTCTCTGCTAACCACCCGTACTCCATCCCCACTGCGTATCCTGTCCGTTCTCTTCCATGCACAGTCCTTCTTCCACACGGTCCTGGAGAACAGTCACGCCTGCGAGACACTGGTCGATAACAACCTCCGAGTGACCAACTGGAACCGGAAGCTGGGCTGTAAGTGCCAATATAAACACATAGTCGACTGGTGCGGGTGCTCCCCAAATGACTTCAAACCCCAGGACTTCCTCCGGCTACAGGTGAAAAAGATCCTCCTTTCTCCTCCCGCTCTCTCCCCTTTTCCCTGGCTCTCTCCTCTCCGAGCATCCTTGCGGGCGCAACCTTGGGTGCAATGGCAACTGCTATGCATGTCCCCACGAGCCTCACCCCAGCCCCACAGCCGCTGCGGGGCTCAGCATAGACCTGTCTGAACATCCAGGCAGTGGGATTACACTGATTGTCTTGCCCAGCAGCCAGGCTTTTGCTTGCAACGCTCCTCCTCTTCCCAGACTTTCCCATTTTTCCTGCTCTTTCCTTGCAGACTGTCACTTGGGATGAATACCTTTTCAGTAGAAGCACTTCAGAGCGCTGCCTTCTTTGGCAGGACAAAATGCCTTGTGACAAACCATCTCCCATGCTCTCAGTGTGTAGGGATATAGACTGAGGTTTGGGGGAGATACATCCAGCCCTGAAACGAGGAGTCACCAAGGTTTTCCAGCAGTCGTGGGCTTCCATAGTGCAGGGCCCTGATCCTGGAAGCTCTGCCACGTGGCCAGGCCTCGTGCCGGGCTCCACAGCAACTCTGCGAGGTGGGGGCCCATCTGAGTAGAGATTGTGCTGAAGAGCTAAGATGACACATGGCTGCTTCTGAGCACGGAAAGGGGGAGGCAGTGGGAGAGATGGGAACCCATCTGCATTACCAGTACTGTGTGCTCCCACTGATCCTGTCATAGAGGATTGCACACAGGGGCTGGCTGTGCTTTGCTGCTCCTTAGGCTGTGCCCTCGAAGGGGGCAGGATGGGTCCCAGCGTGTTTCTTCCTGGTCTGTGTGCCTTCCAGCTGCCCTGCTCAGCTGGGTGCAGCCAACATTGTTAGGAATCATGGAATAATAGAATGGTTTGGGTTGGAAGGGACCTTAAAGCTCATCCAGTTCCAACCCCCTGCCATGGGCAGGGACACCTTCCACTAGAGCAGGTTGCTCCAACCTGGCCTTGAACACTGCCAGGGATGGGGCAGCCACAGCGTCTCTGGGCAGCCTTTGCCAGTGCCTCAGCATCCTCATAGTGAATTTTTTCCCAGTGTCTAATCCAAACCTCTGCTCTTCCAGCAACTCTCCAGACCCACCTTCTTCGCCCGCAAGTTTGAGTCGACGGTGAATCAGGAGGTGCTGGAGATCCTGGACACACACCTCTACGGCAGCTACCCCCCCAACACACCGGCGCTGAAGGCCTACTGGGAGAACGTCTACGACCGTGTCGATGGGCTCAGTGGCCTCAGCGATGTCACCCTCACCTTCTACACAGCCTTCTCCAGGCTGGGGCTCCACAAAGCTGCATCCACACCAGCAGCAAAGGCCGCCAAGCTCTGCAGGTCGGGTATTTGCCGCGGGCTTGCTCCAGGCTCCGAGTGGTGGCCTGCATCTTGTGCTGATGCTCAGATGTGCAACCTCTCTCTGTCTGTCTCTCTCTGCAGATTTGAACCCCGGGGCTTCCCATCCAGCGTGCACTTATATTTCTATGATGACCGTTTCCAGGGTTACCTGGTGATGCAGGAAGTGCAGAATTTGGCAACGGGGCAGGCAGAGTCGCTGGAGGTGTGGATGATGCCCCAAGGAGCTCTGAAGCTGGCGGGTCACGGAGGGCAGGCAAACCGCTTACAAAACCTTGAGGTAAATGGGGAAAGTCCCTCGTAACACCCACTTTCCTCCCAGGCTGTCCCACACCACACTGCCCTTCCTCCTCTTCCTCCACTTGCACGCTGTGGGGACGGGGGACACTTGCACGATCATGTCTGGGAACAAACCTTTGTCCGGGGGTTTTGTTTCTGTGTGGGGCATGGAGCTGATGGGGGGGAAAAAACCTGAAGGGGATCTTCTGGGGGGAGGCAAGGCTGTGGGGTCCAGTGCCTGCAGCTGCAGGAGGCATCTCGGAGCTGCAGTAGTGCTGGCATGGTACAGCCAAGCAGGAGAGCCATGGAGTGGGGTGTGCATTGCTTTGGGTTCCAAGGTTTATGCCTTCTCTGGTTTGGGGAGGTGAAATGCAAAACCTGAGCTGGTAGCATCTCCCTGCCCATCGTCCCACCGCTTGTACCTCCTGTCCCTCCAGGTGGGCACAGAGTGGGATCCCAAGGAAAGACTCTTCCGCAACTTTGGAGGCTTGATGGGGCCTTTTGATGAGCCGGTGGCCATGCAGAAGTGGTCTCGAGGCCCCAACCTGACGGCCACGGTGGTGTGGATCGATCCCACCTATATCATCGCTGCTTCCTACGACATCACGGTGGATGCTGAGGCAGAGTTCACCCAGTACAAGCCCCCCCTCAACCGGCCTCTGCGCCCCGGCGTCTGGACCATCCGCCTCC